>NC_080571.1:316464684-317664684 GCF_030247185.1 Malaya genurostris | reverse complement strand
CCATAAAGGGAAAAAAACGAGCCCATTGCTAGCATGTGCCGCATATTTAACAAATGTTTTAGTTTTTTCGACTTTCATTTACCACGTAATGTTATCAAGAATTTTTTTCTTTTGTTACTGTCTCATTAGATTTAGTTACTATAGAAGCACTAGATTTAAGGAAATTTAGCATTTGGATGATTTTAATCTATTGATGCAAAAGATGAGGAGGTTTTATGCCTGCTGGAGAACAAGTTTGGCAGAAACTAATTCCAGTGGGCTTTTCCCTGATCCAAATAAAAGAATAAAATATGAGGAAGAATAGAAAGATATTCAGAGTAAAATCTGACTACAGAAGTAGGCGCTATTATAATTGAAACTGAAGATAAAAAGCGTAAATCAAATCATCCTGGCGTGGTCTACACACTTAAAAAAACCCTGTGATTTTACATCTTATTAGATGCACATAAATGGAGCGTCGCAGTTCACGCAAATTTACGTCGAAGAACATTTAATATTGTGTCTAAAACTCCATGACATGAAATTCATTGAAATAAAAAAAAGAATACTGATAGCAACCACCGCGACTTGAACCGAGAATCATTGGATCGCATATACGTCTGTTAATCGACTGAGCCACAGAACCATGCATCTGCTTGGCTGGTAATAGGTGCATTTAAATTTATTCAGTCGAACCTGCTATCAGTACGCAAGTTACAGTCGAAACCAGTAAAATTCAAGCTCATCTAACATTAAGTCATTACAAATAAAATTTTCCGTCATTTGACAAATTAGGTCTTATTGAATTACATCGTATGAGGGATTAAGTCACCTGTAAAATTCAAAATTTTTTGGAGTGTACCTTAAAATTCTTCTTACCAAAAAGAAAATGTTTGCCGAGCAAGAAGATGTTGAAGCAAAAAAAAATGTTTAACTTCTTTCAAAATCACAATTGTAAGCATTTTTATTTTTACTGTAACATTTCCCGTACATCAGAGATTTTTAATTAACTAAGGACATCAAAAAAGACGGAGAATAAAAACGAAATCGTTTTCATGGGGTTTCTCGAAGTGACGTGTTGTATGCGGACTTGTTTATTGTGTTTATATGACAAACTTATGCAGCTCTCTTCACGTTCCGCCTTCAGTTCATCAGTGCTTAAAGCAGTTCAAATTAAATTGCCATCTCCGCCTAACAGTTTAACACCGCTAAGCAGACGCAAAGTTTATCGACTTTTTGGATATTGCACCGAGATGCTATATCCTTTCTGATGGCTAGAACGAAAACGAGTGACGACTGACTACTGGTCGCCGCAGAGTGTGAACATTTAGGCGTTTTTTGGGTTTGTTCAATTCAATTTGAACCGCTAGGCGGAGATGGCAGTTCAATTTGAAATGCTTTAAGAACTGATAAGCCGAAGGCAAACGTGAAGAAAGCTGAAATAAAATATGTGCTTTTCTGTACAAATACAAAAAAAAACCAATAATGTTCAAGTGGATTTTAAAATTCTGCGGAAAGTAACACCTGCATAAAAATAGTTGTCTAACGCTACGCTCAAATATCGCGCGTTTTAGTTTTCGACTTCGCGCGTTTTGATTTTGAAATTTTTCGTAACAACCCTGGATAAATCATTAAATCAATTTCGAAAGGAATCCGGTATGTGACACGGTTCTCCTACATTACTAGGGGTAAATATCATTGATCCAAGTATAACATAGGAAAGTATAGGGTTAGTAATATGCATATGAATTACACATATTTCGAAAAAAGCTATTTCAAATTTGTATTTCATTAAAGAGAGTTATGCCGTATTGTGACATCTGATGGTGTATGTAGTTATCGGCAGAACATGAATAAGGATTATGGCCTACAACGAGTAGATGAACTGTTGAATTTCTCTCAAATCCGTGTCATTTTTATTGGGTTTCTGGTTTAGAAATAATAGAAACAAGTAAAACTTTTGATGTGGAACACATCTTTAATTTCTATATAGGGGTGCGGGTGAAGGAGTATGCGATATATCAAAGAGAAAGCATTGCTCTGATTGGTCAATCGATGCAAAAGCGAAGCTGTTAAAAGCTCGCGAATCTTTTAATAGAAGCGAAACTATAACTAACGTTTCAGTCCTCCGCGCAGCGATGTCAGATCTAAGGAAATCTCCGGGTTCGGAGATTTTCTACGGACCTACGGATTCGTAGACAAAATCTACGGAAATTAGTTTTTTTCTACGGAAATTTGAATTTATCAACGGAGAACTACGGGAACCAATTTTGTCTGGCAAGCAAAAAAAAAATTCCACTGCCATCACTTCCGAGAAAAATGCCAATCTACAGAAATGACATTGAAAATCATTGGTAGGTTGTTGCTAGAGAGCAAGACGAAAAGTGTCATAAACCTATTTGAAGCTTTAATTGGTATGCTCTGATCTTGTGTCATGCAAGCTCGGATGAAATTCTATGTTATTTCGTTTCGCCTGAGAAATTACCAACTACCCAGGGGTAAATTTTGAGTGCTTAAGATTTATTTCTAATTTATATAAGATGGACTCGATTGATAATGAGAAAAAGTTTATCGCTTCAACCGAAATCGCAGAATGGTAGAGAAATTTAGTGCTATAAAAATAACTGCTGGCATACAAAACTTGAACACAAGCTTGGCGAAGAAAAGCTTAAATATCGAAATCCGTATCGCAAGTATGTACGAGGAAATAATTGCATACATTTGGGATATTGGTGTAATTTGGTCGGCTGAAAAACAAATACAAATCAAGACAAACAATGTTCGGTGTTGGTTCCTAATCAAGATCATTCTAACGAGACTTTCGTGCAATTGCGGATACAAAAGTGTGACGATTGATTGAACTGTTTGATTGTAGATCATTAGTAATTTTGGTTGCCTTGTTCCACATCAATGGCTCGAACAACCCCATAAGGCTGATCCATGTAGTTTTTCTTGTTTAAATATGCGTTTGATGGCATATTATTCTGCACCTTTTATCCTATTGCAAAATGACATATTAATTTAGTAAATTAAAAAAAATACTAAACATCTTCGAAATCGAGAGAGAGGAAAAACCAATCAGAGAGTGACTTTCGCTTGCTGGTTGGATTTTAAATATTAAAGGGCTTCGGTAGAACAAATTTTTATCAGCGTAAATTTTCAAGCTTCTATTGTTACCCTACCAAGAAACTCATTTCGTGTGGCCTGATAACAGTATTTTGCGATATAGCGATCAACAATGACTTTTCGCCTGCTCCATCAAATCATCATCATAAATCATACCCATCCCGTATCGGAACGTCACGTCTGCAGTCCGAAAAATTGACCGAAGCTACTAACCTGCTGAAGCGATTTTTTTCTTTTTTATTCAAGTCATTTCGAAAAAGGGGTTTTCGACCGGGCGAACAAGCCACAGTAAAGCCCTCCCAGCGGCTCTCAGGCTGTACGCAACGCCATATCGTCGTCATTAACAGTTAATCTATATTTAAATCAGAAGCGGATCCCATAAATCATTGATTATATGTGTATGAATATATTATTAGAGACAGACACTCACTCACTCGTATAGGAGCATGAGTTCGCTCCGGCCTGGGCCTTCCCAGTGCACTGCGGAGGAAAAGCAATATAAACACTACCTATAACTACGCTCTTCCTCCGTGGCGGCATCGTCGTTTTGGAAGATGGAAATTAAATGAAAAATAAAAGAAAAGGAAAAGGAAAATCTTATACCGGGTAGCCGTTGCTGGAGGAAGCCGCCAGTTAGGAAGGATTGGATTATCATGAGTTCATATCATTGACGCTCGTTGCTACTGGATTTGTCGGAAAGTTGCTTTTATTTTTCTGCATTCAAGGTTTGTTTTTTTTTGAAATCTTGATTTCTAGATACGTTATAGTTATGAGTTTTACTTATGTAAAAAATTCATTCAACATTCAGCAAAAAACGATTATTTATTTTCATATGATTTAGGATGCAATAAGGTAAAAAAACATTTTCCAGCCATAATTGCATGATTAATTAATAAATTGTGACGATTTTCGACACATATATTTTCACGCTTTCCTGTGAAAGTGTGAATATAACAGATGATAAGCCGAAGAATTGGATATATTTGGAAGCTAAATTCATATACTTCGATGAACGAAAAGGAACGGCAGAAGTATCGTAAACCAATGTAACGCAGGAATAATAAATATACTATTGACTAATTTCACATTTATTGCTTACCTTCCAACAACAACAACAACAACAGCAGCACGAAGGGCATGACTTGACAAGACGGAGTCTCGTTTCGGTCCCCGTTCTTCAGCCGAAACATGCTTGTGGCGCTTTGAGCCATTGCAAGTGTGTACCTCTCCAGGTTCACCGAACGGAAAGTGCATCCGACAATGCCGCCGTCGACGACAACGACGACGTTCACGCTCACCACATGTTTGTTGTATGAATGTAAGTCAACCAAATGGCGAGCAAAGCTTCAGTTTACCGAACGGTTTTCGTTTTCTCCGTTGCGCCAAAAGCGCAGGGCGCACGATATGAAGATTAAGAAACGTCGTAAATCATGTGCCAGTGTACGCCGAAGGACTGCCTGTAGCTGGAGGGAAAACCAGTAAAAAAAAAAAACAATCCCACACATGGCTACGGTGGACGCAAAAAAGTTACTAAACTAAGCGGGAAAGCGTTGCGAAACTTGGCCAACCGGAGCAAGAATTGATAAATGACTTTGTGAGCGGAAAATGTCACCGCAAGAAGCAGGTCGATAAGAGTCAGACCTTCCGAGTGTGCCAAAACATCCCTACGACTATATTCCATCAGCACCACAGCCAACCAACCCGCACCCACCCACGGACCATGGACCATGGATGCACTCTCCACCAACGTCCGTTCCGTGTCAAGATCCGAGTGTGATCTGCAGTTCTACAGTTGAGTCTTCAACACCTCCGCAAAGTCATGTGTCTGTTCTAGCAGTTCCCCGGCTGCCAAGCCAAGAAGCACTGACATCAGTAGCTGCATCCGTGCACCCGGTGATTAAGCCGTATTCTTCCCCCGCCGCATTCGCCGGAGCAATTCACTGACAAAGAAAGATGCTGCTCTCGACGCGATGAGTATCTCGTTATGCCCGAGGAATGTGAGTTTCAATCTGCAGTAGTGTGCGCCCTCATGCGGACCATTATCCGGCATCACACCACCAAGACTCCGACTCTGATAAATTGCAATCCAGATGTTTTAAATCTATTTAAAGAACATTTTATTCCACTCTAGCTGGTAGCTTTCTTAAGCGTGCGCTTTATCTAACCTTCGTTCAGAGTGCCGTTAGCTGGGCGATATATGACTGAATTGCTGGTTGATTGCATCGCCTGCACTGCTCGACTGTAGGAGGTGGGCAAGTCGACGAGCACGTCAACCATGCGACAGCGGTATACCAATTATTTGTCTATATCGCATCCATCGAAATGACCGGCATTAGTCAATTGCTAATGGGCACTGCTGAAACAGTGCAAAATTGTCCACTTTAGGAAATGCGGATAGGTGTGAGATGATAATAATTTGAACGTTCGAAACAAAATAAAGCTTGCTTCAGGAGCAAGACTCTTTGCAAGCGTATGAGTAATGCCAACAATGTGTACGTAAAAACAAATTCCGGCGCTTCTTTTCCTGATTTTACTCAATAAATTTTGCAAATGGTTGTAAAATAATCCAATCCGTTCATACTGCTTAAAATTGCAAATCAAGAAAAGCGAAAATCTTAGTCTGAAACTCTTCCGTTTTCCTTAAAACTGCTCGAGAAAAATTATTTCGTTTTCAGCTTACTTCCACTGACACATTTGATTAGCAACAAACACATTCCTATATGGATTTCCTCTTGCAGAAATTATTGCGATTTACGTACCTTCTATTAGTAATCCGGCAAAAAAGGAACCTTGAATTTAACACGCGAAAGGCAATGGATATGGAATGTTGTCGTAAAACTATTTATTTCTCCGGCAAAATGCTTTTGTAACAGAAAATATTTAGTTTTGTTTATTTTGTGTAGCACAATCTAATACAAATGCATTCAAGCAGTGTTGCTAACTTTTTTATTGGGGAATTAAAATCTACATTCATAGAATGTGAGCAATTTTCTATCACACGTTGGTGAAAAATCGATCAAAACTGATATTTCATCCAAGATGTCAGGCTTAACATTAATTTGAGAATGAATTATTGTGATAAAAGATTGTTTGAGTATCAATCGTGCATTCCACTTTGATAAACTCTGTGCACTGCATATATGAATACTCAGATCTATGGCATACGTACCAAATAAAATGTACGCAATACACAAATTACCAACACAAGTTAACTTGGTTCACTCTTGATCCTTCAGATAGAATTGGAACAAAGACAATTGCCTGTGTTTCAGTTATTTATTATTGAATTCAAGATCTATTTTTATACAAATGTAGCGTTTTCTTCATACTTTTAAGAAAAACTACGGATAAAATTATTCGTCACGGTTTCGAAAGAATTCTCGAATTCTTCCTTCAACACGGCTCATTAGGCGGCCTTCTTCGTCCATCGTTTTAGCTATCTTATTCCACCAGGTCGTCATCTGATTGATGTCTTTGACAACCTTTCCCTTCGCCTTGAGTCTCCTCTTCATGATTGCCCAGTATTTCTCAATAGGGCAGAACTAGGGGCAGTTGGGTGGGTTATGGTTTTTCGGAACAAACTGGACCCCTTTATCTGCATACCATTCTTGAACGACTTTGCTGTAATGACAGCTTGCCAAATCTGGCCAAAACATTACGGGATGGTCGTGGGATCGAATGAACGGCAAACTTCGTTTTTGGAGACACTCTTTTTGGTATAGTTCCGATGTCATTGTCTTATTTGTAACGAAAACTTTCGTGTTTTTGCCACAGCTGCAAATGCCCTGCCAAATCATAACTTTTCTTGCAAATTTGTCGGCAAAAACAAATTTAAATTTGGCTGGAACATCCCCCCGAGCCGTTGCCAAGTAAAATTTTTGACCTAAGATTTGCCCGAAGTCAGCCTTTACATAGGTTTCATCGTCCATCAGAAGACACCCGTCGAACTTGGTCAGCAAACTGGTCATATAGTTTCCGAGCACGAATTTTGACCACACTATTCTGTTTTATGGTCCGATTTGGCTGTTTGCTAGCTCGATACGACTTGATTCCTTCCCAGAGTCGAATTCTCCTCACGGTACTATGGGCAGCACCGAATTTTCGGGCCAAATCACGGTCCGACAGATTAGGATTCCTCTTAATCGTCTTCAAAATCTGACCACGAAGTTTCTGGTCGACAGTTCCACTCCGACGATTGGCTTGAGGCTTCCGAATCGTCGTCAATGTTTTCTTATACCGTTTGATAACGCGCCATATGGTATTTCTGGACAATTTCAGCTGTTTAGCTAGCATAGATGCAGACCACAATGGATTTTCCAAATAACTGTGCACAATTTTTTTTCCTTCTTTCAACTTCCATGTTGATTGTTTACAAAGTACAGTCGATTTGCGGAATGTCAAAAATCATACGTGAAGCTGACAAAATTCCCGACACGTGGACGCCAAGAGCTTCCAAATCCGTCCACCAGGAGCGCCACAATATGAGCAAAAGTTTGTTCCAATCCTGAATGAAGCAAGCTTTACAACTGAATGATGGAATGTTCGCAATTAACAACAGAATCGACTTGCTTCGATTCGGATAAACCTCTGCACACATCTTCAGTATGGCAAATAATTCATTTCGCACATGTATGGAGATACTAATACGACTCCAGCCTGAATTTGACTCTAGACCGTATTTGAAAACGAGGGAAAAGTATTATTGCATAAAAATTTAAAAAAATCCGTGTAACTTGGAAACTGTAATCTGTAGTAAATGGTGCCGAAAAAGAAGCGATATGAAATCTAAGGAGTGTATCGATAAGTAGTTAGCAACATTCAAACAGTTATTACTCTGAAATGGCTTCATTTTTTGCAGCGTGTTTTGCGGTGACATGTTTGTTTACATGTCAATAACAGCTGCGCAACCGATTGGTTTTGGTACGGTTTATCGTTTCAATGATGAGTCGAATTGATCTGGAAACGCGAACGAAAACTCTGCACACTTGGTGCTCAGAAAGTGGTGTCACGTACAACGAAATTGCAAAACGGGTGAAGGTGCACCACACCAGTTTAAAAAATATTATCGAGAAGTTCGGTAAGACCCTTTCCATGAAGGATTTGCCCCGATCCGGTAGGAAAACGGGTCCCAGTCAGCCCGGCCGGAACTTAAAAGTGGTTGAGTACATCAGGAAAAACCCATCGGCGTCGACGCGGTATTTGGCCAAGCAGTTCAACACGAGCATCGGGATGATTCAACGGATCAAAGTTCGGAACTCCCTGAAAACGTACAAGAAACAGAAGGTGCCGAAAAAGTCCCTGGTACAGCAAGTTCAGGCCAAAACAAGAGCGCGAAAACTGTATAACCGGATTCTACAGAATAAAGACGGATGCATCCTGATCGATGACGAAACCTACGCCAAGGAAGACTCTCGAGCGCTGCCCGGACCGCAATATTATACGAAATCGGTGTACCAGGACCTGGACGACGTTGACACCACGGTGGCGATGGAAAAGTTTGGGCAGAAGGTGTTGGTCTGACAAGCAATTTGTACCTGTGGTTTGCGGTCGTCGATTTTCTCCACGACTGGCACAATTAACGCCAAGGTGTACGAGGAAGAATGTTTGAATGCTGCCACTGTACAGAAAGCATAAGGCCCCTCCTCTCTTCTGGCCGGATTTGGCTTCAGCCCACTACGCCAACTCCGTTCTACAGTGCTTGTCAAAAAATAATGTACAATTCGTGGAAAAGGACATCAACCCACCGAACTGCCCGGATTTCCGGCCAATTGAAAGGTATTGGGCAATTGTCAAGCGGCACTTTCGGAAGGAAGGTACAGTGTCCCAAAACATGCAGAAGTTCAAAAAAAAAAAACTGGATAGCCGCCACCAGGAAAGTCACAAAAATAACTGTGCAGAATTTAATGAAGAATGTCAAGTCCAAAGTGCGAGCGTTTCACAGAAACTAGGATGTTCTTCAATATAATCAGTGAAATGCATAAAAATGTAATTTTTCTACAATATATCGAAAACTGATGTCAAAATATGTTTTTTTTCGCTTTTTTATTCAATAATCAATGTTGCTAACTACTTTTAGATACACAACTTATTGGGTACTAGACAATCTCCGCATTAAAAAAATAGAGACAATACTTTTATCAAGAATTTCAGTATTGGTCGAAAAAACATACTTATGAAAAAAAATAAGGCATTCAAGATCAATTTTGGGGACTCTAAAAAATCTACACACTGAAAAAAACAATTTTAAAGAATTCCAAAATTGATCGAAATAATAGCAAAGCAAGAAGTCTTGGCATTACATTCCTTTTGTGGAATTTGGCTTTTCTGTTTCAACAGTCTTCGCAGCCGATTCTTAGCGTACAAGATCATTGATGGCTGGTACTACTACGACACTAGGAATCCTTTCAGGTCGGGGCTCGAACATACGACAACTGGCTTGTAAGACCAGCGCCCTATGCATTGAACCGCCAACCCGTTTTCGATCATCCGTTTTTCTAATCTAATGTCATTTCGAATTATTATTAATTTGTTACTAGTTAATCAAAATAGTCTCTAATCCTGCAAAATACATCGTTAGTTGGTATTACTTCGAACGTCTTAATCCATTGTAGTTCAAATGCATCAAATACAACGAAGATTGAAGATTAATGCAATGTAATAAGTGCTGATGTACCAGTGAAAACTCATTGAAAATTGGCAATTAACTCCTGTGGAGACGCTCCTTTTCTTTGAAAGTGCACCATTGCCTTCCTGCTCACTGTTGCTAGAAGTTGATACAACCAGACAACATACATTTCAAATGAATATTCATTTGGAATATATTAGATGACGATTTAGTTCGTCATCTTTTACAAAGTAGTTATTACTGCTAGTACGGTGTCTCTCGCGTAACGGAGTCTTTCATTAAACAGTCAATATGAACTGGTTAGCATTTAACACATCATACCACAGTGTACTGGTAAAAGCTGAATTCTACATCACGTATCAAATCAGGATGCATATTCCATCGCCTGGCAAAGTCATTATTGATTGTTTACATCATCAAACAGTCCTGTCCAAACGAGAGCAACTTATGCATCTACGAATACACACATACATAAAAGCATCAAAGTTCTACTCTGATGTGCCGATTTAATATCGTTGCACTAAATAATAAATCAACGCAAATAGGATGGTAGAACACTAAATAAACATCTTGCAAGCATCAGAACCGAAGTCTGATCTTTATTCATAACCTCACCGGTTTGCATTCGATGTCAGTTGAGCGCTAGGAAACTCGGAAACAGGGCCGGGGGTGGGGGAGAACGGTAGATTTGACACCGAGAACGGAAACCGGTGGATGTTTGTGTAGATTTTTCCAGATCATTGACTTTTGATACGTTGAACTTCCCTGATGATAGCTGAAAGCAGCGGTCAGCCTGGTAGTGCATGATGTTTTGGCCGTTCCGTACACTTTGCAGCTTATGTTCCCTGATGTTAGCTTACCTTCACAGACAAATGCACCCCACCGACGGACTGTTGCCGTTGTCGACAGGTGCATCCATCATAAGTTTTTTTATCGTTTCATTAAAATCTCTTTTCCACGTCGATTCGATCCGCTTATTTTGTTGGGGGTTTTGTATATTTTAAATTTATGAGTGAGATTTCTTATTTTCGTTTTAGCACGATTTTAAACTGATCCGTTTTTTATTTCTGTACTTTTTTTTTCCTTACAGGTAAGCCATTAGTGATCAAATACTAAAGTTCAAGGGCACCAGAATTTAACAACTGCTCGTGTAAGTATCGCCACAAATTCGCCTAGTAACGAACTCGTTCGAAAACTCTTGATGAGAATGGGGGAATTTATTTCCGAAGTGCATTACTGCACCATCGTTGCTTACTCTATCCTTGTTATGCCACAGCCCAAAAATAACCCCGATAACCAAGCATCTTCATTGTAGCACCATTCATTATTAGTCTAGGGGAATTATAGAGGGTGATCCATCTTGGGACAGCACTTTTTACTGGTGTGCGTATTTGGATTTCTGGCTCGCTATGCAGTGTCATTCGAGCAGGATAAGACGCCAGGAAGTTTACTCGTTCCGAAACGACATGGTTGATGAGTGGGGATCGGTGAATGTCAGGATGTTAGGAAAGGCTACGACTACAGTATCATATTTTACCCATTGCATTACTGATTGTAACTCAAGTGCAATGGGGGTAGTGCATTTGTTGGATGGAACTCTTGCGAGATGACAACAACAGCCGGCGAACCGAGGAGAATTTATCGTTGGATAAATAAACTATGCACGTCGTATATTGTGTGCGCTTTTGGGAATACGGACGGCACAGCTTCCCACTCAAAATGGAGAATGTTTTGGGAAGAGTGATACACAAGAAATGTGTTTTCTTGCTTTGTACTCATACAAATTCGGTTTCAAACCCCATACTGGAAATGATGCTGAAATTTCGTTGTTTGTTTGCAACCAGCGATGATTACTTCTAAAATCGAAAATATTTTACTCAGCTCAAAGTCGTTTTACGCTTTTATATAAATTTTTACTGAGAATAATATGAACTCCTTTTTCAGAGATGGTTGAACCGATTTTCCCAAACTTTTACTCAAATGAAAAGCACTATTGTCCCATAAACATTTTTTAATTTTTATATTTTTCATTTCTAAAAAACCCTAGATCAGGGCCCAAAGTCGTCCAAACTCATTCTTCTCGGGACGTTTTCCGATTAGTTCCAGTTCATGCTCAACTTAGTTGACAAACCGACGGTAACAGATTTTTTAATGCATTCATTTGCGTTAATGTTATCATTTGTTACTTCATTTACTGTGTAAAGTTTTGTAAATTTTCCGTTGATGCAAATCGCTTGCCAGACAATAATCTTTCTTAATTTATCGAAACTATTAAACTAACAAATTGCTTCTATTTAAAACGATTTACAATAATCAAAATCGATCTTTAGTAAACAATTGTATCGGATCCAACTAATTCGTTCAAAACAGAAATTGAAGGAACAACGGACCGAATGTAAGACAGTAATATTCCATCTCGACGACGCTCGGCCACCGGCTTCGACTGAACAAGTTTTGGATAATAGTGAATGTGAATTTCTATCTCTTCCGCTATGAAGTATAGACTGGGTACAATGCAACTTCTTCTTCAGAAGATATCGAAGATTGAATTCTTTCATTAAGACGAGATGTTTTTCGTTCCGGTGCTCATAAATTGTTTGGAAGACTCGTGATGCTTAAATTTGACAACAGAAATTGGGTCTCCACCAAGAGCACATGGTACAAAGCATCGAATCGCCTCTGTTGCGCTTGAAATGAGGAACTGGTATCACCACCTTGGACAGGTGACCCCGGGTTGGCGGTTCAACGCATAGAGCGTTGGTCTTATAAGCCAGTTGTCGTAAGTTTAAGCTTTGACCTGGAAGGATTCTTAGTGTCAGTAGGATCGTTGTACTAGTCATGCACTGATTCTGAACGCTAAGAATCGGTTCTCCCAATGCAAAACTCTATCGAAAATGAGAAGCAAACTTGTAGGAAAGCCTGTTTACAATTTAAAGCAGCTATCTTGGAAAATTTAAAAGGTTTGGCATTCTCTTCCAAAAAGTTACGTAGAAAATCTTATCGTAACTATGCCTCGAAGGTGCCCGACTATTCTCAATGGCTTTTCAATGTAAAAAAAGTACGGGTGTGTAATGTTAGAGACATAACTGGATGTCGTGAATACGAATAAAACTGACACGATTTCTTTACACTTTCGAATTCGAATTGATAGTTGATCGATTGTGTGAATTGCGAAACTTTCCCCCTTTTCACTACTAAAATTTTAAACGATTTTTGACGTCGATTGTCTCATTTCGGATTTGCATATTTCATTGAAAGAAACTATCAAGATGCTTCTCTACATGGGCAAAATTCCTATTCTTGAAATGAGCAAAACGAGTCATGATTTGGGGAAAATAATATATTTTCATGTTGTGATAATAAACTATGAATTAAATTTTTCGTATCATGATTCATTCAGACTGATTTCTATGAAATTTAAACGTAACGCACTTGAAGTTGTTGGGTAAAACTTCAGGCGTGTTTCTGCTACAATGATAATTTTTGCAACATAAATTCAGGCGTTATGTGTGATTTTTGCAACGATGGTCATTTTTGCAATCAAGGATGGCTTTTATCGTATCAAAGAATGCTCACTCGCAACTCTTCCACGATTAAATCAGTGCCATCAAAGAGAATCGGAAATCATCGCAACAACAAAAAAACCGGCATGGTACATTTAACATAGAATAGACACTAGTGCGAGAGCGAATTTCTCTCGGTGAACCGTCTGAGAATCAACGGCTAGCACGCTGCTGTGGGGATTCTCTCTGAAGCAACAAACGGTCGCTTATTCTCGTTTCGTGATCCGATTCTGTATGGGCAGTTGATAATTGCGATAGAATCATTTTACTATTGCCGCTTATTCTAACTATGTGCTTATAACCTTTGTTTATTTTGTGTCTATGAAAATGTATGTGAATGCTCCACACAAGGGTTTTTAAATATTGCAACCTAGTATGAGAATCATCAAGTCGAATCATCGATTCGATTTTCTGCGATAATTGTCAACTTGCGATTCTCTCTTGGTAAATTCCACACAGCGGCGATCATTATCAGACTGAAATTTTCTTTAAGGGCCATGAAATACTCAGAGTATGAAGTGGATCGAAGAAATGTAGAAAAAAAGAAATGATCGATTTTCGACCACGGTTCCCCTTTTATAACGTTCAGTTGAAGATATGTGCCTGACTACCTCAAAATCGTCGTCTTTGCGCGAAAAAACCCAAGCAAAAGTAAAGAGTTTTCCGCGTTGTTTTGAAGTTTTCACAAAACTTAATTTTCGAGTTGTTTGTGGTTATCTCACACTGTTCAAAATATTATCCTAAATTCCTGATCATATTTTTGATGAAATAGTGAAAGAATTATGTTGCTGCCATTAATACAAGTCGAGATATTCACGATTAAGTTCTGCCCATTCTTCCATATGGCTAATTTTTAAAAGGCGCCCCATAGTAAACTAAGTCGTATTCACGACAAAATAGAAATATACACATTTATTACTTTTGAAATTCTTTCTTGTAAAACAAACTGCACATATAAGAAATTGTATACGGTAATTTCATTCTAACTGCAAGTATTTGGATCGAAATAATTTAGGCAAGAAGATAACTCGGTAATTGAGAGATTTTAAATAGTGCTGCTTGAACAATTGCATGTTTTGAATACAGTTAAGACGAGGCTTATAAAATTATGGACATATTTCGCTTTTGAAACAAAGCTATAGAAACATTATCTTGCTATAATTTGTAGGATAAATGTATTGCTACTGAGTCTTCAGGCTTGAGATATAGGTGTACAACTCTAACTACTATTGATCAGAGTACAGCACTTTTGATCGTCAATGCATGGTGTCCCGACCTGGAAGAATTCTTAGTGTCAGTAGTACCACTGCAATGGCTCTCTACGCTATGAATCGGCTGAGAAGTCTGTTGAAACAGAAGGTCAAATTCCACATAAGAAATGTTATACCAAGGCTTCGGTTGACATGCAATGAATCATGAGCGATCAGTCGAATCGCGACAAGTTCGTTGTTCAAAGCTTATCGGTTACGTGACTGGTTTCGTTGAAGAGCAAGCTTCATAACTGTTGCTGGCTGTCTCCGATGTACTGGAGTTTTTTGGGGTTTGTGTGGAGGGAGCACTGTTGTCCTTTGGTGTAGTTGTCTCCTTGTCCAGTTTATCACATGGCTTACCGTAGTGAACAACTTTTTGGCAATATTGACATGTGGCCATCTGATTGTCATAGGTAACAAGTGATTTGCACGGAATTCTTGTATCTTGACCGAAATTCACATAAGAAGGTATAGGCTTCTTCAAGCGCATGTGTAACGAACGTACGCCATTTAGAATATCTTCGACTTTTCTTTTTCGATAGAGAGAATCTCTCCGTACTGGGACATAGTTTTGCGGATAAAAGGATCTATGATACTTGAGGGTAGATCATGCACAAGCACTTATATAGCACTATCTTCCATATATACTGATATGTTGTACTTGATATTTTCATGCTCCACATAGTGCACATTATTATTGTCTTTAGCGAATTGAATTGCATCCAACTCTCTATAAAGCTGGATGTTAACAACATTATTTGTCTTATTGCATTGAAGTAAATGTACATGTTTAATGTCAAGATGCATTTGCTCTTTAAGCAAACCATCAAGTTCTCGTATCAAAGGTCGAATTTCGCACTGCCTGAAGTCAACAATAATTGTATTCTTTCGTAGCGACGGTAGCTTTTGTTCACTCGTTTCGAGGTCGTTCTATTGTTCACTACACAATACTGTACTTGGTTTTTTCCGTCCCGAACGTAAGCGGTTTTGTTTTATCGACTGACTTGGATGAGATGTGAAAGCGAACTGGCATGCCCTTTGTTGATTATTTTACATACGATGACTTCACCGGAGACGTTCAGTTTTCACACGAGGCCAAGTTTGACGAAACCGGTTGACATATCTCGGAGAAAATTGTGCGATTTATCAGATACGCCTCTTAAGTATACGATTATTAGTTCAAAATCGGATGTTTTATCCATGATCAATTTAAACGGGGTCTGTAACTTTACTGTAGTTCAAGTTTGTCCAAATCGGTGCAGCTATCTTTGAGAAAAATGACAAAAACTTTGTTTGCCGGTTTAAGAAGATCGATCGGAAAGAAAATAATTTGTTCCTTGTCGAATGCGTCAATAATACCTTTATATCTCTGGAACAGGTTATGTCTGCCATTTGAAATGACAGAATGTTAGCTGTAAACCGACCATTAGATTGTTAAAATTAGCTCAGTCAAAGAAAAAAAAATCGGTTTGTCGATCATTTATACCATCATAACACCGGAACCGGAAGTACCAGCAGTTTTGATTTTCGAACTTGATCCATGATTCCATAGTAGCTTTCAAATGATTCTAAGTTGATTGCAATCGATTATAGACAACACGTATAAAAGTGTACCCACACAGACATTTTCCGATTTCGTTGAACTGAGTAGATTCAATTTTTCCAACTATTTTATATTCTTTCGATAGAGAAATCCAAACATCCATATAGTGTGTAGGTGTTTTAGTTATCATTATCGGAATTTTCCCTGGCTATTTATTACGCGATAAAGTTTTTTTTTCAGAAAAAGCTATCAATCCTAACGGCGGTTATTTTCGCTAGTATAACACAAGCTACTCTAACTTCTAGTCCAGGAAACAAATTTCGAATGCGGATGCATTTCGATATCCTCACGCCATTTTCTAGCCGTTCATGACACTCACATTTTACGATAACGAACAACCGACGATAAACATTTATCCAGTCCCTTGCATGTTATGCACAGACAAACGCGCAGACCCAAGCAGCACACAGAAGAGTAAACAAACACATTACCCCCAAGTATCTATCCATCTGTTTGCCATCATCGCTGTAGTCGTCATCACCTGCTTCGCCATCATCATCATCATCATCATCGTCTGATGTATTTCTTACACTGGAGATAACCGTGTTTGAGGGAGGAATCGAACCAACATGTAATTTGTTTGAAATACCAAGAATACTACGTACGTTACATCTACTGCAGTGTATGATCCAATTCACCCAAAGCTACGGTATTCTGCTGTATGTCTGCTAACATATCCGTACCCTCACACATCCTGAAGATTCATGTTCTGCCGCAATTTGGGGTGTCGGTCTACACTCTGTATAGTTTCTATTATGCATGTGAAAACATCCCTGAACCTTTACCGGTTCTACCAAGTGGCAGGTTCGTAGCTAAAGATGCGAGAGCCTTACCAAGGACGAACGGGGTAACCCAGGGTGTTCTGGCTTTGTTGTATTTATTCCATCAATTTTCGGTGTGCGGTCGTTGTTTCGGATAACATCGGGGCGGGATGAGCATTGCTGAAAGCGGGCGATCTTTACGTTGATGGTAGAAGAGCAATTTCGTAATTTCCATGTCCTCAGTCGACTGGCAGACGACGGTGGTTGGTCGTCCCGATGTGACATTGAACACTCAGACGCCACTCGGAAATAGTGGAAGCACAAATTGTGCAAACCACGTGGAAATCGTGTCGATGACAGCGAACAAAACGTTCTGCAGTACAGCACAAATTCTATCCACGAGTATGCGTGATAACAACGGTGTAAACACACCAGAAGACAAGCATACCATTGTAGTCGTTGTCGCGGTGCGGCGTTACATGTTACTTCAGTTTTTTTTTTGTTCTGTCGTCGCTGTTCTATCCTGTTTCCAAGGGAAACCCCCACCGGGAACAAATTCCTGCACATGCGTTTTAATTAGATAACCTCACTGCGTAGTCAGCAGGACTGCACTTTAGAGTAAAGAACCGTTGGATTCAATTTTTGCCCTGTTCTAGCTTGGTGTTTTTCCTTCTGATGCTTTACTACGGCTACGCGGCGACACGATCAATGCCCAGCGAAGTGAGAAATGCCGTTTTCTCAAACCTTCCAACAAAATAATTCTGTCCCATTAAGGACACCGACCACGGCACGTGGTGATATGAGCACTGAACGATAATAAATGTATTGTTTTCGTCACTCGTTTTTGCATCGGAAAATTTCTCCGTCCGGTACGGTTCGTTCAATACCCAATTACGACGACTGGTCGTTGATTTCCGGGGAGTCAACGGCACAATCCCTATCACTAGTGAGTTTGTTGGCGATGCTTGGGAAGCAACAGCACAGAAGTGGACGGATGAGTGGGTGTCTGCAATGGGGGACTTATTCCTTTTACGATGTCTAGACGGTTTAAATTTTAGCTGTGACTGCCGGTTGGGCCCCAGTTTCGGAGTTCTAACCATGTCGGTCGACTTGGTTCTTTCCTGGATTGCTTCGGTTTTGGTTGGTATATGTTAGTTTTATTTTTGGCCCTGTCTCAGCAGGCGCCATGCTGGATGCTGGATGAATGGGAGAGGGTGTCGAATTTTTGCGAAGCTCCGAGCTCAACGGTTTGTCGCGTCCGAATCGGATCCGGCTGTGTCGCGTCGCAGTTTCCTTTTTTTCTCTCACTCCTCTGTACTCAGCAATGCGGAAAATGGAGTAAAATTTGGGCACTTTGCTGCACGGAGGATGTTGAACCTACTCTTTTGTATCTAAGACCAGGAAAGCACGCAGACCACCCAATTGAAATGTAATTCTGTTCTTCGCTTCGTGGGACGGGTTTTGGGAGGGAACTGTCGGAAAGCAGCGGCGCCTCCGTAGTACAACTCAAGGTTCGGGAGTGCAGCAGTTATACATGAGAAAGGAAAATAAGTTCACTTTTTTATTTTCAAAGATAGCGTCATGAATTATTGATAAAGCTTTGGCACGGTTGCGAAGCAAAGCTATCGGCTCCGGGATCGTAAAATGACAATTTAATGATTATTGAATTATTGAAGAGACGTTTTGGACGGTGCGGGCGGCTTTCTGCCAGTCTTGTATGGCGGGTATGATTGGTTGAAATGTCGGTGGTTCGACTAGGGACCGTCAATTAATGGATGTGGTACTGTTTGCGGAACGGAAAAGTGTCGATTGTTTGTGTTCATACCTAGAGCAATCGTGATGTGACACGGGGGTTGTGGTTCGTAAAAATTCTAGCAATATCCTGGGATGTTTTGTACTTAATGTTATATGAAAATATGCTGTAAGATAGCTTATGTAATTGAATTAAATTAAAATACACACCCAGAAAGTGTTTAAAATTATAAAAAACTTAGATTCTAGAGATCAAAGTTAAATTAAAAAAGAAATTAAACATTATTTAGAATATTCAATGAAATCCAAGTATATAATTGATTTAAAATAATGAATTTTATAAAATTAACAGTGAAATAAGGAAAAACGTGATATGACATGTATTATATGAAAAAAAGGGAAAAACAGGGGGTATTTTGATCAAAATATCTAGTAAATCAAGATCACATCAAGTAAATAGGAAACCAACTTTTTGCTGTTGAATTGACAGCAATGTTGGTTGAAACAGAAGGCCAGGTTTTGCATCGGAATGGTGTACTCTGATTTTGATTGCGAAAGAGACGCTAGAAAGAATGCACTTACTTTCACACCGTAGTTAACGGTGATTCAGTGAAAGTGAAGCCCATTGGACGATAAACAAAAACTATCTCACATGAAGCCATAATCGACTTAATCTCAAATGAAGGAATGATTCACAAAAGGAAACGATAAGCAAGAAAAGTAAACAGCGTTGTATAAATTCCAACAATAACCATGTCGACGTACTCTTGTTTATACAAAGAAAAAAAGACGAAGGATTTTCAAAAATTTGAAAAATTTTCGGAAAATATGTTTAAAATAATAATTTTTGATTTTTTTTTTCAATATTCATTTTTAAACTTTTTAAAACTAACACTTGACGATAGTTCGATTGGGGCCCTTTTAAAAGTCAATATGAAAACATTACGTAGAATACTGATCAAAAGCAAACCATTTGCTCATAGTAATCTTTCCCCTAGAAATAATCGCTCTCAACATATTTAGACATGAAATTGAGAGAATTCAGATTAATTGCTTGAACTGTGCCACTTTCGTCGAATCGTTATCGAAACAGCGCATTCAATGTTTTTCGTATTATTTTTTTTTACAGAGTGCCCAATCGATTACCTTCAACTTCTTGGGCATTATTTCTGTACAATTGACATTTTCCGTCACAAAAATTACAAAAATTAGAGAAAAGTTGAACTGTTTGCGAATATGATAAAAGGAGAAAAATGATGACCAAATTAGTACACATCCCTATCAACAACCGTATTTAAATTATTTCTCTTTTTGATTCTTGTTAGAAAAATTTTATATTTTAACTACTTACGAGGAGGGGCTAAGTGTTCTGTATCATTCGACACAGTTCGTCGAGCTGAGCATTGTCTATGTGTGTGAGTATGTGTCAAATAATGTCACTCATACAATAAAAAAATCTCGTAGTCCTATAGGTTTCTATTGAATTTCACACAGTCATTTAGAGCGTTAAAGGGTAAAAATCTAGATTTGGCTTAAAACTGTTTCAATTTGTATGCTATATTAGTTACTTACTAAACGAACCGTTCCAGAAGTACCAGAAGTAGTGGTCAAAAAGATCAGATTAGAGATGATTTGATTGATTTCCACAAACAGGCTCAAATAAAAGTTCCTATAGAGCAATTCCAGAAATGACGAAAAAGTGACAAAATCAGAATCGACTTTCTCCGATTTGGATGAAACTTTGCACATGGCTTCAGTATGGCAAACCATAAGTTTTGAACTGATGGAGAGGTCAATCCGACTCACGACTGATTTTTAAAAAGGGCGTATGTATTTTTGCATTTCACAAAAATTGCCAAAGCGTTGTAACTCGGAAACCGTTAATTGTAAAAAAATGGCGTTCAGGAAGAAGTTGAAGGGGAATCGATAGGGCACTCTAAAAAAAAATATACACTGAAAAAAATTTTTGATCTTTTTTCACAATAATTTCAAAATGAACAAAAAAAAATTTAAAAAAAATCATTATTTCGATTTTTTTTGATAATTTCTATTTTAAAGCTCTTATTAAAACCTATAGATTGATGGCTATCCCATCTGTGCCTTTTGAAAAATGAAGAAGTTACAGCTAAAACAGTTACAGCTAAAACTAAATATTCATGTACATGAAATAATTGTAGATATAGCAAAGAAATAAACAATTCATGGATATATAAAAAATGGTGTTATAATTAAATATCCAAGTATCTCAAAAACAGCTACTTTTAGAAGAAAGGATATCATGAACAAATTTATTGCCTTTAACATGTAGAATAATATTCTACTGTTTAAATAATTATCTTTCAATGAGAACTTGAAATTTCGAATATATCTGTAAATTGTTTTAGCTGTAACTTCTTCATTTTTCAAAAGGCACAGATGGGATAGCCCTCAATCTGTAGGTTTTAATAACAGCATTAAAAATAAAGATTATCAAAAAAACATTAAACCCATGCTTTTTTATTCATTTACCTTTTTCGGATTATTTTGTAATTATTGAGTAAAAAAATCAAAAAATTTTCTCAGCGTATTTTTTTTTTAGAGTGCCCAATCGATTCTCTACAACTTCTTCCTGAATGCCATTTTTGTACAATTAACGGTTTCCGAGTTACAACGATTTGAAAAAGGCAATTTTTGTGATATGCAAAAATACATACGCCCTTTTTAAAAATCAGTCGTGAGTCATATTGACCTCTCCATCGGTTCAAAACTTATGGTTTGCCATACTGAAGGCATGTGCAAAGTTTCATCCAAATCGGAGAAGGTCGAGTCTGATGATCTGCTAAGCATTTCTAGAATTGCTCTATAGTCTCATAGTTTACTGTTTAATTTCATCCGGGTCCGATTTCCGGTTACAGAACTATAGGGTAAAGTGTGTTTAATCATTTAGTGCGACTATGCAAAATAAAAAAAATTCTTATTGATTTGACATAACTGTTTACAATTTGAAAAGGTTATGTTAATTTATACCCAATGAAAGTTTCTATTTTATTCAAGATTGAAAAAAACATCTTTGTAAAATCTTCTGGTAATATTTTTGAAAATATAAGTGATATGAGAAAGGCATCATTACTCCACTAGGTGGATTAAAAAAGGTTTTTTTTCATATGTGTTACCGTGAAGAAAGTGATTGGGAAGTACTGTTATTTTTATTTCATTAAATGTGACTTAGGCAAACAAATGTCGTGTGTTTAAAAACGCATTTGACCATCAGCTTATTACTGACACGGTTTGGTATGCCAGTTTGAAAATTCTGAGAGCTTTCCAGCCGAATAAACTTGGTTACTTGATAGTCATACAAACACACTTCGGTTACATCGATTTTAGTTTCCGATTCAGGAATGCCAGAAATAACAGCCAAAAACTCCGAAATAAATATTTTTGAATATAATTGCGACATTATTTCACAACAATTTGTCCTAGTGCTTTCAACTTGAGCTACGAGAATGCAATATTCTGGAGTAATAAACAATTGAACATTAAAACTGCCAAAGTCAAGATTATGGAGCGCTAGCAAGCCAGAACGGTCAAAGTTTTCTTTTCAATATGCTTGATAACTTAAATATATTGGTCTAATTCAGACTTTAGAATAGAGTGTAACATTAGAAATGTAGGCGAATCACTGTGAAAGTGGTTCTCAGGTAGATTCGTTACATCGATCAGCCCCGCCTCAATGCAAGACTTTCATCAAATGGATTCAAGTGTTACAAAGAGATTTTCGGTCTCGCAATCAATCTACCGGTATATATGTTAGTTCCACCGACGACACGACCTGCCACTCGTCTACTGAGGGGTAGTTAAATCGTAAATTTAACTACCCCTCAGTAACTGGTAGGGGTAAAAACGAAATTGCTTGGAAATTTATTGAAACTGGCAACAAATACCGAAAATTATTTATTCCGAATAACAGTTACCTTAGTTACCAATGTTGTCAAATTGAAAAATATAAACAATTAAAAAGGAATTAAAATGTGATTTGATTGAATGGAAAAAAAAGCTAGTATGCTCTTTGTAAAAGCAGAATGTTCCATCGAAAGAATTCGAAGGGTTATAAATTGAAGATTTATCCAGATAGCAGAATTTTCGCAAGCAAAAAATATCCCCGGTTTGTTTCGGGAAACATTACCATCTAACATCACACTGAATGAATCACACGTTGATCGCAGAAAAATTAACACTAGCTTTTAAAAAATTTCTCGACAGTCTCTGATTCAATTTTTGTGAACAATTCCTAAATAAAAATGTGAAAGGAACAAATAAACATTTAAAATACATATTTATCACTTGATATGTTTAGGTAATAACATAATTGAACCAAATTTTATTTTTATTTCCATTTTGTACCTTATAATTACCAAATTATCAATTTTAAGTACATATTTTTCTGTTTTCGTTAATTCTAACCTTTTCGAGTCTTATAACTTTGCTATTTCCCAGTCAAACATAACATGAATATGTCGTGGAATATGAGGGTATGATCATGCTGACTGTTTATTTATAATGCGTCTTTTGTGATTGAAACATTTTCGAAATTACTTTATCAATTAGCATTTATAACTGATATCTATGCAGTTTATACTCCATAATATTCAGAACCACACTTTCCTTGTATTTGTCTTTCAGGCAACTAGTATTTTGAAGATCTTCTTCGGAATTATTTTCTCGCATTCAACAGTGTGCACACAATTTCTAAAACACCGTGCTTTTGTACAGTGCCCAATCAAAACCTTCGTTAGAATACCATCCAAACCAACTGGATGGATTAAAGTTGTAACCATCCTGCTTGTCACGGAACTGGAAAAGTTAATATTTTAATCCATGATTATCGATATATTAATAATATTTAACAACCTAATTCAAATCGTTTGGACAAAAGGTACCTGTTTTCGGAAAAAGCACTTACGCTTTTTACGCTCCCGCTGCTCGGTAATGTTTTGTTTGTTCATATTATAGAGGTTCCTTGGTAACCTGTACATAGAAACCAGAACAGTGTTGCTCGAAATGATTATTTTTATCATGAGCAAGGGGTCTTTCGGTATTCGATAACTGATGGTAATTCATTAACAGACAGTTTTAATACCGATTTTTCTTCGGAGTGTCTGGTCGTGTCGTCGGTTTCACTTAAAGTACTTTTTCCGAATCTTAGCAATACTCTAGTTTGCATTTCTCATCAATTGTATCCAAATCTTGCATACTACTGAATATCATTACAATATACGGTCCTTTCTAAAAAGTTGTTAATATGAATATAAAGACTATTCATACACAAACAGATCGTTTTACTCGTTGGCCGTATTTTGTAATATTTCCAGATATCGAATTCTTCAAGAATTAGATATAAAAACGTGATTAATCCACCTAGCAGTGAGATGATACCTTTTTTTATCAATACGCATGTGTTTTTGCATGGATATTCTTAGGTGTTTTAGTTCTCATGACATTATTTTAATTATCGTCGTTTAAAACGGCAAATTGAGATTTTAATCACTCATTACCCTGTAATGCCGAAACTGCAAAACATATCGAATTTCAATCTTAGCGTGTGACAATCGATTGAACATTCCATGAGATGTCGAAGTAAGTTCCACTTTAGAGTTTTTCGTCATTATTTATGGTACTTCCAGAGCCGGTATTCAGGAATTTGCATAGCCCAAAATGATTCGAATGGCCATAAATTATTACGCCAAACAATTTACATGAAATTTATAAACTCATCATCTGTAATTCCAGAATCGGATAAAATTCACCAATTTTGTATGGGACCTTAAGTCCTGTAATTTGAATTTTTGTTTTGAAGTTCGATTTGGTCTTTTTTGAGAAAATGATTGAGCTTTGAGAATCGATTCGATACTGGAACCGGAATTCTAAAATCGGTGTAGCCGAAATCAGTTAAATTCACCTGAGGAGTGTGTAGACATCTTTGAGAAATTGTAGTGCGAATTAAAATTTGGGGGTACATTCCGAATCCAAAAACGAATACCGCTCAAATTGAAATAAATTTATTTGGTAATCGATTATCCAAATCTGCAAACCCGATAAACCTGATTAATTTATGTGAAATGAACATTTTTATACTAATCACCATGCATTTTCTAAACCAGAAGTCGGATCTGACTAAAAAGTAAGAGGTTTTATAGAATTTTAAGACCTCTCATTTGAATCATAGATGGTTCTTAGATTTCATTTGAATCTTAGATCGGTTCAGCCATCTACGAGAAAAATTAATTGCATTATTTTAATTCCGTTTCACATATCATCCTGTGGTTCCGCAATCAGAAGTCGGATTCAAACGTAATTCAGGAACCTTGTTTGGGAGTATACGACTTTTCATATGAATCTGAGTTTGTAGAAAACGGTTTAGCCATCTCCGAGAAAATTGAGTGAAATTATTTGTCACACACGCATTTGCTGATCTCGACGAACTGAGTCGTATGGTATATGGAAGTCATGTTCTTCCAGCATTTATTGCTGTAAATAGTTTAAATCAATATAATTATGGAATTACTTCCAACTCGATAATGCTGGTATCATCTGGTTTACATATGCCATATTCGAAAGATTATGTTGCCAAAAATGAACCGTGCTAAAATTGGTCCGAGGCAAATTGTCATAAAAAAGTATTCTGTACACAGTCTTTTTGGTACTTAGAAACAATTATATGTAACAGTATAAAAAATCGTGTTTCATGTTGCTCCCAAGCATTACTTTTTCATACAGCGCTCAAAATTCCTTCTACTGGAATAAGGCTTACACAAAAATATCAATATCTCCGTTAAAAATGGACGGATTTTAACAATCTATGGCTTGTTGGATAGGTATTACCGAGCGAAATCTATGTCTGGAAACATATTCTGTTTTCAAGGTCAAATGTGACAGATACTGTAAAAAAACTGAAAATTTTGACATAAAACTTCGTATAACTCAAAAAGTAAACATCCGATCACAAAACCATTCAATAGCGTTCTGGGTGACGGGGAGACCTTTCATTTGCGACTAGTTTGATCAAAATCGGTCCAGCCATCTCTGAGATCTCGACCTCTTAGTTGACAACACACATACAGACACACACACATACACACACACACACACACACACACACACACACACACAGACATTTGCTCAGTTCGTCGAGCTGAATCGATTGGTATATGACATTCGGCCCTCCGGGCCTCGGAAAATTTTTCGAAAGTTTGAGCGAATTCTATACCTATTTTTTATATATATAAAAAAAGGTAAAAAACCTGTTGGAATTCGCGCACGCTTTCTATGAATCATATGAGGAATGTTACAGATAGTTTATTAGAAAAAAATCGACTCGAACGCCAATTTTAAAGGAAAACCGCAACTAAATGCACTATATTTGCAGTTTGCGACAAACATTAAAACGGTATTGAATGCACTTCGGCAATATGTCGGGAAGCCAAATTACTTGACCTATTTGAATAAATTTTAATTCATTCATCAATATGGGCCATAACATGCTAACTACTTCGCACCCTCTCATCCTTCTACTACCGTAGAAGGTGATGGCTCCCAGTTGCCGTCATTCTAGTACCGAAATATCATCGAAGGCACACAGCAAGACATGAGATAAGAACTTGTCAGCACTAGGTTGTCTCTCCTTTTGGCGACCATTTGATTTAACTTTGGAATTCATGTAATAATCAGTCAAATCTCAAGAAACCACAGCAATAGCGGATCGTTTTACCGATAGTCGTTACACCGAAATCCATTTTACCGAAAGTCATATAGCTGAAAACCTTTTTTCCCGAAATTCGTTTCATCGAAAGTTAGTTCGCAAAATTGATTATTGTACTAAATCTATTGAGTAGTATAATATTACCGAATCAGTACCATAATTTTTCATCTCTTTGAACTGTTTTCAACATATGTTTTAGGATACTATTTTCGGAAACATTCAATGGTTTCCGGAATTTTTAAACATGTTCTACACCGGGATTGGCGGTTTAGAGTATATGACACCGATTCAATAAGCCAGATGTCGTATGTTTAAATCCTAACTGGGAAAGTGTCAGTTAGATCACAATACTGGCCATGCAATAATACATGGAATGAGAAATCCCGGGCCTAACAAAGAATAAGTCGATTTTTTTTACCGTGAAAACATTTTTAAAGACTGTCCCAGAAAGTATGGACGCAACCAAAAACCGCTGCCATTTCGCAATGCTTCAGAATCTGTCAATTTTTATGGCTGCGTCTTGTTGTTTACATTTTTCTCTAACCACTTGTGCAGATGTTTATTCGTTTTCATTAGTTTGTTTCGAAATGCGTAGACTTTCAGCAGAACAACGTCGAATAATTGTGTACAAATGGTGCACAGAACGCGGACTGTCACTGAGAAAGATATCAAAAATGGAAGGAGTAAGTGAAAAAGCCGTGCGAAATGCAATCAGGAAGTTCGGTGAGGATAACACCTTTGAGGATAAACCGAAAACGGGTCGAAAAAAGGTCCTGCTAACCCTCAGTTGGATAAACGTATAATGAAGGTGTTCGAGCAAAAGAAGAAGGTTTCAGTTCGGGATGTGGCCAAAAAGTGGACACTTCAAAGTCAAATGTTCTTCGTGCTAAAGAACGTTTGATTCTTCGAAACTAGAAGAAACAGAAACAACCAAAACGTAGTCCGAAACAAGAAGCATCGATCAGGCCGAGGGTTCGAAAGCTGTACAATACGATTCTTGCTGGAAATTTGAACTGCATAATCATGGACGACGAAACCTACGTGAAACTCGATTACAAATCCTTGCCGGGACCACAATATTATACGGTGCGAGAAGGGCAAGTGTTAAACCAGTCCGAGACATCGATTGAAGTCGAAAAATTTGGTAAGACAGCTATGGTCAGGCAAGCAATTTGTAGCTGTGATAAGATTTCGAAACCCTTCATCACCACTGCTTCAATGAACAGCGAAATATACATCAAGGAATGTTTACAAAAACGACTTCTACCCATTATTCGAAGCCACAAGGATCCTGTTGTCTTCTGGCCAGATCTTGCTTCTTGCCACTACTCGGAATCAACGGTAGAATGGTATACTACCAAAAATGTCACTTTCGTTCCAAAAGACATGAATCCCCAATTGAGGAATTTTGGGCATTAACGAAGGCACATCTTAGGAAACCTGTCTCGGCAGCCGTATTATCAGTATATCGAATAAAATTTGAATATCTAACACTTGTGAATTATTAACAGCGAAATCAAAGTGCGTCCATACTTTCTGGGACAGTCTAAATTATTCAGTATAATCTCTACCTAAAGCGATACACTTGACTCATTAGTCCTCCAACTCCAGGCCTTAAAAATCGGCTTCTGTTTCTGTAATGACATCAGCATTCGACGAAAAAGACTTTCCCTGGAGAAACCTTTTCAGGTTTGGAAATAGATAATAGTCGCTGGGATGGATCAATCCGTTTCATCGTTTCTTTTATGCATGAATTCACTGGTGGGTGTTTTTCCATAGCTTGATGAAAACTAAAACTCGTCTGGTATGATCAGCTGTTATTCCAACACTACTGGATAGATTGTCATCAAATTTGGTATTGGGCCATCTAGAGGCTTGTTCTCAACCAAAATATATACAGTTTGTAACTTTTCACGTGAGAGGCCCGAGACTTTTCATTTCATTTAGTAATCTTGTAGTCTTAAGAGCCGACTGCGTATCGCTCTTATCGTTTCGGTATACATACTTAGGTCCACTTTATGGTCCATGAAATAAGTTTTATCCAATTCAAAAACGCTTTGTCACTTTCCTAATGACACGAGTTAGAAATTGTTTCAAGGATTAAAATCAGATGCGTGAATTATGGATCCATTTCCGTGCCTAGCCCTTCACAAGTTTCATGGGAGTAAACTCAGTAGAACTCAGTGGAACAGGAAACGTAAAAACCCACTCAGTGCAATTCTTCTAATTATAATTATTGCCGTTCCGTCGACAAATGCCAAAACGAGCGAAGCACAGCAAACTCCGTGGGGACTTTTTCGACAACTTGGTTATCGATGGCATTCTATCTGTGCGAAGCAGCAACCGAAAGCAGATCCGATTGGCGAAGGCACTAAACGAATTATCAGCAGACGCTTTTTGAACTCGCTGAAGCTGGGAAAAAAATTATTTCTGCAGCCAACCAGCAGCAAACTGACAGCAAAATTTAATGCTCTTAAAAACAGTGTTCGTCCTACTTTTCGGTTGAACCCTCTTCCAAGTGCCTGGAAAAATGGTGGCAGTCAAAAGGAGGGTTAGCCAATTTTCCAGGCACTTCATCACGGGATGCCGCGTTGACGGGCGAGACTCATTGCGCTCCATGACACGACACAGTCCGTGTGGAGACCGCGACGTATGTTCCAAGAAATGTCGAAAGAAATAACGAGAATCACCCAAGAAGCTCGGATAGGTGGAACAGATTATGTAATTATCGTAAATGCGTCAATGATTTTCATGCTTTAATTATGCAAATTACCAGCATAATCATACACATTAGCGAACATGCCGACGCTCAGGCGATACTCGGGCGAACAAAATTGATGAGCGCGCGGTGGTTTTTCAAGTTATGCTCAACACTGGTTCCGATTATGAAATGTACATAAATATGATGATGTGTTTCGATAATTTTCGCACGTCCATCCTTCGATATGATTGAGATAATGAATCGCGAATGAATCAAGAAATTATACACAGGAGGGCATAGCAAAATTCGAGCATCTGTTTAAGGGGCCTCACGGAAAACTGTAACTAAGCTAAATTGCATATTTGAACAATCGAATGATTAACTGTTTTTTCCTCGTACGTATTTAATAGCTGTAAAGCAGATAACACCGTGAAGTGAATGCCAGAATGCATTACTTCGATATCGATAGTCTCTCGATAGTCAGTCGCTGCCAGTCGTAAGCGTCGGAGTTTCTCGATGTGATTGTGTGGAGAGTGTGCGCAGTTACAGTTTTAATTAACTGCAACGATTACCCGTGAATGATATCAGAGTGCAATTATCGGGTCTCGGTCGGGCTCTTGCCGGGGTAACCTTAGTGTCAGGGAGTCTCGCGAATCAGAACTCACACAGCGTCATTCGTCGCTACTAGTAGTTAGCGGAAAAGAGGATTCTTTGGTAGCTGTTTTTTGTCTTGTTTCTCGACTGCAATAGTGACTAGAGGGGAGCAAACAAATCGACTGTACAAGAACAAGTTCTGAGAAAACGATGATAATCGTCTTTTCTAAGCAAATTAATGAATATTTATGTCTTTCTCGGTGCCATGTAGAATCATGATGGGGTCCTCTGACTACCGCCCTCACAAGCTGATACCGATTCGAGCCAACGACGGAATGAGGAGTGGTTTGTCTATTTTTGCCATCTTTTTTCCGCCCGACTCGCATATGTGTGGTACTTATCTCCGGGAAGGTGTTCGGTATGTGCCTTGTCGTCTCGGCAATTGGAAAACAAAAACCAAACACACTTTGAAACGTTCAAACTGCAAATGTGTTCTAGAAATCAGATAAAGTTCGTAATGCATTTCATTGGTGCACCCACCATGACACGGCATCGCTGGCAAGAAAAGATGAAATCACTTCGCTGTTGCACTTTTAACGGCCGGCGTGTCCGGATACGCCTCCACACGTCGGTTGCAGCCGGAGTCGTTCTTCGCATTCGCGCAAACCAATGCGCAGGAGAGGGAAATCATGTTGTGAAATGCAAATTTTCCCTCCTATCACTGCTTCCCATGTCTGACCTCCGGCTGGCGGGGCGACCGATAGTGTGCCTTGCACTTTTCGGATGTGTGCGGAATCGCCGTTTTCGTACGACGACTGATCGAGGATATGGCAGTTTATGGTGGCGATAAACTTGCTGGATGAGTCGAACTGCTATCTTACTCCGATACGGTGCACCGAATACGGATTGTCCGTATCTATGTATATTAGTAGATAACTTTGTGATTAAGCGAAGTGTACCGTTGATTTATGACTTCTTCCTATACTTAGATATCGTGAAACGAAAGTCCTCAAAACATAATACAGTCTGTTTCGCATACGTAAGCTGAGGAAATGTGCGTTTTTATTTTAGACATTCAACAGTAAACATTAATATAACTTTCCTATTTCCCTTGAAAAAAAAGACACTGTCAAAAGTTTTCTCGCTCCTTGGCTCCTAAATAATTTTCAATAAAATAAACATACTATAAATTATCAAACACAAAATACAAATCGAGCGTGTATAATTTGGATACAAAGCTTTCAACAACGCGGTTTTGATTGACACCGAATTGTATGTAAATATTGCAACACTGTGAACTTAGAGAGTATCCCATAATAAAAGGGGCATTATTTTTTAACAGTAACAAGACAACTTAATTATACTCATACAAAAATTTACTCCCCATACTCATAACATCTGGTTGCCAATAAACTAGTAGTAGCACAAGGTGATTCAATTATTCAAATGAAATTCCATGACGCACACTCAGCAACTACGTCAGCAACGGGGGTCAATCAGCATTACCTTGTCATCTTAATACTGGTTGTCTCACCTACTGCTTAGTTGATTATAGTTGTGATTACTAAGACTGAGAAATCTCTGATTGTCAGATAAATGTAGCACTTTTCAGAAGTTTTTTTGAACGAATATGAGCCCTTTTTCTAGGGGGAGAGGTTCATCTACACTAGATGAGGTATGAGTGAAGAACTTCCTGAACCTGAACCTGACCTGAAGAATCATATTCCATTCGGAACTCTACACACTTAAAAAAAATCCTGTGATTTAACATCTTATTAGATGCACATAAATGGAGCGTCGCAGCTCACGTAAATTTACGTGGAAGAACATTTAATATTGTGTCTAAAACTCCATGACATGAAATTCATTGAAATAAAAAAAAATAGAATACTGATAGCAACCGCCGCGACTTGAACCAAGAATCATTGGATCAGTTCGTACTCGCATGTCATCAGACACAGTCGACAATTGCTTATGGTCGAGACGATAGAAACAAAGACAATACAGTGTAGTGAACAATAGATTGTACGAAATGGGCAAATACGATTTAACAAAGCCTGAAACTTGGCCTACAAGACCAAATTCAATTTGTATTGATTTCAAGCGCTGCAAAGTTAGACCAGCAGCAACCGAAATTGAAATCTTGCTTAAGGAACGAATGCATCTAAACGTTACTGATGTAAGTGAGATTCAATTCAACAAGGCGTCTAACTGTGTGTACATTATGTTCAAACGTGAAAACGATGCAATTGCATTTGCTTCGGTTAATAACGGGGTACACAGTATTGATCATGACAATGTTAAATATAAAATCCCTGTGTACATGGTGGACAATTCTATATAAGTACGCGTGCATGACCTTCCCCCGCAGACCAGGGATGAGTTCGTTCGGGAAAGTATGTCGCAGTATGGTGAAGTTCTTTCCATCGAAAGGGAAGTATGGCGGAATTTTTTTCCGGGTATCCGGAATGGCGTGCGAGTGGTACGTATGCAACTACGTAAAGCAATTCCATCTTACATCATTTGTGATCAAGACGGGATACATCCGTGTAAAATGCTGATTACGTATGAAAATCAACTGGTAACATGTCAGTTTTGTGAACAACCTGCACACCACGGCAAACCTTGCACTGAAACTGCAAAAAGGACATCTTCAAACAAAAATAAGGACAACCGCCCAACAACGGAAACTAGTGAGCGCAGTACTCCTGCTGTACCATCAAACCCACCAGCAACTGCAATTAATGCACAACAAGGCGCGTCTACAGCAACTAACAACCAACCCAAGAATGCGAATTACAAGGAAAACGAAGCAAAAACAGAAACCAACAACGATACCACCGATGCGGCAATGGAGGACGAGACGAGCCACGAACAAAGTGCCCCTAACTCATCGCAAGATAAAAATGGAAGCTCCTCTCCCCCTAGAAAAAGGGTGACAACGAGATCCAACGGTAAAAAAATTATTTTTTCTGATAAAAACATGGCTCATTCGGCCACGTACAGCTTGTACGCAAATTGGCCTGAATAAAAAAAAATAAAAAAAAATTAAAAAAAAAAGAATCCTTGGATCGCACAATGGACTTGTTAATGGACTGATCCACAGAAGCATGCATCTGCTTGGCTGGTAAATGGTGCATTTAAATTCATACAGTCGCACCTGCTAGCAGAACGCAAGTTACAGTCGAAACCAGTAAAATTCAAGCTCATCTAACATTAAGTCATTACAGATAAAATTTTCCGTCATTTGACAAATTAGGTCTTTATGAATTACATCGTATGACGGATTAAGTCACCTGTAAAATTCAATTTTTTTTTTGGAGTGTAGATGTCGAGAAAGTTGTTCATCAGATTTCGGGGGTAGAGCCTGCGAACAATCCATCAGTTTCTGGCTTTTCGTACTGAGTACGATTTAGTGAAATTGAAGATAAAATAACTGATTAAGGCTTGTTCGCGACAAAACCTGAACAAATTGGATTTGGAAAAGAACAATTTTCTGTTAGTTCAATCCAGGGAGCATTTTTTATTCGTTTAATTGTGCATTATTAACCATATTACAGGTAATTAGGATGCATGAAGAGTTCTCTCTTTTCGAGAGCCCAATATCGCTTGATTGGTCGAAACTTCCGGCAGCTAAGTGGACTCGCCTCTTTCGGTACAACATGGACTCCATTCGCTTTTAAACCATTCCAAAACAAATTTGGCGTAGTGAGAAGATGCTAATCCGTGCCAGGATAGCGCAAAGGCATCATGGCTGCGTAGGAATGGTAACAATCGCTTTTTTAGGTATTCTTCAGGGTATGTTTCTTTGTTAACCGTTCCAGTAGTTATTAAGTTTTGGCTTGCCTGACCACAGCTGCATATTGCTTGCCAAACCAAATATTTTTTTAAAAACTTGGCCTTTTCCTTCGTCATGAAATGCTCCTCTACATCGTTCAGTGGTATGGTAGTATAAAAAAAACATTTCGGAAAGCAACTTAAAGTCCAGCACATAAGTTTCACCGTCCGTTATCACGCCGAAAAACTTCGTCAAATATTCGCGATACAACTTGAGAGACCGCCGCATTATAATTTCAGTTCGGTACAGTTTGCACCTTGAACGACTTCATATCTTACCGGTGCTTGGAAGTATGCCCGAAAGTCGAAAACATTTTTATTTTTCCAACCACAGTTCGTACCGAAAGATCTAGTCTATTCTGCAATATTTGCTACACCTTCGCGTCCTTCAAGTGGTTCCTAAGGCCCGTTTTTTGTTCCACTTCCAGTCTTCCTAGCTGTTGTCAAACGTGTGTCAAAAGATTTAAGAACGTAATGAACAGTGCTTGCAGCATTTTTGAAAGTTATTTTACTTACTTATCCGGATTTTCAATGCGACCGTAAACTTGCTCTTCATTGGACGCCATTTTCGATTTAAAAGTTTGTAGTATCTCCAAAAAATGATTTTACGCAATTTACAGACATACCTACGTTCATCAGTCTGCGACATTTTTCACTCGTTGAAGAAGTATCGACCAAATCTGGAAACCCCCTGAATACGTATTCAGAGGGTGTCCAGATTTGGTCGCGAACAAGCCTTAGGGTGAAGCCAGAGTAGGCGCGACACGCGACGCAAAGCGATGCGATGCGATCATCAAAATTATGTATCTCGTTAATTTGTTTACAGCAAGATATTAACATGTATTTCAGAATAAACACAAGGCGTTGCGTAGTGATAAGCGATTTTCGGTGCGACAAACAACGAAGCAGTGCGTGCTCAGTTTTGCATGCGACTAATGAGCGACAAAGGTTTCCTAAATTATTTTTCATCATGGCGATAATTTGATTGATATCGAAGCAGATTTTCAACGGAATGCGTTTTGGAATCAATAATCTCGCAACTATGAAACTGGGTTCTTGTGAACAAGTATTGGAAAAAAGGTTTCGAAAACATTAGAAATTACTAGAAGTACAGTCATTGAAAGTGCATTAAACGAGTTTTGAGAATATTTCGAGTCATCTCGATGAAAAAAGTGTATAATTTTATTTATAAAGGCATATTTCAAATCAAAATTTTCGGTGAATCTAAAGTCTTATGTGCATTACAGCTCCGCTTTTACGTATTAATGGGCCCGGGGTCAACACTTATTTATGTGCCCCTAGCTAAATGAAAGCCCTTTTTTGCTCAGTTGGTCCCGCTAAGAGCCCACTAAAGCCGTGGGCCCGGGGACACATGCTTCTGCTGCCCCTATGTAAAAGCGGCCCTGGTACATTACATCGACAACGAAATGATTGATATCTTCGATAAAGGGTCATTTGAAATGGCACCTAGCCAGATTGAAACCTAGCAAAGACTTCCAGTTTCGAAAGAAAGAGAAAAAAAACATCGCAGTGTGTGAAAGATTTGCATTCTCCAAAAAAAGCTACAATTTCGGATAAAGCTGCAGCAGTTGACACTACAGCATGTAGATTGATTAAATAAGAGTGAATCCAATTTTCGTTTGATTTTGATCAAAATTTTCTTTTCAATAAATATGAACATAAATAAATTATATTGTTTTGTTACTACTGAACAAATCGCTTTGACTCTGGAAACTATCTTTCATTGGAAATCTTTCGCGTTACGTATCGTGTTGCTTCGCGTCGCGTGTCGCGCCCACTCTGGATCACCCTTACCCACTTTCATAATGAAAATATTCCAGCTGTAGTGTTATAAAGACGAGAACGATCATGTTAGCTGTTTCGCCAAATGAGTGATTTTACCGGAGCAACCCTAGGTGAATTGGTCAAAACGAATAAACCTAGATAGATGTAACTTCTGAAGTCGCCTCATGAGAAATCGTAAATAAACACATTCGATGAAGAGCTCTTGGGGTGTTTTTTTACGCAGCTAAACTTGGTTCGATTGCCAAGTCAGCACATTGGGTCAAACATTGACATGATTGACTTTTGACGAATTGGCTTTCGGTGAAACGATCTACTTGGAAAATTAATGTCATGATGATCGGAAACCCTGAAAGTAGTAGCCAAAAACTGAATATTTTGGATTCAAAATGGATTGTGGAATAACTGAAAACATATCTTCCATGCAAACTTCAACTTTTTGCCATCTTTTTTCAAAAAATGTTTTTAAAACAATCAGTGAAAATGTGGAATGATATTTCGCATCTTTTGAACCCAAAAGTAAATTGATGCAATTTTCGATGAACTAAAATTTGTCGTATTTCTTCAATTATTGTCTGCATCGATCGAAACAAGTGGTAATCGGATGGTGCCAAATTTGGACTATATTTCCGTCTAGATATAATTTTCTGTCTCCTTTTATTCTATTAGTTTCTTGCTGAAGTCGTTAGATGTGACCGAGCGTCTTGTCATTTTTCTTACAATGCTCGGTTTCGAACGGATTAGTTAGGTAAGTTCTAAACTGATCCATAGGTTTTACATATTTGCGGTCAATACACACATTTTCGCATTTACATTGGATAATATTAATAATAATTTATACTTAAACCTGCTCTAACATCTCGTTTGGTCGATGTAGCCAGTGGGACAAGTTCGATCAGTCTGTGAGGTAAGTTCTGTCAATGTACAAACAGTGCTAAGATCTTTAGCATGTATAAAGTAATGAAGTGAACTTTTGGCGGAAACTCAAATTGAAAATTAAAAATAACGTTTTACAGTTCCTTAGAGATCAAACTTGGCCCGTGATCGAACCAGCCCCACTCTCCCCTATAGTCTTCAATACATGTCGACCTTTGGTTCTGATCCTTACCAGCAACGTTTTCAACAAATGACTACTTTTGAACACGCTGTTTGCACTATATGTCAGGACCAAAAGATAGTACTCTGTTTCTTAAAAAAACATGCAACAAATTTTGGTCTTCCAATTTTTTCAAAGTTGGCTTAAATCTCCGCTTGCTGAGCGTCATCTAGGTTTTATAAATCTAGGCTAGCAATTTATATGCCATCAATAACTTGTCAAACCCATTTCAAAAATAAAAATTGTTTATCGAGTATCCACAAATCAATTTTAAGATAATACAAATTGTTTATCGAATATCCACAAACCAAATTTAAGATTCGTAAAATATAGAATATTGATATTCATTCGCCAAATGTGGACAAAAAATATTTATAATTCTTTTAAAAATTCCTGAGGAATGGTGAAATATTATTTACTTATGTACTGATAGGACATGCACTTCACAAATTACATATTTTTAGTGAATATCTAACAAGCCAGTTGTAATTCTATATAAAAAGGTATTATTTGAATATTATTCAGTTCTTTTATAAAATGATGCATAGTTGGAATCAGCTAGGTGATGTAATATAGAATGAACAATTTCACAATAGGCGAGAAAATCAATCATTAAAACATTTTGGTTATAAATTTAATGACAAAGTTGACCGTCTTAAACAACATGTACAAATGTGTTTCCCTCATGTTAGTCAATTAAAACTACTCATGGTTTATAACCATACATTGCGAACAAAACATGTCGTAGTACCACTGCACTCAACCACTGCAAACGTTCCGTATTTCTATGTGTCGGTTTTGCGCGATACGCTTTGTGTGATGATTTGTTCAATTCATGCGGCTGTCCGCCTTATTTTGGCACTGAATTTCTCCTTAATGCTCGTTCATACCAAACATTTTAGAAAACTTCAATTTTAGTTACTTGTGGTTATCTCATACTACTGAATTTTTTTTTCATAAATTGCTGATTATATTTCCGATAATATGGAGAAAAAGTTATGTTACTGCGTTAAACACAACAAGAGATATTCGCGATTAAGTTCTACCCATTCTTGTACAGGGTAAATTTTGAAAAGACCCCCATAGTGAAGTAAGTCGCATTCACAACAAAAATTGTGGCAAGCTTTGGTTACGGTAGTAAATGCTACATGTACGTAACGTTGCTTTCAAAAGAAGAGACGTTACTACACAATAACTTTCGAACATACTTAACGCTCGTATCCGTACTGTATTTAACAGTATTGTACTGTATTTTCGACTCAAATACTGCGTACCCTCAAATATAGTGTTATTTTAATTTGTAGTGTATTTTTACACTGAAATGTATTGTATTTTTCACGCTTAAAATTCATACAGCATTTTAAATCTTTAACGCATCGAGTTTCGATTTGTGGCGGTTCAAAACGTCAGAAATAACAGTGACAAGCGAATGTGAATGAATGTCATTCTTGTTCAGAGCGCGCCACAACAATTTAGCGAAATTTTGATTAATAAAAAAAAGAAAAATGTTTCAACCAACAAGAAAATATACACTAAATCAAAAACATCTTCAAAAATATCCACTTTTGATAAAAAGTTTGATGAACAATTCTTGAATTTTTAAAATTTTTGTTGCCCTAAACAGTAAATAAAAAAATTGATATTAAAAAAATACAACATTTGAAAATTATTCGCATTTAACGATTTGTTTAGTCCTTTCAAGACGTAAAGCCGTATCGAGCTCGTTTTACATTTGATCAGTATCTAACGAGGAAAACAGATTTCAAAAATGATATACTAATATAACTGTATGATCAAAACTGCGAAAAAGCTACCGCAGAAATGTGACTCGAACCTGTAGCTGGCTCCTATCCAGGGGAATTGATTTGCCAATTATGCTACCCTGCATGTGAAATACACGAGAAAACAGACTAATTGGAAGCTGAAACAATGGGCGGAGGGATTACTATAGGGAAATGGCTACAAATGAACGCCGTAGCGCCCAAGCACAGCTGAACATGCTCGGTTCTTTTGTTCAATTGGGCTGTTTCTTCGAGTGTTTCACATGCAGAATAATTTAATTGGCGAAACGATTTACCCGGATAGGAGCTAGCCTGATCAACCAAAATACACATTGGAAAGTAGTTTTACAAAACGTTGTCGAACCGTGCGAACGTTGTCGTTTTGGTTTCAGGGGTTCGAGTTTCCAACAGGAATCGGTGCGAGCACTTCCCTTGTCGAACCCTATAAAATCTGAGCGGTTTTTCTTGTTTGCACTATTAAATAGATTTTCCTGAACCGATGACTGAATAACTGAGACTAGATCTTTCTGAGGCAAAATCGTTTGACTCGGACGTTAGCTGTTAGCTAATAAAATTGAATTGAACTACTTCCGACAATCACTTTTTCACAAGGAAAAAAGAAATTGCCACGTTCTTGTCAAACACCTGAAGTTGATTTGATAACTGTCCCATTCAACATGGCGATATGCACATACATTCCATCAACCTAGAGGACACCAACAGCTTCTCGGCCGTCACATCATGCATGGTCACCCGTTGCTTTTTTTTACAACTGGCTGACAAAGACGACGTTGACGACGACAACGACGACGATAAAAGGACCGGCTACAAGCCGCCGTAAACCATCACGGTTGATCCTAATAAATGACACCATGGTTCGCTCGGCTGGTAAGGCAGGCGCTGTGCATTGACCGGCCTCGGTAACGCTTTGCCATATAATCCGTCCTGGGTCGAGCAAACAAAAAAAAAATGCATTTCAGATAAATATTGGATGCACAATAAATTTTATGACATTTACAGCGAAAACATTTCTGATAGCTGGCACCTTTCCTGTCCGGTGGTACTGGCTGACTCGATGGTCGTGGTGTTTCTTTTTTTTTCTTCCACCCCAGTGTCATTTTGTGGTCGCTGTAAATCCACCTTCTCGCGGTTAAGTGTTCAATTGCGTTGCTGACGTTAGAGATGCGGTGGTGCGTTTTCGAAGCGCAAAAAATCACTCTACGAACGGAATTTCGGTTGGCCGAGGGGAGAGAGAGAGGTTACTAACGGCCAGAATGAAAAACTCGTACTGATTATTGGTGAACTTTTTGCATGTTGGAATTTTTGGCACTGTTCGACTAGGGTAATGAATTATTCTTTTATTTTGCTCAATTATTGAATTCACATTAATCAAATTTATACAGATTCAGGAACAAAATATTGGGTAGTTTCAAAATTAGACTACGTGATTAATTGTTTTAAAGCGAGCTTATTATCCTTTATGATCTCTGCCAAATTACTGATGCGGAATCAATCTGATTAAAATTATTGATCGTTAACAATTCCATCAGCGTTATTACGCAAATTTAAGGGTTCGAATGAAAAACCTAGAATTTATGTCTAGGTTAGACACCAGAACTCGAACTGGAATTCAATCTATTTTCCGAATTAAATTTGTCAAACCAGAAAGCAACACAACTTCAACGGAAGCTCGAGCTGTACATTGTCACCACTTTATCATTTCGCTTCGGAAACTGTGAGAAAACAAACGTCATCGAATCTGCTTACATGATGAGAAACAGCACTAATCGCGAATGTGGTGCGAAACAGAAACATCACTACAGAAGGATTCGAACACCTCAGGTTTCCTTGAAACGGTTACTACTGATGACATCTGCTGACCTGGTCCAGACCGGTGTCCTTCTTCCCCCTCCCCCTCTGGTACCTACCACTTTTGTAGCTCTTGACGATTGCCAGTGTTGTGCCGTGCGATGTCGACCGCGCGAAATTAGTCTAGATGAAGAAGACAGTTTATAATTTTTACCTCATCTTCTCAAGCTATTTTTGGCCCAGACTGGTCTGCTTTTCACGGTTATATCTCGTGACATGAGAGTGTTTTCGTTGCTTCTAAATTGCAGATAGATATGAGTTGATTGCTTGTGACTGCGGAATGGTTTATTTTGGTGCATATATTTGGGGAATTCCATCATACATTCATGATTAGCCGATGAAAAACTTTGCTTTGGTACAAAGAACCACCCCAATGCCCAGTACCTAAGAGGCATGACTCTGATTAAAATACCGAGCATCTCGGGGCACACCGAAAACATCTAGAGCGGAACAATAATTCTTGGCCCAAACAGCATGTCATTTCCATTCCTCTTGGTACATTATTAGTTTTGATAAATGGATACAAATTTTTCCGTTGTCCTAATGAACCTTGAGTAGAGAACCTTTATTTTACACTCACTAAGCGGCATTATTCAGTGGCACAGAAATCCGATGGCGTTTTAACGATCTGTTACAACATGTCAAGTGTCCGCTTAAAATTATGATTAACCGAGTACAGACTGGTGTCGATTTCCACGATCGTACGTGTAAAACGACAATTTACAAACTGAGTAGGTTTGATGTCTTTTTCTTACTCACTCACTCACTGAATGTAATAAGTTCAACGGTAAAGCGTAATACTCGTGTTTGGTTGGTGTTGAAATGCGTTCCGATTACAATCTCGCAGTCAACAGTTGGGACCATTCTAGAACTGAATCGTGTGGTTTGTCCATTCCAAACGGCTTACCCAATGTCCCGACCAACCAACGGTCTTCGCTCGGACTAGCAAACAGATCGCTAATTGTGTCTGAGCTTCCCAAACGGTTTAAAAGCCAATGCAATGATTATAATTGTTTCGCACCAGAGCAGTCACCTCTCCTGTGATATTCTTGCTCATTAGGTATATCAAAGGACATGGTGTTTTCGAGACAATGTTTTATCGTTGTGTGCTACGTCACCTGAAATGTTGACATTTGGTAGATGATGATGTACTTCGCAGATACCCGGTGCCCTTTAGAATATCTAGCAGTAATTAGGACCTGGTGAATTTGAGTGATATTGTTTTGATATTTGAGGATCGTTCAAGTTATCTAATTTTTAACTAGAGCGCTTAGTAGAATGTGTTCTACACTAGACTGAACAGACTGCGTTAACGTTGCAAAACTTTGATACACTTATGACGATTGTAATTAGCAATCGAAAATGTTGTTATCTTCACTTGAGTGTAGTAAAACGATACTCTCAAGCTTTCGAAGCTTGCAGAACATTGTGAATCTGATTGTAAACGAACTCTCCTGAACAGGAATTTCTAGTACCGGTTTGTGATAATAGCACATAACTTCTTCTTTACGTTGTTTACGTTTCGTCATCGATTCATCAGTGCATAGGCAGTTTATGTTGAGCTGCTAAAGCAACCTAACAGTTCAACATAAACCTCAACAGTTTATGTTCAACAGTTTATGTTGAGCTGCTAAAGCAACCTAACAGTTCAACATAAACCGCTAAATAGACGTAAAGTTAGTGCTATTTTCAAAACACTTATCATACCGAAATTTCATGTCCTTACCGAAGTGCCAAAAGACCGAATCTTAGTGATGGTTTTCTATCCGTCAACACTACTATTACTATTATCTAAGGGTTTTGATATCGCATATCTTGAAAGACTTCCTGTTCAACCGTTCATTCCAAAACTTTACTCAAGAACAAACAAAGCTTCTAAATGAAAGTTCAATCGTGCGATTCCTTTAAAATAAACCTCTAACAAGTTTTTTTTTCGAAAATCAACGGTGCCAGCACTATTCTAAAGACTGTCCCAGAAAGTATGGACGCAACCAAAAACCGCTACCATTTTGGAATGGTTCAGAATCTGTCAATTTTTATGGCGTCCTGTTGTTTACACTCTTTTCTAACCACTTGTGCAGTTGTTTATTCGTTAGTTTGTTTCGAAATGCGTGGACTTTCAGCAGAACAACGTCGAAAAATTGTGTACAAATGGTGCACAGAACGCGGACTGTCACTGAGAAAGATAGCAAAAATAGAAGGAGTAAGTGAAAACGCCGTGCGAAATGCAATCTGGAGTTCGGTGAGGATAACACCTTTGAGGATAAACCGAAAACGGGTCGAAAAAGAGGTCCTGCTAACCCTCAGTTGGATGAACGTATACTGAAGGCGTTCGAGCAAAAGAAGGAGGTTTTAGTTCGGGATGTGGCCAAAAAAGTGGGCACTTCGAAGTCAAGTGTTCTTCGTGCTAAAAAACGTTTGATTCTTCGAACCTATAAGAAGCAGAAACAACCAAAACGTAATCCGAAACAAGAAGCATCGATCAGGCCGAGGGTTCGGAAGCTGTACAATACGATTCTTGCTGGAAATTTGAACTGCATAATCATGAACGACGAAACCTACGTGAAACTCGATTACAAATCCCTGCCGGGACCACAATATTATACGGTGCGAGAAGGGCAAGTGTTAAACCAGTCCAGAAAGCTATGGTCTGGCAAGCAATTGTAGCTGCGGTAAGATTTCGAAACCCTTCATCGCCACTGCTTCAATGAACAGCGAAATATACATCAAGGAATGTTTACAAAAACGACTTCTACCCATAATTCGAAGCCACAAGGATCCTGTTGTCTTCTGGCCAGATCTTGCTTCTTGCCACTACTCGAAATCAACGGTAGAATGGTATACTACCAAAAATGTCACTTTCGCCCCAAAAGTCATAAATCCACCAAATTGCCCACAACTTCGACCAATTGAGGAATTTTGGGCATTAACGAAGGCACATCTTAGGAAGCATGTCTCGGCAACCGAAACCATTTAACAGTTCGAAAAAGATTGGAAATAAGTGTCACAACTTGTCGCCAAGAAGTCTGGTACGGAATTTAATGAGGAACGCAAGAAGGTGCGCCAGCTAGTCTACAAAGGCTAAGTATGTTAGCAAATGTTGAGAATAATATTCTGTTGTTGTAGTCTAATATTATGAGTATATCGATAAAATTTGAATATCTAACACTTGTGAATTATTTACAGCGAAATCAAAGTGCGGCCATACTTCCTGGGACAGTCTTTAGTTGAAGTCATTTTAAGTTATTCGTTCAAAAAAGTAACAAAACTTAAGGTAAAGGGAATTAATGAAACAATTAAACGAAAAGTCAGTGGAAGCCACATAAGTGTTGATCATGTGTGTGAAACTTTTTCTTTTTATGAATAATATCTCTCGAATTAGAGCGTCACGGGCGCCTTGAGAAACATGTTTAAAACTATAAACGCATTTTTCTCGAAACCATGTTACCATAAAGGATATACCTTTCTGTATAACTTATACCAAAAATGAGCTTAACAATATGAAATTACATATATTATAAAAACTATCAGAGAGATAAAACAAAAACAACTAAATATTTTTTTCTCTAATGAGGTATAAGTCATGGAGTGTTTCATTAATTTTGCTCATTTTAGTTTACCATGAAGATTCACCTTACATTCGAAGTTTGCTATTGAATTTTACCCGGATCGGACTTCCGGTTCCTGAGTAACGGAGTAAAATGTGCAAAAAAAAAATGAAGAAAAGGTCTCGATTTTCTCAGAGACCGCTCAACCGATTCTCTTCAACAAAGATCCAAATTAAAGGTCTGATGGTTCCATGGGTTGCTATTGAATTTCACCTGGATCCGACTTCCGGTTCGGTAGTTACGGGATAAAATGTGCAAATTTTCACAAGTTTAGGTTCTTACAACCCCATATAATCCTACCAAATTTCATCCGGATACAATTTCCGGTTCCGGAATTACAAACTGATAGGTATAAAAATTTTATTTTCAGGGGCGTGTTTTGCCTTTCTCATATAGCAAGGTTATGCAAACACTATAAAAACCGACTTTTCAACCGAGACTCTGAGGGCCGAATATCATATACCCTTCGATTTAGCTCGACGAACTGAGCAAATGCCTGATATATCTGTGTGTATGTGTGTATGTATGTAACAAAAATAATGTCTTGACCGATTTTCACAAACTGACATTCAAACGAAAGGTCTTAAACTTATCAAAAATTTCCTAGAACATTTTATCCGGATCCGATTTTTGGTTTCGGAACTAGAGTACGATAAGTGGAAAGTGTTCAATATCATGTTTTTTTTTCATAAGCGGTGGCAAACACAAGTACAAATCCCATAAATTTGACTGATGAATTCATTATTAAATTCATTGTTAGTAGACGGCCTATTAATCTAATTCCGGCTCTCCTGGCTCCCGACTTCCGATTCCGGAAGCATCGAAAGTAGTGTTTAAATAATCTAGACTATTTTCTCAAAGATGGTTTGGCCGATTTTCATGAACTTAGGTTTAAGTAGAAGGTGTTATAATCCCAAATAAAATTCCTAATTTTCATCTGGATTCGATAAAGCAAAAGAGGGAAAATTTCTTTTCAATCAGGTTCAAAACTGTTCCAATCTGCCGGTCATATTTGTTGCTGGTGATACGAACTAACTTCGGCTATTCAGGTCCTTGAAATAAGGTTTCGAAAGTATTGGAAATAGTGGTCAAAAAGTGCAGAAAGCATCTAAATTACTTTTCTTCTAGATGATAAAAACGATTTTCACAAACTTATATATTCAAGCGAAAACGGTTTCATTAAGAATCCCTGAATTCGTAGTGGATAATGCTTTCAGTTGCGGAACTATAGGGTGTTTTGATTTGAGGATTTTTCTTGATTACATTTGAACAAACTTTTCCTTTTCTATTCAATGAACAGTTGTTTTTAGAACTCCATAGAGCAATTCCAGGAATGAGTAGACGAAAAAGTGACAAAATCAGAATCGACCTCCTCCGATTTGGATGGAACTTTGCACATAGCTTCAGTATAGCAAACCATAAATTTTGAACCGATGGAGAGGTCAATCCGACTCACGACTGATTTTTGAAAAGGGCGTATGTATTTTTGCATTTCACAAAAATTGCCTTTTTCAAATCGTTGTAACTCGGAAACCGTTAATTGTACAAAAATGGTGTTCAGGAAGAATTTGTAAGGAATCAATAGGGCACTCTAAAAAATATATACACACTGAAAAAAAATTTTTCTCAATAATTACAAAATAATCCGAAAACGTTAAATAAAAAAAATCAGGGTTTTAATTTTTTTGATGATTTTTATTTTAAAGCTGTTATTAAAACCTACAGATAGATGGCTATCCCATCCGTGCCTTTTGAAAATGAAGAAGTTACAGCTAAAACAATTTACAGATATATTCGAATTTCTAGTTCTCGTTGAAAGATAATCATTTAAACAGTAGAATATTATTCTACAGGTTAAAGGCAATAAATTTGTTCATGATATCCTTTCTTCTAAAAGTAGCTGTTCTTGAGATACTTGGATATTTGATTATAACATCATTTTTTTATATTTCCATCATTACTATATCTACAATTATTACTTGGACATGAATAATTCTAAATTATATTTAAGGTTCTGAGTTTTTGAAAATTGCATGAGTACTACGTGCATCGTCATTCGAATACAGTCTTGTGACGATTGTGGTTTCTGAAATCGGAACGAAAGAATGGTATTTCTGTGTGCCTGGAATCATTTTGGTATCCTTATAAACACTACTCCACTCGGTCACACCCCGTTCATATTCTTCTTATGACACGACCAAGCTTTCACGCCGTGCCATTCGCTTAAAATTACCCCCGAGTGCATCACATGGTCCTTTAACTGTTTCGAAAGAGATTTGTTATAAACTGATATCTGTTCTACGATGCATAGCTATTTATATGTGAAACAGGTAGAATTTAGGTAAGCAATTCGCCGGTACGTACGTTGGTTGTAAACAGTAGGTAGTCAACTGGCATACCTCTTTGATTCTACATTTGTTTATTCGTTTTGACGTAGTTACGTTAGTTCTACTGTTTAAATGATTATCTTTCAACGAGAACTTGAAATGTCGAATATATCTGTAAATTGTTTTAGCTGTAACATCTTCATTTTTCAAAAGGCACGGATAGGATAGCCATCAATCTGTAGGTTTTAATAACAGCTTTAAAATAAAAATTATCCAAAAAAATTAAAACCCTGATTTTTTTAATTTAACTTTTTGGGATTATTTTGTAATTATTGAGAAAAATTTTTTTTTCAGTGTATATTTTTTAGAGTACCCTATTGATTCCCTACAACTTCTTCCTGAACGCCATTTTTGTACAATTCACGGTTTCCGAGTTACAACGATTTGAAAAAGGCAATTTTTGTGAAATGCAAAAATACATACGCCCTTTTTAAAAATCAGTCGTGAGTCGGATCGACCTCTCCATCGGTTCGAAACTTATGGTTTGCCATACTGAAGCCATGTGCAAAGTTACATCCAAATCGGAGAAGGTCGAGTCTGATGATCTGCTAAGCATTTCTGAAATTGCTCCATAGTAATATTTATGATGGTATGAGTAATATGAGAAAGGCTTCATTGCACCACAAGGTGGATTAAAACAGATTTTTTTTATTTGATACGGTTTTAGAGCCAGTTTATCTTTTTTAAAGTGTAAATCAAATCACGCTAGTGTACCCATTTTCCTTAAGAGATAGGCTGCCTTATTACAATCCAGTGAGGCTTAGGGCTAGTGGTTCACCTATCGTGCCTTCGTCCATCGATTCGTCGTTGCTGTTGCTACTTTCGTTGTTTTTGGTTGTTGTTGGAGGCATCGTTTTAATTTTTTTTGGTGTTATTTCGGACTATAATATTTTATGGCTTGTCGCTGTCGTGGTCTGTCGTGGCAGATGTATCTCGTTGTAGTATTTTTTTGTGGTCAATTATTGCTTTAAAAGTGCTGGAATTGCTTGATGCCTGTATAGAAATATTTTCGATATCCTTAGATACAGAGATTCGTTTGTCCGATTTATCAAAGGACTTTTCAGCAATTTGAGTTGGGTGCTTCTACTTTCGAAAACCAAGTAAAAAGGAATTGATCTTTCTAAATGCATACATAGTCCACGAATGTCATTATATGTATATGGCGTTATCATACTTGTTCCACTGCAGCTCTTTAACTTTTTTTGTAATGTTGAGATGCATTTTTTACTTCAGCAAGGTTCCAATTTTGCTTACTGATGGTCGAATGTTGCTCTTTTTGAAATCAATTACATTTACATTTTTCCAGAATGGTAACAGAATTGCTGAAGAAACCGACTTTTGATCGACGTTCCAGAGATCCCTAGTGTTATATACCATTCGACTCAGCTCGACAAGATGACAGTGAAATAGTAGAATTAAATGGTGACTAAAAACAGTGCAGTTGAGTTGAAATTCCGCAAATTTGATGAACTATCTAGAAGATCTCAATTCATCATATCGTGTCATATCCGAAATATTTGGAAGTAATTAACTCTCCAACGTTTCAAAACAGATTGTTCGGCCAAACTTTCCACGACTTTGGATACTGTCACTTTTCCGCATCTTTGTGTCAACCCTCCCACAAATGATTATAATTAGCAACAATTTGCTGTTAATGAACACTTCTGACGATGGCGCTTCTCACAGCTTCTGATAGCCATGACACAACATTTCTCCTTCTCCCTTTTTACGTGTTTTTAATGAATCACACGTCACAGCAAAGTTTATTTGACAAACGAAGGTTGCTAACCGTGCTAGCTACTCCATTCGCTAGTGAGCTAGTCACAAAACTGGTTGACTGCGAACACACAGTCTTGGCTTAGTCACTTCCAGTAAATTGAAACATCAAGTAATGACTGGCTGTCGACTTTTCCCGCTGTAACCGTTGACTGCTCGGCGACTTTCAAGTCCAAAATTGAAGGGAATCATTAATCTTTATAACCGTGGATGGAAACAGCAGCTTGATTTTGCTGGAAAAAATAGTTGCTGGAGCTCGAATTATACAATTCCTGTTGACTTCTAAAGTATGAAGCTGGAGTCGAAGCAACGAGTGAACAATTTTCCGTGTCCGTCCAGGATTAAGTTTTCTTGTAAAACAATCAATTAGATGCTGGTAGTGTGCTAGAAACAAAACGAAAGCGTTCGGGAAAATCGCTTACCCGTGGCTTCAATCGTGATTGACAAAAATTGCGTACCGAAAAAAAACCGTAGCTGACCTTAACAAACTTTTTCCCTTGTGTTCCAAAAGACCGCTAGCAAATCGAACAGCTGTTCGACTGATGTATGCGTGTGTGTGCCGAATCGTTTTGTTCGGTCGGTCGAATCTCGATCCCCCATCCCGGAGCCCCAGCAGGCGGAGTGAACCGAAACGTGTTAAGGAGCTTGTTAAGTTCTGTGCCGCTTTTTCCCCCCATTTCCCTGCGGGCACTTTTTCTTCTGACCCGTTCTGTTGCTTTTCTTCCTGAAAGCTGTGTAACACCTTGCTGTCGACCGCGAGTGTTGTTGAGGGAAGGATGCCGACAAAACATTGTTAGCTTTGCTTTGTACGATTCCGGGCGGACATGGACTAGGAAGGAGATCGACTGGAACGTACGGCCGCAGTAAGCGGTATAAAGACTGCGATTTTTATGCTGGTTGGTACAAATCGTCTTACGTTCCAATCTGTCTTCGCCCTCGGTTGGTGCAGCCGCGGTGGGAAAACTACATAAACATTACATTTGAATAAATCAACCGCGTGTGCACATGGTCGGACTGGATAGCGTGTTGTTCGTTACAAAGGTTTTATCATCTGCCCCGATTTGAGCTAATTCGCTTTGTTCGCGCGGGACATCCGCCACCTCGTGCGATTGGTTGCATTACAAGTACCCGATCGTGAAGAGAGCTCGATATATTTTGTTTGTTAAGGTGTAAAGTCGTCTTGGAATTAGTTTAACTTTTCATCGGTATCCAACGTGAAAACATATTGGAGAAAGACTGACGAAAGGAATATAGGAAGTCAACATTTGCGAAAAAATACCAAATACACGGAACTCGGACCTACAACTTTCCCATTACGCTGTATTTGAAACACACCGTAGCAATCAGCCTAATTGAGCAGAACATCTGTACATGTTCACCTGTGCACAAGTGCAGCGCCGTTAAAATCAGTCATGTCCCGGTGGAACCTTCTGCAAGAGAACACTCTATGCAACGCAATTGCTAATCTAGTTCACCTACTGTTCCCGCTGGACGTACATTTGTATAGCTGAAAATCTTGGATACAAGTAACTACAAGTAAAAATCATGGTGGATAAATTTATATCATTTTCGATTTGAAAAACTTCGGATGAGTATCGAAACTACACAACATACGTTCTTCGCCTAAATCGAAAATCAATGAGTTAATAAAAACGAAAAAAAAGAATACGGTTTGGAAGCTATTGTCTCGTTTGTGTTGTCGACTGAACATGAATATTATTTTCACAATGCACGGAAAGGATAGTATTATTTATTTTTCAACATTTTCTTTTTTTAATAAAAGAACGAATTTTATAGAGATCAGTAAAATAGTTATTGATGGTATTTGTAAAACGATAAGGCGACTATTTATAGATGAAGTAAAGAAAACCTATCTAATTGAACATAAAAAAACTTTTTTTAATCCACCTAGTGGTGCAATGATGCCTTTCTCCTATTATTTATATTTTCAAAACCATCACTAGAAGATTTTGTTTTCTCAACATTTAATGAAATCAAAAACTTGGTATAATCACCTTTCAATTTGTTAAGAGTTATGTCAAGTTAATATAGATTTAAATGTGTTAACCCTGCACGCTATATAAAGTTGAGCATACTCATTTCCCTATAATTTCGGAATCAGAAGTCGGATATGGATGAAATTGCACAGTATCTTTTAAGACACTGAGAGCTTTAATTTGAATCATGTGAAAATCGTTTTAACCGTTGCTGAGAAATCGAAATAAGTTCCGTTTTTGAAACTTTTTTTTCACTATTACCGATGCGTTCGGAAGCTGAAACCGGGAACTGGTAGTTCCAAAGTTCCACTAATTAACAAGGTCTGCCAACAAGATGAAGTTACCAGTAAATTTTATAGAAATTTGTACCTCGTTTCGCCTTCACTTTTGAAAAAATCCTCATGAAATTGAATTTTTTTCACTTATCGCGCAGTAATACCTGAACCAAAAGTGAAATCTGGATCAACTTTTCTGGGACTTTAAAAAAATTTAAAGACCTTTTGTTTGCATTTTAGTTTGTTGAAATCAGTTAAGAAATTCCATGCATGTAAATAAATGTAAATTCACAGAATATTTTTATCTGTGTGTGCTACAATAACTTAAATCTACAGTCTTTTTATTAGAACAATCAATATCTTCCGATATAGTTTTACATCGATGATGACTTGCAATCAAGTTTTTGAGTAAACCACTCTGTATTTCAAATTAGTATTGATATACATGTCGTGTAAATTTCGTTGTTATTTTCTGCGCAGTATAAAAAATTAATCAACTTCAATTTGTCGTATTCTAAGTGATGCTTAAAAAAACCTGCATATCACATCAGATAGAAGTTGCGTCATGTTTATGTTCTAAATGGAATCGTAGCAGGATGAGCAACATGTCAAAATTTTGCTCTTGCATCAAAATAATTCGAACTACTCGCACAAGTTACCATTTTTTTTAATGTGGCCAAGTCATTTGTCACTATTATATTAACATTTAAGGGTTTTTAGTTTGAACAAACAGTACATATTTAATTTCGAGTTCTTCGCGTTTCGCCTTCGGCTCATCAGAAAATGCTTAAAACCGTTCAAATGGAACCGCCATCTCCGCCTAACAGTTCTATTTGAACCGCTAAGCAACGCAAAGTTCACACAATTTATGTGATCCTTCAAGGATATGAAACTAGGTACCATATCCTATCTAACGTCTTGGACGAAAACGAGTGACGACCGACTACTGGCCGTCACAGAATTTGAACATCTAGCGATTTTTGGTTTGTACAAAAAGTACATAGTCGTTACTCATTTTTGTCCGAGACGTCAGATAGGGCATGAACTATTATATTAGTTTATTTGTTCGGAAAAAAAATTTCGGATACCGAAAAGACTGTATCGTCGAGAAATAAGAGCCGTTGACTGCAAATACGTCAAGAAGAGTTATCAGTTTCTTCACGCGGAACCCCAGAAACTTCGTACGAAATTTCGCGAGCAAGCTGAAAGAATTATCTACAACCTTGCGTTGAACTAATAAACCAGCCGGGCTATCGACTAACTGACGGCGTAAATTTAACTTCAGGAGGGCTATGAAAAAAGTCCGTTATCTTTCCTCAATAAACACAATTGTTCCGCTCAGTATTGGTTGGATTTTGCATCTTGCCATACAGGTGGTGACCAAGGATGTAAATCATCCCCACACTTTTTCGTAAGTTTTACGTTTCGTCTTAGACGAAAGTTCTTGAATCGGTCAGTATAAGCCAAAACCAGTTTTTGTTCAGCACGTCAGGAAAAGCTTTGCACTTCTGTGCAAACTGTATAAGTGCATTGCACATAGCAATAACTTAACGTCTGCTTAGCGGTTTATGTTGAACTTCAGGTGGCATAACAGTTCAATATAAACTGTTATGCACTCACGAGTCTAAGACGAAAGATAAAGCTAATGGAAATGATTTTGTGCCCTAGGACAAAAATAGATTAATCCCTAAATAAACATCTCAACACGCTAGAAGAATTTGTTCCTAAAGAAAACCTTAAGGAAGCGCGGAAAGTAATTGTCAGCGAAATTAAGCTCAAAGCAAAATGACGCTTTTGTTCGATTTTTTTTTCAAATTTTTGGTTATTGTTTAATGTCAAACGTGCGAAAAAAATTCGAAAAAATGTAGTGAAGTAATTTTCGAATGACGATGGACACGGACTCCACCCCAGTTGATGAAAAATTTCGAATCTTGAATGCATATTCGAATACACCTAATATTTTTGAGGTCTACGGGTTTTTCGCGATGGTAAAACATGGTAGGAAGCCCCTGACCTGTTTAAAAGGACAACTTTTTTTTTTGAGAATAAGGTAAGACTTGTTCAAATTCCCGAATTAGTTATAATTTTTTGTCGAAGTATCAGATCAATGGAACGATTCCTTAAAATAATCTGACGCAAAGAAACATAAGCACCCAAGTCCGGAAAAAGGAGGAAGATTGAGCTACAATATTGAGCATATCTGTTAGCTAGTTAGTTCAATAAAACTTGCTCTCCAACAGGCATAAAACCTCCTCATCTTTTGCATCAACAGGTTACAATTATCCAAATGACACATTTTTCTTATACTTAATTCAATATTATTAATACTAATTAGATTAAAATTATATTAATATTGATTAGACTAAAACTCCCTCCCGTGGTTGGTGGGCTTGACGGTATTGCAAACATCATCAGATACAATCAATTACAGTTAGAATTTAATATAGATATATGTTACAGCTTTAGCTTAATTATTAAATTTAAATAATGAAATACGGAACGACTTGAATAAGATGTTGATTGCATTACGCTCCAAACATCCGGAGTTTGAAGAGGCCGGTAGGGCTTAACTGAGCTCTGTTTTATGTATCATTTTCATACTGCCGGCCCTTATTACCAGTGTGAAGTGGAAATTAAATGGAGTGAACGTATCCCAATTGGGTTTCACACGATGACATCAAACGAACGGGCAATGCAGTCCATCTTTTACGTTTATTGGTGGTTTGTGTAACATGGAATACTGTGGAATGAGATAGGATATTGTAGAATAGAATAAAATAATACAGACTGAACAAATGAGCAAACCACTGATAGCTGTCAAACGATGTTCATCCAGTTCATTTTGTGAGTTTGTGTCGTTTTCATGTGAGACCTGATGGGTGAGATGATCAGTGAGTGAAGTGTAAGAGGAAGTGTATGCAAGAATGGTAATAAAGGCCACAGTTTTAGCTCAGGACTAACGATCGACCAATAGTAGAGATAAAAGTAGGGTAACGGTACCCTCATTTATCTCAGCTCCATTAGTCATCTCATATACAAAAAACAATTAGTTAGAGTGAGATATGTTGTCTCTGTGCGATAGATTGACTTCAAAAGTAAGATGAAATTAGAAGCACTCGCTTCTAGTTTTCGCATCGCTATAACAACAGTATTGAACAATTTTCGAGCTACTTTTTCTGCGGTAGTGCTTCACAAATCCGAAGCAAAGATATTGTATTCGATTTGATCACAATGCATTAATTGAAGGTCGAGTAATCGCTAAAATAACGCGGTGACACTACTGATGAGATGATTATTGGTACATTAACCCTAGTCAGAATCTATTAGAATAGAAATAGTAGCTCAATGTTACTATGTATGCTTGTGGAGTACATGTATGTATGTATGTGTGTATGTATGTATGTATGTGTGAGTATGTTTGCGTGCATATATAGATGTATATGTATGTGTAAATTGTATGTGTAAATAATTACTAACTCAACATTTCTATCCATATGAAATTTAATGCACGCTGAGAAAACTTATAAAACCGATACACTGAAGAAGGATGCAAATAGCACTCCGAAATACGTATCTGTATTATAACGTTTTATACACTTTCGGAAAAATAGTGACTGTGAAAATAGTGACTTTGTGAGAGTGTAATGACGTGATATAACATAGTGGAATTCAACGGTACAACAACAGTACTATTAGTGACAACATTCTACTAACAGCTCAAACAGAAATTTAGTGGAAAATCGAGCTACGAGAAGCTTTTAAACTTGGAAAAGAAGAAAGAAGAAGAAAGAAGAAAAGAAGAAGAAAAGAAGAAGAAAGAAGAAAAAAGAAGAAAAGAAGAAGAAAGAAGAAAAGAAGAAGAATGATGTAGAATACCAGAAATATAAAAAAAGAAACGAATAAATAACGCAAGAGAATAGATAAGTATGTAAAAAACATACATCAAGTACCCAACAGGTGAACCCATTCAAAAGATTATTATTATTGTTATTACTATTACCATTATTACATTATTACATTACTATTACAATTATTACCACTACATTCCATACAGACCATTACAAGATCCACATACCACAATTTACATTATCACAAGACCAGATCTACGACCACTGTCATTACCAAAACAACAACTAAACTATAAAACACAACCGCAAATAAAGACAATTTTATACAATCTATTTGAATCAACACACAAAAAGTACCGGTGTGTAATGTCAGGGACATAACTGGATGTCGTGAATACGAATAAAACTGACACGATTTCTTTATACTTTCGAATTCGAATTGATAGCTGATCGATTGTGTGAATTGTGAAACTTTTGACGTCGATTATCTCATTTCGGATTTGCATATTTCATTGAAAGAATCTATCAAGATGCTGTACACGATTCATCTCTACCTTTCAGAAGCATTAAATTGTGGAATTCTCTACGATATTTAGCACAGCTCGGAACTTTTTTCTCGAACGATTTTCGCACAACGAAAAGTGCACGAAGCAAATCAAATTATTTTGGATTTTCACTAAACTGATAATTTTTACCTTCGATTTTAAAAGAAGTAATCTTAATAGTTCTTTAGAGAACATTTAGAGACATTAGAACGGCTGATTTTACATACTGTTGTCCACTTTTCGTTTTTCGTTTTCTTTCTCTCCAATGCAAACGACCAGAAGCTCTGTTGTATGATGCAATCTCTCTTGTTTGAGTTGAAACTAGCTTTGCGAAAAAAAACCGCAACACATCCGCTCGCAGTGCCAAATGATGCGAAACTGGTTTAATGCGTCTTCTCGCCTTGACGATCGGAAGGCAAATGAGAACTACGACCTGAGCGTTTGAGGTTTTCAACCACGCAGAAGGTGCGCTCTCCGATGCCGCTGTTTTAATGCGTCTTCTCGCCCCGACGTCTGCTTCCATCTAACGCACAAGAATAAATGACCGATTTTCGACCACGGTTCCCCTTTTATAACGTTCAAGTGAAAATATGTGCCTGACTACTGTAGGGAATATGATGAATGAATAATGATAATTAAAAAAAGGCTTGAATGCTGTAAAGGTTGGATACTTGAAATAATAAAATATATTCTATGAATTCTATACTACCAAAGTGATTTTTTATTCTGATGAAACTGGCACCACTGAAAATCAAAGTTGCGTAACTATGGAAACCGTTAAACAATTGCACTTCGTTGATATGGATACGGACATGTTAAGGATTTGTTGATACGATAAAAACAAGAATTCTTTTCATTCTGCGATCGAAGCTTACTTCTAACAGACGTGTCTTTTCTAGGTGCTTAGGTTTGGTTACGACAGTAGGAATTACTTCAATGTCATTTCTTTTTATACTATCAGCCAAAAAATACCTTCTGATCAAAATTAACCCAGACTGGTCCATTTAATCAATGCGCATAAACCCAATCGGTAATTGTTTTTTCTTAGGTTGGTACAACCTTTTTTGACATTCCTATTAAGTTTGAGCAGAATATGTCAATTAATGTGCGTTTGGCAGCTCTTTGTTTACGACACGAAAAATTTGTTTGGTTATTTTTAGTTTGGAAAAAGAGACGGGATGGTAATGTCAGAGACATAACCGGATGACGTGGATACGAATAAAATGTACTTTCAAACGGATCACTGAGCCTGTATTTTGCATGTGAATTTGTAAACTGAACTCTGCATTCAGGATTCAGTTTTCAAAATTGGATCCGGAAGTGAGCTTCGAAATTCAGCTTTGGAATCCAATCTAATTACACTTCTAGACTTGTGAAACTGAGTTTTTAGATTTTGGTCTGAAGTTCCAGAACTTAAAACTCAGCACTCAGTTTCAGAATTCTGAACCTGATTTCTGAAACTGATTTCAAAGTCTAAATTCCTGACAAGAATTTTTGAACCGAATTCTGGTATGAACCTTAATTTCAGCTCTTGAATCCAGTTTCAAAATTCAGATCCAAGCCCAGAATTCAATTCTAAAATTTAGTTCCTTCGTCCAGGTCTAGAATCACAATCCAGACCTCAGTTCCAGACTTCGATTTCAAATTCCAGGCTCAGAAACAAGTTCTGGAACTCGGGTTCAGTTCCAGAATTATGCCCTTGAATTCTGACGAGGAGCCGAATTGGATTCTGGACGACCTAGATTTTGGTCGTAACTGAACGAATCAACTACGTATGTAACAAATTTTTCAAATGTAATGCAGATGTGATGCACATTAAAATATCTGACACCAGTTGTATATCCTGAAGTCAGCGAAACACATTCAATCCAATAAACAAAAGACTCTAATAAAAACTTCGATAGAAGTGCGTGAAAAATTCCTAAGTAAAACTCCGATTTTCTAATACTAAAGGAAAAACTAGAGATCGTAGAAATTGTTTGCGAAAACTGGTGGAGGCTCTGAAAACAACTGATTAATCATGTCTCTTTGAAACCATTTCCCTCAAATGTACGACGCAGGAATAGTAGAATACCTTTCTCTTTTGAAACTGAAATCTGGGACTGAATGCTAGAGTCTGGAAGGAAATTCGAATTGTAATGATTTTCATAAACTGAATCTTTGGTGCTGAAAATTCTACCTCAAAACTTTCGTCGTGACTAGCAGGCACGAGTAAGGTAAACAAGCGTCATGATTTTATTCTTTTTATGCTTGTTGATAGCAATTACCACACATTTCAGAAAACTTTAAATTTGTATTATTTATGGTTATGTCCTACAACTGAAAATTTTATCGTAAATTGCTGATCACATTTCCGATGACATGTAGCAAAAATTATATTGATACGTTAGATACAACAAGATATATTCACGATCAAAAACTTATCCACTCTCTAAGATGTTAAATTTTGAAAAGGCCCCCCATAGTAAAGTAAGTCGTATTCACGACAAAATTCAACAACGACTTAGCTTGATATTTGGTGTTTCAAATGGGATTTCGGCTACGGAATCATTAAAAATGTCGCAGAAGTGTTTTAGGGACTCTACTCTATCGAGAACACAAATATTTGAGTGTCATAAAGCATTCAGTAAGGGTCGTGAGATCGTAGAAATTTGCCAATTTTCTGTTAACAACGATAGCATCGAAAAAGTGAAGAAAAATGTGCTTGAAAATCGTCGTGTTAGCATTAGAGAGACATCAGAGAATCTTGACATCTCTTATGGAACGACTCAGCACATTTTAGTTAATGTTTTGGGTATGAAAAGCGTCGATGCCAAGTTCGTACCGAAAGAACAGAATTATTTGCATGACTGTGACTGAATTTTTTGCCAAACAAGAAACGAAAATCATCCACTGACTTCGCAAAATTTGGCCCCCTGTGACTTTTTTCCTATTCCCAAAACTAAAACCTCTCCGGAGAATGCGCGATGATTCTATCGAGGACATAAAAAGTAATTCGCTGGAGAAACTGAAGGCCATCCCGGCCGAGGTGGCAGGTATGCGTAGAATTGGATTGACCACTGGAATGTCTGTATTGGTTCAAAAGGAGCCTACTTTGAAGGCAAAATGTACTAAAATCTAAAAAAATTGTCTTTTTCTATTCAGTCCGGGTCAATTTTGATCAGACCCAATGAAAAGTGTTAATATATTGTTAAACGAAGTGAGTTTTTCACGAAGTATTTCTAACGTTTTCATTACTGCAATTATTACACTACTTGCTACCGTTTTATTCTCAGTGTAAAATAAATTCAAATAACTTTCCATAGGTTAAATTTTTTTAAATTTGACAACTGAATAAAAATGTAAAATTTCAACCAAAAGTTAAAACTTTTGCCATCGGCGCGAAGATGAAATCGAAAGAACAGTAACGGCGTAAAATAATAATTTTGCGCTCGTACCTTGAAAATCCGGATCTCTCTCATCGCACCATCGGCAGGAAGCTGGAAATTGTAAAATATACGATATCTTATGGTTTTAATTGGTTCAATGAACGTTTAACTGTTGATCAAAAGAAACTATAAGTGGCCCAACTGGATCTCCGAATAGTGAAAATGATCACAAGCTGTTGATAGGAATCCAAACAATTCAGATAGCTAAAGAGCAACATTCCAGTTCATATGACAGACTATAGCTATATATGCTATAGAAGTGCTGGTGTATAATCCTCTTTTATCCGGAGAAATCATTTAAAAAAAATCTTCGCTCAATATGCTGTTTTATTAATTGAAAGCGAAGTTCGGAAAAATTTCTTGCTTGTACCCTGGAACACAAACGGTTATTTCACATGCGTTTAAGTAATAACATACTTATACCGTATTGTGTGACTTTAGGTCAACAGTAAGGTAACCTGGTTCCCTACAATGATCAACTGGCAACATTTAAATACACCCAAACCTCTATTTACGAACCTTATATATCTATATAAGTATACTTACGCCCTCACCCGTCTGCATATATGTGTATAGATTTAAACATATAAATGATCGTTTTTACTTATTTTACTTTTACCAATATTTATATGTATTAAGAAATACAAATATTTGCACACATGCGTAAGTATATTAATACATATACACATATATAAGGTACGAGGTTTGGGTGTATAGCCAATAGGCCTTGTGAAACACTGGACAAGGAAACATTTACATCCAAGGACAATGGTACCTCTTCTAAACATCTTCGATTCTCCGGAGAATGTTTAACCGATTTAACCGTAACCATTTTTGACGTAGGACTACGTCTTTGTTTTCTTGATAGTGGTGCGAATTTAAAGTACGCAAACTAAAACCGAACTAATATTGGTCAGGTTTTGAACATCTTCGGCTCAACCGAAATATTTTTGATATCATTACACCTACTGCATGGAAATATTTCTGCGCATCGATTCTAGTCGATAATTAGTGGTCGAATCTTCTATTATTACCGAACAATTTCTAGTTTATTCTATTTTTCCAGTTGGTCTATCATGGTTTCCATTAACAGAAACGACGGTTTAGTATACCTAAGTTCACGGCTATCATTAGGTTTCCGCACTTGAATGTGTGCAGTCGCATTTCGAAAAACAAGAGCTCTAAAAAACACTAAAATCAGTATCAAACCTCCTTGCACTCTGTGCGGTTCGATAATGCCGTAGAGGAGGTTCTGCTGTTTCTTCGTATTGAAGGAAAACGCTAGATGGCCTTGATTATGAAGTGCTGGACGAACGTGATCAGCACCTTGCATCAAGAACACCAACAAACTAAACGGTTCTTTTCAGGGCATTCAAAATTCTTAAAGAATTATTTTCGCGTAGATACAAATAAGTTTGCATGGAATACAAATTGGGCTATCCTTTGTACTTTCTTTTCAAGAGAGTAAAGAGTAAGAAAGTAAACGTTCTCAATTTATGTAGGGTTAAAAAAATTATTAAAACAAATACATACTTTGTTACACTTGTACATATGCAAGTAATAGTCACCATCCCTCTCGATGCAAGTGGTGAGCCACGGGATTGTTGTTTTTTTGTCAAGCCTGCCTCGAGGAAATCTCCCGCCAGCTCATTCGCCCACTTCTTCAACTTTCCCTTCACCAATCTGTTCGTTGAAAACTTTTTCCCACTAATCTGCACCTTAAGAGCAGTGTAGAAATGTAAATCTGGAAGAGCCTGGTCAGGGGAATACGGTGGGCGATTCAAAACGTCCAAGTGAAGTCAGGCATTGTCGTGCAGCAGGCAGACTCCCTTAATCAGCAGGCTCCTCCTTTTATTCTGAATCACCTTTTACAGACTTTAAGCGTCTCACAAGAACTTTTCCTTCCTAGGTATCGAATGACGTCACGAATTTTGCACGTGGCAGGGGATATGATCGACACTTTTCGCAAGAGAGTTTTCCACACACTACCCTCGGACTGGTCTCGTTTTCAAGGAGAGGGATAGTGCTACCAGCATGTCAAAAAAGTATTACCTACACGGAAAGACTGAAATCAGCATTTTGGCGAAAATATTAGTTACTTTTCTGATTTTAGTTAGTTATTTTTTGAGACAACTGAAAAATCTTACTTTTGCTAATTTAGATTTTTTAATTCTCATTCCCTTAATAATAATAAAATAACTAATTGTTGAAATGGCTATTTTTTTAGTTGAATTCACCAATTAAACGTGCTGTCATTTCTTAGCTAAGGCACACTTCATTTCCATTCAACTAATTTTTTATTTGAATTTGAGAAATAGAACGTTGTTTTCAACCAAAATAAATGGTTGAATTGGCAGTGTGATTTTTTATTCTGATGAAACTGGCACCACTGAAAATCAAAGTTGCGTAACTATGGAAACCGTTAAACAATTGCACTTCGTTGATATGGATACGGACATGTTAAGGATTTGTTGATACGATAAAAACAAGAATTCTTTTCATTCTGCGATCGAAGCTTACTTCTAACAGACGTGTCTTTTCTAGGTGCTTAGGTTTGGTTACGACATGGCGCAGGTGGTAGGTGCTTAGGTTTGGTTACGACAACTACCTCAAAATCGTCGTCCTTGCGCGAAAAATCCAAGCGAAAGTAAAGAGTTTTCCGCGTTGTTTTGGGAATTTTGAGAAAACTTAATTTTTGAGTTGTTTGTGGTTATCTCACACTGTTCAAAATATTATCCTAAATTCCTGATCATATTTTTGATGAAATAGTGAATGAATTATGTTGCTGCCGTTAATACAAGTCGAGATATTCACGGTTAAGTTCTGCCCTTTCTTCCATATGGCTAATTTTGAAAAGGTGCCCCATAGTAAAGTAAGTCGTATTCACGACAAAAAACAGTGACCAAGTGGGTACCATAGCCTAGGAACGTCTGTGTGGTGATTTAAAATAGAAGCTCATAGAAGCAAATCTTATCAAGGGTCTAGTGTAGAACCGAAGCAAGGGACTGCTGCCACAGTGACTACTTACAAAAAAAATATTGATTATACTGAAACTAACTAATTCTAATTAGATAACAATCTGAGGAACAGCTTCGTAATAACACTAAAGCACTGAAACAATGATTGAACACGTGACGTTGAATCTGTAATTAGTTCTAGTGCGGGGAATCCGAAGAAAGAAATAGGTGCGCAAGCCACGACAATAAATATCCAATTGTAACAGCTGTAAGAGCTCAGAGCAATCGATTCGTGACTGAAGAAGATCTGCTACAAAAACGATGTATTTTTCTGGGGAGCGCGTAGGGTCTAACACTTTCGAAAAAATCATATTTTTCCTTTGTATTTTGTCATAATAAAACTTTTCCAGAATGTTTTGCCAAATTTTCAATTCTATCGAAGCAGAACTTTTGGGTGCGCCTTGCTCTTGATTATTCACGGTATGAAATAAACAAAGGTAAAGACCAATAATTTCCAGAGTTTCGATAGGCTTGAAAATTTCATTGAATATTCTTGAAACATTTTACTATAGGAAAATACAAAAAAAATCATGAACTGCATGAATAGTCTTTTATTGAGAGACTGACTGCCGTGAGAGGCTGCATCTGTCTAGGTTTAATTGTTTCGCTGGGGTTACCTAAAAGCTTAATTCAACGGCTTAGTTAAATTTAAGGGGTGCGGCAGCTAACTAAACTTTATACTAAAGTATAAAGTTCACGATTTTTTAAAATGTCGTATTTTATAACTAATTTTATAACTGTCCTCATAGAGTTCGCGTTCTGCAAATGAAATTTTGGGGGTATGATTTTATCCGTTATTTTGAACTTTTGAACAAGGCTTTTTTATTCGAATGAAATCTTACACATCATTTTCACTATTTTCTTGTGATACATTTGAGTTGTTAGTGAATTCCCTGCGTTATGACTTACCAAACACAGTTCCTTAAATTACTTCAGCAACAGTATCTCACCATTCTCGGGATGAGACGTGATTCAGTCATACCAAATTGAACCCATCCCAACAGTTGCCGGTTTGCGTTTTATTGCAGTTGCAGGCATGCTGCATCCTTTGTGATCGGAATCTTCCTTTTTCCCATCCGAGAGTCAGCCTGCATCGGAGTGGGGAGAGAACAAACAAAAAAAAAACGGGAAATCAGATACTTGCAGCGGCACAACACCTCCAATCGCGTACGTGTAGCGATGTTGTTTTTAGCGAAAGAACACGAAAAACCGCTCTTCGTACTTCGACAGAGTGCGATTCGTTTGCGTTGTCGATTCGGATATCCGCAGCTTCCTCCGATTCCCGTACCTGGTTTGCTATCGGTCATGTGGGCTTCGGGGGGTTCCTGGACTAAACGTAAAACGACTCGAAATGCATGTGCAGGAATGGTTATACAAACAAGCGGAACATGTTGGAGACCTGGAAAAGGTGGCACGGACACCAGCTGTGCATAATGCGATACGGTTGTTTTTACAAAGTTTTCACTCTTGAGTTTCGTCATCAGGCGACCGATGGTCTGTTCTAGAGGTGAAATAGTTGGTCCATGTGCTGATGAAACAGCATTGGTGAAAGTGAAGCTGTTGTTTGGGTTAGATTGTTGTTATTTGAGAACATTATGGACCTCTCGCAGTGCCCTGTTATGAGAAATAAGTCTTACGTCTTTACAGCTTTGAAATTTAGTTCAAGTAGAATCCTTAATCGTTTAGTTTCAGTTTTACAAATTGAAATTGTAAATTGAAACTAGTTCCAGTCAGTTCAGTACAATCCGAACATCCGAATACCAATTTCCTCATTTGTACCGGTATCAAGTTACGGATGTCTGCTTCTTAGCGCGCTATGTTTTGCATTGTATTCGCATAAAAGCGGACATGATGTGTGTAACTAGCGCAATTAATTACTAATTAACACTTTATTTCCATTAAGCAACATAAATTGGTCAGAAGGGGAGGGGGGATTGGGAAAATCTGCGGTCTCGCTCGTTATCGGGCTGGGTCTCTCCGGTGTCGCCTCCGTCGGGCTGCTCGCCTGGTCCGGCCTGCAAAGACGATGAAAGACGACTAATTGATGACAAAAAGCTCCCGGGGTCGAACTGGTTTTCCGCTGCGGGTGGGCACTGGCAGGAACGATCATCTGCTTTGAACTTGACGTTGTTATGTTGTGTGTCGTTGCTTCGCGTTCTTTTCTTTTGGTCGTTGATTTCGTTGGTGGCCCGGATCGGGGAATTTCGCATCACCGGTTACGCGACGACACAGTCGACCTTCAAGGCCGCGATCGTCTGATGAAAATCGCCCGGAGAAAATCGCCACAGCCACAGCAACAAAGAGGCAAGAGGCGATGCAAATGAATGCATTGAAAGCGAATATTTCAACCGGCTAAGCACCACCGCCGCCACCACCATCATCAACGGAGCGTTGCAAGGTTATGCAAACAGTCAAATTAGATTGATTTTCGATTAAACGTGGCGCTTCTCATGGTCAGACCGAATGTTGCGTCGAATTTTGGGTGGTGAATGAAGTCGAAGAAGAAGGCAATCACAGAAAAATATCTTTATAATTATTTGGACCAAAGCAATTTTCCGATTAACATCGCGTCCCGCGTGCAGCCTCTCACCCGACGTCGGTTCAGCCTAGACGTCTAGATCGAGGTGGTGTAATCGCAATTTTATTTTTTTTTTCGAGATAGAAAGTTAAGAAACCCATACTCGCGATTTGATAATAACACTTTCGAAAACGAAGGTGATTTCTTGGCGGCCGCAACTGATCGGTGTTTATTGAATCTGATAAACAATTTTTCAATTATCGGATATTCCCAACCCGCTTTTCATCGGATTACGAGATATCGTGGCTACTGTTGCTGTGTTTGCCTAGTGCGTATTTTCCGATTCCAGCAACCGCCGAGTAATTACGAAAAATTTAATTAAACTCTGAGAAACACGCAAGAAATTGCTAATTGATTAGGATCAATCAAATTGGAAATAATTTCCTTAATAAAGTGCATGTTTCTCAACGTCCCATCTCCCCTTTTTTCTTAGACCGGCGCCTCACCGGATGGGTTTGAACAGTTTTTCACTTCCTCATCAGCCTCGTCAAATCTTCCACAGCAGCTGCCAATCTTGAAACTGTTTGGATCTTCGATTTATAATTAACATCAATCACATAAATATGTCGGCATCGGTTCGGGAGACGATAAAAATTGACTAATTGTGGTACTGTAACAACCATCAGCGAGATGCGATCTTGCGAATCATGATCTGGTTGGGCCTGGGAAATGCTTACCCGATGACGGGTAGTTTGTTTATAATTGCACCAGAGACGGATCATCTCCTTGGCAGTGCAGCCAACTCCAATTTCACCGCTCAGCGTCTTTGTTCGTCCCGACCGAACCAAGTCACCACCAAGTCCTCATCAACAACAACAACGAGCTACTGTGGCAATGTACCACCCAACAGGCCGCGATCAAGGCGCTAAATTTACACCACGCGGCGCGACGTCTAATATAAAATCGTGAAACATGAACCGTTTCCTGTGGGATTGCTAATGGTTTGCTAGACACGGCCGAGTACGTGATGTTCTGTCATCAGAGCAAAATCTCCGGACTCCAGTGATTGAAGTGATGGGTTGATGGATTTTCCTTTCGAGTGGTGTAGTTTCTTTGTTCATTCACTTTTTTCCGAAATGTTTCATGGTTGAATGGAATACGAATCGTTCCGCTGTGGTTCGATGGGAATTATAAGGATAGAATCGAGAACTGATTAAAACTTAGTAAAACGTAGGATCGGGGTAAACCGAAATTAGAATTAGAATTACATGATTTTACATGATTTCGAAAACGGTAAACTAGATAATCTGAGAGTTCGTCGTTTTTTCCGAAAGCCAAAAGGCCGAATTATTTTTTCGAGAAAATCGTGTACAGTAAATACATTGCTTTTATTTCGAAACACTTCCTTGAATTTTCTGAATCGTGTATTCGATGGAATAACTGCTACGACAAAATGAACCTTTAAAAAAATAGGGATGGTTAATGTCAGAGTTCTTCCGGTAAATGTATGTCCGAACAGTATCAGAATCAGGAATCAGGACTAATTGGCTCAAGTGATACGTTCCCCCAGCTATTTGAAGATTTGTGTCTTGTCGTAGCTTCTCATTATTTTCCTGATGGGGAGAGAGGGATAAAACGTACATAGAAGAGAATTCTGAAGTGGTCGAGATGGGAAAACAGCTCAAAACAAAAAGAAATAAATCGTTCTGCAGAACGATTTACAATATGCATGAGCAGAAGTAAATTCGGTACCCCATAAGGGATACCAAACAATCTGCTAGAACGATTCATTCACTCCGATCGGGAGAACGATAAACAGCTCTGACTATTGTTCCTTACCAGATTGACTGAGAAACGATAGAATATCCTTCAATTTTAGCTCCCCATAAACAGATTCCACCATGTATGGAGAACCAAAAACCCGAATACGTAGTTGCGTTAATGCGGGACAGTTAAATATCAGATGCTACCAAGTACGCAATCGCATTCACACAAATCACACGAAAAATACTCGGCACGTTGAATAGTAGCCATGTGATAATTGAGTTTGCAATGTCAGAGCTCTGACCAGAATACTGCAGTGATGCTTGGAAAAATGCAGCAGACACTTTGACATTTTCAGATTTAAATCTGGTAGAAATGCTTTTGTCTGAGCGCAAGTTTGCAAGCTGCGCCAGTAGTTGGCATGTTTGGATGCAGCCCAAGAACGAATCTTGTGCTTTATCCAACTAGTTGAAAGTGGTAAAGCTGGTTCAGGACCAACGAAATCATTCGTTGCACCAGCTCTAGCCAACTCATCAGCCCATTCATTTCCAGTAATACCAGAATGGCCGGGTACACATAAGAAGTAAACAGCATTTGAAATGCTGAGGTCTTCAATTTGAGTTCGACATGCGATCACTAGATTCGACCGTGAGTCATTCGAACTGAGTGCTTTTAAGGGGCGGGTAGGGTCTAACACTTTTGAAAAATAATTTATTATTTTCTTTGTATTTTCTTATAGTAAAACATTTCAAGAATATTTTGTGAAATTTTCGAGCCTATCGAAGAAAAACTCGGCAAGTTATGGACCTTTATCTTTGCCTATCTCATACTGCGAAGAAGTAAGAGCTCGGCACACAGGCCCAAGATTTCTGCTTCGATTGACCTAAAAACTTGACAAAACATTCTTGAAATTTTTCATTATAAAAGAATACAAAAGAAAAAATATGATTTTGTGAAAATGTTTCCTTGAGTAATAAATTGTTTCCATTGATTTTATAGACAAAAAACTTTGAACGCGTTTTTCTCGAAAGCAGGTTTTGAAAGTCATTCAAAAACTACTACTGAACCAATTTTGTTCAAATTTTGCACACACTTTCTACACATAAAAAACCAGATCCCAACGTTTTCCTTTTCCTTGTTTGTTACTTCGGGGAGGTATCAAAGAGAAAAAGTCTGTGAAGTGCTTGCACGACGGTTTTTATGCAGTGTTACCTTTTTAATTTGATTTTCAAGTATTAGTAAAATCATTTTTACAGAACTTTTTCATATTTTCTTTCATTGGAATCTTTGTAATTTGTGCCGTGTGTACTTCTATAGGCCAACAATTTTTTACTCTCTTTTGCCTCTGTCTCATTAATTTGTGAGTTAGAAAAAGTGTGTCGTTCATTCGTCGTACTTTAGCATAGGTGTACCGTTACAAATCTGAAAGCAAAGTCTTTTTAATGTTCAAATAGACCCGAATTATACACTTTTTAAGTTGTAACAAAAGTAATCTTTTTTTTGACGATTTTGCGATTTCTGACCCTATGGTAAATATTTCTGTTTCGGAAGATATAATCTTATAAATGACGTAAGGCAAGGATGGCTTTTATCGAAGAACGCTCACTAGCTACTCTTCACACGATTGAATCAGTGCCATCAAAGAAAGATGGATCATTTAACATAGAACAGACATCAGTACGAGAGCGAATTTCTCTCGATGACATTTCTGAGAATTAAAGGTTAGGACGCTGCTGTGGGGATCCTCTCTGAAGCAACAAACGGTCGCTTATCCTCGTGTACCGATCCGATTATATACGGGCAGTTGATAATTGAGATAGAATCATTTTACTATTACCGCTTATTTGAACTATGTGCATATAACCTTTGTATAAGTTGAGTCTATGAAAATGTATGTGAATGCTCCACATAAGGGTTTTGAAATATTGCAACCTAATATGAGAATCATCAAGATGAATCATCGATTTGATTTTCTGCGATAATTGTCAACTTGCAATTCTCTTTTGGGTAATTCTACACAGCAACGATCATTATCAGACTGTAAATTTTTTTAAGGGCGTGAAATACTCAGAGTATGAAGTGGAGCGAAAAAAATGTAGTAAAATTCTCTCACGGCTCATGCATTGAGAGACACGATTATTTGTAGCATCTTCTACCGGAATGAAAATGTTGTATACAATATAGATAGCAATATAGCAGCTTCTGTCATATTTTCGGCAATCACTAACACTGACGTAAGGTTCCAAATGTTCTCAAGATGTCGATTTTGAAAATCTTCGTCGCGTTTCTGAACTACTATTGTGTCACTTGATAGACTTACTTATTTTTGCAATGACTAAGTGGAAACATGTACCAACTGGAAAAAGGTGAATTTTTGGAAAAAGATACTATTTGTTCGATGTACGCTTACCAACTCGCTCTGTTGTAGAACTGTGTTTACCACAGCTCAGGGTGGCGGAAATGGTAAACGCGTATGCACGGATTGCATAAGAACGCAAATTCGAGTCCTGTATCTTAGCGTTTTTTATTCAAAAAATTATCTTTTCTGCGAGTTTCTCATCCATTTGGCTTCTTCAATATATATTTCCACTTAGTCATTGCAACTTAGTTTTGGTGACTTTCGTCAAACCAACTAAAATAAAATAAATCGTCTAATAATTGGTTTTCGGCCTTTTGAATGGCTGCTTTATAATTCTCATTTCTGCACAAAGGCTTGCAATAGTCTTTTTCTTCTCAAAATTTGCAACCATTGGATGAACGATTTCGCACAATTGCAAACTTGACTATAGTTTCAGGATTCAGGAATCAGAACTAACTGGCTCAAGTGCCACGATCTCCTAGTTATTTGAAGATTTGTGTGGCTTATCATTTTCCTGATGGGAAGGAAAAGATAAAAGGAACATGGAGGGGAATTGTGAAGTGGGTGAGGTGGGCAAACAACTCAAAAGATATAAAGAAACAATTCATTCTCCATCCCCGAAAGGATCCTGAACGATCTGCAGGTGCCAAAAAGCACAGTTAATAAAATGTAGCCGGGAGAATGCAGCACGATTTTCAGTATGTATGAGCAGAAGTAAATTCGGTACCCCGCATAAGGGATGTCAAACAATCTGCTAAAACCTATTAAGATCAATACAGAAAGGATTCATTTACTCCAGGAAGAACGATGAACCCCCTTTTGACTATAGTTCATTACCATAATGGATGAGAAACGATAGAATATCCTTTAATTTTAGCTCCGCATACACAGACTCAGTCATGTATGAAGAACCAAAAACTCGGATACGTAGTACCGTCAATGCGGGACAGTTACATATCAGATGATATGAAGTACCGTAATCGCATTCACACAAATCACACGAATAACACTCACCACGTTGATTAGTAGCCATGTGATAATTGAGTTTGCAATGTCCAGTCAGAGCTCTGACTAGAATACTGCAAGGAGGCTTGGAAAAATGCAGTAGACACTTTGACATTTTCAGATTCAAATCTGGTAAAAATGCTTTTGTCTGAGCGCAAGTTTGCAAGCTGCGCCAGTTGCTGGCATGTTTGGATGCAGCTCAAGAACGAATCTTATGCTTTATCCAACTAGTTGAAAGGGGTAAAGCTGGTTCAGGACCAACGAAATCATTCGTTACACCAGCTCTAGCCAACTCATCAGCCCATTCAGTTCCAGTAATACCAGAATTGCCGGGTATCCATAAGAAGTAAACAGCTTTTGAAATTCTGAGGTCTTCAATTTGAGTTCGACATGCGATCACTAGATTCGACCGTGAATCATTTGAACTGAGTGCTTTTAAGGCTGCTTGAATTTCGGAACAAAAATAAATTTTAGAAGGGATTTCTACAATTTTACTTCTCGTTCTAATTCCATGAATTCTAAACCAAGACTCATACTCATAGAAATACAACTGAAATGCTGAACAAGATACGTTATAGCTGAGACACGCCTGTTGACACAATCGAGCAGGATTTTCACTTGTCCATTTTATGTCGATGCGTGATCTTTGCAAGTGTCAGACAATTTTTCAGTGATTCATCACACCAATTTCAATCTTTATCTGTTTTAATTACTTTCATTCAGCATTTTATTTCGTTCGATAAAAGAAGGTTACGCAAAAAAGTACATCAAACTGATTTCGTTCCCACATTATTGGATTTGTAATCTGATATTGTGAGCTTTGCCGCTATGCTCCAATAGTCTATTAGTTCAAAATCCTTCGTTCGTCGCACACATCCAACGGTGTAGAATCGATCGGACCTTGCTGATAATAAAATTACCATTCAAACGATATTGAATAGTTGCTTACAGAAAAGCAATTTCGCAACACAACACCAAATCAACCAAACACATCTCACTCGCCAGTATGCTGTAGTGCTCCATGATGCTGTGATGCTGATGATGGCGCAAAGGTCCGTTTGCTGGTGCAACATTTTCGTTTTCCCATAATGCAATTTAAATATGTAGTTTATGTTTATATCGGGTTCAGCTCCAAAAATCCTACCAACGATAGAGCGAGCCTCCAACAACTAGATGGAGTCTGCCCGGTCCGGTCATGCATACAGGATTGGAAGTAACCTGAACGTACTGCACTCTACGGCAGCAGCAGCAGCAGCAGGACCGAGGTGCTCGAGATATGCATATACAGCAATGGCTTCAATTTCCAAACAGAACTGACTCTAATGAAACCTTTTCCCACAGTACAAGGCGATCGGCATGGGCTCTGATATTGGGACCGTCCGTGTATGATTTATTCGTTGTTGTTTCCCCCTCCCCCCCACGAATACATATGCATACTGTTGAAGTTTTAATCCAAATTGAGGAGTAGGGCGACAGCAAGCAATCACATCTTGCATCTCGTGCAATATTTAGATCCAATCGAAACAAGTCTAATTATGCCTAACACAAGCCGCCTCTGATGCACCTTACATTCAGGAAAATTAGGATAACTCAAACTAGTTCCGGTCAGGTCAAACTCCAAATTTTCAAGTCCTCCCACAAGTAAACCATTCATCCCGTAAATTGAGGGTAATTGGATAACAATTACTTCGATTGAGCATGGTTTGACCGGTGCGACATGACACGGAGCAATTTCCACCAGGTCAGGTGGTCATTTTAACATTACTGGAACCATTTGCCTGGGGAGAATTCCCAGTTGGCCGATGCCGAAGTTTATGAAAATTGTTCTGATTTCATCCAATAAATGAAATTGATTTAAAATCTCATTACGGTGTAATAAACAATCGATCGTGAATGGCCGCGGGGGGCTGGGAGGCGAGAAAGAGTAAACATTGAAATGGTGTATGGTGGTGTGTAGCAGCAGCAGCAGCAGGTCTCCGGGCCGGGCGGTTGCAGTGGTCGATCAAATAATTGGTGCAGTGTGTGAGTGAGGTGAAGCCGATTAGCTCCCGAGGCCGCGTGAGTGCTATGTGTGCAACTTAATCCGAGTTGGAGTAATTTTCAGAAGTGTAATTACGCTTCGTTATTGAACGGGTGCGAAATGGATATAGCTTTGGTCGGTTAGAAAACGTATTGCGATGATGCTTGATTAGGGGTAGTCGTCGATTCTGGGTGAATTTGCAACTATCATTTTGAACGCCAGATGAAGTAAACTAGCCAAATTTGGATTACGAGATAATTTCTAATATTTAAATTTTTTTCAATGAAAAAATTCGTTGATGTGTTGTATCATCATCATCATCGTATTAACAAATTCTCAGCAAACCAGATTCAGTGGTCTCGTTTTTCGAACGCTGCTACTAAATTCCCTCGGCATCAAAAGTAATCCAATCGAACTGATACATCTCTCAAAGCGCTCCATTTCTCGGAAGCAGCATAGCACTGGTTCTCCGTTTCTCAAGCCCACTTACGAATCCAATGTGGTGTTATTCAATTAATTATCGTCATCAATTTCCCTAGCTCTAGCCTCAGTTCAAGCGAGCAGAAGTAACAGCTGACGTTACGTTTCCGTCTGCTCCGGTTGCCCCGATTTGGACACAAACACTAGAAATTCGAGAAGCTTCCCATATCCCTAGTCCGCTCGCGGGAAATAACGTGTGATCATTTTCCCGCTACTTACAAAAATATCAAGATCTCCCTCTTGAAACGATCGATGGAAAATTAATAACTCTCTCGCGATTCCGATCGACTCGTGGCGATGATCTTGGTCACAGTCACGGCACGGGGAAACGAGGGAAACTCGAAACGTGTTGGCCCAAACGGTAGATCGTCCATCGGTGGTGGTGGCTCCACGTGGGAAGAAAATTGAACATGCGCCAGAGCGGCAGCTAAATGTCACCTGCACTCGATTCTCATCCGACTTAGGTTAGGGATGCGATGAAGCAACTTTCTTGCTTGGTCCTATCACGTTACGTGTCGCTTTGATCTCGATGGGTACGCCGTTCAAACACCATTCATTGTTTTCACCAGTAAATTTATGTGCAGACGACGACGTTCGCGAAAAAGCCTCTGAACATTGCTCAATGGCTGATGGCAGCAGGCTTTTACCTCCGGATCGCGTTCGTGCCATCGAGGCGTAGAGAGATCACGAATGAACTGTCCACAAGGTGGGTGCACCTCTTAGTGCACTGCGTGGTGCGGGTGATTCTTGCTGAATGGTTTATTTCAGCTAAATTGTGGTACGAATACGAGCAAGCTCTATTGAGCCTTAAAAAGGTGCATCGCATAAGCAGAGCATCAAGTTCGATCTATCAGTGCAGCCAGGTGCCTTCGAAATGAACAGATGTTTCGTTCCCACGACCCCGTTTGCTGCCAGTGCAGTGTATCCTCGCTACCAGAAGTGTAATTTCTATACTCCAGATTAGGTAATAATAGCGACGATAGTTGCCTGTAGCATAAGGCGAACCTTTTCATATGTTACTACTGAGAAGTTTTTTTTTCTACTGCTCCTTCACTGTCTTTGCAAGCATTGTTTGTTGAGGTGGATGCTGAACGATATATATATATATTTATATATGTAGATGCGGAAAGTGAGACTATTATTTGTGGGAAGTGAGCTCGGCGCATTTGTGGTCAATTTATGGGGGATTTCCTTTCTTCTATGCAATGAAAATGTCAACTAAATGCTAGCTTAAGCTCTGCCTTTTCATTAATTAAATGACTAAATTTTGCATTTTTCTTCATCTCTCATTTCAGGTATGGAATTCTTAGTGTTGAACAGTTCAGATAAGTTTGGAAATGACATGGTTTTGTAAGATAGATATTACACAACTCATTTTTCTAGGTATTGTACCCGTACTATACATAATGACTGTACTAATTCTCTAATTTTTTGCTAATTCTTGAAAATAGTAGAAAAGATTCACAAAATTTTCGAAGCCGTCACTTATTGAACCGAAACCGAATATCTAGATGTTAATGGTTTCACACTTCACACACTTTGAAGGTAAACTGAAAGAATCAAATTGAAGATTCAGAACAATGAATTAGTTCATAGTCACGTTTCGCCAAAAATAGTCGTTCTTGGACAGAAAATTTAAAAAAAATCGGTGGTTTTTGGTATATTGCATCGTTTTAACTAGTCAAATGTGACCTTACATACACAAGAACAGTTGTTCAAGATAAAATATGCAGTTATTATTAACTAAACTGTGTTATTGAACAAAACCCCGAGTTCTTTGAATTTGTTGTCTAAATGTTAAGGGTTCAAATAAGCTGCCGTTTTTATTTCAAATTCCAAACATTATTGATAACAAATTCAATATTCTGTCCTAGCTTCGACTGGACGTATACTAAAATTGGAAAAATACAGAGAAGATTAGCATGGCCCCTGCGCAAGGATGACAAGCAAAATCGTGAAGAAAAAAAATATTAGGGTAAGGGCTCCCTATTTCATCTCAGCTCCAATTTCAATCTCATTCCTTCACCTCATAACTTTACATTAACATTAATCATACCTTTAAACGTACCTGAACAGAACTGTGGAACGTTTTAAAACATTTATTTTAGGTTTTGCCACACTTTCCAATTGAAAAAAATAGTTAAAAAACCTTCAACGATCGCTTTTTTCATTTAGAATAAACTCACTTTTTGATTTAGGAACCATTTTCGTCTGAAGTTTTACAATTCATCATGTTTCTGAATATTTACTAATCGATTTGTCTCAAAACATGATTACTATTTCACATAATTACACCACTATTCAATGTTAGATGACTTCATAGTTAGTAATGTTCACTTTCCAATTGTTTATTCAACGTTTAAAGACTTCTGAAATTACCTGATAAGCAATGAAAAATATGAGATGAAAATTTGCACTTAATTGATTGCGCTTTGTTTTCATCTCATTTCGTATCGCAAGATTGCCAAGTTTTCTCATAATGTTAAATCAAAAAATTTATTTTTTCTTCTTTAAATATGATACAACACGTATTTTTTGAGATTAGTGACATTAGTTTAATTATATCATTGATATTTATATATAAATAAAACTGTTTCGGATTCTAATATTACCAAATAGAGCGTGTTAAATACTAATCAAATAACCATTGTGGCAAATCTAGTAGCACTGGTTTCTTTCCGCTATACGTCACCATAACACTGTTAAATGTGTGTGTTTCATCGGCTGTGCACAGAGATGCCAGATATTTTCAGAGAAAATATGTATCTGCTCTATCTGTTTTCACTAATGAAATGAATCAAATTCAAATTGGTTTTAATTTTAATATAAATGTTTATTAGTGTTCAGCATAAAAGATTTGCACAAACGATTTCCATTTTAACATGTGATTTGTCCGTTGATTAATAAACTTTTAAAGAAGTACTGTAATCGAATACTAATAGATACTCAGAGAGAAAAGTCTTTTATGAACCCTTTCAAATCTGTATTAAATTTAGAAAATCTGTAATCTGATTTAAAGAAGGCGAACGCAAAAATCTATACAATACAGATAAATCTGTATGAATGGCATCTCTGGTTCTACATTTTGTTTTTAGAAGGGTTAATGCCTAAATAGTAACAATTCTTTTTTTGTTTTTTTTTAAGTTCTCTAAATTAACTGCAGAGTAAAATTTTAAATTTGAAACGAAAGGTAATAAAAACGATCCAAAAAATTTTAGACGTCGAAATGATTCCAAACTGTTTTTTTTAAATATCGTGTGTTGTGTCATAGTTGGCATTAGGCCCTTTTTAAGGAAAATTCTGACATTTGGAACCTGAGAGTGTAATAGCGCAATATTTTGGTTTGGATTGCTGTCGCCATTGCTAATTTATGGGATGAATAAAGAACCAACGATAGGATGAATACAAAACCTTTGAGATGAAATTAGGAGCACAGTAGTCAACATATCAGAAGTGTTTTTAGCAATATTTTGGTTTGGATTGCTGTCGCCATTGCTAATTTATGGGATGAATAAAGAACCAACGATAGGATGAATACAAAACCTTTGAGATGAAATTAGGCGCAATATTTTGGTTTGGATTGCTGTCGCCATTGCTAATTTATGGGATGAATAAAGAACCAACGATAGGATGAATACAAAACCTTTGAGATGAAATTAGGAGCACAGTAGTCAACATATCAGAAGTGTTTTTAGCTGATTTTTTATTTATTATTTTAATTTCCAAGGAATGTGAATCAATTCCCAATGTGGAGCAAGGCGAATTAAGCAGGAATATGAAAGAATCGTAATGATTTTAATGGCTAAATCAGGTTTTTAAGGTAACGTCCTTACAAATGAGATGAAATAGGGAGCCCTTACCCTATTCAAAGTATTTTCTATCATTAGCCACTACTTTTTTTCATCTTTCTGGCAACTTTTTGGTAACTAACTTTTCGGAAAAATTTGAACGATTTGGCAGCAATCCAATCCATTTTTCTGACTTCATCCTAATTGGAGAAGTGCTAGTCAGCCAGTTGCGAAGGGAAGTCTGCTAAATGACGACCGTGTATAAAGTATGTACTTTAATTTCTGTATATTTTGATTTGACTCAAATTTCTCATACGCATATTTCTTGATCGAAATGGACAATTTTCACTCTAGTCTTACTTTTGAGAAGGGTCTATAAAATAATTTCTAGGAAATTATCAAAAACATACAAACATACAAATATAGTAAATAAAATATTTGTTTATTGTACAAGTTTCCATTGTTTCCTATAATTTCAATTTTTTTAAATTGTTAAATTTTTGCTATTTTTGATCCAATTTTAAAAAAATTATACTAAATTTTGAATAAAAAGTTGTAATAATTAAAATTTGCAACATGCTACCGTTCCCAAGGTTCAGGGGTTTCAAAGCAAAATTGTAAAATTTTATTGTAAAACCGCCGTTCTTGTGTCTGGAAAGCGGTAGTACTCTTCCATAAATTGATATTTTTTTCAATCTATTTCTCGTTGAGTATTAAGAAAAAAGTAGAAACCTAAGATTTTGCTACTCAAAAATGATATTATTGTTATGATCATTGTTTTCATATTGTACACACGAAATGTCTTCGATTGCAAAGTTGAGTTACTTAGGTTTAGGAAGACAATTCATGCAATTTTCTTAATTACAGAATACTGGTCCAATATAATGATTTTAGAATTAAAAATGTCTTACTATTCGCTATACTCGGGTGTCAATTAAAAAATCAATGACTCGCGTAACCAATTTCTGTCAATTCTGAAAGCTTATAATTCAGTCATTGGATGAAGGGCTAATATAATTTAATAACCAATCGATTCGAAAACATTTAATTTTAACATCGGTATTTCAATAGAACACCATTGAAAAATCGGTTCGAATTGACCTATTTTTCCACGAGACAATTACAGCATACCATAATGATGTCATCCAAACTTTCGCTTTAAACGGAGTCTTTAAATATATGCTCTGTCACATTTTCTTGTTGAGTCGGTGGCTGCCTTCATGTGGGGCGGATAGTTGAAATTGCTTCGCCATACGCTCAGCGAGTAATCAACTGCGAGTATGCCAAATATGTTAAAGATGTTCTCGTTTGCTGCACACCGTGTTCGTTTGTGTGGATGCTCATTGGGTTTTAACTGCAGTTCGTTATTATTTTCGTTCACTGGTGAACGATGGGGTTGCAGACGTAGCTGTACTAAGGTAGTTTTAACTGGAGAAAACTAATGATGACTAGTTTCATCAAACAAACCCTTTTAATGAAGCTTTGTGGGGTTCGCACTTAGCAACAACGCACCGATTGAATCGTGTTAAGAGTTGCCAGAGAGCGTTCTTTGATACGATAAAAGCCATCCTTGGACAATACTATATACAAGTCATTGTGTATCCACGTCGATCATGCTGTATTGTTTCTGACATTATCCACCGTTTTCTTTTGAAAGTCAGAATGAAACGACTTGTTTTATCGTTCGTTCAAACGAATTAGAGCAGCTTATACATCGATTTGTACTTCGATTATCGTACAGCACCGATGATTCCAACGCCAAATGCAATTTATCGAAAATTAGAAAACCAGGAAGAAATATTGACATTCACAAATTATATGATTATAACTGAATAAATCTAAATTTCAATTTTCTAGTTTTCTAAAGAAATATCCCAAATACTTCATTTCTAAGAAGTGGATCCGTAGAAGAAGCATAAATCCATAGATATCAGTCAGTGCTGGAAATTTTCACAACAGGCTTGCAGAAAATACCACTCTATTATGGACTTTACGTACAATAATAACAGGCATCACACATATATAAATCCCTATTTGCGATCGAAAGCGGAAGCTCACAAAAAATGGTTTTGTTGTGAATATTAGATTGATTGTTTTAACTTCCTAAAATCATAACATTAGATTAAGAATCCTAAATAGTGACAATTTATTTCCTATTTATTAAATTAAAATCCTTTGATGAGTGAGTTTGAAAATTGCATTTTTAATGTCATCGTGGTCGGTCGTGTCTCGAACACAACCTTGTTCATTTTTCACTTGGAAAATCGCGAAACACATACGCTTCCTGCTTCTAGTGGGTAGTTGAAAAATGTCCACCAAATTTAATTTACTAAAATCAAAAACACCTTATCGATTCCGTTTAATTCTGTTCTTCCCACCGAATGACTACTTTCCACCCTTCCGTTTCGGTCCTCTCAAGAGCCCCACGAAAATATCTCCAACTATCCCACAATCCTTACGCAGAAACTTTTACCCCGATTAAGCTTTTCCGCTGTGCTTAATAAACTCGAACCAAAAAGCGATTCAATACAGCTGTCCAGCTGAAAATCGTCTGCCCGCTCCGATCCGGGTCACTTCCGCCGAATGGGAAGCTACCGCTGGAACTGCGCGCAAACTAATTCCCAGCAGCTCATTCGGACTCCCTCGCAGTAGGCGGGAAATGAAAGCTTTTAAGCCTACAAATTCAATAATTACTATTTGCATGAGCAAGACGGCCCTGATTAAACCATATTGTTTTCCCATAAAGCAGCGAAAGGCGAGTAGTAGTTGAGAAGGAAGAAGTAAAAATTGGCTAAAAGTTGGATGTTTTAATAGGTAGGGCAACTACTTTGTGTTTAGCGTCAACAGCAGTCGATTTGTCCCAATCCGGTTTGTTCAAGAGAGAGATTCGGAGCTACGGAGCGTACATCTAAGCGGATCAATATCGCACCGTTCGCCGTCCGCATAAGTACAGAGAGAAGAGTTGAAGTTTCTCCAACCCTAGCAAGAAGTATTTCATTGCGATTACGACCTCTTCGTTTCGTTTCAATAAGCAGCTTCCAGGCACGGAGAAAAGGATTACCGCTCAGGGATAACGGTTCACAAGCTTCAGATTGACTGTATTGTCGAAGAAAAAAAAAAGACACTCGTCGGAACCCGTTAAGTACTTTATGTTTCATGAACCGAACATTTTGATTTCAACCTATCCTGTGGTATCGTATTTGCATAGGTTACGAAACAATTAAATTTCGGCGTGTGTGGCTGAAGCAGTTTCATTCATGCCCTTTGAAGGGCCCTAGTTGAATTGATTTCGAAGCCAAGTTACTTCCTAGTGAATAGTTTCCAATTACACTTAGATGATCCTATGATAGACTCTCTACTTCGGTTTCAGGAAAGACGAATTTTGGTTGCTTATTTCAAAGTGTTGTTTTAAAAACGCAAAACAGAAATTATAAAAATCTAGTATTAAGACATATTGATCTATATCAAATAAAAAATACTGAGAAAATCACTCATAGGATTGGTGACCTTGTTGATTTACACATGCTATTAACCACGAACAACTCTTCAAAATGAAGCCAAGACTGCATTTTCGTCGAATGGAAACGCCAAAGGCAAACACGCGCCGAGGGAGATTTGTGCGTAGCCAGTCGACCGACCTCTGAAACGGGATGTGTCTTCCGGTCGTCTCAGTTCATCTCATCGCACAGCTTCAATATCGCTCTGGGTTGATCTTCGAAAAGTTCGGTTATACCTTTATTAGCATGGTCTGAGGTGAAATAACATTCGTTTTTTTTTTGTATTTTCAATATAGCTGAGTAGCGCATACCAGCGAAGAGAAGGTCCATTTCGCGCGCCTCAACTTGATGAGTTTTCATATATGTATGTGGTGCTCACTTGAAAGGGAGAAGACGGCCTCAGCAGAAGACGATGATGTCCGTGATCAATGGCTATAACGAGGAATATCCGGACTGGTGATGGTGGATTGCGGATTGGACTTTTAGTTTGTGTACTCTTCGGGCTGGACACCAAACCAACCGTCCGCCCGCCCGCCCTCGTGACTACGAAACCGTTGCAACATCGACCGACAAATTGTCGATTGGAAACACTGCAATTATCGACTCATCGGATTGAAATTGCAGCTGGTTGTTGGAGACTTGATGGGAATCGGCCAAAAGGGTTGATTATACGAGGCTTTTTAGCTAAATGCTTCCGGTCAGCATCCGCACCAAACCATCACGAGGAAGTACTTCTTCCTGTGGAAACCTCGTCGCAGGCGTATTTGCACAGAAAGCAATCCATTCAAAACCTTTTACATTTACCCCGGATCAAATTTGGATCATTTGAAACCCACGCATTTACCCATGAAACAATTGCCATTTCTTCACATTGACCGCGGCAAAATGAGCTCTCAGCCAACGCACTGACTGATTATGCATATATACAAAACATGAAAATCACGACTAACTCGCAAATTTGGAAACCTCAAGGCGGTCATCAATAAAAGCTCGAAAAAATGTGGCACAATTTCGACAAATGCGGTGAGTAATTGCAGAATGTGATGAATCTGGCGTACGTATTTCAGTTGACCTACCCGTCAACCATTCACCGCTCGCGGACGCGATTCTGCATCTCAAAAGCCAACCAACCAGCAAAGCCAAATTGCCCACCCAAACAGAAATCCAACCCACCGGTTTTGACACGAATTTCATCAGTTTCCTAATCGCCTAAATTAAACCTAAATCTGGTTTTAATATCACCGTTTACACAAATCGCAATTGTTTCGGCACACGGCCCGGAGTCGTTGTGGCGGCCCGAGGGCTGAAATAAACCAAATCAAATCGGCTCGGTGAAGTGTGCTTCGAGCCCAGTCGCGTTCTCACTTTACTAGTAAATGTTGGGTCGTTTTCGACTGCCACACACTCGCATCAGATAGCAGCCATGATTTCGTAATGGTTGTAAATGGCCTTTCGTGATGGATCCATATTGCAAGGCAAATCAGCTAATGCACTACTGCTGCTGCTGCTGCTGTTAAATCTGGGAGGGGGAAAAACAGCAAGTTATTTTTTATTTTTGGCAACCAACTCGCGCTCACACAACTATATCACTGTTTTCGTAGTTTAATTAAATTTTTAATAGCATATCATTTTACTCCGCTCTTTTTCCATTAAACCGTGCAGAGCTTTTGTTTTTCCCTTGGCTTAAAATTCGGCGTGATTATGCGCTGACATAAACGCTCCTCGTCATAACCCAGGGTTGTGTACAGGCTCGGAGGATTGGTAGGAATTTCTAAATTCGGTTTGGTCATTAAAACCTTAGAAAGTTTGACTGTAGTTAGGTTCCAGCCTCAAACAAATTGCTTCAATTTACCAGTTTCACTTGCTTTCCTGTCGTAATGGAAACTATTTCCGCCTCTCTGCGGTACTTTCACTGTATGCACAATTCAGACACTTGATACACTTGATAGCTGGAATGAACAAATTTAGCATGTTCAGATAATTTATGTGTCATACGTAAGTTTTCGAGGAGTGGAATTATTACCGTATAATTTTGGAGCATTCGTTCAACATCATTTGAGAATCATTGCGTTTAGTAAGCTTTCTGTAGTATTCACCGATTGAAATCTGTGCTCCAAGACGGCATTGTTGAACATGAATGCTATTTCTCGTTTGTATATATCATAAAACGTTCGGACAGCTTTTGACTATTTTAAATCGGCGAGACATAGAGAGTTTTTGTGAACAAAACACTTTCATTTATTTACTTGTCTATCGTTCGCCCAGCGCATACATTTGGGATTTAGAATAGTCGTTGTTTTGTAGACAGACAAATTTCAAGTTAAAGTATCATATTGACTTTGGCAATCAATAGTCGATCCAGAAATAAAAGGTTGTTTGGAGGCGTTGAAGTAATATTGATTTTGGTAGCGTATTTTTTGCGGCAGCTAATCCCATTTTAGTTGAGGGACAAAATGGGAAATTAAATTGGAGTTGTTCTCATCCTACTGAGGTTAGAACAGTTAGTGTTCGCCGAAGAAATTTATGGTCGCCCAAAGAACCGGAGGTTGTCTTCCAGACCCGAAGACTGGTTGACCTAATCGCATTCAGAGTAGTTTAATTTGCACAAAAAAAGCTATTGCCAACCTGATAAAGCGAAGCGTCAGTTGTTAAAGTTCACGACTGTAAAGAGTCATCGATCCATTTATTTCCTATCATTCATCGGCTAAAGACATTTGAAATTATTTTTCTGGTCGATTTTGCCGATTGAGTACATCGATTTCCTCATCAATGTGAAATAATGATTTATAACTTGCAGCACGATGTTGAATTTTCCCATCATTGATTTAATTCATGTTCATGCCATTCGATAAAACGCCATGTTTTCGACAATTCGGTTCACTATTACTTTACTATTGATATGTTGAAAAAAATTTAAAAAAGTAATAGCGAAAACTAAATTTGCTACAAGTTTTAAGCGGAACTGTTTCACACATTTAGTTGAGATATATGAAAATCATATCTTAGGAGCAAACGGATGAAGTAGCGCAAATGCAATTTTTTATGTTCTCAAATATTGGGTGACTTTGTAAGCAGGTTTAGCGTGTAAGTTTTAATTCATTCCAGAGGTTTTCGATGTTTGGTTAGCTATTTCATTAGGGTCGTGCTGATTGATCATGGTAATTTTTGCCCGTGTCCACAGTGCTTCCTACTTCTGGAAAAGTTAATTTTGATCAAAATTATATAAACTCTTTCACAAACACGCACGTTTTCAAACAAACATGACGTACAGAGTTAACGAAACCAGTTTCACGAAGATTGGTAACTAAAATAGCTAAAATCATTGTTAACTCGATTTTGTTCATATTCGAAAGACTGTTCTATCACTGAGCCACCCTGGAGATGTTTGGGTGCCGTATTGCAGCAGCAATCAAATGCAATGAGATATCGGTTCTTCTAAGGAGCGCACGATTGATTAGGTTTTATTGTAATCAAGCATTTCAAGTAACTCGTATCGCAAATAACAAATTCACAATAGTCGACCTCATTTGTCCTGCTCTCATCCACCAGCTGAAGATATTTGAGCCTTAAAATTTCTAGAGCCAATGTTGGTGATTGCCGATAATTTGGCAGAGAGTGGCTCGATATTTCCCTACATTGTATACAATATCGTCAATCTAGTAGATGGGGCTACAAGAAATCACTGCCTCTCATTGCATGAACCATGAGAGAATTTTTCTTCATTTCTTCGCTCCACCTCATACTTTGAGTATTTCACGGTCATTAACAAAATAGATATAGGATTTCTACGATCGGCGATGTTTGGATTAGTTGACAATTATCACCGGAGATCATATCGATGATTCGACTTGATGATTCTCATACTAGGTTCCAATATTTCATAACACTTGTTGTGGAGCATTCACAGACATTTTCATGGACACAACTTATATAAAGGTTATATGCACATAGTTAGAATAAGCGAACGTTGATTCTATCGTAATTATCCACTGCCCGTATAGAAAAAAAACGAGAGTGAACAACCGTTTGTTGCTTCAGAGCGAATCCCCACAGCAGCGTGCTAACCCGTGATGCTTAAACAGGTCATCGAGAGACATTCGCTCTCGCACTAGTATTCATTCTATGTTGCATGAACCATGCCTGTTTTTTGTTGCTGAGATGATATACGTCTCTCTTTGATGGCACTGATTGAATCATAAGAAAAGTTGTTAGAGAGTGTTCTTTGATAAGATAAAAGCCATCCTTGTCTAGAGTGACTTGCATTTTTCTCACTCTAAAAAGTTAATGGCATCCTGTTGTTCTTGAAAATCGTTTTTTTTTACTTTCTTGCAAAATACTTCACGCAGAATAAACTATACCACAAAATTCCATGGAAAATGACAAACGATCAACAATATCTTGTGCAAATTAGTTTCAAAAGTTTTTTCATGGCACTTGCCATTAGCACCTACACTGAGGTCTTTTTACGCGGTTTTCCGAAGATACACGGTTTTTTACGCAGATATCCGAAGTTACGCGGTTTTCCTTGGTTTGTCTGGGAAATGTAGAGATCTGGTGTTATCCCGAACAGTTTTTTAAGTCAACTTCTGACAGAAAACTTTCGATTTTCTTAAAAAAAATTTTTTCTTTTGCATCTGATCTCGACGTTTCATGCATTTGACATTTGGCATAAAAAAAAATTCGATTTCGGATATCATAAAATTTTTCCTTTTTTTGAGATTACACCAAATCTGGACGTATTATGACATTTAGCGTAACAGAAAAATTCCCGAAGTTACGCGAGCTCAAAGTCCTAAAGTTCTAAGACATTTGGCATCACCAAAAAATTTCTTCAATTTTGCGATTTTTTTTCTATGCGGATTTCCGAAGTTACGAGGGCGTTTTTATGCGGATTACCGAATTTACGCGGTTATTTTTGTGCGGTTTTGTACGCAGCACGTATCCTCCGCGTAAAAAGAAGCACTCGGTGTATTAATAATAGTTATTTTTTTCTTTTCACGTTTTGTTGCCAACTAATCAGTGTATTAGCAGTTCAAATTAATCTACCATTGCCACTTCGAAATTCAACCTAAACTGTTTAGCAGACGCAAAATTTACTTCACATGAGCAAAGTTTCGAGGATATTATCCCAAAACGCAATAAACGAGTGACGTCGTCGTCGTCGTCGCGGACAGTGAGCATGTAATGGTTATTGATTATAGGGTAGGGGATATCAGGGCGAAAATGTTCACTCTTGGTCTTGCGCAAAAAATAGTACTGAAAATAATATTTTCATTCGGAATGTTACAAGGGTGAAATCTGGTTCGGAGTGCATAAACCTCGAAATCGAAAATCTTAAAACTGATGGGGCGATTCTATTTTTCGAGATCATAAAATTATTTGATCATAAAAACCACTGGTACTATTCGACTCAGCTCATGGGAATATATTGTACAACGCAACAATTCTTAAACTGAAAAAAATGACCTATGTGATATTAATGATATTCAATGGTATTCCGAATGAGCACTCCCACTTCTAAAAGTGTCATATTGTTAAGACTTTGTTAACTTTGCGTTAGCCCTCGAAGCCCATGAATACTAAAAACCGGTAATATTCACCGAAACAAATTAAAAATGATGATTAAAATAATTGTATGGATTATTAGCGGCGGTTAAATTTTAACCTGTAAATGGTCAGGATAGTTCAATTTGAACTGCTAGTGCAATGATCTGTTAAGGACTAAATATGAAGAAAATGAAAATATGTACGTGTTTTGCCCAAAAGATTACAAAAAAAGATACTGTTTGGAATAGTTCAAAATAAAAAAAAGTTGTTTCAACTGTTATGGAATCAGTTTTTCTGATTTCCTTTTTACTGGCCGCTTCGAATAGGGGAGACTGGAGCTGTTTGGCCGAAGAGGCAGGTTGGTCGAGTGCTTTTTATGAACAGGCTATTATGCGCAGTGGCGATTATGGTGGATTATAAGATCACCCATGAACCGATCTTATTTAAAATGTTTTTGTGTTGCCGAGAGCATGTTTGTTCTTTTTGTACTGATGAGCGAATTTCTATTTTTACACATTAAAATGGGTAACACGAATGAATTTACATCCTATTTTCGAAAACGTAGTATCGCTGGATAGGGCTTTCAGAACTCTACAAATTTTTATAATGGTTTCCAGTGTAGCTTTACTTTTGTTTTTTGTAAATCGTGATTGTTATCGTAAACATTCATTAGGGTAGAGTGTTCGGTTACCGTCACCCTTTTCTTTTTAGCTCATAACTTCTAACTTAATACACATTATGCGGACATCTATACATCAATGTAAAGCTAAAGTTCCTGGTTAACAACTGATTAAGAAACGAAGTTGATTCATTTGATTAAAAAAAAATTGTTATCAATTTAGTAAAGCGATAAATTTTGGCCATTTTGTAAAAGGTGTTCGGTTACCGGCACCCCAAGAAATTTCGCTAAAATGGAAAAAAGACTGCAGCTATTTAAAGAAAATACAGAATTTATTCTTTTTAGAAGCGTTTTTGACAAAAGTCTTCATTGTCTGATTGTGACTTCACCCTGGCTCTCTTGGTCGAATATTTCGATGGTGGCGCCTTTGTTATTAATTTGGCCGGTCTTCAACGTTTTTTCTTAGCCGGAGCATCTGCTGTATGAGCAACTAGATGTTTGTCTCGACAGCAGCCTGCATATCACTGACAATTTTTCACGATTTGTCGAAAAAAATTAGGTGCCGGTAACCGAACACCTTGAGGTGCTGGTAATCGAAATTGGTAGACATTTTAAAAAGGCTCAATCTTTAAAAAATATTCGCCTAAAAACGTTCTGGTAAAGTGGACACGTATCGCATGAAGAGAATTACCTAAAAAGAAATTCGCATAAAGAATTGGCATAAAACCGCATAATTTCAGAAATCTGCCAAAAAACGCATAGTTTCGGAAATCCGTATAATGAAAACCGCATAAAATAAACAGTAATGTGAGCTCTCTTAAGGGGGTACCTTTCCCAATACCAATTGATGTGAATTGGAAGGAATAACTAATAACGCTAAGGAGAATATACCATGATAGAGCGAAATATTGAAGCGAAAACTTTCAAAAGATCACCAGATTCGAATTTGAACTTTACTACAAGGCATTTTTAGCATGTACTTTCTTTAAATCGTCGTAATTCAATAACTGTAAATTGCGCCAGATTGGTATCCAAGAAGCAGTTGCAGGAAAGCAATCGAACTCTATGAAAAATATACATATAAAAAAACAGATCAACACTTTTTCAAGGATTAGATAATATAAAAAAATGTTATTATTTAATGTACGAAGGTTATGTATTTAGCCTAAAAATGAAAACAGTATTATATTTGATCGGAAATGGTTTTTTTTTAGATGATAGATACACTTTTACATACGCTTGAACCAATTTTCATAACATGTTTACCACTCTTCTTGAGGTACCCCCAAAACATGGTTTTTGAACGCTTCAACAGCTTCTTCAGGACTATTGAATCGCTCTCCACGCTCTTCACGGAAGGGAACAAATAAAAGTCGTTAGGTGCCAAATCAGGAATATACGGTGGGTGGCCCATCAATTCGACGTTTTGGGTGCTCAAATATTCGGTTGTTTGAGCCGATGTGTGAGAGCTTGCATTATCGTGATTTTATGTCTAACGTTTATTTTCCACGAAAAACTTCTGGCGAACAAATGGTTGTATACCAATCAGAATTGACGGTCTTACGATCCTCTAAAGCAACGGTAGTGATATGTCTGCTTATACCGAAAAAACAAGCCAGGATTTTCTTTGAAGTTTTCGAGCGCGAACAAGTTCTGTTGGATTTGGTTCTTCTTGGAACGCCCATACAGTCGACTGCTTTTTAGTTTCGGGTTCATATGAGTAAATCCTTGTTTCGTCACTTCGGTAGAAGTTATACACCAAATTTGAATTTTTTCAGCATTTCTTTGAACCAATCGGTACAAGTCTTTTTTGAGCGATTGTCAAATTATGTGTGAGGCAACGCGAACAAAGAAGCGAAGATTTTTCACAGCATCGATGTTTTCTGGCAAAACAATGATTTTTTACGACCTTCTTTGAATTCATCTGCATGCGAATTACGACCACGATTAAATTCGATATACCAGTTTTTTAGAGTCGCATAGGATGGTGCTACACTGCCAATAGTCGAACTAAGTTGATTGAAACACTCTTGTCATTGCGGGAAAATGTTCACGATTATATTTCAACTCACACAAAAATATGATTTTACAGCTTAAGATCAATTAATTTTAATATAATGACTTTTATACTAAAAGTAATCGTTCTCGAAACATTTAGATATCAAACTCGAAGCAAGCTTATCTACCTTTTCTAGAATTACTCGTCGATTTAACGCATGATCCGAATTGTGCTGTTTCTTTTTATGAGGTTTGATATCACTTGACTTCGTGTTCTTTTTAAGCATATCGATGCAATATTGCATGCTTTTATTTTAGTAATTTCAGAACCCAAACCGAATTTGAATTTCATTTTATAAGCCCTTTTTTAACGGAGGCGAAAGACAATCCGATACCGAGTAAAAAAAAACGATAGTTATAACTAATCGTATTATTTCTTGAATCTGTTTTCCCACAAAGATTATGCTCTGAATCCGGTCTGGTTTAGCCTAAAATACAGCCCGCAGTGCATCTTCGGTTATCCGCGTGAGCCTCAAACTCCGCTCATCCGCTCCGCTCGCTTCTACGTTCAGCCATAGAAAGAAACCACACCTCCACACTCAGTTCAGGCTCCCATTCGGCCATTTACTGTCATTGACAGCTTTGCGAAGCATCGATCACGAAAGTTGATAGTTTTTCCCCTATATTTGCCAAAAAAAAAAAACTGGAGAGGGTAAAATGAATTCATTTGACTAATGGCCCAATAAAAAAGAAGTTGTTGATAGATGTTGAATAAGTTATGACCATCGCGGTGCTACCGATGACTAAACCTGGTGGAGTTAACATTTTTCGCTTATGCGAGCCATTTTTTTTTAATTTTTGGTCGTGGTGGGGACAGAAGCAGCAGTAGTCTAGGTAGCCAAACACTGCACTCGTCGTCATTCGGTGTGCGCCAGCTAGTCTTCCTTGTATCAACTCGAGCACGAGAGGAGTCGCGTTTCGCGGTCGTGGTGCGACCCGACCAAAGCATCGTCGCTGACCTGCTTGTGGGCGGGGTAGACCAACTCTCCGGGGGGGCAGAGAGAGAGAGTCGGGGCACACACGATGACGAAGAAACGTGATCAATGAATGAATGAATGAAATGAACGAAACAGAAATTTTTGGCTGTGATTTTTTTTTCTTTTCACCTTTTGCTCTTCGCAGCTTTGACAGCAGTGCTGTCGATCATTTCGAGCCTCCGTGTGGATTGTGAGGTTCTCTCGATTACGGGAAGATGTGATTCATTTCAATCGATCACTTTCATAAAAATTCTTTTACTAACAATAACTATTTAAATACTTTTTTTCTAAGCTTAACTTGATTCTACCAGAAACATTCTATCTGGCAACCATTCCACTCTGAATGACTCGAATTTCGTTGAATTATTATTATTATTACTACATTATTTTTTATCCTCTTTCCCCCCTCGAACCAAACCGAAATACGATCGCCATCAATCTCGTTCTCTCATCAAACTAATGTCTCTCGTGATCTTGCCCTCTTCCACACACTCTCTCTTTCTGCTGCTCGATCTAACTTTCCATCGCTGCCATCCAAGTGCGGCTGCTCTCCTCATCGGTTTATAGTTTGCCTGCTTGCCTCAAAAGTGTGTTGTTATGTTTTTAGGAGGTTTTGATCTCCGAATGATCTCCTTCAGCAGCAGCAGCAACAGCAGCAGCAGTAACTGCCCCGGTCGTCGCAACCGCCCCCGCTCCCGATGCTAGTACGAACGGATACCTAACGCGCAGCGCTCATACAGTTCTTCGAGCCCGTCCATGTGTTTTGTGTGTATGATCTCTTTAAACCTTCAGTTAAACTTTGGACTCCGCAACGGACGCGCGCGCGTGTATTTTGTTGTCGCTCGACGGGCGGTTCTCGTGAATCATCTACCTGAGTCTAATCTTCGAGTCCTGGCAGCTTAGCTGATTTCGTGTGAACAGATCTGTTGGTAGGATCGTAGTAAAGGACCCGATAATTGTTTGTCCGTACGTGATCAAGTGAGATTTCTGTCGCACCATTACTTTCCAAGTGAGCTGCATACCAATCATGGTGTAATAACGAAACCGTTTCAGTCATCAACGTCGTCGTCGTCGTCGTCATCGTACAATCAGGAAAATCTTAATCGTGCAATAAAATGCAATTATCAGCACTGCATTCAAATCCGGGATGTTGTTTAGTGTTGTGTCTTGCTGAGAGGTAAAGTCCCCACCCCCAGCAGTGGGTCAGTGAGAGAGTCTAGGGAAAAAAAAGGCCAGTGGTGCAGTATCAGTTGTGTTTTGCCGGGTGTATGCTGCGCTCTCCATTTGTAGTTCATGTGGGAATCAAGATATTTCCTCCTGCTGCGTTTGTACGTTTGTAATTCTCGGAGATTGGATGCTGTCGCAGTTGCAGTAAAAATAAACAGTATACCGAAGTGTGAGACGAGAACCTCCGGTTTTTCCCGATAAGCTCCGTCGCATACAGCCATTAGTGGCAGCGAGAACAAGGCAGTTTTATGATCCCTGCATGAGTGTCGAAAGAGAAAAAAGAGAGCTGGAGTGCGAGGCCCTCCCCCAAATAGTGCGATTACCGTAGAAAAGCCATAAAGTAAGAGTTAGTGCCCGGAGGGTTTTTGCTAGTGTAAGTGTTTGCATGCGAAGCGAGCGGGGAGGACCTCCCTTCTAGGCGGGCAGGGCAGCAGTGCACCAGATGGATGCATGGGTGGAATATCCGCCGTGTTTGTAGTGTGAGAAATCCAAGTGCAACACCAACGCGTGGTTGGATAAGTCGTATGCGGGCGAAGTCAACCCGAACGGCAGGGTGACAACAACGACGACTTGCGGGGGGATCGGTGTATTCTGTCTTGTTCTAAGCTGCAAAGTTTTATCGCCTGCTTGCCAGTCGGATGATGTTTATATGTATGATGATTGCGGTTCGATTTCCGCTGTGAGAATCAAATAAGGAAGGATTTTGCAAATCCTACACCGCATCGAAGCAGCCTATCCTGGTGCGGCTGGAGTGCCACCGGAGCGCACATAGCTCAATGTGTTTATACTGCTATTGGAAATTATGGATACAGCACTATAGGATTCTAGTGAGTATAAACTTGGCAGGAATGGAGTTACAGCGTCATTGTGGACTGAATAAAAGTCGGTGGGAGTTGCGCCTTTATCGGGATTTACTTTGCCGTTTGCGAAAAGGAATTTTAGGATCGAATCAAGAGATATACTTTTCTTTTTTCAAAACAAATTCAAACTTTACTGTCAGATGTTAGTGTTATTTGTTCACAAGTACAAATTGAAAAACGAATTTAACGTTCGACTTCAAGTTTTATGTTCACATTCTAACACTCTTTCAACCTACCGAAACAAAAAGATTTGCCAGGAAATTTATTTCCTCTACTGGATACTACTACACTACTACTAAAAAGATCAAGTACCGTTAATTGCATTTGAGACACTTTTTTTCTCTCGACTGAATAAAGGTTAATTCTAGCTGTGTTTTTGTACTGATTATTGATAGGGAATTTGACTGACTGCGCATTAGAAAATTGCAATTGATAGAAATAATTGCCAGAGATGAGTTAAACTTTAATTCACGTTTGACACAGAAGTCAAGAAACATGATGATAGTGAAGTTGTATAGAACTAAAGAATTTAATTGAAAGGATTAAATTTAGTTGACTAACCATTCATATCAATTCAAGTAAGGTCTTGGTACAGTATCCTGTATCTAAAATAAGGAATAGTAAACTAATAAGACAAATTGACAACGAAAAGGTGTTTGATGATTATTGACTTCCAAATATTCACAACAAAGTTGAACTGTGAACAAAAATTAATGCCCGTTTGGTTTTGTTGTGGAAGTGAACATCAATACTTAAATTATATATCTCGTTCAAATTGTCCTTGAACACCAAGATTATATTACACGTATTTTTGTTTTTACATGCGTTTTTTTATCATGGTTCTTTATACATAAGTGTTTTTGTTTGGTCTCTAAAGAACAACATGATTAGCGTTATCAAAAAGTTATATGTTACCATTTTTTTTTTTGGTTTGAAGGAATGATTTTCTGAAGTTTCGCATTCACAAAAGAGAGCCTTTTTAACAGCCTTCATTAAAAAAGAACCTGATAAAGATACAAAAATTTATCCAATACATGAAATCTGCGATTCCAAAACACAACCTACTTGTTTTTACAATGAAAAATGTTAATAAATGAATGAAACAAATTCAAACTTGGGCCTAAGTTTTTTCGTTTATTTATTTGTTATTTTTTGACGAAGTAGCTTTAGGGGACTGAGATTCAATCCTGATAAAATTTTAAAGTGAAAAGGTTAATACATTCGAAGCAGTGAATTTTTCAATCACAACCCAAACGCGCGACTCGCTCGGATGCGGATTGAATTGGTCGCGCCACTGATCGAATCATAAGTTTAACAGTTTATTGTTAGTAACGTTTCAGTTAAGATCGCGGTATAGAAATTCCTAGTTCAATCCATTCATTCTCGAAAAATTCGTTTTTTTTTGCAAATTATACTACTGTGGGCAAAAAAGAGTAAGACTTTGTTCATAATTTCGAAATTCTTTATTTATTCCTCTCAATACATTTGTGCCAACGTTTTTTCTCCAATCCTCGGAACAGTTGTTAAAGTCAATTTCCGGAATAGTCTTCAATGCGAGTAGTGATTAACGTTGGATGTCTTCGATTGACTCAAAACGGTTTCCCCGGAACGGTTGTTCCTGACAGCAAATTTTAGTTAAAACTCAGTTTTATTTTAAATTGACACGGAACGTATCCTTCGCGTGGGAAGAGATTTAAGTGTACTGTTTTCGTCAAAAAATACAGTGATTTTCAAACAGCTTAACAATCAGGAAGTAGTTCTGTAACAGGTAAATTCACTACATGATAAGAATGACACTGCCAAAAGTAAACAGTTGAAAAGGCAGTAAGATCAGGATCAACTTATTCCGTTTTTGATGAAACTTTGCACACGTCTTGAGTACGGAAACCCCTTTATTTTGCGCGAATGCAGACAACCAATTAGACTCAAGACTGAGTTTTAAAAAGGACGAATGTATTATTATTACTCTCTTAAAATCGTTCCAAAACGGATCATATGAATTATATAAAAATTATGTCCAAGAAGAAGTTGCAAATATTTCAGTAGAAGTTGCATTTTACAAAGTGAAAATTATCGAATAGATGTGTATCCAAAAACAATTTATTCAACTCTGTTTCAATAAATTTCGCAACCGATTCGTAAAGCATTTGCCCCGAGCGCAACGTTTAGGGGCGGCAAATCAATCTTCGGTGGGTTTTTTTGTTCATTTTTCGATGGTGATGTCGAGTGACCTTTTTGTTTTGCTCGCTAAACCGATGCCAGCTTCGATGTGTGAGGCCAAACATATTTTGCCCCGGGCGCCATTTTTTCTAAGGTCCTTTTGACACTGATATTCCTCAAACGTACTAAAATTCACTTATACCAGCATCTTTTACTCTAATTCATTGTCCCGAGATAAAACTCAAATCAGAATTTGTTTGTCAAGTTTAAAAATTATTGCTTATGAAAATAATATTTATGTCATTACCAGTCTGGAACAAATTAACAACACAAAAAGAATTTTTTAACTGCCATTGATAATATTGATTTTATTGTAACATTGGAGTAGTAGAACGTAGTTGAAATTTGCGATGATAGTTTGTTTTCTTATTATTTCTTGATTTAGGGAGCACGCAAGTAAATAAGTAAACTTTTGGAAGGAATCTTTCATGTGTTCATATTTTTCATACGTTTAAATACCGTATAAAGCCGTAATTTATCCTTTCTCTTCAGAATTCAAAGAAATATAGAATAGAAAAGGGCTGATTATTGAAATAATTAAAATAAAATTTGAATTTTTCTAGTTTGTGTTTTGTTGGACACCAATAAACATTTTGTTTTAATTTTTGTATGTTTTTATAAATTTTACAAGCGAAATAATGGGAAGCTAATAGGAAAGATTGTTAGAAAGTTTTTTTAATTTGAGAGGCAAACGTAAGACCCGAACTAAATCCAAATGGATTTAAGTAATACTTGAAGTTAAGAAAAGTTTACATACTTGGAAAAAATCGTGTAAATTTACATCATTCACAACTTACACTTGACGTAAATTCAAGTATGCCGTAATTTCTTGGATGATATCTTTTAACATGAAAAAAATATTGTGTCCGTTTCGGTGTCAACTTTTGTTAAATTAGCTGTGAAGATTCGATTCATTTTTACTTGCTTCGAGACGTAAAGTGAATTGCGACACTCCTTTTATGTGCATCTATAGAGACGTAAATTTACAAGATTTTTTCTAAGTTTCTATTATTCGACCTTACGAAAATGCGCCTTCAAACGAGTTTCTATTAGTTAATCAGAAGCAAATTCCAATCATTTTTTTCTGAAGATTTGTATGGTCTTCGAGATAATTCAATTCATAACAAATTGGACACTGAATTCGAGTACAAAACAATTTTTGAATATGGTCTACACTCCTAGAAAAAAACGAAATTTACGCTTGATCTATTAACATTTAAAAATAAATTTTACGTCTGTATCGATGTAAGCTTCAGCTAAATGAACTGTGAAGTTAATTATATGACTTATTACTGTGAAGTTAATTATATGACGTAAATTTTTCTAAGTGTGTACATTGCATATCACTCTTTTTAAACAAAGACCATTCTTAAAAATTACTTTATTGAGCTGATAGTGGAATGAACTAAATCGCTTCAAAAAAATCTATTAAATTCCATTAAATAATAGTGGAATCGAATGGAATTTATTTTCGTTTTCAAACGATAATTATTCTTTCTAAACAAAATTTTAGTGAATTAGGAGTACTTTCAATGCGATGATACAACGTTACTATTCATTGTTTTGGCAACCGAATATTTCAGGAAATACCTGGTTACAATGTTCGTGATGTTCGTTAAATATAAAGACCGAATTTACATCGCAAACAAGAACGAATGAGTCTAGAAGCGGAAGAATAAAAACTCGTTTACTAAACTATTGCCTCGCCTCTCATACAAACGAACTCAAATTCTCCTTTCACGTGTCACTAACGGAGTTGAATGTAGGATTCTATCAAGGTTATCGCTCGGAAGAAATCGACGCTATTTCTGATGAAATGAAGTGGGAATGTGTGTTTATTTACATGTAATATTTATCGTATTGTATTCGTTTTTTTACATGATTTCATACATTTTGGAATATCTAATTTTGAACAAAAGCGGAGTTTATAACTTTCATGAATTTTTTTTCCAGATAATTTAGGAATCTACTATGCTTTAGAGTCCAGACATCTCAAATTCTCATTATTATTCACACCTCACGAGACCATGAAGTACCATTTGTAGTACTGCAAAAACGTTGAACTAATCTTCTTTTCCTGAAATTTCAATATTCTCGTTATTCAACGCAAGAAAAAATAAAGGAAGAAAATATTGAACTTGGTTTTGAAACCCAGCTTTGAGATTTTCGTTTGATTCTAGTAGATGGAAATCTTTCATATCCATCGAAAATCTGGTGGATCATTTTTTAGCAATATAGTAACTTTATTTAATAATTTTATTCATGAATAGTGGCTAAATTTTGGAACTAGTCGTCCAACAAAGTCGAAGTTGTTTTTCGTTGCGATGATCCTTTACATATCGGCTTCGATACACCAGCGCATTGACGATATTAAGAGTGATGTTATATTATTGGATGGGTTCTAGATACAACTGATTGTTTAACTAAGACTTGTTAGCGACAAAATTTGGACAGATTAAATTTAGAATAATGCAAACTTGCTGTTATGTATTTCAATAGCATACTATTTAAAAATTGGTTAGAATCGATTTATGTTTTCACTAACCAATCACAGCAGGCAAATGATGTCATCATGATCATGTCAAATGTTGAGATCTGCTTCGTTCGGTACAGCTGATGCATGTTGTATTCATTTAATTGTGGATTATTGGTCATCTTGAAAATAATTACAGTTATTTAATTAGGCTAAATGAAGAAACTTCTAACTTTTGAGTTTACTTCAACCATTAGGGCTAAGCTGCTTATGGTCAAGATTTTCGAAATTTTCCTATAGTTGTAGCTTGTTTATATTGAGAGAGCTCTCTCTTCACGAGAGCCTGATAGCGCTCAATGGGTTACGCCTGGCAGTTAGGTGGATTCGTTTCTTTCGGTTAAAACATGGGCTCTATTCGCTTTATACCAATCCAAACCATCTTTGATGTAGTGACAAGATGCCAAATCACACCAGAATAGCGAGAAAGCGTCATGACTGCGTAGAAATGGTAACGATCGCTTCTTTAGGCATTCTTCACGGTATATTACCTTTTAAACCGTTTCGGTAGTGATAAAGCTTTGACTTTCTCGACATATTCGCCCTTATTCTGAATAACGTCGTATCGATTTTACGACTGTATTTCATTTGTATTCCCAATAACGCTAGCAGAATCAAAGGCAGCTAGGATTCGATCAAACCACATTCGATCGAAAAATCAATACGTCGTTATTCAGAATAAGGATGATTGCTTGCCAAACCAAATACTTGAAATGATTATCTACGTCGTTCCGTTACATGGCAGTATAAACAGACATTCCGGACTTCCAGCACATAAGTTTCAAACATACCAAATTTCATGACAATCTATCCATTAGTGTTTGAATAACAATTGATCATGTCAGACGAGTTCTAGTTTTCATCAAGCTATAGAAAAAGACGCACCAGCGCAACGGTGAAATTAATGGTTTGCGGTACGGTTTGGTTCACCATCCCCCGTATTCTCCAGACCTGGCCCTCAGCGACTATTATCTATTTCAAAACCTGAAAAGATTTCTCCAAGGAAAGAATTTTTTTTTCGAATGCTGAGGTCATTGCAGAAATGGAAGCCTATTTTAATGGCCTTGATAATTTTTTTAAAGGACCGATGGGTCAAATGTGTCACTCTAGATGGAGATTATTCTGAAGAATACAAATGTTTTCACGTTAAAAAATTGACATTTATTTCGTTAGGTCTGGGACTTCTTACTCCATGTAATTTCTCTAGCCACAGATCAGGTCCTTCCTGCTTCCTGGCCGATGTCAAACGAGTATCGAAAGTATTTGTTGTAAGTATTATTACTGGCTGATCCGAATTTTCATTGCGACCGCACACAATTGCTTTTCGAATTTGCTCTTCTTTCAACGCCACCTTCGATCTAAAAGCTTGTTGTATCACCGAAAAATATTGATTTTACACATTGAACAGACATACGTACATAAGTCTGCGAAATATTTCGCGCGTTAATGAAGTATTTACGTATTTAGAGGTGTCCAGATTTTGTCGCAAACCAACTCTAATGTTTCGCATAAATACCAAAGAGCTTAATATTCATCAGACGATTCGATGGTTGTGTTATTGGAGGTCACAGATTTTTCAAGCCTTTATTTAAATCTGACGATAAGCTATGATGAGTTAATATTTTTTATCATTAATCAACGACTAATAGACTAGCAAAGGTTTCGTAATCGTAACTTTCTCCAATCTGGGAAAATCGTTCTGTCAACTGACTTTCTCTGGATATGATGAAACTAAGCTCCGAAGGATCATTTAGTTGATATCCACACACACACACACACACACACACACACACACACACACACACACACACACACACACACACACACACTTTTTTTCTATAAAATTCTTATTTCACTTTTGGTATAGGAAGAAATATGTAATCATTAAAAAATATTTCAGAAACTATTTATCAGTAGTGTTTATTATATACAGCCACTGAATTCAAAAGGTAAAAGTTGTAAAGTTTTATTTAATATGAAATAATCTTCTAATCTTGGGGATGTGTATAGTGTGATGGATTAGGCGATGTCTTTCACACAGCCAACCTGGGTTCGATTCCCAACTCCGCACATAGGGTCAGCAAATTTTTCTGGCCCGCAGAAGTGAATGACCTTAAGATTAAAACCTTCAAAATCGAAACAAAAAAAATTCAATGCGATAATGTCAGGGTGAGTTTCATTGTTTGATAAATGCTATGCATTCCCCTGGTGAACGACCACCATTAGGTTATAGTCGGGATTAAATAATCGACAAAATAATAATGATAAATGCTATGCATGGAGAGCAATATAATTACGAACACTGTATTCTCGTTTTGTGATTTGCGTTGCTCTAAAAGTGTCCCGTCGCATTTTTCTTCGCCTGGAGAGATATCTTTATTCCATTCAAGCCCTTGCAATAACAGTCTACCAAGATCTCCACAGATCGATAACGAGCTGTAAGTAAATCGTAACGGCAAACAATCTTTAGCAAAATCTGACAGAAGTGCACTCGAAACAGTTAGGGCAGTTGTACTTATATTCAATTTTCAATCATTGTGTCATCATATTTTACTGATTATTTAAATTCTGTGAACCAATGCGTTGAGGAGAGACACTAGATAATTTCCGTGAATGAAATGAACTGCGGAAAAGAGATGAGCACGGGTACGGTTACCCTACGTGGACAACCAAAAACTACAAACGGTTTGCAAACAAAGCCAAGAAAAAAAATGTATAAAGAACCTCCTAAAACCGATAACGTCAAGTGCAAGGGAAAAGCACACAGCAGTGGAGAGTTTATCAAAAGTCAACCGAATAGTCGTGAGAAAATGCCGGGAAGCCTCGTCGGTTTGGCAGGCGACTGTTTGTTCCAGTGAGAATCCTTTTTATTTTTTGTTCGCCTTAATGGCTCTTGGCAAATATTTACATGAACAAATAATACACTCACAATTTGTATGGCGGCGGCAGTGACGGCGACGGCAAATCTTCATGCACTATACTATAATAATCTCTGCGAAAGCAACAGAAAAATATTTGATTTATGATAAGCAAAAGTCGGTTCTTTATGAGACTGTTTATGAGATTTGAACTCTATAAATCTTGGTCTTTATCTGAATTACTGACTGACACAACAACGAGACAATAAAAACTTCGTACTATGAGCGTCATTGGAATAGTGTTAAGCAGTTTTTAATGGTCAGCTCCAGTGTCGTTAATATTTTGTCTGTTTGTCAGTCATACAGAGTGAGACTATTATCCAACGAATGGTAAATCTACTAGCATATTGATTTGCATGGTGTGGCTTTCCTTTCATCACTATAAGTACTAAATTTAGACTCAATGGAAAACTAATTTACCATTTCCTCTTAGTGTCGGAATTACAATGGTCCGGTTAGGGTATGAATATGCGTCATTGTGTCCCTCCGTAAGGTAGAAGAAAATTAAATCCCATTTGTCAACCTTTTGTTATCCCCCTAGGAGTGTGGTTTCCTTCTGCTGTCGCTGGCATCCTTCATTCACATGGATTCCAAATCCAAGGGATAATTAAATAATATGTGTAACATGAACGTGATTAAAGACTGTGCTGGAACATTCACAGATCCGGTACCATTACTTTTACTTTTCATATTTCTGCATTTCTGCTTGGACTAAATTGTTGCACTAATCATTTGAGGCTAGTTCACGACATTTAGTGCACGAATACCGAAATACTGTCAATAAGTTGAAGTTGAAGAGTCTAATTGACTGTCAGAACCTTATACTCGGTAAACAAATTTAAATGCCGACAATGTCACCAAGTATATAACATCCTGTTCCTGTGTTCCAGAATGAAAAACTGTCGCCATTGTTGGCACTCTCAAAACCGCCTTCCCTTCCCATTCAACATCATCACACTGTGCGGTGAGTTTTTCTTTTCGCCCTGTTACCACCTCACCACATCGTAACGTGTGGAAAAGCGTTTTATTTTTTCACTGGTTCTTTGTGGTACGAATGGAGTTTTCCACCCCCTATATTTCCCACAAGACTTGTTTTGCCTTGCACCAAGCAACACACAATCCAGGTGACAAAGAGCTAGGTAGAAGTGGGTAAAGGCGTACCGTATGATGATGTGAGCTATTTGAAATTAACCGTTCTGGGGTCCACATTTCAACCGCAACCAGCGTACTCCGCAGGTCTTACAGTAGTGTTCACCGGTCGTAAATTGTTATCAATAGGGATCTTTTTGCACCGATGCGGTTCACCCACGTGCAAACCACCGTATGCGACGCAACTCGTCATTAAAAGCTTGTGGGTGCTATTGGACTCCAGAATTGATTGACTGCACTGTCTGCAGCGGCTGGTCTAGGCAGTTAAGAGCTAATGAAATTTCTGCAGTGGATTTTATCGCACTTGCAGAATGAGTAATAACATCGGAGGTATAAGGAAATAGTGGCTTGGAATTGTTCAATTAGTTACCGAATGATTTGAACGAAATATTGCTACTAATGGTCGCTTGCATTGAAAAGTCCGACTGTTTGGATCCGCCGTGCAAAGTGTTTCACAAATTGCCTATCAGCAACATTTTCCCTGACTTTTACATGCTTTTTCTTCGTTCATGCGAAACGCTGCTTCACCATTAGGTTTCTAATGTTTCTATGGCAAACACGATGGTGTGACGAATTCCTAAATTACTCTCGTGGTCTGCATTAGGTGTCTGAACTCAATGAAAAAACTGCTGACGAAATGAGCCTGGATTCGAACTCACAATCTTATCCAATCCGACGAAATCGTTCTGCCAATTGAACTATTCTGGATGTGATGAAACACTCAATTGAACAGAACATCGTTCAGTTTCAAACTGTGCATGGCAGATGGTTACACAATAGATTTATTTACTCATTATATCAGGAGGGATGGATTAGCGTTTTGTTATCACAATGATGAGACTGAAAATTGCGGCACACCGGCTGTGCATAATCTGAACATGTAGAGAGCTCTGTTCGATCGGGTTGCCCTCTAGGTTTTGTTTCATCGCATCCAAAATAGTGCAGCGTTATAGTTCGGAAGGATGCAGGGACAAGTTCTTGAAAATTACTTTTTTATCTTCTCAATAGCAGAATTGTTCTAGATTCAAACAGTATCCACTAAAAATTATTGTGGATAGATTATAGTCGTTCACATTGCTTAAAGCATTCGGGAGAATATCGAAAATGCAATATTTGGTTTTCAGCCACAATAAAAATGACTTAACTCCTTTGTAATTTAACCTATTTGATATTAAAACATTGTTGATCGTTCCTTAAATCAATATTAGGCCATACACATTTATCCGGAAAAGCCAATGTTCGAAAAACATCTAAAATATCAGTTGTTTTGTGGTGAATTTGATTGGTTATAATTTTTTTTACAACTAATCGATTATTATTTCAACTAAACTGTCATTTTTTATTTATCGTGCTGGCAGTTTAATAATGGCACCCAGCAAAGACACGCACCACAAACGAATAATGAAACGTTACAGTTGAGCAATGGCATGCACCCTTATCGGAAAATGAAACGTTTCAATGAAGTGTCATTCGTGCAACAGAGCAATGACACAATCCCAGCAAAGTTACCTGTAGCAAAAAATATCTCGGTTGTTTTACCCAATTATTCAGTTATTTGATCTTAAGAAAATATTTTTTACTGGTAGTCTCTTCGGAGAGCAGCTAATCGTTCCCCACTTGAACAACGAAATTTTGCCTAAGTAGCTGCTTATAGTTTTATCACTAAACCCACAGATGATATAGAAATGCAACAAAAGATTGAATTTCCCAAGACAGAATTCACCAGTAAAATGTCAGTTACACACACAAATTATTAGGAAATTTTTCCTCCATTTGCAGAATGGTTTGCTGGAAAAGCATTTTTGATTCCGTTTGCAAGAATGTTGCTGATAAGTCTAATGCTACAGATGCACTTTCAAGAAAATACAAATAGTACCACTTCACTTTAGCAGAAAATTTTTAAGCTTTTAATCACATTGACATGAACTGTCCGAAAATACATTACTCGCAGATGAAATTAAAACATTTATTCAATACATTGAAGACTTGTTTTACAATTAACTCTTATACTCGCATACTTTCATTTACATGAAACGGCCACTACGTAACTGACATACATGACGTTCATTTACCATAGATAATTTTCAATACGAAACGTTTCTGGTGAAATGAAGAGAATTTTTGTCATGCGTTTTGCCGTCTTCGTTCTCCACAAAGTAACAGCATTGTATACAGTAATTTCGTTTACCTGAACGGTTATGACAAAATGAACAACATTTTAGTTGAAACAACCAGGGTGTGAAACAACTATTGCAATATTGTAATTTTGTGATCTGCGGGTTCTCCGTGTAGGAAGTTTAGAATGAGTCTTTTAAGTAATCAAAACGTGGTAGCGGGATCGTTTCAATGATGTAGTTGAAAAAACTGTTCGTGTAGTAATCTGCCCATACTCGCATATTTGTTCCATGTGATTTTTTTTTTTCGTATTGAGTTAGCTTGACAAATGAATATTTGAGTTAGCTCTCGAAAATTGCAATAACAACTGCGGGTTTCCCAGATCACCAATAAACACTAATCATGGCAGTAAAATAGCCTTTTTTGAGCACCAAAAATTCTGTTAGCTTTATATCTGCAATATGAAACCTCAATGTTGTATATCAATCAGAACTCAGCTTTCAAAATGCATAATAGCCAGAAATAAGCATTATATGTGAAGAACCGTATATTTGGTCAAAGTCGGCCCTAATTCTGACTCAAGAGCAGTTGAAATGCCAATTAGCGACTATTTGATGTCATACTGTGGCATTAGTATATGCATATTGGCTACCTGGGTTATTCAGTAACATGTAAAAAAATATCAATTTCTCTAAATGCCAAGTTCTTGTTCATATGTACCATGCAGTGCAAATTACACTGAAGTAATATTGAAATATTTGTGGTGTATTCTTATTTTCATTTATTTTATCAAAATTCGAAAGTTTCGAAAATAGAAATATTTTTCCATCTTCCATTGTTGTAAAGATTTTTCTGATTGTTATACTGCTCATAATTGCAAATTATCTCCGTATGAAAAAATAGACTTGTATGAATCGGCTTTTGCTTAACATGCATTTTATTTTAAAAAAAGAGGCTGAAATGCGAGTATGTGCAGTAAACTGATTGAATATCGATTAATAAGAACTGTACTCGAAAAAAATGCGACAGACAAAAATGGTCACCAAAAATTTATTCAACCTTTTCTCCTAGGGCAGGCCCGTACCCAGGATTTCATTTCGGGAGGGGCCCAAAGATTAAAAAATAATATTACTAAAAATTGCTTAATTCTCGATGTGCCTTTTACGGCTGTTTTTAACATACACTTTAAACTTTTCCACTGGAACTGATATTGTACCACATTTCATTACGTCTACTGTCTTGCTATTTCTGTAACACATGTCTGAGACATTATTAATAATCATATCTTTTCGATTTCGGGAGGGGCCAGGTTCCCACGCCCTCCTCTGGGTACGTAACTGTCCTAGGGTAAATTCCCGCTCCGTGGACTTAACACTACCCATCAAGTTCAGTGTAACATTTGCACCATCTTGCTTACACTTCTTCATCCACTCTTCCTTCAAATCCGTGTTGTCTTCCCTGTTTTCCGAAGCTTTTTCCCTGTTTTCCGATAAATCTTCCCTGTTTTCCGAAGCTTTGCCATCACAATCACTCACCATTAGTCGATTGGGAGAAATTCTGACGAGTTTGGCGAATTTGCTTCATTATGTACAAAAACAACAACGTTCGGATTTCACAACACGGGACATGGTCGATTTCCAACGGTTTCTTTTTTCTAAAATTTCATCAATTTTTACCCATCCACGAAAAAGTTATACACAAAAGAAAGTGTTGCATTTTTTCCGGCTTCAGTCTTTATTTGTCAGGTATAGCCCTCAGCGACTAATTTCTGCTCTCAGATTTACAAAAGAAGCTTACTTAAGATTTGCATCAAATAAATAAGTTATCGTTAAGAAAAGAGAAGTCGTGTTATAAAAACCCATCATCACATCAATTTAGAGATGGCACTTCGGTGCTAAACAAAAAGTGTTCTGCAAATAGCAGAAACTTTACGTCTGCTTAGCGGTTCAAATGGAACTGTCGAGTTTTGCATTAAGCAGTTCAATTTGAACTGCTATGAACTAATGAGTCTAAGGCAAAACGTAATTTCTTGTTGAACATGATGGGAATTCCAAATTAATAAAATAAATCTTTTTGTAATTTTTTTTTTCTTTCAAGAAATTTTGTGACCGGAGATCAGTTGTTGAATGCGTTGAGAAGCAAAGAGTTTTGTGAAGCAAAAGACATTACCCTCTCCAGAAGAAAATTGTGATAAATTTCTTCTGTCACACGAATTCGGCTGCATGTGTTGAAATTAATTCGTGGCATTATACGAAGATGACGTAACCAGTATAATACATTTCGTTATAAATAATGTGTGAGATGATGGGTTTTTACGCGCATTTGATGAATTTCAAATGGGCTTTTCCCATTCCACCAAAAACTCCATTAAGATCCATTCAGGTCATATGGAAAAAATAGATAAATAAATAAATAAATAAATAAATTTCAGTGTTTTGGCGAAATAATTAGTTAATTTTCTGATTTTAGTTAGTTATTTTTTGAGACAACTAAAAAAATCTTACTTTTGCTAGTTTAGATTTTTTAATTCTCATTCCCTAATAATAATAAAATATTTGTTGAAATGGCTATTTTTTTAGTTGATTTCACCAATTAAACGTTCTGTCATTTTTAGCTAAGGCACACTTCATTTCCATTCAACTAATTTTTTAGTTGAATTAGATAAATAAAACGTTGCTTTCAATCAACATAAATGGTTGAACTGGCTTCTGCAATTTGCAGCTATATGGCACTCTGTCACCGAAAAAACGTTAATACCGTAATGACTACTAGTCACTAGATGGCACACTACTACCGAAAAAAAAAAATCGCGGTTGTCTTTTTTATATTAGCAGGTATAAATACGATGTTGTATTGGTGAAAAAGACATAAACGAAACATAAACTTCTTTTTGAAAATTTTTCTTCTAAATCGCTGTTCTTCATTCGACTTCGCGAAATCGACTCTCTCACTGAAAATTTTGAGCACTCGGAAAACAAAAACCGAATACAAGTAGTACACCGGACGACGTGGCCCGGAAGGTTGGAAGATACAAAAACATCATTTGACATGTACAATTAGAGTGCAACATTCGAAACTCACTTCACTGTTCCGCGTAAAAACATTATTAAGCACAATCGCTTCAAATGCGCACAAATTCTGAATAAATACACTTTCCACTAAGAGTTTACGTCATTTTTACATATCGGTTCAGAAATTTATATATGGATATATGGTAACACATGCGAAAAACATCAAAACAATTTGCAGGCAGTTTCAACAAGGCTGTCCTTTTTAGCTTTTTAATGGATTGTTTTGCTTTGAAACTTCTCTTGAGTTTTTGGCTAATAAACTTGTTAATAAAACCATTTTTTTGTTTTCTTTGTACTGTCCTTCAGCAATGATGGTGATAGATAAATAGAAACAAATCTTCTGTTTTTAATAACAAAATTAGTTGTCAATGAGAATTTCGTGTTGGATTGAAATATTGCTGGTTTGTGTCCAGGATATTTGCCAACAAAACACATTCTCTAAAAATAAGAGTTTTTTCAGCAAAGTAAGTTCTCAATTTTAACTAATTTCATAGTTATTTTGGAAATTTTGTTGTTAAAATCAACTAATTCAAAAACAGTAATACGAATTATGCGCAGAGCTAATTTCGGTCGTTCCGTGTTGGAATCAATAGAATGATCAATATAATTTAATGTTTGAAGATGAATTCAAAAAAATGTTGACTTCGGCTCTGCTTTAGATGGCCCATGTGCAAGGTCGAATTATGGCACACTCTCTCCGACATTTCGATCGGTATTTCACGAATAAATACTTCAATATTGGCTTGCTGTGCGTCATTCGTTGATGATTTAGCGTGCCGTGTGGGATGTGGCACCGTCGTTTTGAAACCACATGTCAGGCATGTCCAGTTCATACATTTTGTGCAAAAAATAGTCAATCATCACACGGTAGCGCTCGCCATTCACAGTTACGTTTCGTTCATCGTCGCCTTTAAAGACGTACAGTCCGATGAAGCTACCGGCCCATGATCCACACCAAACAGTGATGCATTGGTAGCTCTTGCAATGCAGCTGCTCCTAACGACAATATTGCTTGTTGACGTATCTATTCAACCAGAACTGAGCTTTGTTGCTGAATCCATTATTTCGATCTCTTAATCTCTTAATCGAGTATGCATTTTGATAGTAAAATTCAATAAATAGTAAGCGTTGTTGGTTCGTAAATCGATTCATGATTAAAATATAGACCAAACTGAACAAGTTTTATAATGACACAAGACGCGATTCACGCGTGATCTATCAAAAACAGTGTTTCCAAAAAAATACCAGCAAAAAATCACCCTTTAGTTGTGACTTCAATTTGGAGATAGCTACGTGGTACAGTGACAACTGAGTGCATTTTATAGAAAATAGCCTTAGCCCATCCAATTGCTCTCAATTTTTTATCGTTTGAGAGATGCTGTTAAATAAGAACTGAGAAAAAATGTGAAACTAACTCGGGATGCTTTGAGATGAAGAGATGACGAAATAAAATAGCTGCTGTATTTGACGAACATAGTGCCGAATAGATGATGCAAAGTAGTCTTGTCTTTGAAACGGAATAAGACAATCGATTTTTTTTTTAAAAATGTTTAAAAAACCTTACTTCGACTTTTGAACTGTTTATCAAGACATTCCCGAGATGGGCTTTGGGTAGTATTTAGGTCAAACATTTTGAACAGCCAGAGCTCGAAGAGATGTCTCCATCGAATATAAGGTCGATTTTGGAAATTCTCCGAAAAATGAATTTTTGTTACAAAAACATAAGCAATATATTCGAGATTCCACTAGGAAGAATACCTGAAAACGCATTCAATCTAGAGATATTTCTCTAGATCGCTGGTCAAATCAGAAATTTCCCTCGGTAACCTATCAGTGAAAAATGAATCTATATTTTTTGATGGTACTTCCTTAAGTTGTGATCAAACAAATAAATAAACCCTAATAGAACTAATTGGCTCAAGTGGCTCAAGTGTTACGGTGCATTATAAGGTAAATTTGCACTGCTATGTACTGACGAGACGCAGACGAAACGTAAAGAAAATTGGAATTGTATTTTCAAAACTTACTTTCGGAATGAAAACGACACCTTAAGCAAATTTAGAGTAAGAGATTTTTTTCCGTCGATTATAGAAGCTTAGATCTTGATAAATTATACCTCAAAACTGAGAAATTTTCTTCTTCTGAAATCAGAATCAGAGTCTAAAATCTAGTTAGTTTACTGTGTATATTGTAATATCAAATTATGATTGATTTAATCAATCTCTGGGAATCAGTATGCATTTCGGAATGCGTTTCTGAAGAAGTATAGAGCTTCTCCTTTTGAACTGATTTACTACTATAAGTCGCACTCCCAGCTAAGCTGTGCTTCAGCTGTTCCGAGTAGCCGTTGGTTTCCATCAAGCTCGATTGCGGATTACATTTATTAATGGCTGCAATCATTCCATATCGCCCACCTGGTAATTGTCAACCCGAACAGCGTAGCTAAAACCGTTGCCTGCTGACTTGTGCGGAAAAAGAACTGAACGTTTTCCTTGACGAGACTCGCTGCATCATGGCCGCGCGGCTTTAGTTTAAATCGTCATCAGACCTGTACAGAGACAAAGGCAGGCATCGTTTGTTGTCGGAAAAGGAATAAATACGCACACCCTCGGTCGGGAGTGGTGCCAGAGTCGCTCGTGGGAAACACTTTACCTTCCGATGTGAGAGATCTCTTTTAGGTCTCACCGTTTCCCAATCATAGCAATTAAGCGTTTAATTAATGCAAATATTATTGGCAATAAATATGCTGTCATTAATGTAGCACAGCCAGCTCTGCCAACGATTGAACCCTGAAGGTGGCCGCCCGAAGGGATAGATGGCTTAATGAGAGAAGCGTAAAACCTGGATCTGGTAATTGTTGTACCTTACACGTTTATTATCGAGCATCAATAAACAAACTGGCGATTTCGTGTTGAGTTTTCTTCGTAGCGTTAACGGTTATAGTCGCTGTTAGATTCGACGATAGATTTGTCTCTGCAATGGGAGTTCATTAGTTATGTCTAACAGATGGTTCACACTAGTTAGTCAATATAATTATGGGAACGCTGACTGCTCGAATGCATATTTCTGCTGAGTGCAATTTTGTGACACCATTCGTTTGAATAATGTGCATTTGTTTTTGTTTGTCAGAAATATAGCTGAAAAATGTGCAGCTATGATTCCGTCATTAATAAAATTAATTTGAAGAGAACAATTTTCAATATCACAAGCAACCTTTTTTCTTGGTATTCAATAAGAAACTTTATCGATTGACAGTTATATGATTAAACCGGCTGTGATCGTATCAGTTGCTGTGACACATCGAAAAAAAAACAGTTATTCGGCAACGTGATACTCAATTAATGTAATCAAATGCTAGATGGAACTCAGAACCATAAATACAGTTTATCGACACATAAAAGCACTAATTGGCGAACAGTCTAGTTAGATTTGAAATCCAAAAGAAACTGTCCAATCAAGACACAAGAATATCAAGCAACATCGCGGCTCGCACATTTTCCGCCTTCATTTCCACCTATTGGTTGGGTTCCCGTTCAACAATCCAATACATTTCACTCGTGAAACCGCCACTCGCCCGAATGCACATTTCGCACGTTGCTTGATGCATTCTGGACAGCGACGACAGGCCGGATAGCACAGAAGGAAGCCCGCGGGCGGCAAGTGAAGATGAAAGCCAAGCCAAAATAGCAACCATTCCTGCGATCGCACTGGAGTGATAATGATTCAGGCTGACTGCTGCGTGACACCGCACATTTATTTCCTCCATACATACACCGAGGGTGCGAAGCTCGATGTGCACTAGTGCAGCAGCAGTACAGCAATTCCGTGTAATGCACCGACCGCCTCGTGATCTCGGTACATGCGACGGTGGTGATGATGATGATGAGGATGACGACGACTACGACGACGACGACGTCAAGTCGAGAACGATAACGGTTGACCGAGGCTCTGTTCAGCTTCGTTATATCGGATAGAGGTTTGGTATGCAGAAACGAAAGTCAAGCCATCATCGTTGCGGCTATGGTAAATGGAATGCATTTCTAAATAGATACTGTTGTGGCTGTGTAACTGCATTTCCAGCTAGCACCCCGGCTGGCAACGCTGCACACACCGGTCCTGGATGGGCCCGGTGGAACGTTCGCGGTTGGAGACAGACGATTAGGCGCAATCAAAGTCTTTCCCGATATGATCTTTCTATTTGCATGCGCTGTGCTGCTGTTTTATGGGAAATTTGCGTAGGTTTGCTATCGACTAATGAGCTCGGGTTATGTGCTACATATCGAGAGGGGGTTGCACGAAATTGATTGGCAGGGATTTTTGCTTAACTAGCTTGAAACAATTTTCATAATGTTCAATAATTCATACGACTAACTGCGATCTTAATTGAACATAGATTAAATGAACAGGTAATTATTTCACGTTAGAAGCACTCACATACTATATTAGCAATAAAATTCAAGTTCCACGACTGAAGCATGACAGAAATGAATATATTGAAAAGTCACATATCCAGGACATAGTTATTTACTACTTTTTGACATCTCGTCAGTAGGATCCTTAGTACTAGCCATGCAATGATTCTGTACACTAAGAATCGGCTGCGAAGTCTGTTGAAACAGAAAGGCCAAATTCCACGAAAGGAATGTAATGTCACGACTTTGCTTGAAATCTCAATGAAAATTAAAAAAAAATCTTAAAAAAATCCGTCTGTAGTCAAATGAGGTCAAAACCTCGGAGTCATAATGTGCTTTGATTAATAATAGAGTGCATTCATTCAGGTACTTTTCTTCTCGGAGCATCCCAAGTAGCAATTAAAACTTGTTAAAATTGACATGTTCCACAATTGCTATAGAACGATTATTCATGTTAAATATGTTGGACAAATAGTTTTACCCGTTTTTGTAACAAATGTGAAAATCATTCATATTACTGCTTGTGAAACTAACTCAATAACCTAAAAGAATTAAGTTCCACATAGGTTTGTTTGACTGATTCTACATTAAGTTCATTTAAGCAGTTTCATTTTCGGTTTCTACTTAACAAAGATTACTGCTATGAAACATATCGAAAAAAAAAAAACTTGTTGCTCATCATATAAGCAAACTGCGCTTTTTCAATCGCACAATCTTTGCGAGAAGAGTAAGGAAATACAATGCTAGAACAATGTTTGCTACTTGAGATCGAAGTCACAGACTAATTTGCAGCTATAAGTTGAGTATTCTGTTCGCAGCTACAAATCACTGGCCAATTCAGACATTTCTCTGTGAATTTCTGAGTGGAAAACGATTTTAAATGTCTTGGACATATCTGCTTGAATTGTGGTCATACAAAACGTACTGAGCTGGCCAAAAACCAACCACCATAGTTAGACTTAAATATATAAGAAAAAATAAAAAATGCTCCTAAATTTTTTCGTACAGTAAAGGAAATCAAAGTTTTGCTAAATAAAAGCACGCATCTTGATGTGACTGAAGTGTAAGAGATTCAGTCTAAGAAATCTAATAGTGATACATGTATTCATATAATTTCTTACCTTGTAGAAAGAACTAGCGTATAGTTTGGGTGCTGAAAATTACAATGTGTATTATGCTGAGCTTGAAAACGCAAATTAAATAATAATATGGCTTCCTTGGAAAGTCATCGATGAGTATGCCTACACTCTAAAAAAATGAACATTAACAGATCGGCTGAAAAGTTCGTATCGTTTCTATGAGAGGGCGCCGCTAGAATTAAATCCATACCATTTTCAGTTAGTACCAACCTTCAAAAGATACGTGTATAAATTTTACAGCTGTCTGATTATTAGTTTGTGAGATATTGCATTTTGAGTGAAGCTACTTTTGTTATTGTGAAAAAAATGGAATTTCGTGTGTTGATGAAACACTACTTTTTGATGAAAAAAAGAGCCGCCGATACCAAAAAATGGCTTGATGAGTGTTATCCAGACTCTGCACCGAGCGAAGCAACAATTCGTAAGTGGTTTGCAAGATTTCGTACTGGTCATATGAGCACCGAAGACGATGAACGCAGTGGACGTCCAAAAGAGGCTGTTACCGATGAAAACGTGAAAAAAATCCACAAAATGATTTTCAATGACCGTAGAGTGAAGTTGATCGAGATAGCTGACACCCTAAAGATATCAAAGGAACGTGTTGGACATATTATTCACGAATATTTGGATATGAGAAAGCTTTGTGCAAAATGGGTGCCGCCAGAGCTCACAATCACAATGTCACAAGTCAATGAAAACCATGCTGAAATTGAACGAATTGGGCTTCGAATTGCTCCCTCATCTACCGTATTCTCCAGATTTGGCCCCCAGTGACTTTTTCCTGTTCTCAGACCTCAAGAGAATGCTCGCTGGTAAAAAATTTAGAAGCAATGAAGAGGTAATCGCTGAAACTGAGGCCTATTTTGAGGCAAAGGACAAATCGTACTACAAAAATGGTATCGAAAAGTTGGAAGATCGCTATAATCGCTGTATCGCCTCTGATGGCAATTATGTTGAATAATAAAAACGAATTTTGGCATAAAAATGTGTGTTTCTATTAAACGATACGAACTTTTCAGCCGACCTGTTACACATGACGTAAAACAAAGTATGCTGTAATTTTGGGAGTGAAGACTTTTTTTCATGTTAAGCTCTAAGATGCCGAGGGCATTTCCTAATTTTTATTAAATATTTACTTAAAACTAGAATAATTTCAATAATAGTGGTGATTTCGCATTTGCGTAATGATGATATGCGAGTGAAGACTTGATATAACTTCGATCAACATTTAAATGTGAACTTTCTGTCTACTTTGATATCAAATTCAGTTAAATTAACTATGGAATTACTAACATGAAATATTTTTACATCTTTTGGGATCTAAATTTAGATCAATCGCGATGCTCCTTGTAGGTGCATCTAACCAGACGTGAATTAACTTGATTTTTTCGTACTGTGTTAAAAATCAATGCTATAATTCCTTGTTCTCCCATCATCGAAAAAAAGGGGATTTTTTTTCTCTGGTTCACGAAATAATATATGTACATAGGGTTATTGTACCACTAGTCATCTCATGAATGCCGGCATGTTTGTTATTTAGTGGTTTATTCCACTTTCAAACATCAAATGTATGTATGTATGTATGTATGTGTGAAGCCACCATCAGTTCAAGGCATTACCAGTGGATGCAGGTAGACTTACAGTAGATCCGAATTTGATTATCAGATAACTTTCATATTACTGCTGTTAAGAAGGCCAAAATGGACTTTGAGGACCCGGCGCCTTCCAGCAATAACATCCGGCCATATAATAAAAGAATTCGCTGTACCAGCTTAAACCTGCCTGATGGTTTGTTTGTTAGAAGGGTGCGTCTTACTCATTTCAGACCTTCTGGGGAAAACACACAGCTTTCCCCTGTGAATCGGGTTGACATTTCACTCCTTCATCCAGTCATTCACTTGTAAGATACCCTGATGCACTCCCATCCCTCTTCCCTTACAATGTACTTGAGCATAGTATTATATAATGTAACATAATACACTTTAATATAATTTCCGGCAGTATAATACAATAAAACACAATATAGTATGAAACGGTGCAAAATCGTATGGTACAGTGTATTATAGTCTACTATAATATTTTATGATGAATATAATAGTATCATAATGTTATGTGACATAATATAGTAAAATATACCATAATATATTATAATATATTTTGGTCACTATACGACACTGAATATATTAAAATATTATTATGCATAAAATATAAAAATGTAATACATCACAATGCAATATAATACACTTATAATTGTGTATTAAAAAATGCATTACATTACTATATAAAACAATACCAAACATTGTACCATAATATAGTATAATATAGTACAATGTAATATAATATAATACCACAAAATATGACGTAATATAATATAATACAATTTAATAATATATGTGTAAAGTGAAATGTTTAGTATGGAAATGAAAATGTAGCTGATAATGATAAAGATTATAATAATGGTAACAATAGTAATAATAATAATAATAGTAATAAAAATAATAATAATAATAATAATAATAATAATAATAATAATAATAATAATAATAATAATAATAATAATAATAATAATAATAATAATAATAATAATAATAATAATAATAATAATAATAATAATAATAATAATAATAATAATAATAATAATAATAATAATAATAATAATAATAATACTAATAATAATAATAATAATAATAATAATAATAATAATAATAATAATACTTATATACTACAAAATAATATAATATAACATAATATAGTAAAATATATTTTAATTTAATATAATATAATACAATGTCATACAATATAATATATTATAAATCAATATATAAAATAACAGTTACTGTAGAGTGTCAGTTATGCTCTTCTATCTTCGCAGTACTGCAGGAAGTAGAATATTTCTTTTCTAATAAGAATAATAATATCCACATCTATAAAAATAATATATGTTATTATTATTGATGAAAAATTAATAATACTAACAATAAATATAATAATGAAAATAATAAAAAAACAACATAATGTAGTACAATGAATTATATAATAAATAATAGAATGAATAAAACACAACAGGAACCAGTGAGGACCAAGCTCACCTTGTGATGACCTTAATCTTTAGTTAAAATTTACTTTAAAAATGATAACTTATAAGGAAAACAAATTTATATTTTGCGCAGAGGTACGTAGTACTACTCATAATAAACCCTATAATATAATATAATATAATATAATATAATATAATATAATATAATATAATATAATATAATATAATATAATATAATATAATACAACATAATGCAATACAATATAACATAATATAATAGAATACAATATAATATAATATATTATAATATAATACCATATAATATGATATAATGCAATGCAGTATAATACCATACAACATAGTATATAATAACATAAAATAGTGTAAGCCGATAATATGTGAAATTATATGCTATGATACAATATAACAGTTAATGTCGCAGTGTAAGTTACGCTCTTCTAATAATAATAATAATAATAATAATAATAATAATAATAATAATAATAATAATAATAATAATAACAATAATAATAATAATAATAATAATAATAATAATAATAATACATTATGTAATAAACAACAGAATTATATGTTGTAATATACTATGATAAACACTGCACTTTAGGATGGGCTTCAACCTACAAGCCATTTCGCACCCTCTCATTCTGCTACTAACGCAGAAGGCGATAGCACCCAGTCGACGCCGTTCTATTGACCAAATGTCATCATAGACGCTCGGGGAGGCATGAGATAGGGACTTGTGAGGACTTAGTTATCTCACCATTTGACGACCAGTTTTTTTTCCACTTTCAAACATCAAATTGTGATAAAATCGAACACAATGTGTTCGCTTCGGCTCTAAGAAGCAATACGGCTCGACAATTGTGCAATACTGCTGTTATAGCTACACGAAAACATGAAATGAGTGAACCTATTTTTTTTCTTAGTAAGGGAGTAAAGAATAATTTGAATAAAAAATCATTTGTTTTTTTGTAATCTTTTACAGAAAAACAGCTTAAGAAAATTTGTTCATTTTTTTTACATTATAAAACATCATTTAAAGAATATTCATTTAAATTTCCTTATATGATTATTGGAAAATAAGACGGTAACAGAGCATTCCCCAAAACCTCTTTCGCGAATCACTTTGCGCGGTGAACACTATAACTCGGCACTCTGAAATCAAAAATGTTCTAAAATTTACTTAAAGTACGAGTTATTTCTGCCCCCTCCATCGTTTTCAAGTTATTATTTTGATTTTTTTTAACAGACATATTCAAGTAGAAAACGCTATCGTACGCTAAGTTTTCCACCAGTTTTGAGGTGAAAAATTACTATAATATGAAAATGAAAAGATTTAAAAAACGTATGGGGGAGGAGGCCAAGAAAGTATGTTCCATGTTTGAAAAGAATCGGTTCAGTAGATTTTACAGGGTCGTGTTCACGGACATCGAAAAATTGGTTTTCAGAAAAAGCTGATCTGAGTAGCCACTAACAAAAAGGTCAAAATCTATGCGATACACAAAAATAATAGAACTTTCTCATTATCCAACCATTAACTGCAACAAATGTATAATGAATAGTAACGACTTCAACATCATGACCAATCATAAAAACTAAAACAAAAACTCATTGCGACGACGAATTTATGAACGGCAACGTGATTAATGAACTAATAGACTCTCAACCTACGGTGGATGGGAATTGAAACGTTTCCTCTCCTAGAACGTAGAATCGAGATCGAGTAAAAACAACATTTGTTATTGAAGTATTAATCCTCATCATACTAAGCGGGGTTTTACATCCTTGGGAATAAAAAAAATTCAATGTAGTACCTTTTTTGGACGATACACATATTCCAGTGTTCAAAATCCAAATTTTCGATCTCGTCCGAAAAGTTATTTTGCAGTAGATCAGGAAAATACTCTTCAACGGTGTGCAAAATACTCTTCGCTAGTCGATTTTTGTATTAATAAAGCATCTTTTTTAAAGGCTTGGGATCAGATAGCAATACGAAGGAGTCAATTCAGACGAATAAGGTGGGTGGGATGCAATCAGAGCACTAACTAAATAATTTTCTCTCGATATTCTCATAGTATTTTTTAGCTACATGTGAGACTATTTTGCAGCGAATCCGGCTATTAATCGTTCCAGTAATACACAATAAAACTCGCTGTTGACGAATACACAATTATTCAATGCCAAGCGCTTTCCAATTCATTAGGCTTTACTAAGATGCTTCAGAACACTCGTTCCAGTTTCAGACTCCGTCTGTTCTCTGGTGTGTACTAATGGATCCAAGATTCACCTACAGCTACCAATCGATACCACCTGAGTCCACCCGACTCCCCATTTGCTATGACCAAACACGCATCCGAAATACGCTAGCGCTCGTGTGTTTAGTCCGGAATCGGCCGGCTTTACCAGAATATGGCGTGTGCACTCAGTACTAATCCGATAGCTTGCGCATTTTTACTTTGCCGTCGAACAACACTATTTCGTGTATTTTGTTGATCAGAAAGCCTGACGATACGAATTTCAGCGGAAGTGGAGTTTCGGCCACCACTGAAACCTCGAAACCGAATTCGAAATGTCTGGCGATGAAGCAGATTAAATTATATGTCGGTTTTCAATTGAAACCTTTGATATTTCGTCGAAAATGGTTAACTACACGAACTCTTAATGGGTGATTTTTTGAAACCTGCGGAATGTTCACAGATCAGTGATTATTTTTCCCAGTGTGAACTCATATAGAGAGCCCCGTATGATAGAAATAAAAACTCTCTTCATGGGAAGATGCTAACAATCTTTTGCTCGCGTGATTTTGAAAACAAAACATCGCGCTGAAATCGTGACCGACACGTGCCACGATTTACTGCTCAACAGCAGCATGACTGTATTCATACTTTCTGCATCTTTGCCTTCCGCGTACCGATGGGGACCGCCCAGGAGGCGGTAAATCCATGCGAGGAAGCTCTAATTCAATAAACGCTACTTGTCTGTCCTGGCATTCATGTTCGGACATACCGCACCGCACTTGATGATGGAGAGCATGGAAAACATCACACGCCGCCGGTAACCGCCACTACCGCCTTCCCAGTGCCTTATTCGCCATAAATTGCTGTGCATCGGACCAGTGATGATGAGTTGAAATGCACATCCCATCCACAACACACGAAAGCAGCAGCACATCGAATCGAGAGGAGGAGACGCGCCCCCCATTCACGAGACGAGTTCAGGAAGGAATCAGCTGATGACGTGACTAGATGCGCCCATCGCGCAGGTAATGGGTGGTTAAATGATTACACGCGAATTCGGGACACGTCTTAACGATGGCGGAGTCGGAACTGTCTTTGAACTGAACGCAAACCGTTTTGATCTCTCGTTTGTTGCTTTGTGGTATTAGATTTTTTTTCTCGGTATGACCTCTGGATTTCAATTCCGGTCCCAGGACAAGCACACAGCGGTGTGCTTGTCCTGGGACCGGAATTGAAATTCAATGACCGTGGCCAGAGCTAATTTTCATGCCTAATTAGTCTGCATTGAAAGGTTCCAAAAAATTCTAAAGATCATTTTCGGGTCATTTGCTTCATTATCGTAGTGATTTGATATTAGGTCATATCCATGCTGACAATGTGAATCGTCGGAAAAAAAAATCTAGAGTATTATATTTCTATACAAGCCACACGCTCCGTGAGTTCCAACGAAAAGCTTCAGACGTTCCACATTCCATAAATCCATCACGCCGGTCAAAGCTGATCACCACAATTCGTCATAATATTTTTATCATTACATTTTTTTTTCCTCGTATTTCATCCGCCAGAGCATTAATAACTTCGTCTTAATCTGTTTCGTATTTCCTACCTCGAACCACAATCACTTTTTGGGCGATCGTTTTTTTTTTCTTTCGTCGATGGATATTATCATCACTATTATCATTCAAGGTTGTCGGGTCGGTGGTTGGTTGGCTTGCTATAACACTTGGTAAGCCACAGACATACACGCCAAGGAACTGAGTTGCAACCGAAGCCAAAGAACGAATCATCATAAAAGTCGAAGATATGATTTTCGTTCCACCTTTACTGTCGGTTTCCTTTACGGTGCCGGGCTTTACTCGTCGTTAATGATGAATTATCTATGGTTAGAGTTATTTTTGGGCGTTTTTTTTACTGCAAGATGGAAATCACAATGTTTCACACACACACACTGCGAGTGTGCTATCCCGAACTTGAATGCGGCTTGAAAATGTAGCAACGTGTTCGACTAGTGATTGAAATAAAAATCAGTTTATAAAAGTAAGCTGGCGACCCTATATTAAAATTAATCTTTATGTCAAAGAACTGATATCTTCATAGTTCATCATTTTTTTTTTAATTTCAAATGACCATACATAAAAATGTGGACGAGAATCTCAATCATCCTCAGGCAGACAACCACGCATCAGGACCTTTTTGTAGTATGCAGATCGATTTAACGGATAACGAATATAAGATTGAGTTAAGACCCGAACCAGGCAAGACAAGGACCGGTATTGAATTATCCGCTTCACCGATTACGGATTATTCATCGCCTTTGTCAGTCTCTGTCTGTCTATATTCGGTAAATCGGTCCGTGTGTACGCCTGTATGTGTGAGCAAATCTGTAGAAGTTAAATGACGAATGGTACTTGATTATTCCATTACGCTTGTCTTTTGTACCATTTTTTCGGCAACGGTTGAATGAATTCAAACCGGCGATGTGTCGGGGGGTAATTCTGGATCTGATTATTTTTCCGTTTTGCCTCGAATGCTTTGTGTATTTCAATCCTATGTGGGAGCTACACCGTGTACTCTCTACCTTAGGGAGTGGTACAGCAAAGGAAGACAGAAATTGTATGATAAAAACTATTCCTGGAAATGGGTTTAACTCAAAAAGAAAAACATGTGATGAATTCTCTGCAAAAGGGTATGGTGAGTCGGTTTCGGTCGTTTCGTTTAATACATTGATAAAAATAAAATTAGTCTAGTCATTGTGTATAATACGGATGATGTAGGAAGAAGACGAAGGATCTTCTCTCGCTCTCATCTAGAACTGAAATTCTGTGATTATTTTTTTTCTTCTTTCCTTTTCCTCAACTGTATTATCACTGCCACAATCTGATGTTTTATTTCTTCTTCGCAATCCGCAGGAAATCCTCTCGCAATCTTCCGAGAAGCTAGAACACCTGATCGCCTCCTCACCCGCTTCGTTAGCCGCGAAAGCTTCCGCCGAGCAGGATGCGATAGCTGCGTTGCAGGCCCTACGCAACAATAACAATCATACAAAATCAGTTACCTCAGTACTTAGTAAAACGCATCTACAAAACCTGGAAGCAAATTCAGTATCTGTGATCCCGATTGAGAGTATGAAAATTTCGTCCTCCAATCAGCAACAACAACAGCAGCAGCAGCAACAGCCGTCGATAATTCACCAAACGATACACCTGCATCCAACACAGCTTCAACACCATCAGCAACAGCAGCAGCATCAACCAAAACAGCCACTGATACAGGTTAAGAACCTTACCCAGCTCCAGCAGGAACATCTCGAAACCGCAGCGGTATTAATGGACATTAGTAAAAAAGTGATAATCTCGCCACCCAGTTCGAATCCCCAGTCGCCCAGTTTAATTGCCGAACAGCAGCAGCAGCAACAACAAAAGCAACAACAATTGCAACAGTCGCATCAGTATCAAACCATCAACAATAACAATCAGCCACAACTACAAAGTATTAAATCGTCTGTGATAAAGGTGAGTATTTATCGAACTCATTTTTTTAAGAAGTTCGACAATGACGTCTCAGTTTAATAATAATGATTAAAAGTTTAATCACATAAAATTAGAAGTTTGAAATACAGGACTTTTACGGTCGTGCAGATTTCGCGGATTTAGCGCGGTTTCTGCTCAGATTTTGATGCTATGGCGCAGATTTCGCGCGAATTTCAAGAAACATCATTTCTCGGGTAATTTTTCAAAAGGACGTATAAGCAAGTGACAGTTTCTCTTTAATCACTCTCTCTTTCGATTATTGTGATGTGATTAAACAGATTTTCTTTGATATCACTATTCCGTTTGAAAGTCGAAAGTTTCGGGTATCATTTCATGCAAAGAGTTGAGTGATAAACGTGGAAACCACTTGGTAATTAATAGAAGAGAAAGTAAACAAAGAGAAACTGTCACTTGCTTATACGCCCTTTTGAAAAATTAACCGAGATTTCACATTTGTGAATCATTTATTCGAAAAAAAAAGTTCTTTGTAAATTTTTGAAGGTGGAGTGTTTAATGAATCCCCAAAAAATTAAGAATAAGCTAACGTTTCAGCAATTGGTCGAGCTGGCCGAATTGGTGAATTTTCACTTTGATAAAACCAAAATTTACAAGCTGGCGGTTCAAGCAAATGTTTTTTTCTGTGGACAAAATTTCGATTTTATGCTCTCCGATCTCGAGTGGTATAAATTGCTATTTCAGCAAAGCATTTACCAGAAATTACAAAAACTTTTCGATATATGTGATTCATTTCCTCATTCTAATACGGAAATCGAAAAAAGGTTTTCGCAATCAAAGATATTGATGTCTGATGGAAGATATCGTCTCAGTGAAAACACATTCAATAATGCAAAGAACGTAATAAATGGAATGCTATTCTTCGATAATATGGTCACCAATTTTGTGTGAAATAAAAATCAAATTTTGTGTGAAATTAAAACAAAATTTTCACGACAGGCTTACGAGGCGAAGTTGGACAAAAAAAATGAAGACGGGATTCCATCCGTGATGATAAGAAATTGTTTCAATAGTTTGTTAGTACCACTATTCAACATTTTTAATTGTTCTTTGCATTCTGGAATTTTTCCTGAAATATAGAAGAAATCCTCTGTGAACAAGGGTGTAGTATCCAACTACCTTGGAATTGCTGTTTCGTGAGCCGTATCGAAGCTGTTTGAAATTTTAGTTCTGGATTTTATAATACATAATTGCTCTGACTACGCAGCATGGATTCATGCCAAAGTGTTCAATTTCCACAAATTTAGTAACCTACACTTTCTTTCATCATATCTTCTTCACAAACACGACTACAAGTAGATTTTATATACACCGATTTCGCTGCTGCGTTCGATAAAATCAATCATCACATAACGATCTCCAAGTAAAGTAGACTGGGATTTTACGGATCATTTTTTAATTGGCTTCGATCACACCATGAAATGATAATGAAAATAGGAGACTGTATCACCTCACCATTTGCTGCTACCTCTGGAGTTCCTCAAGAAAGTCACCTTGGACCGTTTATAATTTTATAGTATCTCAACGATTCAAATTTTTCGATAAAGTGTATGAAACTATCGTTCGCCGATGACTTTAAATTATTTCATATAATCAAATCTGCAGCTGACTCAGAGTTCCTACAGGAACAGTTAGATATTTTAAATAATTGGTGTAACATCAACGAAATGGTTTCAAATGCCACTAAATGCTCCGTCATCTCTTTTAGTCGCAAAAAGTCATTATTCAAGTTTGACTAAAATATTTCACAAAATGTTCTTGAACGCGCATCGTCTGTTAAGGAACTGGGTGTTCTTCTGGATTCCAAGTTAAATTTCGAGAAGCGCATAGAATTTACTATCTCCAAAACCACTCAGCTATTATGATTTATTTTCCGCGTTACTAATTCTCTGATGTACATTGCTTGTAAGCTCTGTATTGCGTTTTAATTTGCTCAACTCTCGAATATCCTGCTGTTATCTGGTCAACTTATTACCAAAACGATATCCAACGCAATTTTGTTCGATTCGCTTTCCAACATCTTCCATGGAGACAGCCTTTAAACTTACCGAGTTATCATAACTGCTGTAAACTGTTTGGTCTCGATTTATTATTTGTACGTCACGCATGTGCCGCATATTTAACAATTGTTTCAATTTTTTCGACTTTCATTTATCACGTAATGTTATCAAGAAATCGTTGCTTATGTTATTGTTTTATTAGATTTAGTTGCTATAGAAGCACTAGATTTAAGGAAATGTATCATTTAGATGTTTGTAATCTGTTGATGCAAAAGATGAGGAGGTTTTATACCTGCTGGAGAGCAAGTTTGACAGAAACTAACTCCAGTGGACTTTTCCATGCTACAAATGAAAGAGTAAAAGGTGAGGAGGTAAAGAAAGACATTCAGAGTAAAATCCGACATCAGGAGAAGGCGCTGTCCCAAAAAAACAGACGTAAAGTTCTATTCTGTATTATGTAGCTATTCTGTAAATAGCAGAAACTTTACGTCTGCTTAGCGGTTCAAATTGAACTGCCGAGTTTAGCACTAAGCAGTTCAATTTGAACTGCTCTGCACTGATGAGTCAAAAACGAAACGTAAAAATAATAGAAACGGTGTTGTGCCCTAGCATAAAATTTGGCTAACCCCTAAATGATGCTTACCTTGTTTCAAAATCACAATTGTAAGCAATTTTATTTTTACTTTGACATTTTCCATACATCAGAGAGTATGAATCAATTGAGGACATCGAAAAAAATGGAGAATAAAAATAAAATCGTTTTCATGGGGTTTTTCAAAGTGACGTGTTGTATGCGGACTTATTTATTATGTTTATATGACAAATTCATGCAGATTTTTAATTTATTTTTAAAGTGGATTCTCTAGTTCTGCGGAAAGTATCTTCTGCATAAATATAGTGGTGTAATTCTTCACTCGAATATAGGAGTTTTAATTTTTAACTAGAAATAGTTTGCTGTATCGAATACACATATCTAAAAATTACCCGATCAGAAGTTCATAACAGGATTGATTATGTAAGAATTAAATCTGTTTTAAGCACTGTTTGATTGTTAAACAGAAAAGGATTACTTTAATATTGAGTGAGTGTAACTAGTGCTAAAAACAGAAACGGTAAACAATATTGTCAAACAAGAACATGCGGAAATCGGTCTAATTTTTTTTAGAAAATTGCATTCTGTTTCTGTTTCAAATTCAATTCAAATAGCAGAACAAAACAAATATTTACTCGAATGGCGAATGCGAATTGCCGAGCCTTTCGTTTAACTTCTTCCATCAAGTTTGGCATGAGCTGCATATCGCAGACAACTTTCAAATTTTCTAATTGAGGTTCCGCTTGACGTTCGTCAAACATTTTCCTATTGGGCGAAGCTCTGGTGCTTTGAGACGTTGCTTGTTAAATTTGTTGGTTAAGGAGTTATATACAAAGTTGATAAAAATGAACTAAGCTAGCGATTTTTTTAGGTTTCGTGCAAATTTTATTTGAAATAGCGAAAAGAATTTATAGTTAACATCCCCGTTTTTACGTATAAATAGACCCGGGAGCAAGATTTTTTGTGTAAATGTCTTATTTTATTTTTTGCTCGGTTGGTCCTGTCCGGAGTTCCCTAAGACTATAGACCCGGGGAACTTGCCCCCACTGCCCCTATGTAAAAGCGGCCCTGGTTGGTAAAACTATCAAAGAAAAAAAGGCAAGTTGAATTATAGAAAAAATACTAAATATGGTCTAAAGTTTTGTATGTGACCATAAGACCTTAGTTTGTGAAAATTCGATTCGATTCGAATAGTATACAACACTTGGCCCTCCGGGCTTCGGTGTAAATATCAATTCAATGATATTCTTTCATTCTTTCGGTTGCACTTATCGTAAAAAAGCTAAGATTTTTCTCAACCACACCAGTAGCAGACATTTGTAGCCGCACCGTGATTCTGGTTTATTCAGCGCGGTTGAAAACTCTTGGTCATGTTTTACGGCGTGTTGTGTTTTCGGGTTTGTATCGTCATTCGTTTTGGCACTCATCGCACTGCAATTGCGGAGCCGGAAGTCGGATTCGAATGAAATTTCATCGTAGCTTTGAACACATTGTGAGCTTTAATTAAAATCAAGATTGACGAAAATCGGTTCAAGTATCACTGTGAAATCGATGTGAGTTCTACTTTTGGAGTTTTTCTTCACTATTTTCGGTGCTTTCGGAACAGGAAACGGGAAACCAATAGTGCCGAATTAAGTATATATACCTACAAACTAACAAGTTCTGCAAACAAAATGGTGATTTTTTGCTGGTATCTTTTTAGCAACACAGTTTTTGACAGATCACACGTGAATCGTGTCTTGTGTCACTATCAAACTTGTTCAGTTTGATCTATAATGTTGTCATGAATCGTCGTTTGGCTGGCAAAGTTGGAGGAAGATTCACTTTTTTATCGAAAATTTGTGATCAGTGACGAAGCTCATTTCTGATTGAATGGATACGTCAACAGGCAAAATTTCCGCATCTGGAGCAAAGACCAGACAGAAGCATTGCCAAAGCTTCCAATGCATCCCAAAAAAAGTCACTGTTTAATGTGGATTCTGGGCCGGTGGCATCATCGGACCGTACTTCTTCGAAAGCGGCAGAACGTTACTATGAATGGCGAGTGCTACCGTGTGATGATTGACGATTTTGTTGTCCAAAATGGAAGAGTTGAACATGCCTGACATGTGGTTTTCTACAAGACGATGCTACATCCCACACGGCACGCGAAACAATTACCAAATTGAGAGCCACCTTCGGTGAACAGTTTATCTCACGTTTTGAAGTATTTATTCGTGAAATACCGATCGATATGTTGGAGAGAGTGTGCCCTAATTGGACCTTGCGCATGGGCCATCTAAAGCGGAGCCGTGGCCAACATTTTCATGAAATCATCTTCAAACAATAGATTATATTGATCGTTCTATCGATTTCAATAAAGATTTAAGGGGTTGCACCACTGTAGAAAAAAGAGCAGGTCTTTTTTGGGGAATTATTTTGGGATCTAAAAAATGGAGTAATCCGAATTTTGTATGAAGCACTTTTTAATATGTATATTAAGTACAGAAAAATGATCAGTTTTAAAATTTGAAAAACAAAATGGCGGCATTTTCGCGAAAGTGCTACATTTTGACTAGCGGAAACATAAGTGAAGTAAATTTTGACCAATCGATTCAAAAATTTTACAGAATATTCTCGATAGTTATCTCCACAGAGGTACGTAGAGATTTTGAATATTGTGAATATTTTATTTTTATGAACAATTTTGTGATGAAAAAATGCAGTTTTATTTTCAAAGGGCTGCCATTTTACAGAAAATCAATTAATTAATGCCGCCAAGTCGCCATTTTATTTTTCAAATTGTAAAACTGATCATTTCTTTGTACTTAAATATCAATATTTTTGTGTTTTTGCCTTTCTCATATAGAAAGGTTATGCAATCACTGTGAAAACCGACTTTTGAACCGAGGCCCGGACGGCCGAGTGTCATATACCATTCGACTCAGTTCGTCGAGTACGCAAAATGTCTGTGTGTGTATGTGTGTGTATGTATGTGCGTATGTGTGTATGTAACGTTTTTTTGCACTAACTTTTTTCGGAGATGGCTGAACCGATTTTCACAAACTTAGATTCAAACGAAAGGTCTTGTGGTCCCATACAAAATTCCAGAATATTATTCGGATCCGACTTCCGGTTCTGGAATTATGGGGTAAAATGTGCAAAAAATTGAGAAAATAAGTGCACTAACTTTTCTCAGAGATGGCTGAACTGATTTTCACAAACTTAGATTCAAATGAACGGTGTTGAGGTCCCATAAAAAAATCCTGAATATTATTTGGATCCGACTTCCTGAATATTATGTGGATCCGACTAGGTGGATTAAAACAGGTTTTTTTTTAAATCAAATCCTCTTAAAAAATCACCCTTTAGAAGAATTTATCTATCAGATTTAGGGGATTCGCACCGGTTTTTGACCATCGATTACGAAAAAACTCATGAAATTGAAAACTTTCCTTCTATCGCGCGGTTAAAATGTTCTAGATATTTTTAAAGAAAATTAATACCTTTCGTTTGAATCTCAGTTTATGAAAATCGATTAAGCTGTTTCCAAGAAAATTGAGGGTACATTTTTCCTTAATTATCACATATTACCCTTTAACTTCGAAACCGGAAGTCGGATCTGAATGAAATTTAGTACCACACTATGGGACCATAAGTCCTTTCATTTGAATCTAAGTTTGTGAAAATCGGTTCAGCGATCTCCGAGAAAGTGAGTGCATATTTTTGTTACATACATAACCCTATTTAATTTTGAACAGTTTTTATCCAAGTTAATAAGAATTCTTCGTTTTTAGCATGTTTGCTCTAAATGACGATTTCAAATTGTTAACATATCTCATCCTGTTGTTCCGGGACCGGAACCGGAAAATCCGAACAAAAGTCAAAAGTAGTCAATTATTACAGACGTAGACCCTTTTATTTGAGTCTAAGTTTGTGAAAATTTCTAAGAAAATGAAGGGGTTCCATTTTTTGAGATTTCGACCACTATTCCCGGTACTTTCGGAGCTGGGAGCTGAGAACCGGTATAGCTGAAATCAGTTCGTTTTGCCAGCAACTAGCATAACCTAAAAATTGAACAAAATTTTAGCCAAATTAAAAAAAATATGATTTTTGCGTTGCAATTTCGTACAGACTACTCTGTATTTCCGGAACCGGAAGCTGGATCTGAATAAAATTCTACATCTATTTATGAAAACTTAGTCTGAGTTGCGAAGATCGGTCTAGCCGTTTCTAAGAAATTGGAGTGATTTTCCGGTTTAGAGCACTTTTCCGGTACTTTCGGAACCAGGAACGATGATCAGATATACCTGTATAAAAACACAGATTTTAGTCGGAGATGGCAGGTTTGCAGATTTATCAGTAACTATTTTTTCGGGTGCAGACTTTTGCACTTTCGAGAGTTTCTAAAATTGCTTTCAAACGTAGAGGACCGAAAGAGATAACTGAATGTTGAATGTCCTATCGAATTGTTATATTGCTACTAACCTATCACTATGAACCGTTTGAAAATACTAAAAGTGCTAATGTTGATTTTCGTTCTCTCGTCTCTTTCCTTCAATCAGCCTCACGAGTTTCTCCTGAATAACCTGAAACGGTCACCCAGTAGCGAAGAGATGGATCTCACAATGAAACGCCTGAAGGTTGAACCGAACATCCTTTCGCCAACGCTGCCCGCCACGACTCTGGTCAAGAAGAACGTAATAAAACGCGAAAGTCTTCCGGATATAATCGGTGACGATCAGGCCAGCCAGCACAGTGACAGTGCCGACAGTAGCGATTCGGGACGGCTTCAGATGGATATTTCCTCGCAGGATGCTGGTTCGGAATGTACGACGGATGAGATCAAACGGTCGAACAACAATAACAACAACAACAACAATCATCATCATCATCACCACCATCACCAACAGCACCATCAGAGCAATCAGATTGATCACATGGGGCGCGAAACGCCGGATAGCCTGAATTCGATTGAAGATCAGCAACATCTACAGCAGGTTCAGGTTCACCTGGGGCAACAGTTTGGAGCGTTAGCTGACGGTACAGATCCAGCGACCACCCAGTTATGGCAGGCTTTGGCGCAAAATACAAGTAAGTAATTTAAAGTGTATTTCCTTAAGAAATGAGTTAAAACGTTGAAATTTCAGATCTTATAAACGGTGCTGGCAATGAAGCGACTCAACTCCTCCGCAAGATGATTAACGCACGGGCACTAGGACTTCAATTTTCGCCGTCCATTCAAATCACCCCTGGTGTGTCACTGATGAAGGTGAAGTTCTGAAGTTTGTTATTAATTTCAACAGTTTTCAATAACAATAATCTTTTGTTTCTGCAGGCTGAAGCAAACCGTAGTAATGCTCAAGGCCGCCGTAAACAGTCTTGCCCAAGTCGAACACCGGTTGAAGGAAATTCTCCAAACACTACGATGGAAGCCCTCAAACTAACAGCTTCGGGTAAGGCTGGTGGTGCAATGACTGTAGTTACTAGCAATAGCAGCGGTAGTCCGGTTCATCTGGATGCGGTCAGTCACATGAACCGTGCCAACTCGACCAACATTCTGTTTCGAACGAAATCGGATGTTTCTCCCCAAGCAGGTCTTCTGCCGGGGTCCATTGAACAGAACAGTGGAGCTGCCAGTCCTCAGCTAATGACGGGCAAAAATACCGCAGCTCAACTAGCCGCTCAACAGTTAACCCAGCAATCACAGGCCCAACAACAGCAGCAAGGGCAGCAACAAGCTCAGAATCAACAGCCAAACTCCCAACAGAAGGACATGTCTTGTACGAATTGCGGTACAACGACTACGACCATTTGGCGACGAAATATCCGTGGTGAGATGGTTTGCAATGCCTGTGGGTTGTACTTCAAGTTGCACGGTGTAAACCGACCGCACACCATGCGACGAGATACCATTCATACGCGACGACGTCGTCCGAAGGGAGATAAATCTACTCGAAGGAGTGAGTGTTTATTGTTTTTTTTTCTAACATATACTCCATACTCATGTTCGCCCTTTATCTCTAAACTTGCAGAATCAATCAAACAAGAGAGCAGTGAACCCATGGACAACGGAGTGTTAGAGGGGGCGGCCGATTTGCAGGCCCTACAGAATCATAACCTTTTGATTGCCTTGCGAGATGCAGCCCGTGCAACGCCACCCAACTTTCCCATGCCACCTGTAAGTGTAAATATTTTCTCGTACTAGTGCTTAGTGATAAACATAAAATTTACAACACTTTTTCTTGACAGGCCTTCCAGCACTATCTGCGGGTAACGCAGAACTTCGATCCAACCGTAACCGTCATGGAACCTGGTGACGATAGCGGTCCTGAGAATGATATTGACTCGTGTAACCTCCCGCTGAACCTGGTCGCCACTCAACTCGGTAGCGATTCATCGCAACACTGACTGCGTCGAAAGCCCGGGAAGGTTAGCTAGGGTAAGCGCAAACCACCGCCGAGGAAACGTCGCCGAAGAAAGAAAGGCAAACGTAAAAGCAGTGGAAACAATCAACGTCAACCCTGAGAGAATCTGCCCCAAAACTAATACAATCTTTCTTGAGATTTTTTATTGTTTTAACTGCGGCGAAGGTAGTATGCACGAACTACTGTTTGCCGTACTACCAGCTACTACTACTACTACTACTACTACGACTACTACTAAAAGTAACACTAATCTACTACAAACTATTGTTTCAATCAGTACTATTATTGCTATCACTACAACAGCAAGCAGAAATCCAGCCAGCAAACAAAGCCGTAATAAATCTTGATTATTACTATAGAAAGTACAGAACACGGCAAAAGCATCTCTACAATTCTTATCAACATTGGACTTGATAGTGACAGAAAGCAAAAAATTCTAAATCTCTAAGAACGTGGTGTTTGTTCTGACAGAAACACGAATACTCAGTATGAACGAACAGAACAATCGTTACTCAATTTAAGGTGCATAAATGATTGGGTGGCAAAGGAAATACTCTTAGTTTTTTTAAATATATGCATAATGTGTGGATCTTGTAAAAAAAAAGATCATTAGAATCATAGCGTTGAAGGTTGTTCAAACCTTTACATATTAGAGCAGCTACAAACACCCTAAAGCAATAATAATAATCCGCGAAAGAAATATTGAACACAGTTTCTAGAACAGTACAGTTATACCGCTTTAAGCAGAGACAGAGCACTGATAATATTCGCTGAATATTCGCAAGATATTATTCGAGTAAGCGACAAAAAAAACTATGAAATATCAAACATTGAAAATAATTCACGATCGAAGATTTTTTCAGACATGATTGATATTGTAAGGTTCAGTGTCTGTTTGTGGAAATCAAAATTTTAAATTTTGACGTTGAACATCTTCAGAACCATTAATTTTAACTCATCAATTGTTGTGGATTTTCGGAAACATAAATTTTGCCTAAGCATTACACAGAATGAATACAAATTCAAGCACTGGAAGAACAGAACACAAAACGGAAAATATGTGATAAACATTGTTGGTTGATATACTTAAAGGTTGCTAGCAGGAGAAATGAAAAACGATAAAAGCTAGACTTCAGCGGAAGTCAATAAACACAGCGAGTAAGGTAACAAATCAAAATTAATTTGTAGAGATGCAAAACAAAAAAAAAAGAAAGTACAGCCAAACACAACTGTTTAAACTGTAAATACTCAACCCATTCTTCCTGCTATGCCTAGAAATTCTGTTATCACGTGGTGAGAAGGGAATTAAAAATGTCAATGCCTAGAAACCACAAGCTTAACTTATAGTTGAGAAGTTTTTAAACTGTCCGAATGAGAAGTTTTAGTTGTACACTAAATTCCGCTTCTGCTTGTAGCAGAAGACAATATTGACGCGAAGAAATGTTTGTTTTCGCTTAACGATCTACTTAACGATACTTGAACAGTGTGCACGTGATCAATGGTTATTAGTCACAATACTTAATTTTCATACCGATAGGTTGCGTTCCTTTTTCAGCTAATATTCGCAAGGAAACTAGCTCTCTTATTGAAACCTAAAATCCATCCAAACTAATCTGACTTAATGTATGATTTTCGTCTAAAAAATAGTGCTCGAATAATTATTTTTTTATAAAGAGAAAGAAACAAAACGAAACACAAATGTACAGTATTACACCCTAAATTCACACCCCGTCTAATTTCATGCATCCGTCCTGTGCGCCTCCCCGAAAGATTTCATTTTCAGCAAAGATAACATTCTCATACATCGAACGTCAAATAGGGGTTGATCATTGCCAAACCAGCAGCCAGTGATTCGAATCGAAACAAGCAGCATAAATGAACAATTCAAATCTAGTCATTTCAACAATTATCCTGTATCGAGCAGTACGCCGCAAAATCTGTTCTCCCGAGCACTATTCTAGCTTATTTTCAGTACTTAGAAAATCCCTTCGCAGCTCCCGCGCGAATGCTAATCATGACAACCTCCGCCGATTCAACTCGCTTAGATAGAAGGCCTAGTTTCGGATCGGATACTGTAATCACGAGATCTAGACAGACCCAGACTGGGGTTCACCCAGTCCAGCGGCTACCCAAAATCAAAAGTGAATACATTAATTAGATTGAGCAAGAGAAAAAAAAGAACTACGTGCTGTATACCAGTTGTTTACCAGTTTAGTTTGTAAGAGCCCCTGTTCCCAAACATAAGATATAAGAAGGACTAATTTCGCTAGCATTAAGTTTTCGCTTCCATCCTTTCCTCTAACTGTTACTACTAACTTTAAGTGTGCTATTTTAAAATTTTACGTATAAGGCTTTGTGAGTCGCTGAGATCTGATTTGGGAGCTGGAGAAAACACGAAACAATAAGCAATTTGTTTTAAATTTTTCAATACGAACAACTCAAAGCTGGAAACAACAACAACAACAAACTTCCGATTCGTTGCCTTCGGTTAATTTGAATTAGAAACTTTCAATTTTCGCCGCATCACGAAAGTACTTTAGTTTGTTTTTGTTTTCAGTACAATATCGTAAGACAATTTAAACATGAGCTTGAGCATGTTGTATTGCTCGTTTGAAAGTGGAGGAAACAAAGTAGTCTTTGGTAAAACGAACGAATACGTTTCATTTTATAGACCCCGTTGCATTGGTTGCGTTTCAGTGAATTCGAGCTTAACAACATTTTGTCATTTCATTATAATTATGGAGTTTTTATCTTCAAGCAAATGAGTGTTGATGGAGACGCCTTGTGTTTTGAAATTTTGCCAGAAGTATTCAGTCTGAGGTAAATAGATTGAAACAACGTGATTTGGAATAAGGTAATCATTTTCGCATCGATCAAGTGTATTAGGTTTACCACGCTAACGACACAAATGAACTGCCAATGAAGCAAGTTCATATTTGACAGCTGCCGTGTGTTTGTTTTGCGACTGCGAATTAAAAATTAAATAATGAATAAAAAGTGCCTGTTAAAAACGTGTTCCACTGAAAAGATTGCCCTGTATGCAAAAACCTAATTTACACTTTGCAACTAGTCACTTTTATTTAATAAATATCAAAAACGAACCGTATTCAATCGTGAACAAATGTTTTAAAACTTTATTTAGGCGATACGGACCGTAAATAGTCTGATCCAATTTGTCAATAAACAAACAAAAGAAATTTCAGTTTACAAACTGTACTGCTGGACTGTCAAAAAGTGTTCATCCGATTGAGGTTAGCAGTGACGGTAAAAAACCTAATAGATTTGCAACCAAACCACCAGAAAATGTCAAAAAATGAACTTTATTTAGTGATGTCATCTTTCAAAACCTGATTTGGTTTTGCACGAAGATGGCATAACCTTACAAAATGAGTAAGATGAACATCGTTTGTCAGCTAACGGTGGTTTGGTTACATGTTCATCTTAATTTGAATAAGGTTTTGCACGAACACGACATTACCTCGCAAAATTCGCTGAATGAACTTGATTTAACATAAGACAGACATGAGGCAAAGTCCATGGAGGCAGTACTACTGAACTGTCAGTGCTCATTTTTTACGTCAAATTAGGGTTTTTATCGTGACGTCAGTAATGAACGAGCGTCCCTTCTTGGTAGTTCAGCAAACTGCCTCTACTGATAAATTGTCAAATAAATTGAGGTTAGCGGTGATGGTAAAAAACCTAATTAGAGAGATAATGTAAACAAAGGTTCTGTTCTGTTTGTGTAAATCCTAATGGAATCGAAAATTAGGTAGGATTCGTACGATACGTCAACAGTACAGGTACGATTCAAACGCAACAACAGCTTCTTCCAATGTTTACGGAACTTCTACTTTTTTGTGATATCGCGTGGTTGCGCTGATAAGAAAAGAAATGAATTAGTCTTGATGGAAGGAAGTGGTTTATTAACACTAAAGAAATCTGACGAATCGTTTGATTACGATTACAGAATGCTTCTATTAGGGTATTTGATACCAAAGTGATTCTATACCCGTGACTTCACTACACATATTATTCACTGCGATGGATTCAACGATTCAAATTAAAAGCATCAATTATGCTGTCAGATTTGGTTACCTATGAACGGTACCTAACACAACCCAGAGCGTCCAAGAGAAAACTTCAAATAGAAGCTTTGGCCTCAGTTCAGAATGCAACGATTATGATTGAGCCTTTTTAGTCGTCTCTGCGAAATTGAAAATAATAAATTCGTTAATTGAATTACTTTCAATGTACTTTATTGTGATGCTTGAAAAGTAAATTACGAACAGTTATTCAAACATGTATATCTTCTCCGTCTCCAAGATTCAAATTGCAATTTTCTACAATCGTTATCGGATCTTCATAGATTAAACCACTCACTTCGTATGAGTAAAACAAATCGATCTCCGCCAGTCACCGTAAGAATTGTCTCACGAAGCAACCAAATCTCTGATACAGATCAATCGCCTACTCGCACGTTCCTGCACGGGCACTTGCGCGGACATCTCGAACAGACTAACAAAGAAACAATAATCACGTTGCAGCAGAAATCTAAGATAATTCGAAACAATACAGTATTTTTGTGAGCTTAGCAAAGCAAATGAAGCAAATAATACGGAATGTTAGTCAAATAACCCTATATATTCGTATTACCAACCACACAAACGATCTGCTCATGGGCAGAGTGGAACAAGAATTCCGGGTTTAAGTTTTAGCTGGTAGGATGTGCATGACCATTGTTAGTGCAAGATCCAATTCGTTAGCAAAGATGACAAACGTGATTTTTTTTAGAATCAAAGCAAACTTTACGTTGTAGTATTTAGTCTTCTATCATACATACACCATATGCGCATCTTTGTATTTATTTCATTTTGTGCTAACCGGAGTCAGCAGACCATGCCCAGGCACGCACACATGCACTCTCTGAAGCCTTGCCTTCTAATCTCGTGTAGCTACTTAATCGATAAGGCTTTACCTGTAGGCTTAAATAGAACACTCTCACCTATTAACGGCGGCATTAAACTCATACTCACTAACTTCGTTTTGTAATATGTTGATATTCATCCTTAATTCGTTTAAATTTTTTTTCTATTATTTCACGTGTAGTTACTACCTTAGTGTTAGTGTTAAGCATTTTAAAACCCTACAGTCGCTATTGATCTTCGACAGAATAAAAAAGATGACAGATACCATTTTTCATACCAACTAATTTATTGCATCCCACTTTTACTACTTTGTTTTAGCAAAACGAAAAAGTGAACTAGCACTTAAAAATGAATGTGAAAAGTTATACCAGTACTTTATGACAGGGTTTTTATTTTAATTCGCATAGTCTTAGTTCTAGTGAGTAGAAGAATCTCGAATTTTAGCATGATATTGCTGCTACACCGTGGGAAACTAAAATCCCAATGTCCTCCCTTTCTTTTATGTGGTTGTACAGGTCCCTGCCTAATAAGATTTCCGTGAACCTCTCATCTTCAATCTCCCAATGAACTGTCCAAAAGTATATCGCTCCTAGTTTTAAACGCATTACTTTATACTATTTAAACCAACAAGTCTAGGTTAGGCGTTTCAGGAAACTTTTAACTAAACAAATCGAGCAAAAACTACTTATATGTATGTATAAACAATCAGATACACCCCCACATCATGATACACCTAAGTATGATCCCACTTGAACCGTTGAACCAGCTGCATGAAAACTGACACCAATTTGGGGCACCGTGTATAGTTGCAGTTGACAAACTGAAAGAACGAATTGTATTACTCGTTAGATTCCTTCCGTTGTTCAGTTCGGTTCGATCTACTTAAGGTCTCAAGCGAGACCCGGACCTAGCATACTCTCGAACAGCAAGTAATCGAATACTTATACCCCAAAACGTACAGCAATAAACTGAGCAACTAAGTGAACGATGGAAATTATACTGATATGCAAGCAAAGAACAATAGATTGTGGAATCGTTGCGGGAGATACCTAAACAAATTCGATTATTATTATTATTATTATTATTATTGCTATTATTAATTCTATTATTGTAACATGATGAAACCCTATTATGATTATTTTATTAATTTTTTATTAAGGAAACGTATTTTTCAAAAATATAAACATGTTTTTAATTGAAATACTCCAAAACAGTAACTTAAGTTTTCCTTTATTCTTTATTATCACACTTTCCGGGTATATTTTATTAATTATTATTATTATTAGGATTGGTTTTCTTTACTGTATATGTCGAAAAAGTTTCACAAGAGATCGGTGATCCGTACGTCCGTACCAAGCTGGCTTAGGTCAGACCCTGTCAGCTTGGAGCGATCTCAATCTTCAGTTCAGCAACGCCATCGCACGGCGTCTCATTCAACATGTCATGTCAATTGTATGGGTGCACAGCCCTGCTATTTTGGCGCGCACGAATTTGACATTTCTCTCCTCTACTTCTATGTATGAGATTCGATGCGGACTCACCTGAGGCGACATGCTCGCAAAAAAGGATGTTGCCAATGATTTGTTCGGGAAATGTGAGAGCTGGATATCTTGTTAATATGATGTCTTTGCTTAGGTTCAGTATGGAATTAATTCATAGTGTTTTACGAAACATGGCGCTAGCCAACTGTTGATAGTCGCACACATAAAAGTAAATATTCTCCTGGAAGCTACTGTAGTTCGGGGCATTTGTTGGACAGTATCAGTGTTTAAACATGGCGGAAAGTCGTCGTATTTTAGTGAAATTATAGGGTGAACATGTTCTCGCTGAGCAAAAATGCAGAAAGCAGTTTGCGCGGTTCATAAATGAAAATTTTTACTTGTAAGATAAGGAACGTCTCAGCCAACCGAAAAAGTGCATTGGATGGGATCGACGGTGCGTTATTTATTATGAGCTGCTCCGACCGAGTCGAACCATATCTGGTGACGTATACAGACGACAATTGATGCACTTGAACAGAGGAAAAAAGCGACCGCAATATAAAGACCGCTACGATCAAGTATTTTTGCTTCATGACAATGCAAGACCACATGTTGCAAAAGTCGTATTTGGAGCAGTGTTGCTAATAGAGCGAGAGCCCAGTGCACGCAGCACATTTTCGAGCGATGGCGAGACGACTCACAAGAGTGACTCACAACAAGGTACATTTTGAACACGTGTGGTGTTTTCTTTTGGGTGCGATGAGTAAGAGTCAGCAGGAGTAAATACTTACTGCGAGTGGGTTACTGTTGCGAGTCAGCCCACAATCTTTCACATTATGTCAGGAATCACTCCAAGAGCGAGTCCACATGCGCACGGTAGTTTTTTGGCAAATCAAAGCTTATGCTAGCACCATGATAGTCGCTGAAGTGTGCTACAACTTGACCCCAGTTATTGTTTGTACCTACAGTATTAACTGATTAACGCTGCTGGGGTATTTCACAGCTCCTCGAAGAAATAAAAAGGATAGATACGATTTTCACTAGCAGATGATAATATTCACAAGTCGAAAGTCCAATACCCAATAGCAGCATGCAATGCTAATACACTAAAATAACATTCTGAATATTGATTACCGAGAAAAACACGTTTCAATTCCAGGATTGTTTTACTCTCATGGTCAAATTTAATTAAACCCAATTAAATGTTTAGTATGAATTTGATTTGTAGAAGTAACAGGAGTTCAGGGTTTTGCGCAGTGTTTGAAACAGCCCTCCGGTGAGGGACTGGCTTGAACGATTGTTTGCGTTCGCTCAAGTCCTGTACTCCTGTTAATTCTCTGTACGAAATTCAAGTAAACAGCGGTATTATGGTTGAAACTGTTGCATGAAACATGCTTTGTGATTAGATTTTTATTATTGTCGTTATAATAACGATAACGAATGGAACCTCAACGCAGCAATGTCAATAGAACTTAGAGTTCAAGCGGGAGTGAAAGAGCGAGTGGGAGCGAAAGAGCGAGTAGGAGTTTTCATGTGTGTATAAATCAAAGAGTAAGCAACGGCAAGAGTGCGAGAGCGGAAGAGTAACGGGTGCAGTAGGAGTGTGCATGCTTGTCTGTTCACGAGTGAGTAAGAGCCAAAAGGAGCACGACTGAGGTGGAGAATGTTTGATCGTCACTAACCAGTTTGACGTGAACATTTCATAAGGGCACATAAACCAATGAGAGATTCTCTTTTTTTTATAACTATTTATTGGAATATGAGTTAAAATTAAATTATTAAGATTTTTAAATTGGGTGTTCAGCCACAAGTGGTGACTTTTCAGCCCTATTATATATATGATTTGGTTATTACCATGAGAACATTATTTGCTTCCGCAATTCTGAGATTTTTGTGTAGGGAAAATTCTAAACCTACTTGTATTGTGAGAGATTCTCTTTGTTTACTTTCTGTTAATAACACCTAAATTTTCACGTTCAGCTACACAATTTGCATATAGAATGAAAGAAGAATTCTCCAGCTTTGTAATAGTATCACACATGTAACGAACAATTGCGTAATAACGCAGATATAATCGAAAGAGAAAGTAAACAAAGAGAATCTGTCAATTGTTTTAAGGCCCTTTTGAAATGTTAACTCTTAAGAATGCCGCAAACAATTATGCAAAAAAATGTGTGTGGAGCACGCTCACAGGAGAGTCTTTGATGTTTAGGTGGCGCATGAGAGAGCAGAATGTGTGCAATTTGAATGAGCTTAGCAACACTGATTTGAAGACGCTGACTTGGGAAGTTCTACCCGTCATATTCACCGAATGTGGTTTCATCCAGTCACTATTTGTTTTCCGAATCAGGAGAATAAAACTTTTCACGCGGTATCCAAACTTAATCAGAAATATGGCAAACAGTAGTGGATAATGATGGACAATACTCTGAATAACGGTACTGTAATAATATAAAGCCTGAAAACTTTGCAAAAAAAAAAACGCTACGAATTGGCATAGTTGTTGATTTCAAACCACGTTTTCATAGCTTAGAACCATAAGGTTTTAGATTCAAACCAATAATCCAGTCATGTAAACCTAAACAGATTTGATTCACATAATCTTTAATTGAATGCAAATCCAAAAAATATTTATAAAAAATCATTGAAGTGAACCGACATTTATTTATTCTGACGAAAAGTTCGAAATTTATTCGACGAAATATGTTTATCAAAGTAGTAAAAACATGTTTTAATCCATCTACTAGAGCAACATTTTTTTTTCGCGGTTATGAGCATATTTTTACTGTAACTGATAGGAATGAGTTTTCTCAACAAAATGTGTTACTAGGATAGTAGTGAAATGATCAGGCTTTAAAGGCCATCGTCCAAGTACCATGCGATTGAAATTTCAAAAAAAAAAAAAATTTTCGGAAATTTTCTATAGAAATTTTGAAAAAATTGCCAAAACCAAATACATACAAACCTTCGAAAAACTTTTATCTATCTGCAGGGCAAAAAGTGACTGAAAAATTCGGAGAATTTCTCGAGTGTTATCAAAAATAGCTCTGTAAAATGAGTGTTTTTGTGATCTTTCACATTAAATCACTATCTTTCATAGGTAAAAATCGACTGTCCGTTCATTCCAAAGGTATTTTGTTTCCATCACAACCCCCCACCTTCCTCCTTAACATATTTTTTATTCGGTACACCCTACAACAATGAATTCTGGACGTTGATATCAAAAACCTTTCTGGGAAAATATCCAAACAAGCACGTAACCCCAAACAATGAAGTGAAACCGCATTTCTTCCACGTCTCGTCTACAGATATTGTAAAGTGTTTTTCTTATCCTTATTCGGCACCTTCTCGATTTCCTCACGCACTCGCTTTCGAATAAGGGGTTGTCCATAAAAGACGTCACGCCGCAAGGGAGAGGGGGTGTTTCATAAAACGTGACCTTTTGTGACAGGCGGAAGGGGGGGAGGTTTTTGGAATGTGACGTCCAATATTTCCAATGAGCGCATTTTTGAAATACCTGATTATATTACTGCTTTGCCCTATTTCCTGAAAAAATCTCCACAATAAACGTTTACATTCTATAGGAAAACGTGTAATTGTTAACGATTTATTAATTTTAAGTTTGACGTAAAGCCGCCATGACTAAGTTCAGTTTTTGCAATGACTGAGCGGAAATATATATTGGAGAAGCCAAGTGAAAGAAAAACTAACAGAAAAGATGATTTTTTTGGAAAAAGATACGCTCAGAGACAGGACTCGAACCTGCGTTCTTATGCATTCCGTGCATACGCGCTACCATTTCGCCACTATGATCTTGCTTTAGTCACTCTAAAACTCGAAACAGACATAGTAGCAACGTACATCGAACATGGTCTACATCCTGGCCGTCACCCGACCGATACCTTACATCCAAACATCTTCTCTGTCCATCAAACACTAGTCCTCTCGCTTTATACCTATTTCTCCGATCAAGCATTGAGTAGGAGAGTGTATTTATAATCGCTTGTCACCTTCTTTAATGGTGCCAGTCGCTGGCTGGACATCGTCAGCGACAGACCCAACGGTTTAACATAAGTTATGCACTGACAATTTTTTTCAGTAATTTGATTTTCTAGCATTGATAATAGTATATCATAAGAATTTCTCTTATCTGATTCTGATGCAGTTTATTCAATTGTACTCCATTTGAAAAAAGGGCGGGAGATCAACGATTTCAGACGTAGATCATGTCATGGGTTATCTTGATCATATGTGATTTTCCTCCACCAACATCAAAGCTTATCGAATCATCCAATGATTGAGCTTACATAAATCAAGAATCAGTTTAGTTCAAATTCACTACCCATTGTTTGACGAAAGATCAGTACCGATATTGATCGATGTGATTTAAAATTCACTGATCAATTGATCATGAAAAGATTCTCCGGCAGTGATCTTGTTTTGATGAGGCTTTGGTTTTTATTTTCTCAGCCCTGTATGCTACACTAAGGAAATATTATTCTTTACCTAAAACAATAATATATCTGTGTACCCCTAGGAGGAATAAAACAGATGATTTAAATGTTTCATCAATTCCACCCAAATACTTTTGTAAATTTATATAATTGATATTAATAAAATAATTCCGATGATTTTGTAGTTTTAGGGATATTTTTTAATCTAATGACAGCATGTAATAAATCGATTTTTCCCTCATATTTGTATGGTTTGTCATACATACTGAGAATGTATTGAGATGAATTTTATTTATTTTGAATTCGTGACATGTGACATGGGGGGAGGGGGGTCTTTGCTTCTGTGACAATTTGTGACAAAGGGGGGATGGGGAGTCAAAAATCGTCAAAAAAGCGTTACGTCTTTTATGGACAGCCCCTAAATGGAATATCTTTTTTTACAGTTGCAAGGATATTTGTAATGATCGGGTCACACGATGCTTGTTTTCAGAACGGTGTCATGTCAAATACAGTAAAATTTAGAAAAAGCTGCTACTCCCAAGCGCGGTATTCTCGTCGTACATATAAAACGGCGATTTTATTGGTAAGCCTAATCGATTGTGGAGCTTGATATAATTTTGCGTTGCGAACAGTTATCACAAGTCACAGAGATTCTGAAATCAAGCCCACGTGTTTCCATAGGTTGAAATTCTATGTCACTGTTACAAACTTTCACATACTAGAAAATATCTGGAAAACTTGCAAGAAATTATTCATACGCACACTTGATAAAAATTTGAAAATTGAGGGTAAGTGAGTCGACTAAATATTTAAATTAATCTTGACGTCGATCATTGTTGATGAATCGTCTGATTCCCTTTCAACACTGGTCTCTCTTGGTGAAAACAAATCAATTTCATTTGCATTTGTGGTTATAAATGAGCTGTCAAAAGGCTAACTACGTACATCAAAGCATGCCGTATTTATCGGAGTGAAGACGATATCGCATCCATTCCCATTTAAATCTGAATTTTCCGTAGGCGTTGATGTCAAATTCAGGTAAATTAGTTAGATTTAGATCAATTGTAACACTCCTGTTATGTGCACCTAACGAGACCAGTGCGGTAAAATTTCATTTTCGAATGAAATTATTTTGATGAAAATGAAATTTCTGGCCTTTCACTGTCAGTGTATTCCAAATCATTCAATTGACTTTTGTGATCATAATCAAATGAGATCCACTGGATTCATCGTCAATGTACATTTTTCAACTCCAAAATATTGGAATCATTACCAGAAATAATGTATTGATGAACAAAATTATATTCAAAGAATCTCAAGAAATTTGGTACAAATACAGAGAATTTTTGTTATTGAGAAAATTTTGCCACACAAATCAAAACAAAACTTTTAAATTATATGACATATATTTTTTTACTATTTTAGTTAGATTTCACTGACAATCTTAAAAATTTTGGATCTAAAGAGTTTTTATGCACAACCCAAACGCAATTGATAACTACTAAAAAAAATCAGAAGATTTTGTTTTAGGTTTGCCGTAGAATCTCAAAAAATAGGTCATCGTCAATTCCGATTACCTTACCTAGTCATTTGAAGTTTAGCTTGCTCCGTTTCAAGAGCGGATGAACCCATCTGTTTCTCCGTCTCAGCCGCCGACAGTGAACAAGTTCGAATGAATAGGCATGAACATCAGCTCGATGACAGTAAATTATTCCGACCGGTACAGGTCAAGGCGCGTATGGACCGTTAACGGTCTCATCCGTTTGTCAACAGAAAAACAAAACAAAATCTGTTTACAGACAGTACCTGAACTGAACTGTCAAAATTTGTTCATCCGATTTATGTTAGTCGTTCCGAAAAAAAATCTAATAAACTAATGGTGACGGTTTCTATTTGAGTTCACAGTTATCGCCAAAAAGTGTGAATGAAGAATTTTTGGTATGCATTAGGATGTATTCCAAAGTATTAGAAATAAAGATTGGAAGAGAAAGCAGTAAATTTAAGTACATTCTGGGATTGACCGTGTTTACCGTTCATTTATTATCTTGAACCAACTGAATATTCACCAGGAGCTCATTTGATAGGCGCTCTCTCAGTCATTTGAATGAGATGTTTGTTATTTCAAAGGAGAAATTGACGTCGGTTTAACTGAGTTTCAATTGACGGTGCAACGGAAGAACTGAGTGTTGTCCATCCAGTATGTCAGTAAGCGGTGTATGTATTGAGTATGAAGTATAGTACAGTCAACTGATCGGCTGTGTATAGTCGATTTCAATTGAATGAAACTTTACGGCACTGATCGAGACGTAAATTTACATGTTTTTTTTCGTGCAGTGCGGTATTCAACAGGCAGTGCAAAAGGCACTTCGATATCGGCACGATTTCTCAGATTTTTTCCGCGACGAACTGGAACTTTTCTTGTTACTTTCTGCAGTTTGGGAACTAAAGTTCTCCTTTTTCCAGTCGCGATTTTATCACCCACGTACTTGATCTGCTCTTTCGGGATGCTTTATTTCGGAGTAGTTAGAGCATAAAACGCGGATTAAATAAACGAAATTTTCAATTTGATTTTCCCCGTGTACGAGCGTCAGACTATAACGGTGGTTTTCGATAATCGAAAAACGCAAAAGCAGTTTTCTTCGTTACTGCTTGATGAAACTTCAAGAAAAAACATCAATTTATTCAAAAAAAAAATAACCAAACAAACTGATATTTCTCTTTTGAATTTTCGTTCAACGACAGTGAAGAAAACTGCTTTTGCGTTTTGAAACAATGACCGTTTTTCTAAGATTGTAAATTGTCCCTTAAGATTCAAAAACAATCCATATTCGCCTTTCTATTCTCTCGTTTAGAGGACGAAATTTCCTTTATTTGTTTTCCTATACAAAAGAGCATAATCGCGAACATTCGAAATTCGTATATTAGATTGATAACGATTTTAAGTTTCTATATTTGGGGGTATGAAAAATTTCCTTTTGTTCTGATACATCATTTTAGTGTCGAATTGTGGTAGTGGATGAAATAAATCCGTACTGAGGAAGAGTTTTGTACTAATAAAAGGACTCACGTGAGTCTCTCATGAGGCGCCACAATGTGATTACATGTACTGATGTGCGATAGGAGAAGAACGAAAGTAAAACTACAATAATTTCGAAACCGCTAACAAATAATCGATAAATAATGGAGTACGTTAAGAAAATATTACTTTACAGTTTGAACTGAGCGATATTATAACTTATCCTAACACCGAATTAAGAATCTAACAGTTTTATTCGTTCATATATTTACTAATACATACATATATAAGAAGAGCAAAATGAAGAATAGCGAATGCTGTTAGACAGTAAAATAACTACGATTTAAGAAAACGTTTGAAAATTTGCTTCAATTTTGCACGAATGCCTTATGTACATAGTGACAAAATTTCAAATATTTAATATGAGCTCAATAAAAATATTAGTCGGAAAAAAGGGAAAAAGAAAGAGAAAAAAAAACGAAACCGTTTTAGCAAGACCGGTATTAGATTCTTAACCCGTAACGAACACCAAAGCAATAGAAAGGAACTAAAGAAAAAAAAACTTCAAATCAATTCTGTACTCGCAGCTTTCACAATTCCAATTCAATTACATGCAACCCGTAGATGATAGAAATGTTTGCCGACTGACTGTACAGCTGCCAGGTCGCATTTGGGCCGTGCTTTGGTCGGCTGTTTTTAAGCCACATCCACTATTCGAGACTCGTAAGTACAAGAAACGAAACGCAGCACAATTATGGTTTTATGAACAGTATGATGGAAATGCAATGAAAATTATTAACAATCGAACACGGAAACTCCGCAGTATTGAATCATGAGTTGATCTAATCAAGCATCCGTTGCAGTACGGTGTAACTAATTATAAATAAAGAAAGCGATAAAAAACCATCATCAATAAGCTATGAAATGGAACGATTGCAATTGATACAATTATGAGCGCAAAAAAATATAAGAATCATATAAAGATATTATAGGGATAGTGATAAGGAACGGAAATATTATATATTAAAAATATATATATTTGCTAAAGGTAGAACTTAACAATATTTTTTTACGAATAAAAATCTTAAAATTCCAAACACACAATGTTTTAATCTAATTGAAATACTCGAAAACTGAATCAAAATCCGAATTCAGTAACTTCTTCTAGCAACGAATTTAATATGGGTCATTCATCATTCATGTATAAACAAAGCCAAGCAAAGCCTTGGTATTACATTCCTGTAATGGAATTTGACCTTCTGTTTCAAACAGACTTCGCAGCCGATTCAGAGTGTACAGAACCATTGCATGGCTAATGCTACGGTTCTACTGACACTACGAATCCTTCCAGGTCGGGGATCGAACATACGACAACTGGTTTGTAAGACCAGCGCCCTATGCATTGAACCGCCAACCTGGGACATGTATAAACAAAATCATACCAAAAAATGTTTATTGATCTTTTCGATGCGGAGATACAGGAAGACAAGTACTGAGTGGTCCATTTGTTGTTGTTTTTTTAACTAACTAAATTAGACTTACCACATGTGAGAGCTGTCATTGAACATTAAACTCTCGAAGGTTTGGAAAACTTAACTATAGATTTTTCATTTTAAACAGAGCAACGCATCTAAATCATTCAAATTTATTACGGATGTGGGCGTTACGTGAAGGATACATTTCGCAAACTTCGCTTTAGTTTTCGTTAACATAATCGGCAAACAGAGACCGGAATACCTGAAGCTGAATTTGATTGGTATCTAACGAGGATAACAAATTGGAAAAATGACATGCAGACCAGTGATCATTTCGTTCGAGAAGATATGTCGCAGTACGGACAAATTCATTCCATCGAAAGGGAAGTATGGCGGAATTTATTCCCCGGTATCCGGAATGGCCTGCGAGTGGTACGGTAAACCATGCACTGAAACTGCGAAAAGGACATCTTCATCCTAAAACAAGGACAACCGTTCAGCAACGGTAACCAGTGAATCCAGTGCTTCTGCTTCAAACAAGTTTTCAGCATCAAACCAGCAAGCAACTGCAATCAACGTCCAACAAAACGTATCTACAGCAACCAGCAATGAACACAAGACTACGAACAACAGCGTACATTAATACGTTCGTTTGACAACAATAATACCACCAATGTGGCATTGGATGACAAGGCGAGCCACAAACAAAGTGCCCCTCATTGGAAATGGAAATGGAAGCTTCTCTCCCCCTAGAAAAAGGGTGACAATTCAAAGCAAAGCCTTGGTATTACATTCCTGTAGTGGAATTTGACCTTCTGTTTCAACAGACTTCGCAGCCGATTCAGAGTGTACAGAACCAGTGCATGGCTGGTGCTACGATTCTACTGGCACTACGAATCCTTCCAGGTCGGGGCTCGAACTTACGACAACTGGTTTGTAAGACCAGCGCCCTATGCATTGAACCGCCAACCCGGGACAAGGGTGACAGCGAGATCCAATATAAAAAAAAACATTTAAATAAAAATTCGGTTCAATCGGCCACGAAAAGCCTATACGCAAATAGGCCTGAATAAAGTAAATAAATAAAAACTTATTTCACTAAAACTTTACGGACCGCAGACTGACTGACAATAAGTTAGACTGTTAAATCGATTCGGTATCTTAACAGTGAAAATAATTGATTGTTTGTGTGCATTTTGTTTCTATAAGCAGTGGAGTTCAACTTGTATTTACCTCACAAGAATTCCTTACAAGTGAAACCCATGGTTTACTGCATTATTTACTGTTAGTTTATGGTTTGCGGAATTTTTTTTACACATTTCTTTGTCTGAGGATTTGTCAGTATTTGCTTTATATACACTGAGCAAAATACCATAGTAACCGTAAACTGTTTTCCATTGTCATTTCAACTATACGCTTAAATAGTAGCAACAACCATGATATATGACTATTCACCATCTGTATTGTATAAATTACTAGACAACAAAGACTACGACTTGACTAAACTATTTGTATTTATGACTTTTCTGGTATGGTCATCCTGACAATGGTAGTCATCTCAAATATAAGAACAGATAGTTAACACTCCAAATACCAAGCCTCAAAAAAAGTTGGAACGGTAACTTTGAGCTGTCATAGCTCAGCCTTTTTTCAACGAATCTCAATAAATTTTACACCCTCGAATTTTGTGAAGTTCGTAGATTGATTCCAAAACTTCGTAGCTGACGATTGGCAAAGGAAAACCAATGAAAATTTGATTTTTCCCGTTCCAAGTTTTTTTCACGCGCCTAATATGCCCTATCTGCTTTCCAATTTTCTTTCCTTTGGCATAAACGTCGCATAGAAAATATTGAATACTTCAACTTTACCGACTCATAACTTTGTTGTTAGTCAACCGATCTTCAAAATTTGTTCACCATTGGAAAGGTACTACTTCCACAAATACAATGCACTGGAAAAAACTAAAAATAGGGTTGTCTACCCAAAGTTATAATGAAAACTGTAGATTGATGACCTAAGAAAAGATGAGACTTTTTACTATGATCGTAAATATCTCGAAATTCAAAGCGATGACCTATATATTTTTATACATCATTCGATTGCTAGTGATACCAGCTACAATTTTCGCTCAACTACCTTTCCTGCACAATCAAAAGAAAACATTAAACAATCGATGAATTTATAAATATATATGAATTTTTCAATTTTTTTCACATGTTTGTATATAACTCAAAAATTAAAGCGATGACATGTACATTTTTTTGATTCGGAATATTGGAATCATTACCAGAAACAATGTATTGATGATCAAAATTATATATCCGTTCAAAGAATCTCAAGAAATTTGGTACAAATACAGAGAATTTCTATTATTGGGAAAATTTTGCCAAAAAAAAACAAATCAAAACTTTGAAATTTTATGACATATATTTTTTTTATTATTTTAGTTGGAAATTTATTATGAACAAAATTTACAAAAAAAACTGAAACTTGGATTTCACTGAAAATCTTAAAAATTTTGGTAAATATACCTAAACTCTAAAAATAATAATGTTTTTGTATTGGACAAAAGATCTAAACAATTTTTATGCACGACCCAAACGGAATTGCTAACTACTAAAATCAGGTTTTTTTGTTTTAGGTTTTTCATAAAATCTCAGAAAATCGGTAGAAGATCGGAAATTTCAAAATTTCTGATATATATTGCGTTCCAACGTTTCTGCAAATCAAAGTGAAAATATTGGAATCCGTTTTGATTTCATCTGTTTCAAAGAGACGTAGAATTTGTTTCTATTAATAAAATAAATTTTGTGACAACACGAAAATTTTAAATTATTTCAATGGCTTTGTACAAAAAGAAATAGAACGTAAATTTATACGAATTCCATAAACTAACCCATGGTCAAAAAAACCAACTAAAATTGAAAAAAAAAATATTGCTTGATTTTTGTTTTACTAGCAATTAAGAACTAAAAAATATATCTTAAATTTTCCGCTATCCTAAACGACATCAATTATAATCGATAGAATATTAGAATTTAAATATCACAAACTTAGAACTATTTCGGAATGTATAGAATTCGAAAATTATTTGAATTTTCTATTAGTAAACAATTTAGAAAAAGTAGAATTCTGAATTTAGCACAGAAATCATACGAAATTAAGTAAAACTTGTTTTTTTTCACCTAGTTGTGTAATGATGCCTTTCTCATATCTCTCTTATTCTCATATAAAAATGTATTCTTCAAACAGTTTTGTTTGATTTTTGAAAAACATGAAAGCTAGTGCATGAACTAGTGTAACCTACAAATTGAAACAGTTCTCAAATCGGTTAGGCCATCTTTCTCAGTGAAGTGAGTTCCACTATTTCAGGTACTTGTGAAACTGGAATCGCTCCGAATATTGGCTTTGCAGCAGCCTTTGCGATTAGCACCAATCAATCTATTTGCACCAATCAATCGATTAGCACCAACCAATCTATTTGCAGCTTAAAGTTGTCTTCGTCTCGAAAAACAACCTCTTCGTTTGAATGCTTTTTACTGAATGAAACCCTGCACCTATGTTATCAGAACTAATTGGCTCCAGTGGCATGTTCCCCTAGTTATTTGGAGATTCGTGCCTTGCGTAGCTTCTTATCAACTTCCTGATGGGAAGGGAAGGATAAAAGGAACATGGAAGGGAATTGACAATTGGGTGAGGTGGGAAAACAGCACAAAACATAAAGAAATAAGTCGTCCTGCATCCCCGAAAGGATGCTGAACGTTCTGCAGGTGCCAAAATGCACGGTTGATAGAACCTCAAACCACCGAGAAACGTTAGAGATTTTACAAAAGCGACACCATTCTGCATTCCCCGAAGAATGCAGAACGATTTCTTCCCGAATATGCACTTGAATTAATTTGACACTTTAGAAGACAAAAATACCTTATATATCTAATAAATGACTGATACGAATATTTTTCAATGAAAAAATCCAATGTATGAAAATAATTTAAAAAATTTTTAAAAAATATTTCCTCCGCCTTTTTTTATAAACATGCTCGAAAATATTTTTTGTCGAATACAAGAAACGGATTTTTTTCGTTTTCCTCAATGTTAGATATAGCAGTTTAAAAATAACCTGTTTTTGAACTAGTTTTGCTCATAACTTCGGTTCAGAAAACGCAACCTGAACACGCCAGTCATTAAAAAATTGGTTTTAACAAATTCTAAAAGATGTTCAAAGATACCTATACGAAAAGCGAAAAATATAAATGCTAGAGCAAAAAATCTGATTTTTTGAGGAACACCCTAAGTTGCTCTTTAAAAATAGCTGTAACACTAACACCTACTATGATGTCCTCAGCAAAGCTGCTCGATATAAGTTTATCTACAGTTTTGCCGAAAAATGCAGTCCTCCATCTCAATACATCCGGAAAATAAGTTTTGGATCACCTTAATAATAAGAGCCACCCTAATACCATGTACATCGACATATGGTTTATCTTCACTGATCATTTGTTTTGAAGACATCATAGCTCTAAAGTATAAGGTTAAGCCACAAATGTTTTTGTCCCCCTAAATTGTGGATCCGGACCACTGTGCAATGCAATTTAACTCGGAAATTGAAAAATTTCCGATCTTTCATCTATTTTTTGAGATTCTACGGCAAACCTACAACAAAACCAGAATTTTAGTAGTTATCAAATGCGTTTGTGTTGTGCATAAAAATTGTTTAGATCGTTTGTCCAATACAAAAATATTTTAAGAGTTTTAGGTTATTTCCTAAATATTTTAAAATTTTCAGTGAAATCCAAGTTTCAGTTTTTTTTTGTAAATTTTGTTTATAATAAATTTCCAACTAAAATAATAAAAAAATATATGTCATAAAATTTAAAAGTTTTGATTTCATGTTGTTTGGCAAAATTTTCCCAATAACACAAATTCTCTGTATTTGTACCAAATTTCTTGAGATTCTTTGAACGGATATATAATTTTGATCATCAATACATTGTTTCTGGTAACGATTTCAATATTTTGAATCAAAAAAATGTACATGTCGTCGCTTTAATTTTCGAGTTATATACAAACATGTGAAAAAAATGAAAAATTCATATATATTTATAAATTCATCGATTTCTCAATGTTTTCTTTTGATTGTGTAGGAATGATAATTGAGCGAAAATTGTAGCTGGTATCACTAGCAATCGAATGATGTATAAAAATATATAGGTCATCGCTTTGAATTTCGAGATATTTACGATCATAGTAAAACGTCTCATCTTTTCTTAGGTCATCTATCTACAGTTTTCATTATAACTTTGGGTAGATAACCCTATTTTTTGGTTTTTTCAGTGCATTTTATTTCTGGAAGTATTACCTTTCCAATGGTGAACAAATTTTGAAGATCGGTTGACTAACAACAAAGTTATGACTCGGTAAAGTTGAAGTTCTCAATATCCGATTCGCGATGCAGGTGCCGCATGAATGCAGATAGGGCACGTTTTGAGCTCGAAAAAAAACTTGGAACGGGAAAAATCTGATTTTCATTTGTTTTTCCTAAAAGATTGCCAATAACGATATACTTAAAATAATCTACAAACTTCACAAAATTCGAGGGTGAAAAATTTATCGAAATTGGTCAAGTAACAACTGAGCTATGATAGCTCAAAGTTACCGTTCCAACTTTTTTTGAGGCTTGGTGCTTCGCGTAACTTTTTTAGGCTTGGTATTAGGAGTGTTAAAATCACATTTTCTAGTAAGGTGAAATTGCTCTCGAGCCTTGTATATATGAGGAGCTAAATAGTTATCGCTACCATGTAAATATGTCCACAGTTTAATAATGTTACCATAATTAGATACATGGTTTAAAAGACGATTATGAAGTTTGAAAACACTATTCATGTAGTCCATATCAACAGAATTTATGTAGTAAGCACATTATCGTATAGTGTTTTTCAACCTACTATGTATTACATTTGTGCTGACTATACAAATTGTCAATGAAGGTCGTCAAATGGTGAGATAACTAAGTCCTCACAAGTCCCTATCTCATGCCTCCCCGAGCGTCTATGATGACATTTGGTCAATAGAACGGCGTCGACTGGGTGCTATCGCCTTCTGCGTTAGTAGCAGAATGAGAGGGTGCGAAATGGCTTGTAGGTTGAAGCCCATCCTAAAGTGCAGTGTTTATCATAGTATATTACAACATATAATTGTGTTGTTTATTACATCATGTATTATTATTATTATTTTTATTAGAAGAGCGTAACTTACACTGCGATATTACCTGTTATATTGTATCATAGCATATTATTTCATATATTATCGTCTTACACTATTTTATGTTATTATATACTATGTTGTATGGTATTATACTGCATTGCATTATATCATATTATATTGTATTATATTGTGTTATATTTTATTATATTATATAATATTATATTATATTGTATTCTATTGTATTGTGTTATATTGTATTGCATTATGTTGTATTATATTATATTATATTATAGGGTTTATTATTAGTAGTACTACGTACCTCTGCGCAAAATATAAATTTGTTTTCCTTATAAGTTATCATTTTTAAAGTAACTTTCAACTAAATGTCAAGGTCGTCACAAGCTGAGCTTCATGCCTACACGTGTGTCTGTGGTGACAAATGGTCGATGGAATGCGTTGATGGCAGAATGAGAGGATGAGAAATGACATATAAATTCAAGTAATATAATATCATAGCATATCGCAACATATCATTTTATTTATTCTATTATTTATTATATAATTCATTGTACTATATTATATTGTTTTTTATTGTTATTTTCATTATTATATTTATTGTTATTATTATTAATTTGTCATCAATAATAATAACATATATTATTTTTATAGATGTGGATATTATTATTATTATTAGAAGAGAAATATTCTACTTCCTGCAGTATTGCCAAGATAAGAGCATAACTTACACTACATTAACTGTTATTTTATATCATTGTATTATATTATATTAAATTAAAATATATTATATTATGTTATGTTATATTATATTATTTTGTAATCTATTATATAATTTTATGTTATATTAATTTCATTACACTATGTTTCATTGTATTTATCAATATAAAACATTTTGCACGGAGGCGTAAAGGGGAGGGAGCATCAGGGCATCGGACGAATTGATGACTGGACGAGGGATTGTGGATAGCCAGCCCAAGTCACTTGAAGGAAACTTGTTTCCTTCTGAAGGTTTGAAATGAGTCTGACGCGCCCTTCTCAAACAAACCATCAGGCGGGTTCAAGCATGTATAGCGATATGCTTCATCCATGCACTGGATATTATGGTTGGAAGAGCATCTTTTATTCCCGCGGAATACGAGTAAGTGACTCTACTTACGTATCCGCCCAACCCTTTTTGTTCGCTTTTCGGTAACAGCTATAGTAAGAAGGTGAGTGGATGAGTCATATCGGGGCTACTGTAAGTCTACCCGCATCCACTGGCAAGTCCTTGAACTGATGGTGGCTTCACTTCACATCACATCACATCACATCACTATACAAATTGTCAATGAACGGGTGTACTGTTATTGTCACATAAAGTTAATCTAATTTAGCAGAAAATTTCGTACCTGGGTAACACATCAGTGATGGATTTGAACAAAATATTCTATATTATGACTGTGTACTTTGGTAGGTCTTGCAGGTAGGTAAAGTTTGTAGCCTTACTAGTTTCCGAGGTTGAAATTCAATTTTTCAACAGTTTTTCCGGCAACTGTTATGTTTTCCAGTGAAATCAACATCTCGTATACGGTTTATTATTCATTATCGGTCGCTGTAGAAACAACATCAAGCGATTGATGAAAAGGAAGATTATCATTTGATTCCCGGATTCAATTCGCTCGTATCACAAGGATATATATGTTTAGTCAAGTATTATAAACGTCACAAATTAGCTTAAGCTTGAATTTGAGCGACCACTCTTGGTTGCCAGTCCTTGCCTTACTGATCGGGATTAGCTGAAATTGTACAGAGAATCCCTAGAAGATCAGACGTGGGACTAGCAAATCATCCTTCAATGTACATCTTCTGGTAACTACAGACTTCTTTGATCAGGCCAAGTCCGGACGTAGATAGACTAAGGACTGGGAAGGGATGTTAGTCCAACACTTGTTTGTTACTAGAGGTCGTAGATACTACTGCGCATTTCGCAAGTGTCACGGGGGAAGAATATTTGTTAGTATAAATTTCAGCTATGGTAGTGTTCGCGCGCAACTTAGTATGTCCCGGTTTCTAGAAGCTCCACTAAACTCACACTAAACTTCTAGATGCCCACTAAACTCACAGACTTCCCAAGTGAACGTTTTAATAATATAGGATACTGAAACCCGAAAAGTGTTGATTCACAGTTATTATTCGTGAAAACTAAAGGAAAATTTTAAATACTCGCTACAAAAAAAAAAAAAAACGATTGAATAGGATTTACACAAAATAGTTGATTCATCGTATTCACATTCTATAAATTATATCAACTCATTTTAACTTACCAAACAATGCACGCGCGTCTTGATTGTTTATCATTTTCACTGCATTGTTTACCACTAAAAATAGTTAATTGATTATATTGTCATTTAGGGGTTATCCTAAGTTTGTGCTTTGGGCACATAACCGTTTTTACTTTTCTTTACGTTTCGTCTTAGACGCGTCGCCTGCTCTGCCCTGGCGAGTCTAAGAAGAAACGTGATTATATTGGTTGATCTGGGCAGGCGGCTACCGAGTAAAAATTATTAATTTATCAAACAAACAAGTGTATTCCTACTATTAATTCAATATACCGATCTATATTATCTCTGTTTTTAACATTGTAATATTAACGGATCTTCGGACTAGATCCGGACTTGAGTGATACACCATCGTGTAAGTTTCATTTCAACACTGGGGATGTCGCCGACGAACATCGCACAAAAATGAAAGCGCACTTCTTCTCAGTGTCGAATAGACATAATTTGAATGTGTGCTTGTGGTTAAAAAAAAGCTAGTGCGAGTGAACCACATTCTCTTCTCATGAATCGCTCTCGCCTAAATACACCCAAGTGTGAGCAAAACCATTTGTGATTAAATTTTTAAATTTATAGAAGGTAGCGCTGGCCTTGTTATGACAATCTTTTCGCAGTGTAGAGAAACTAAATTTCAACGATCAATTGTATTTTCGCTGAATATGCGTCCCCCAGGCTTCTCTTATGCGAACCGTACACCAGAGTGCTCACCGGCATGTACACTTCGGTGAAAATATCCGCGTTCACCTCAGAGAATTTGAGAGCTCTGCTCTAGCACTTTGGTTCGATCCAGTGCTAGAGGCGAAAGAAAATAAACACGCGCACACTTTATACACCAGTGGTGTATATGTGTGAAAGAGAACAGCTCTTCTTGATTTCGTCAGTGCAAGGGGAGAAAATAATACTTGCTCTTCGTCACACAGAGGAGATGAACATCTCTGATTCAATGTATAACCTTGAAAGACAAGCAATAACATGGAAGAAAAAATACCAAATAAAACTTTCTTCAGAAGCTAGCTGGAAATTGACAAGAGATCATATTTTCGAAAACTGATGAGAAAATATTTGAAAAACTATTTCATGAATGAATAGATAATTACAAAAATTTATAATCAGCTGTGAAACGTTGAAAAAATCTGATAACTGAAAAAAATACAAACTCCTGCAACTGTCGCCTTGTACGACATGGAAGCCGGATTTCACACGGCATCTATGCTGGCACTATTCGGAAAAAGATAATAGGTACTATCAATCTCCTAGTCGACCCCAGCCCCTATTATAAATGTCACAAGTTAGATATCTAAAACTGAAATGATTCTGAACCACGTTCTTCAACGAAAAACAAAATAGAAATTTTCATCGATGACGTTTTATTACACATGTAACGTTTGAACTAGTACTCGATTAATTTCGGTTGAAAATTCTCTTCGAAATGGACCGTCATTGAACGTTAAAAACGTGTCATTATTCAAATATGGTTTTTTAATTGTTTTCTGCGCAGTTCGGTACTGACATGTGATTGAAGATACGTAATTTTAAATTAACGAAAAAAATGCTCATTACTCGAGTTTTGAACATGCAATTCAAGTTCATAATTTCGTATATCGAGCTTCTATCTGTTAAGTATCTAAGCCACTTTCTTAAAATTCCAACTCACCTTTACAAAACTTTATCTTTCAAATTCAGCTTTCAACCAATTTCAAATTATACACTGAACTAAAAGATTGTACAAAAACTAATGCCGTTTTCGTTTTTGAATTGCACTACACTGATGTAGCGAAAGCTGCACTGAAACCGTTCGTTTTTGCCAATTGCACTACACCAGTGCTACACTTTTTCTGCACCGATACCACTGGTGTAGCACTCATCAAAAGTTTGGTGTAGCTCTGTGCAATGGAATCGTTTATTGTAGTCAATGGTTACTGTTTATGTTTTCGTCATTTTTGTTCGTTTATTCATGCCTCAGTGTAGCACTGCACCGGTGTAGTGCAAATTAAAAACGAAAACGCCATAACATCTATACACAACACTATCTACGATATTAAATCGATTATTGTGTGAATGAAGGATTTAGAGTCGAACAATGAGCATTCGGCCTTATTCTGAATAACGACCTATCGATTTTTCGATCGTATCTCATGTGTATTCCTAATAACGCTAGCAAAATCAAAGGTAGCTAAGATTCGATCAAAAAATCAATACGTCGTTATTCAGAATAAGGCTGATTATATTTCAAAATATATCGTATAGCGGCCCTTACACGATCATTAAAAGTGTCATTACTAAGTAATGACAATTCTGCTCAAACGCTCGTCATTACTGCATTACTGTACATCATTTCTTTTTAGCATTACACGTTCATTATTAATGATGAGTATTTGTAACTACTCCAGCAATAGCAATAGCAATATTTTTATTTTCGTTTAGCTGAAAATAAATTTGATTTGCCATTGAAACGTTAAGGTTAATGAAATATTAACAATTTAAATCTACACTCACTTTGTCATTTTTTCGCGTATAGTTCTAAAGATATTCAGCACTTCCACAAAAAAATAAGAAGAAATAATGTTGGTAATGATGGAAAATCCGGAATTCCATCATTACTCGTGTCATTACTGAACTCGTAGACCTTACACGATCATTAAAAGTGCCATTACTGTTTCGTAATGACACTTTTAATGATCGTGTAAGGGCCGCTTATGATATGCCCTAATCACAAGCCCTAATCACATGTTAGTACCGAGTTGATTTATTCATTGTTTCATTTTCCGTACATTCCTGTCAACTGCTAACCGACGATGGGAATGCTCTTAATCCGAACTATAATAGAAACGAAACGTCAAATTTATTCCATTTTGCTTTTCCATCGGTTTGCTGTCTTTGTTTACAGTAGGTTTCATTTCTCGTCTTTCCATAGACTGATTTAATTACGCTACATTTTCTTCTCATAATCGCGTAATCAGCGAGGTGAAGTGGTTGTCGTTATTTTGCTATCTCGCCTCGACACTCTCTCTTCCTCGTTGAAGTTGTACGTGGTATCAGGTCGTGTAACAGTGTAATCCAACGGTGGTGCGTACGTGCGATTAGCGGATAGGGCGTTTGAATTCCGTCGTGGTGCAAGATCTTACGAGAGAGTAGCTTAATTGATTTACCACCTTCGGAACAATGCAACGTAGAAGAGTTTTAGGAAAGCGTATGTTTGGTGAGCTTGCTTCGAACGGATTCGTAGCGAAGCGCACACGATCTGATCAAGAAGTTCCATCGATGGAGGAAGACGCTTCTGCACTGCCACCGACCACAGCTGCTGGAACCAGTAGCAGTGGATTAGTGAGACGTCCTAACAGAGAAATCCTAGCCAAAGTTCCCCGTTTTGGAACCCCCGTCGAAAGAAATCGTGTCAGAACGGCAGGCCCGTACGTGATAGGGCATGAGTTGGGTACCAGCCCTGGAGTGCCACAGACGCAGTATCTGGCTCGAAAGGAAAACACTAACGAGTTTTACTTGCTGAAGGTAAGAGCCATTTAACTCAATTCATAAATAAGTCATAGTGATTACAATGGCTGCCATGAGTGACGTTTCGTCGTGTTTACAGATTCTAAGTTATGATATCGGAACCGAGTTGACCAATAAAGAGACGCAGCAGGGAAAAACACTGTTGCATACGGAATATACTCTACTTTCACTGTTGGCTGATCTCGATGGAGTTATTCATCATCATGGACTGTTTTGTGTGAGTATTATCGAGATTGTAAATAAATTGGTTCTAAATCGATATTCAATGTAAATTGGCTGATATTAACAGAGGAGATATGAATTATGTTCACCTTGAAAATGTTGCATCACTTTATTTGTGCTATGCTATACAAACAAATAGAGTAGAACGCAATAGTTTCGTGATTTGGTGTCATCTTGTACAATTTAATATAACGCAATATTACATCATACTTCAACACTCTTTCGTTCCATTTAAATTGCAACAGGATTACGCTCTGGAAGAAAAACAGATCGAAACACCCGATCTATACCAGCAACGAATCTACACGGGCCGACTGAAGCGTCGTCTTATTCTGGTGTTGGACTGTGTTCATTCCCACGAATTCTGTGAGCGTTCGATGGCTTATGTAAACCTACAGAAATATGTGCAGACGCATAAGTTTACCGAAATCGAAGCGCTGATGGTTTTCTATGAAATCGTCAAAGTAGTAGAACAGCTTCATCAGCGAAATGTCATCCATCGGGATTTGAAACTAAACAACATCGTACTGAACAGACGCACCAATAAGATTGTGATAACCAATTTCTTCCTGGCGAAACATCTCAACAGCGAGGACGACAATCTGTTCGACCAGCGTGGGAGTCCGGCGTACATTTCTCCCGATGTACTGGGTGGCAAACCGTACAAGGGTAAACCATCGGACGTTTGGGCCCTTGGGGTGATCCTCTACACGATAATATACGGCAAATTTCCGTTTCTGGATACAACACCGACAGCGCTGTTCAAAAAAATTCGACAGGCGGATTATATGATACCGATGTAAGTCGTATTTCGATAGGCGCTAATTGTTGCACTTATGATAATTCAATATTCAATTCTAGTGACACCAAAACCAGTTCCCTGACGATCCAATTGATTAAGTCCATGCTTACACTGAACCCATCGGAACGATTCACTGCCACCGAGGTTCGTATGGAACTGGAACGATCGATCATAAGCCTACGGGGACCAAGAATCGAGATCGATCAAATCGTGCCAGAAGTTGAAGATCTCGATCAAGCGGCCGATGAGCGGAAAAAACCTAGTCGTCAGAGTAGTGATAACAAACCGACCTACCCGAGCCATGAATTGTCGCGCGAATCGTTCACTCGCGTGCTCGAGTCCGGGGTCCATCGTGAAAACGAGAGTTTTCTGAGACCACGATCTCTCGTTACGAGAATCAATTCAAGCCGAAATAATTCTACGGTTTTGCGCGGGTTATCGACTGGAGGAAACCGACTAACGGTGTTTGGGAGCAGTCCAAGAAGTTCAATTTCAAGTGGCATTCCTATCGGAATAAACCGACCAACAAGTGCAAGTGAAGATTTCGTTGTGCGAACCTCAAGACCTGAACTGGTGCAGGTCCGTCTCGCTCCTATTCAAAATACCACTGGTGACAGTCTCATCGCTACGGCCAACCTTGGCCACATGCAATCATCGAGTACCAATCAATCCCGACACCCCGTGGTCGTACACATGGACGCCCAAGCGTTGAGTAATGTCATCAACTTCCAAACTTCGAATCCATCACCCAATCCGATTCAATCTGCAGCACCGGTGGCACCACCACCACCATTACCTGCGTCACTGTCGTTGCAGAACTCGGATGTACAAAATCTCTTTGCGGCCATGAATGACATGTTTGCTCGTGGCCGCATGCCACCTCCCTGGCGTGATGATATACCCGAATTTCAAGGAATAATCACCCTTGAAATGGCACACAGAATCATAGTTTGGCTGTTGATCAACTTCCGGAATCATGCCGTGATTCGGGACATTTTTAGTAGCACTTCCCGTAACAAAGTGAATATCGTGCTGGAGTTGCTGCGAAGGTTTGGCGTGCAGATGGAAACCAGAAATGGTGACACTGTGATCAAGGTGGAGCAAACCATGAACATTCTGATATTTATGACGTACCTGTTGCAAGTGGCCGGAATGAATAATAATTACTTTCTCAATTCTTACTGATTGAATAACCAGTGGCCGTACCGAACTTTTTTTTACACAATGTGTAAATAACAAACGCAACGTCACGAAAGGGTGAGATGGGTTGACACAGTTCACATTGAATTGTTTTGTATATAAATGTGGAAGAAGATAGGTTCATTATTATCGAACACGTGTATTTAACTTTCAAGAATTCAAGATTTTTTACTTCGATACAATTTCGCTGATTGCATACAAAGTTTTTCTCTTGCGGCTGTGTGTTGTCAAGTGTCATACTCTCAATTGACAATATTCACAGAATGTGTGTCCAAAAGGGTTCGAATATTAGCATATTTTTCGGTTGCTAAATACTCTCTTCTATGCGGTTTTGAATTTCGATGTCACTTTTCCAATAGTGCACAGCAGAGCTTATTTTCTTCATTGAATTTCCAGCTTGACAGTTTACTAGGACCATTGTTTATAGATTTACGTTAAAATTTTATCTGTTTGATATTACCAAAACATTTTGCCGAATATTTTTGCAAGAGATGATTAACGAATTCGAAGCGTATATGCGACCCTCCATGATGTGCTGTACTTTATATTGAAGTTGAATTATATTGAGTTATGTGAAATATTATTGGTTGTATTGAACTTCTCTTAAAATAAACATGCTAGAAAAATCTTAAAATGGTATTGTGTTTTAATATACCCAGAACGGATTAAATACAGCGTATATATTCAAAAGCGCTTTTCAGTTTGAATTGTTCTTTTATAAAAATCTGTACAAGTTTTTTTTCAAAAATGCGTGTATTTCATTAGATATTTTCTAATTCCAGATTTTACTTGAGCGATAAGTTACTGTTATTTATAAAAAGGTAAGTAACGTCAGATATATATATTCACCCCTATTCTGTATTTTGCATTCGATCGAAATAATCCGATTTGAACGAAATTCAGAATCAGGGCGATTTAAATGGTATGAATATATATAATGGTGGTATGAATATATACATAATACGAATGAAATGAATTCACGCAGTTCCCTTATGCACTGAACTAAATAATAATGTAGCATTCACCTGAAAAGATACGTAAATATTTTCCACCATACTTTTCAGGTGAAATTGAAGTGCTACGATCACGAAATTCAATTTCAAATGGCTCACGTGTAAGTTACGTGATTTTCATATAAATTTCACAGAATTTGCAACCTGAGACTAACGCAATTTTCAGGTAATTTGCATCAAACGCTCCAATGATTTACAAATTAAGATAATTTCGCAACCACGCGATGTTTTATTGAATCTGATTGTATTTTCGAATGCATCTTATTCAAACTAAGTGTTTTTTACGTAAATTTCATCAGATATTTCATGATTTATATTGCAATTACTTAGAACTTATAAGATTTGACTAGTAAGAATAACATATTATTTTTTCAAGTTCATGATAAATTTGCTTGATATATATTTTTCGGAAAATAATAAAGAACATACAAATATAACATTTTGAGATCTATTTTTATATAAAATCGATACAGGAAGTGTTCTTAATTCTAAACATATAACGATTACTTACACAATGCTATGTTATTGGAGTTGTGCTGATTACATCAATATTAATTAGAACAATAGAATCGCGGGACCAGCTGAAAACCGCACGGATTTTTGTAATGCACGTACGTTTTTAATATTTTATTGACGAACTTTTTGTTTCGCAATTTCTACGCGGTCAAAACATATTGGCCATTTATCAATCACCATACTTCACAGTGTATCATTCAGAGTGAGCCATTTATAAGCATCAATCGATTGTTCACAGATAGTATCCGCATCGCACAATATTTGTATCGGTTTAAATTTTTTCGAATATTCTTCTTCTTTTGCATCAATTTTTCTCTTTTTCTGTTTCAAATTACCAATTTTATTTTTTCCATAGTTGCGGCGATCTCCGGATCGAGCTATGTAGTAACTCTCCTAGAATATAAAATATTTTCTTTTCGAGCTCTACATTTTTCATTTCATTTGTATACCTTGAGTTCAAATTTGAAGACAGTTGTTATAGCCAAAGCAAACCGCTCCAAATCATCTTGCCGAAGTTGATTTTTAATTGCGAGGTGGTATTTGGCAATGACACTCGCCAAAGCTAGTTGTTTTGCTTCACTTAGTTCACCAAGCGTTGATCGATATAAAATTTCTTTACCTTCATCTGTCGTATCCAACTGTTAACAATTTCGGAGAAAATCCAGTCGAAGAAGAGACAAACGAAAGGTTTTCTTCTTTGTTCTGTTTTTCGGCTTCGTTCAAATTAGGGTCAGGGTTAGCATTACCTGTAAATTATTTTTTGAAATGAATAGTATTTTAGCGAGATTTCAAAATAAATAACCTGAACTATGAACAGGTACTGTGAGGTGGTATCCCGTGTGTAATCGCTTTTTAATCGGTAAATGTGTCGGGCTTCGATCGGGAAGGAAATTGAGGTTTGGTAAATTACTGCCTGATTTATGTTTGGCAGATTCCAATTCACTGGAGTAAGGCGTATTTATTTCAATTTCTTGTACTTCTCCGGTAAGTTGTACGTTGCTGGCCAACGCACTAAGTATAGCTGCCTTTTGCTGAGAGAATAAACTAATAGATAAATGTCTGTAAATTTAATTGATAACTTACGTTTCTTTTACGCCAGGAGCTTATAGTTCCAAATAGCACGTCAATTTTTCAATCGACGTCCGTTTGATTCAAATGACTTTAAAATTCTTCCACCGAAAAAGTAATCAGTTCGAACAAACCAATTCCGCACTCTATGAATAAATGATATAATAAATAATAAATAAAGTTCAATATCATCAACTTACGATTGAAAACTTCAAGTAGATTTGCAGGAAATTCCAAATCATCAGACAATTTTCATACCGTATGATCCAGTAAAAGTTACGTGAATGTCATTTAATTTTCAATAGAATGCACTATGATATTCACTTGCGAAGCCGTTGGATTCTAATAACATTTCTATGAATTTTATACAGTTCACATAATATCCATAAAACGTTTATTTATCGCTCATCACATGAATTTTCAGGTGAAAATTACGTTTAAAGTTTGTTCAGTGTGGGTCTTAAACAAAACAGACGTGTCGCTACACTGTCAATTGTTATTGAATTCTGAAAGAGCAGTATTCGACCTTACGTGAACGAAATTGAAACCTTGCTGAAGGGAAAGAATTGGCCTCATTTTTTTAGCGAGTTTTTATAACACATACTTTATGTTTCGTCTTCGACTCTTCAGTTCATAATAGTTTATGTTGAACTGTTATGTGACCCAGCAGTTCAACATAAACCGCTAAACCGGGTTTTTATAAGTTATACTTTTTGCCTTTCTCATATAGAAAGGTTATGCAATCACTGTGAAAATCGACTTTTGAACCGAGGGCAGAGTGTCATATACCATTCGACTCAGTTCGTCGAGTACGCAAAATGTCTGTATGTATGTAACGTTTTTTTGCACTAACTTTTCTCAGAGATGGCTGAACCGATTTTCACAAACTTAGATTCAAATGAAAGGTCTTGAGGTCCCATAAAAAATTCCTGAATATAATTTGGATCCGACTTCCGGTTCGGGAGTTATGGGGTAAAATGTGCAAAAAAAAGAAAATATGTGTTCTAACTTTTCTTATAGATGGCGCGACCGATTTTCACAAACTTAGGTTCGAATGAAAGGTCCTGTGGTCTCATGCGTAATTCCTGAATTTCGATCCGATCCGGAAATATAGGGTAAAGTGTGTTAAAAAATGTATACCATTACTTTAAATGGGGAAAAACCTTTAAAAAATTCTAAATCGACCTCAAATCTTTTCCAATTGAATGTTTTTATCCATAGACGGTCAAACAAACCGATTTCGGTTATTCTTTTGAGAATCGAAGAAAATTATTTTAAAGAATACCACAGTATTATATATGATAGTATGATTGATATGAGAAAGGCATCATTACACCACTAGGTGGATTAAAACAGGTTTTAACATGAACGCTACGCTGTTTCCATACGCTCTGTTTTGCCTAGCAATTTAAATAATTACGGCAAATTCCAGTAATTTCCAATTAATTTGACAGTGCTATCGAAAATTAATGGTTTTTGTCATTATCCTATGTGAAGTGTTGTATGAAACTATTGCTGATTGGACCGTAATAAACAAAGAGGAAAATGTCATTTGAACTTGAGCAGGGCTTGTATTGTGAATCCTCAAACGAACGAAGCAACAAAAAATATCTGCTGTGAACACTTTGCTTGACATAGCTGAATGAGAGACCTATATTAGAGAGAAACTGGATGCGTGAGAGTATATGCTACTGAGCAGACCAATTCCCCTTGCCAAGTAAATTGTCTGTGCTCTCATTCTCAGTTAACACATGAACTAAGCAATCCATGACAATGTAATGAAATGAAGGGTTCACTCTCGTTAGTATTGTACGAGAAAGAAGACCATGCCTCACGGTGTGCTACAAGACGCGAAGCAACGTCATATAGGCAATGTTTACGGTTTATTTTTAAAAAGTAGGTTTACAGAAATCATTTTTAACATAATGTTCGCATTCCAAGACCAAATTTGATCACATTTCAAACAGACTTTAAACATTTTATAGCAGAAATTTTGCATTTGAGCCCATTTCAAAACGATCCATTTGTTTCTTGGCAGTTTACACTGTGTATATATCATAGAAACACTAAAAGCAATGTTCTTTAAATTAATATTCATCGGAACTAAAAGTTATGAAACTAGTTTCCTCATAGGCATCTACAATATGAGAACCATTCATCAAATGCTAACCTCATGAAGCATAGGTCTCAGCAAGCGGGCATATTCATGAACTAATGAACGAACGAAGCAGCTCTCCTGGCTTGGGTTGCGCTGTGAATTCTACCTGACATACGAATGTGTGTGAATAGCACAGATAGTGAAACCCTTTCGTTCATATTCGTTGCTTCAATATGCAAGCCCTGAACTTGAGACCTTTTCTAATGTTCGTCTTTATTTGCATGCGAAACTAAACTCTTCAAATATAATTGCATGCAATCTTCAACTAAAATACAAATTTGGTGCCAATTGTAGAAATACCAAAATCTCGAACACTAGTAAGCGCTATAAATATAATTGCATACATTCCGGCAACTGATATTATTTAATCTAATACAAGTCAAATATAAATTCAGACGAACAGAGTATATGGTTTTGGTTCACGTGTTTGTTGTTCTTCGAATTTATGCACGAAAGCTGAAAACTGTATTGTGGATAAGGATCGATAAAATGTGAAGCTTGTAAATAGCCTGTAAGAAAATAACGTCCAACGGAAATCCTCCGTTGGTCCGATGAATCTCCAATAAATCGTCCAAAGCCCAACCCTTAATTTTTGAAATAATAAAATAGTATCAATCTAAGCACAGAGACCAGACATCCAAGTAGAGATTTCAATTTGTGTAAGAAATTTAACGTTTAAAAAAGCAATCACCAAGTAGCAATTCTTCTGTAGAGGCACTTCAACGAGTCCAGTAATCCCTTATGAGCTCTTGCATTCGAGCTTTCATACAATGGTAATTCATGCGTGCAAAACCGTGCACAATGGTGGTTCTTAACGGACTTTTACATGTATGCTTTAAGCGGCCCTTACACGAGACAATATTATTGTCAATACAAGGAGTATTGACAATACTTTTGATCGTGTAATGGAAACTTCATTGGATTGACGAAAATATTGTCAAAAAATCAAAACTGCTCATCAATCCTACAATACTTTCTCTCCAGAGAGGAACCAGTTAAATATGTACAAAGACCTTTTCTCTCAACGTTTCAATATTCAGTTGCAATATTTTAAACTCCAAACGCTTGATTTTTTCGAAAAACGCGGACTCAAGTTACCAAGCCAATTGGATTGACGGTATTGACAATAATTTGACAATTGTCACGTGTAAGGGCCGCTATAAATGTATACTGTTTGGTGTGGTCCATGGGCTGGTGGAATCATCGATCCTTATTTCATTAAAAATGAGGAAGAACGACGCGTTACCGTGAATGGAAAGAACCATGATCAATGAATTTTGTTGTCAAATCTTCAAGATATGGATGTGGACGAAATGGTGCCACTTATCATACTGTGGCCGTAATAATTGATTTGATGCCACTCGTATATTTTTGGTGTGGATAAACCAGCAACGATTGATGCTTTGGAAATCAATATTCAACGTGTCATTGTTGAAATACACCCTCAAATGCTTGAAAAAGTTGTCGAAAATTGAACCTCCAGAATGACCTTTGTGAAAAATAATCGTGGCGGCCATATGCCCGAAATCATAATTTTTTTTTATTATTTGTTAGAAAATTTCTTGACATTTAACATTCAATGCCAAGAATTTATCTAACAAACAATTAAAAAATTACCATTTCATAATTTGGCATGCCTTTTATTTAAGTTTCAAATCAGCAAGCTCTTAAGAAACACCCAATTTTAACACTATTTTGGCATGAAAAAAAAAAAACGAGCTGAACGTGTATTTCGTCCAGTACGTGGTTCAACGAACGCTCAACGCCCAACAAGATCTAACCTGCCACATCTAACGTAGTGGCACTCATTTCGTAATCGTTCTTTTGTAATATAATACTGTACTTGGTTTCTTCAGTCCCGAACGAAGCGGTTTTGTTTTATCGATTGATTCGGATAAGATGTGAAAGCAAAAGAAAGATCCGGATAATCCCACTTAGAAAAAAACGTTCAACGGTGGTCCTTCATTGGTCCAATACGTTGGATCATTGGTCCAATGAAAGTCTCATCAATCGTTCAACGGGAGGCAAACACGGGACCTTCGTTTGCCGATTTTGAAACAGACCGTTGAACCGAATGCCATTTTTTTCGTTCAACAAACCCGGCAGACAGAGGTCCATTGTTGAGCCATTTTTAACATAAGGAGTTGGAGCCCCGTTGGACTAGTTTTACTGCAGAATTTCTGAAGTTTTTTTCCACTTATTTGTTTAAACTAACAATACATACCTGCACAATACTTCTACTTCACGTAGAATAACAACAAATTTTCTTTCTATGGAAAGGTAACACTTAATTTTCACACTATTTTTGCAAGAGGAAAAACAACAACAAACCGTTCCAGCAAATTGAACGAATATTTCGTGCAATATATCGTTCAACAAGCGCTCAAAAATCAACAAAATTGAACGGTCTGCTGAGAGGGATCCTTCTCCTAAGAAGCTTACCAGCTGACTAGAGCTCTTTTGCGAGATGCACTATAAAATTCGTTGGATATAATGGATCTTGCGTAAATTTTACCATCGAGAGCACCACGCCTGGCTAAATTGATCTCTCTCATTGCTTGGAATAAGGAGTGTATCGAAAATAAGCTATCCACAAATTTTTCTTTCAAATTATGATAAAAACGATATTTTATTCAAACTAAAAATTGATCCTTTATTGTACGAGGTTAAACTTCAGCATAAAGAAAACCGGATAAAATTTAAGTTATTCCTTCGCGAGTTTTCGAACTTTTGATCGAACGCTCTTCATCAAGTTCCGGACAAGTGTTGCATCGCATTTTTTGGACGCTTGAGCCCAAATTTTTTTTGAACTCCTGCATGTTCCCAGCTGCCTTACCAGTCTTCTTAAAGACCCTCTTCACGATTGCCCAGTTACGTTCGATGGGTCGAAGCTGAGGCCGATTTGATGGATTGATATTTTTCTCAACGAAATGTATACCATTTTCCGCAAGCCAATTGAAAGTGGTTTTGGCATAGTGAGCCGACGCCAAATCCAGCCAAAACATTGGAGGTGTACTATGCTTCTTATAAGAAGGCAGCAATCTCTTTTGGAAACACTCAGATCGATAGATTTCTGCATTTATAGTTCCGGTAGTGTAAAAAATGGTTGACTTCAAACCACAGGAACATATTGCTTACCATACCAGTACCTTTCGACCGAATTTTTCCACTTGAATCGACCTGTCCGCATCGCTCACATCCTCCCCAACGACGACAGTAAAGTATTGTGGACCTGGAAGGGTTTTTGAGTCCTCTTTTACAAAGTCTCATCGTCCATCAAAACGCATGCATCCGGACCCTGAAAAAGACGCGAATACAATTTCCGGGCCCTTGTTGCTGCTTGCTTCTTCTGTTTTACACTTTGTTCCGAGATTTTCTGCTTCTTGTAGGTCTTTAGGTGATTTCGCCTCTTGATACGCTGGACCATTCCGACACTCGTTCCTGCTGTTTTGGCAAAATCACGTATTGACATTGATTTGTTCTTCATGATTAGAGATACAACTTTTTGGTCCAGTTTCGGGTTGGAAGGACCGGGTTTTCTGCTTCTTCCTGGTAGCTCATCCTAAGAATAATGTTCCCCAAACTTATTAATTATGTTTTTAACACTGGCATGATGAATTCCAAACCGCTTCGTTAATTTTGGCATAGTAATACCCTTCTCACTTAGCCATGTGTCCAGAACTTTAATTTCCGCTTCCTTTTCAATACGCGACATTTTGAAAACGCAGAATTTCAACCGCACAAACAAGTAAAGAATCGAAAGCTGACAGCCAAACGCATAGCATGCTGTGATCTGAGCATAAAAAACCATCACAAATACATGCGTACAACACAAATGTATGTGGATAGCTTATTTTCGATACACTCCTTAGAGTAATGAATTGAGTTGACAGCACTTTGAACGAATAGCTTCAATTGTGCTCAGAGTACATGTGACGATAAATTATTATTCTGATGTTAATCACCTTTATTCTGTACTTCGATCGAATCGAAATTTTTCGATCAAATGTAAAATTTTGCATTCTGTAATTCGGTCGAGTGATGCTTTTGTACGGTAAACTCGAACTCGATCGAGATGAGATTCGATCGAAATACAAAATTTGGGTGTATAACATAACTACTGGTGCGCATAATATCGATAATGCATTATGCTTATGACATCAAACAACTCAAATAGAGAAAACACGTTACATCATTGAAATCGACGTGAATTCGCGTCGCGGTATAAAAATTGCCATGTCAAATTTAGAAGTAACACAAAATCTGAAACCTGAAGCTTCTTCACGACCGTTGTAATAGATAACATTAACCAACCAAAACGCATAATAATTCCAGGAGTTCGGATTGGTTTTGCTTTATAAATACACGAACACTATTTAGAGCTTACATTTTACAATAAAGCGTATCCCAAATGTACCATAGAAGAGAACAAACGAATACTGATTCGTAATGTATAAACATTGACCAACAAACAATATAATACTAGCTATTTACCGACTACCAACTTCAAGGTGCGATGTTTCATGAGCTCGCGAAACAATTTCCGTTTTCCTCGGTGTCATTCGATCACCCGAAATTCCACCCCGGCACCGCCCATGGTGGTTTGAATCCACGAGAAACCTGCATCTTTGAGCATCGTTTTCAGTTGCACAAACTCCTTGCGTGAGTCGAAATCCCGTGGCAGAAATACAAGCGCACATCCTCCTCCACCAGCGCCGGTTAGTTTGGCATGGAATCCACAATCATCGGCCAATTGAAAAACTTTCTCCAACGAAGGATGACTAACACCGATTGCTCTCAGTAGATTATTATTGATCGAAACTAGTGTACCCAGTTCGTCCGATCGTTCCATCTCGTCTTCCAGAATACCTACGACATCGTCCACCAAATAACCCATGGCATCTAAGATCGAGTCCATCATTTTCGGGTGGTTACATTTCAGCTTTGCCACTTGCGCAACTAATTTAGAGGTCACGCGACTAACACCGGTATCTACAATCAACATGTGGACCTGTTGACGAAAGGTTATATTTTCAAATGGCTCTCCACGTTTAAATTTTATGAGATTGCCGTAGGTACAGATGGTATTGTCGATTCCGGATGGACGTTCATGCATCACAATTTCCGAGTCGAAAGCCCAGTTGGAAATTTTCTCCAAGTACTCCGTTTGTTGCAGTGTGAACGTGCCAGCATTCTGCTCGGTCAACTCATGTTTAGCCAATCTCGATATGACAAAAGCACCGGCAGAAACACAAACCCCGTAACCGGCGGAACTTCCGAGTCCAGCGCCAATACTCATCACTGATGTGATGGTAAGTTGGAAACCATCTGCGAGAGAATTGATACCTTCGCAGCGGAGTACACGGTTTATCAAGTAAAGTGTTGTGCCGAGGGAGAAACGTTCCTTGGTGGACTGTGCGCTCGGTTGATCGTTTACAAACGGGGCAAAGATGAATGCATCCGAAGATCGCATTCGTTCAAGGAATTCCAATGGTTGCAGTTGTTCGTGACAGTTGTACTGAGCGAGGAATTTGTTGAATGCTTGCAGTGAAAGAGATGATTTAAATGGGATCGATGCGAAATCGAGGATTATCTCTGGTTGATTCAATTTCTACAATACGATATTCGTGATTAATAGGAAACGAGAGAATCTATCGTGAACTTACTTTATACGTAAGGTAGGTTCGGAGGCCAATTGGTCCGGCGATGGCTGGTTTGCCGTAGACTACAGAATGCTCTCCATGAAGGATAACTTTGCCCGGTGCGGATATTTCGAAGACATTCAGCGAAGCCATTGAGATACGCTAAATTGAAAAAAGGTAAGCAATTTTTCGAATAACTTATCAACTACGTCCACGATCAAGCCGGCTCAATGACCTTCGGCGGCCCACTGTTCGGGCGTGTATGTTTTCTGCGAAAAGGCGTGAATTGTTTTCAGTTCCTCTGCTAGGGCAGCGTTGACCAGTCTAAAATTTTAGTTTAGGTTGGTATTGAAAAATAAACAAGATACGCATGCAAAAGAGAGTGGGGCTAAACTTAATACCTGTGTCGCTGTAAGAGAGCTTTTCCTTGGAACTGTGGTGATACGATGATGGCACTGAACTTACCACCGCAACCATCAGATTCGTCTATGACTTCCTGAAATGAGGTAAAATTCGTTCTTTACTAAAATCATTCCTATTTTAGACCGATATTTCTTCCGATCGAATACGGCTGCCGTTTCAGTTTGCAGTCGTTGCTATAAACCTAAGATAATCGTTTGAAAACTAGTGCTGTCGTAATCGTAAAGTCAGGATTTTCTTCAAAGCGTGAATCATAAAAATAGGCGTCAGAATCTAAACTAATCGTTTTTTTTTATTTCACTTTTTGCTTGTCAGTCGTTTTACTGGTGGCACGTTTATCTCTAATCTAATTATTACCATGAGAACAGAACTGCAGATAGTTGAAGTAGATAAAGAACAGCACAAAGTGTCCACAGCTGTAAGCCGAGATGAGTAGCGGCCATAAGAAAGGCAAATGTGTCGGTGCTTTCAAACACAAGTAACCGAGCAATAGTATCACTTGGCCCGCAAGAGAACAATAGAATCCGTATACCCAGGCAACGTTCACAGGCTCAGTTTTGCCTTTGTTGTTTTTAGACAACGACTGAACATTAAACATATCTAGAAAAATGACATTTTTTGGTGACTTGAAGTTGTTCTTCACGAACAACACCGTTTTGAGTAGGATTAAGGTAAATGCTGTTAAGGCTACATAAGCAACTAGAAGGCCGTCTTTATGTAAGAGTGGGATCATACTGAATGTAGCGATCTGAAGGAACCAGAAGCATGGAATTGGATACAGTTGAAATATGAGCATAATCGGTAGTGTCACAATTAGTATAGATTTTTCGTGAACCTGAAAACTGAACAGGAAAAATCCCAGCGAGGAATTGACTAGAGCTAAAAGAAAATTCCGTTTGGAATTGTTAAGGAGAAGTGCCGAACTACTAGGAATAACTGCAATCAACGTACAGAGCATACATATCAGCGCCATAAGCGAGTTTTCGAAATTTCTGAAACAAAAAAAAGGAAATTAGACACTTCGCATTACTATCGATAACAAATATCTTACTTAAGCTTCACGAAAACGTTTACAATGCACCACACGTTTGCCACCTTATCCTCGAAAACACCTCTGGCTAACGGGAATATTCGATGCATTACTTGCAGGGTCAAATCCCAACAATCCACCCAAGGACTCCACACGATTTCGAATGTCATTAACACCACCACACCTAATTCCAGTACATGTCTAACACCGGTAAAGTATTTGATTCCATCTTCGTCTTGGAAGCACCGTTTAAGTAGGTAGAAGAAAAATGGCAAGGCATGGTACAACTCCATTTGTTTGTAATTTAACGCTAACATGAAAAGTACACTTGCAGAATATTCCCTGTTCGAGATTAGCGCTGTTATAGCCGCTGCCGTCAATCCCAACGATACGTTGTTGTACTGAAAATGTCCATTGTCGATTAGTATCTGCCCGGGAAACAGCACCGCAAACATGATGCATATTAGATCACTTCCAGTAACATTACCGCCGGTAACTTTCCGTCGGACTGTGTAACAGGCGATCAGAATGGCCGGGATGTATAGCAACACATCTGCCAACAGAACAGTGCTTCGCATGAAATGTTTATGCTCTGGGGTCGTAATTCCACGTGAGTCGTGTAACTTTACGTAGGACTCATTTTCTAGTTCGGCCCATTTGCCAAGCAAATAGCTGTGATATGCCGTTAGAGGAGGATAGTCCAAACCCCAGTACTGTAAATCGTTATCCGTCGTGTTCCGGTACCAATCTTCAGTACGAAGATTCACGGTGATTTCTTGCCAATGCCGCTGTGCTTCAAAATCACCAAACATAGGCGGAGTTGCTTCACCAGAATATGAATGCAAAGATATAGCAGCTCGCAGTAATATTCCAGTGGTCACTATCGCTAATAAACTAGCATAGTTCGCTGCCATCGTTGAGCATGGGTGAGAATAAACTTTCGATTCCACGTAATGACACAAGAAGCAAAACTTGGTTTTACTCACTATTATTCTATGGCGGTGTACTAAATTAGCAACATTGATGAAATATATAACATTGATTTTATATTATATATTCATGCTTGCCAAATGAAATTCAATTACATGTGGTTCAACAATGTCTTTAAATAGTGGTTTAATTATCAGGTATAATAAGCAATTTTCATTTGCTACATGTTCATAATAAAATTCCAGTTTAACCCACCGTCTGGTTTGACAGCTTGACTTTCACCGCTAAGAACACGAGTCAAACAAAATGGAACAACCAAAACCAACCAGCTAGAAAATGTAAACGTGGACATAACTTACCACATGCGTTGCTTCCAGCTTGTCGGTCAATTTTTGTTTAAGATATTCTCCTGTGTAAGAGGACATTTTCAGCGGATTTCAAAGGGAACAAGTAAAAAAAATATCACAAAAGATGAAGATTATTTTCTGAAAAGCAACGTGTTTACCTTGTATGACAATTATCAAACAAAAAGTTTCCTCGAAGTTCTGCGAGATTCTTCTTTTTAATATTTTCGTTTTTTGTTTTGGTTCTGATTCGTTCCCAGGATGCACGCTTTAAAAAAAAACTCCACATTTGAGAACATTCTCCAACACTGAGAAAGTAGTTTCAAATGTTGCGTTTTGTTTACGAAAACCATTGAGCCAACCCGTATACAAATAAACCGTTGATTTAACAGCATAAATAATTGATTCACAATTAGATCTATGGATTACAATACATTTTCTTGTATCTTGAAAAGATTTCCAACCATTCAATATATTGTTTCTACGATTCATATGTGAATTTATTGTACACGTGGTGTTTCAAACAATACGCATACTGTACATTTGATTGATTTCTAAGAAAACATGTTTGAGAAAAATGTATGATTTGAATGGATACGATACTTAAAAACCTATACATTCTATTGTAAAAAGCATGTTTACAATTAATTGAATAGTATATAACAATATATTAAAATATTTCAGTTCGGTTTCACATCTTATCCAAGTCAGTCGATAAACCAAAACCGCTTACGTTCGGGACAGAAGAAACTAAGTACAGTACTGTGTAGTGAACAATAGAACGATCTCGAAATGAGTGAACCAGACGAACAAAAGCTACCGCCGGTACGAAAGAATACAATTATTGTTGATTTCAGACAGTGCAAAATTCGACCTTCGATACGAGAACTTGAAGGTTTGCTTAAAGAGCAAATGCATCTTGACATTAAACGTGTGCATTTACTTCAATGCAATAAGACAAATAATGTTGTTTATATCCACTTCTATAAAGAGTTGGATGCAACTCAATTCGCTAAAGACAATAATAATGTGCACTATGTGGAGCATGAAAATATCAAGTTCAACATTCCAGTATATATGGAAGATAGTGCTATAGAAGTGCGTGTGCATGATCTTCCCTCAAGCGTCATCGATCCTTATATTCGCAAAACCATGTCCGAATACGGAGAGATTCTCTCTATCGAAAAAGAAAAGTGGAAGAATTTTTCCCCGGTATTCTAAATGGCGTACGTTTGTTACGCATGCGCTTGAGGAGGCCTATACCTTCTTATGTGACATTCGGTCAGGATACAAGAATCCCGTGCAAATCACTTGTTACTTATGACAATCATATGGCCACATGTCAATATTGCCAAAAAGCTGTTCACTACGGTAAGCCATGTGATAAACCGGACAAGCTCCTCTCCCCCTAGAAAAAGGATGACAACGAGATCCAATACAAAAAAATTGTATCTAAAAACTCAGATAAATCGGCCACGTAAAGCTTGTACGCAAATAGGCCTGAATAAAATATCTTTTAAATAAAAAAATATTAAAATATTTTTCAATGGTCAAAGCAAAATTGTGGAAGGTTTTGTAACAACAAATCGTATTGTTTTTCTGCAATACTTTTTATTCGGGAAAAATAACATAACCAAGTATTGGCTTGTTGTTTTGCCTCAAATAAATTAAACATTAAGGCATTCATGTTTACGTCCGTATCGACCATTTAACGAACACACTTTCGAATGAATACGAATAAAGCATTCATGTTTTCACTCGAATAAATTGAATGAATTTGAACGCGATTCGTATGCTACAAAAAAATGAAGTATCAGTAAGCTTCTTCAAATAAAAGCTAAACAATGGAGAAATTGCTCCAATTTTTAGGATTAACCAAATGCAATACGCTAGAATGTATGCCATTCGAATTTCGAACGGTACATGTAGTTTTGCCAAATACAAATTATAATACGGAATACTTCGACAAATTTTCAAGGACACACACTTAAATTTTATAGCTGAGTCTCGGCAAAAATATGCCGAGATTCGCACAGCCGAGTAATCAGCAATCATCTCGGCAAAAATAAAATTACTGAGCGTCTCGGCACCCTCAAATTTGACAAACGTCAAATATTGCCGAAATCGTCAGCATAAGATTTACTGTTTGCTCAGTGAAACGTTCACTGAATATTCGGCAATCCAATAAAACGAAAAAATGAAAAAATAAATTACCGAATCATCAGTAATTAAAAATCTAGTCGATTAATTTTGTTTGTGATTAAACATTATAAACACGCCATTTAGGATCAAAAATTCATTTTATAAATATTTGAAGGAGGCTTACAAATTTGTTGCCACTGAATACTGTAAAAACCATGCAAAGAGTTTTAAATGTAGACAGTATTTCCGGTCCTATGGGAATTATTACATCTCTCCAAACTAATGAGTAGGCTCTTTCGCCAAATTCCTCAGACATTACTACCATCAGCGGCGTTTCCGGATGCCTTGAGTCGAGCTGGAAATATGAAAATAAATAAATAAATAAATATATATATATATATATATATATATATATATATATATATATATATATATATATATATATATATATATATATATATATATATATTGATTTCTGGTTTACAAAAAATTTCAATATTTAATGATGCATATACGGTATTGTTCAAATAAACTTACTTTGATCCATTGAATTATTCCATGTATTGGGTTATTTTTTCGCATATCCCCCAAAGTTTTGTCTCAAGGACGCTTTGAGCCCCGAGTTGGGTGTTTTCCCTTATAATCGCGAGTGCTCTGATAAAGTCGTTTTTTATAAAGCGAAACATTCAAGCTATTTATTCAATATTTTTATTTGCAACTGGTTCCACACTTCTTCGGAGATTATCCATTTTTTCACTAGAGAATTAATAATAGCGCAATGCGAAGCGAAAATGTAACGCGGCAATAAATGACAGCTGTTGTGCTGAATCTCGCCAACAGCTAGCGCATATTCCGAAATCTCGGCATACGTCTCTGCTGATGTCGGCATATCTGTTGTTTACTGATAAATTCAGCAAGCAATTATGCCAAATTTCGGCAAAGTGAAACATTTTACCGAAATATCAGTGAATGCATTTAACGAAGTTCAGAAACATGCGTATTGATTACTGAGCAATCAGCAAATTTACGTGTTGCTGATCAGTTTCGGCATTTTATTATGCCGAGCTCAAGAAATGGTTTTAAGTGTGCACATTTTGCATCGTGCGATGAAGTACATAAAGGATTGGAACAATGTCGCAAAGCTGATTTACCAGTAGCGACACCTGTCAATGATAAATGGAACCAAGAAAAGGAGGATCCTTTGGGAAATTTTCATATCGGCAGTAGTGATATCCAACATTTTTATTGTTTATTCAATAGTACAAATAGATATCAGCAATAAAAGTACTCTCGGAGTAGAAGAAAATCGATTTCAAAGTGATTACTACTACTTTTTTCAGTGTAAACTACGATTAAACATGGATAATCTGCAGAAATTTTCGGATCAACATTTTTTTAAACAGAAACCAGTGTAATGTTGATTTCTCGAGTACTAGAATGTATAGCGCTCGAGTACTATTTATTTTGGATACTTTATTTGTTATTTCCAGGCATTTGAAAAATTGTATCAAACCATGTTTAAAGGACTATTCACACATATCCGGTCCGGTTCAGTGCCGGCACGACACCGTGCACGGATACTGATATTATTTCATTCGTTTTCTATGCGCGCATTCGCACCTATCCGGCACCGTGCCATTTCAGTGCAGCTCGCCGTCAGTGTAGCGTCCGTCCGGCAAATTCAAATTCGTCGTCACCGATATTTTTTTTATTTTCACTGAAGTCGGTATGTAACTGCCGGAACGGAAACAGAACGGAAGGGTTCCGACAAAAAAAGAACACTGACGGCTCACTGAAGGTACTTTCACTGAACCGTCACGGAACCGAAATGTGTGAATAGTCCTTAATACTCTATTCTGAATAGACGGTAGATTTCGCACAACGAACTTAGATCAACAGATCATTTTTACCTCAGAGTAAAAACTTTTTCTTCAACTTCTACTATGATTTTCCAAATAAATTTGCCCGTTTTCATAAGAAATCGTTGAAATGGTGGAGTAATTAGAAATTTTCCTACCGATTTGACAGCTCTTACTGAAAGTATCATCTCTAAACAAGCAGCGCCTCTACATTTCAGTTTTGCGACAATGTGCCAATAGGCCAAGATAGAAATTGGAATCAAAACAAACGCACGTTTTCCATGTTGCATTTTCCTAGTTTCATTTTCCGTGTTTGGTGGTGCAGAACGGATTGAACATTTTTGTAACTTGGAAATTCCAATCGTTTTCACTATCGGAATGAAGTGCCACTACGAAGTCCTCGGTGTCACTCGAACTGCAGATGATGACGAAATTAAGAAAGCGTATCGAAAATTAGCTCTTCGTTGGCATCCAGATAAAAACTTGGATAACTCGGAGGAAGCAAATCAGCAGTTTTTGTTGGTGCAGGCAGCCTACGATGTGCTATCGGATTCACAAGAACGGGCCTGGTATGATAATCACCGTGAACAGATTCTGAGAGGCGGCCATACAAACTATGAAGATAATTCTTTAGATTTGTTTCAATATTTTACCACTTCTTGTTACAAGGGTTTTGGGGATGATTCCGGAGGATTTTATGCCGTTTACGGTGAAGTTTTCCACACCATCGCATCAGAAGAAATTGAATTTCTAGAATCTGAAGTAGATTTTGATGCTATACCAAAGTTCGGCAATTCCAAGAGCGATTATGAAACAGAGGTTCGATTGTTTTATGGATACTGGGAAGGCTTTTGCACGAAAAAAAGTTATGCGTGGTTGAATCCACACAACATTAGTGAGATTCGTGACCGAAGAATTCTCAAGGTAATCGAGAAGGAGAACAGAAAGGTACAACAAAAAGCTAGAAAAGAGAGAAATGAAGAAATTCGTTCGTTAGTTTTGTTTGTTAAAAAACGGGATAAGCGGATGCAAGCTTACAAAACATTGCTTGAGAAAAGAGCTGAGCAAAATCGACTTAAGTCTCAACAAAATCGATTGGATCAAATACGACGAAAGCAGAAAGAGATTGAAGAGCAGCAGAAAAACTCGTCGAATATATTTAATGAAGCATACGAGGAACAGTTGAAGTAAGTTTCTATCCTTATATCTCGATAACTTAGCAACTTTTTTTTATTTAGGAAATTGGAAGCATCTTATGCACAGGCATCGGAAGAGTCGTGTGAAGAGGAAGATGAAGCCGTTAAAACAGTTGGGAATGCAATGGCTGGACTTGTGATCGGTAAAGACGAAAACGGAGAGGAAAATTTCTACGTCGACGATCTTTATTGTGTGGCATGTGATAAAATGTTCAACAATAAAAAATCGTTCGAAAATCATGAATCATCAAAAAAGCATAAACAGAATATTGAGCTACTAAGAGAACAAATGAGAAAGGAGGATAGTGAGTTGTCCTATAATCAAACCACGAATTTGAAAAATGAGTCTGGGAATAATACCAACGAAGAAGAAACGTATGTAGATAGTAAATCAAAGAAAGGTAAAAACAAAAAGAAACCTCTTAGAAAATTACCTTCTTCCGATGAAGAAGAATCGAATCACATCCTTATTCCGGGGGACACTCCACTAAAAGACAGTGATGAGGATTGGAGTATTTCTAAGAAAAGTAAGAAAGGAACGTCCAAAATCAAGGAGGGATCTCAAAATAACAACAGTACTGCTAAAGACATCTCTGCGACTAATTCAACAAAGAACGAGGACGAGGCTGGAAATAGCAAACAATACGACGCAGGTGATTTGGATCAAAAATGTTTAACTTGCAATGAACAATTTAGTTCTAAGAACAAATTGTTCAATCACTTGAAACAGACTGGCCACACTGTCGAAAAAAAATTCAAGAAAAAAGGCATGAGAATTGGACTCAGGGAAGTGCAAAGGAGGAGAGAAGCGAAAAAAAAAGTTTAAGTTAGTAGTTCTTGAATATGTAAATAGGTAGTCATTTATATTAACCATCTTAAATCGAATAAGAAATATTTCCGTGTAGTTTCACAATAAACAAAACATGTTCGGTAATTCGTTTGTTTTTTCTCAACCCTTTTTAATAAATCAGAAATTAATCTTATTCATACGTTCGTTGATGATCTTAAGCTTTTAATGCAACTGAGGGTCCGGCTTTAATCGCGTCGACGTTCTCATAATCACGAGGAGCAAAGAAAACTTGACGCTCCACACCGTCTTTAGTAATGACTCCTATACGACAAACTCCTCCCGAACTGCCATCATGGTACATTGCGTGAAAAACAGATTTTTTGACAAATTCAACACATTCGTCCTTCGGCATTCCCTCTCGGTAGTGTTCTTTAACAAAGCCATAGATGTATGAGCTTCCCGAGCCGCCGATGGTAACACTTTGACGAATTTGCATTCCTCCTAACGGAACAGAATAAACCTGACCACCGAATTTTTTATCCCATCCAGCTACTATAATTCCAGCAGAAAGTGAATCCCGGTAATTGTAGCAATACTGACGGAACTCACTGGCGGCATCCGACACCAAAGACTGTTCTCCTGTTTGATTTCTGAAAGTGAGATACCATTACTTATGTAGGAGTTCATTGCAATCAACATCACTTTATCATACTCATGATAATACAGCGAATATGCCACAATGTCAGCAATTGCTTGCGTATCAGCTGCAGATCCGGAACGGCAACAATAGATGTTGTCAGTAAGCTTGGTCAATTTGTCTGTAACGCGATTTGCTACGTAAGTACCAGTACTGGTACGTGAATCCGCACCGATGACAACTCCGCCGTCGAATTCCACGGCCATTATTGTGGTCTAGAATGAAATCGAACCAGGTACTTAACCTAACATTTACAATAGATTTACTTACACCGGTGCTGTGGGGAGCGGTTCTCCAGTCATTTGAGCATTCCATGATAGAAAGATGTTTATCAAAATAGTCACCAACGGAAGTATTAAGTTTGTATTCAACAAATTACAATTTTCCTGTGAAATTAAACTACTCCAAAAACTGTTTACGAGCTATGAGGCGAAAATAAGTAAATGACAAAGCGAATTCTTGATGCGGTTCCGATTTTGACATTTCAATCTGAACGTCATATTGGAATCTACTACCTCATTCTGATTGCGATATCTTAAACATCCTTCACCATGAGGTGGCGTACATGTGCAATAGAAATGTACATGCAGAAACAAGTTGTAAGAATAAATTCAATTATGTGATGCAAATGTTTGCAGCAAGAAATTGATTATTAAGTTACATTAATGTTCTTTATTTTCTTAATATATTTTTATTAAACAGCTGCACGTTTATCTAAAAATACAGTCTTTTATTCATTAAACAATCAACCATCATTACAATTTAGTTCTACATCGATGACGATTTTCAATCAAATTCTCGTTTCAACTGATGTCTTTTTCATATTATTATTGATTTTCATGTAGTGTAAATTCCGTTATTTTTTCTGTGCACGATATCATGGTTTGAAATGACTATTTATTAAGTTTGATGGGCAACTAATGTTTTGTTGTTTGAATCAATCAGAAGTTTCACTACTAGAGGCGTTTACACAAAAAGAAAACAAAATTTGACATTCCATCAGATTTGTGTTTATCTTGCACTGGAAATAAAATGATTACAAGTGGTATAATAATTGCAATACAGAGAACGTAAGAAGAACTTCGTGAAAAACTTACTTCGTTTGACAAAGTTTCGTAAATTTTTATTTGAGTTTTTTTCTTTTACTGAAAGTAAAAAATGAAATTACCAAGAAGGAATTTATTCTTTTCGGAGGCGTTTTGGACAAAAGTCTTAATTGTCTGATGGTGACTTCGCCTTGTCTCTCTTCGCCAATGATTTTAATGGTGGTGCCTTTGGTGTTTATTAGGCCGGTTTTCCACCGGCTTCGCGGGATTGAATACATTGCTGCAGTCGAACTTATTGGCTTCTTGTCCAACAAGCAACGTTTAATTGCATTCATCAGTGCAATAAAGTTAATTTTCCTTGACATGGGCGATTTGTTTGAAGTCGCCATGGCTAACAGAATCACAGAACCAAAGTTTCTACTTATATGACGGATGTATTGAAGGCGTCAAGTTGTCCACGTGTTGCTTATCACCCGTGATGTCAAGTAATACAATAACTGCATATCACTGACAATTTTTCGCAAACAAATGGGGTAATCGAAATCGGTAGACATTTCAAAAATGACGAAAAAAAACCTTTGATTGCGGAAATTTTTATAGCATCCGGTATTAAATCTTGAAATAGATCGATTTCACGTAATAAATATTCAATCCACTCACCTTTTCGATTGATGTTTTTCAATTTATGATACTATAGAAAAAGTCATTAAAAATTTTGTGTAGATTTTCACGCAATTAAAATTTGTTTTGAGCGCAGCAAAAAGTACAAGCTTTTGTTTGCTTTGGTATTCGGCACAAAAAGAACGTGCTGTTATTACACACACATGACATTTGTCGAAATGACGCTATCTGCTTTCTGTCAAAAGCTATGGTGGGGGGCAGGCAACCGAACATCTTCCCTACCTGATTGTTTTTCTTCTCATCTCAAACCAGACAATAATAAAGGCTGTCGCGGTTGTCAAAATGTTGCAAAATTGAGAAGTTTAATTCGTGAGTCTCAATGAAGCGTATGATTGAGAAGCTTAGGGCATATTCAGGAGTGTTCTAGTTCTAGATGCATAATTTATGTCAGTTTTAAAATTTAAATCTAGAAATTATAACAAAATAAACTGGCAGCCCCAGCAGCGTTTTACCTGTGTTTCAATTATAGAAAAAATAGAACGGCAATGTATACCAGTTTTAAATTTGACAGTAGAACTGGTCGAATGAATAAAACTAAAACGGATTGCTGGGGATACGTTTGTTTCAGTTTCATTTACATTATAGACCACCCATATGAATCTTGCAGCTGCTGAATTTGCTCTTAGGGCATATTCAGGAGTGTCTAGTTCTAGATGCATAATTTATGACAGTTTTAAAATTTTCTTTGAGAATTTATAACAAAATAAACTGGCAGCCCCAGCAGCGTTTTATCTGTGTTTCAATTATAGAAAAAATAGAACGGCAATGTATACCAGTTTTAAATTTGACAGTAGAACTGTTCGAATAAATAAAACTAAAACGGCTTGTTGGGGATACGTTTGTTACAGTTTCAGTTATATTATGGACCACCCATATGAATCTTGCAGCTGCTGAATTTGCACAGAAAATATTACCCATTGCACGGAATATTCCTACAAAAGTAGTGTGGAAATATGGTGTTATCTCAAGTAGCAATCCGCAACTAGTTCTGATACGACAAAGTCCAAAATATGTTGCAACAAGAGCACGAACATGTTTTTTATGTTATACTGGTTAAAACAATGTGACAGCAGTGTTTTTTTATAACGTAAACATTAAACTAACTATCATTTGTAAGTTATCGTTACTTGATTCTAACATATCTTTAATCACAGCTATGTTTTTAGCTACTAGTTGAAAAAGGTTTATTTTCCGTTGCGAAACCATTATAAATACGTTAACGTATATGTGAATCGTTACTGTGAATTGATATAGCAATAACTTAGATATTATAAGATTATAACATATAATTTCTTCATTATATCAGACAGTTATCGGTAAGTTTTCCCAACGTTATGATAACTAAAATGCAAACAAAACAACCTTTGTTGGTTTGAATATGGCGAACACAATATGGAGTCTCAAGAAGTGTGTGAAACGTAAATAAAACCAGGATATTACTTTTTTCAAAACTACTTTTTGCCGAAAATAGTGAAAGGCAGAAAAGTCATTTTTGTTCTATGCACCGTCATAAACACGAATAATATAATATAGGGATTGAACATCGATTGTGATAATATTATAGTTCTCATGATATTTGAATTTAAAATGATGAGAAATCACTCTACTTGGAATAATTTTGAGCATTCTGAACATAGGGTTATTTTGTTGTTAAATTTTTATATCTTTATAAACAGATTTGGATTGAAGGCGCATAAAAAACAGTTTAGTAAAATTGAATTCCGCTCGACAGTTTTTGGATCGTTGTGAAATTTGTACCTTGTATCAAGTTTGTGACTTAAAGTACTCTTCTGCTTTTTTATTGATGATAGAAAAGTATTCTGGATTCATTAAATGTTTATAATGTCGATGGTGACTAAGTTTCAACTAGTTTACTTGGAAACAAGTTATTTTCAAGTTATGAAAAGATAAGTTATTTCAGTATGGCATTACAACGTAACGACAACATATTTTTAGCCGACTTAACAACTAGTAGAAACTGCGCTTTTTGAGTCATGCAAGTGGTTAGATGTTAGTAACAATCACTCAAATATCTGGTTGCAAACTAGTCACAAACAAGCTAGCATAACAAAAATTGTTACTTGGGATCTTGTTATTTTGTCGATATTCTACATAAAGTAAAAGTATTCTACACGTTTTTAGTGCTCATTAAGAAAAATAAGTGGATGAAAACATCCAAAATTCTCCAGTAAAACTAGTCCAACGGGGCTCCAACTCCTCATTTTAAAAATGGCTCAACAATGGACAATGACATCTGTCTGCCGGGTTTGTTAAACTAAAAAACGGCACACGTTTCAACGGTCTGTTTGAAAATCGGCAAACGAAGGTCCCTTGTTGGCCTCCCGTTGAACGATTAATTGGACGTTGATTGGACCAGCGATACAACGTATTGGACCAACGAGAGAACACCGTTGAACGTTTTTTTTTCTAAGAAGATAATTTGTAATGGTGTGGACGATGCATACTTACCTATTGCATGATTGCACCGATGCATACTGGTGCCAAAAACTAGGTTAGAGTCAATTAAATTTTTCTGTTCTGGTTTCAATATGAGGGTAAACGTATTGTTTCGTATATTTTCAAATGATTTTGTTCATTGCGTACGTTAAACAAACTAACTAAAAATCTGTACCGACGCGTAAACATTATCAAATTAGCAATATTAGGATGAGAAAAAGTTGTTCTCGATCAATATAAATGGTTATTAACTTCAGAAAGACCATTATTCGTCATTCGGTAAGCGGACTCGAAACATTATCGGCTTAAAAGCTGCAGTTGAACAAATTGTCTAATGCAATATACGTGATGTTCTTTGTCAAACACGAAGTGAAGGTCACAAAGTTTTCATTAGAGTTTGGAAATCTCCAACATTTCACGCAGAACTTTTAAGCTCCAAAAAGAATTTTCTAAAGTACATTCATGTTACTAAGTGTCTTTCGAAACTTTTTCTGTGCTTTCATGTTGTTAAAGTTTCACGCATAATTTTAAGCAGCTAGCGACACCAGTTTGGCCGTGTGGAACATCTGATTCTGACATCAACGTGAAATTTGGTACATAAAATTAGAAGGGACATGATTTTTAAAAGCATTTTTGGTTTCAAGAAAACATGTTGAATACCGATATTTCATCCACGCGTAGACCCAAATCTGTCAGTTGTCCTACCAGAGTAAGCAATTGCCGCAATGCCGGTAGATACCGAGTTTTACATTATTCAGAAGCCATAGATATGCAATCCGTACGGTGAGTACTTAGCTTCAGATTGGATCGAAGCGAAGAGAATAATATCATTTCTCTCTGTTATTTCCCAGCGGAAATTATTTCATACAGCTTTTTCCTATCGGAATGTCAGTTTCCGACCTTTCCCAGCACAGTTTGCCAATGTGCCCGGTTACTGATGCACACAGTCTCTGTGTTTCTCTCGATTATTTCCGAATATAGCGGGGTAAGCATAAATTTTCTCACGTGTCTTAAAGGGTGAAGAGAACGGTCGAAAAGGATCAGGCAAGATTTGACAATAACATGTCTGGAAATGTTTTTGTTCCATCTCGCTTTTCCCAACGTTGTTTTCACGTGGTGACCGAGGAAAAATCGTCAAATGCTCACGAATACTTTCGTAATAGTGGCGGTGTGTGAATGTGGCGAATTTTCTGCTGTTTTCGCCTGCGAGTGCTGCTACTTGAACGACACTGGGACTGATTCTCTTTGCTGCGGCTAGTGCTGATGTCTGCTGGAGGCTCTCAGTTGTGATGCGAGTTGCAAAAGCAATAGGCGCGTGGAAATCTCGTTCACGTTGTAGTGTGGTAAATATTTTCAGGATGTGTGCTTTTTTCAGAATCTTGTTTTTATGCATACTCAGATGATGGCTAGTTCTGCGAGTTTAAAGTTTTTACGGTCTATTAGGTCATGTGCGATTAGCTTTATTTGATGTTTTATTGTTTTCGGAGAAAATCGTGAGGAATTAATGTTTTCGGAAGATAAATTGATTATGTTCATCGTTGTACGAAGACGGAAAGCTTGTGGAAGAGTCATCGTATATGGATGTTGAAAGGTCGTTCTGAAGGTGTATGTGGCTGCATTGAGAGCAATGTTAAATTAAGCAGAACCATGTGATTCCTGCTTTTGCACGGTTCATTTCTGCAGTAATACGAAATTTTCAGTGATGAGATGATTTTTCATTCGTATCTAGTTTTCGTCTTAGTTTTCATATTAGTGGATGCGACATGAGAGTGACGCAGTGGAATGATTATTTTATTCGCACATCTGTTATTCTGTATTTGTGTGAGTGTAAGAAGCATTGATTATGCAGCGAGAGTTTTCAAAACACGCGTTGTGCTGACCGCGGAGGCAGGATTGGGGCTTAACCGGAGGCTTGCCTGGGCAGCTTCCAAAACTGGGCCGCTTAGCTGAACATATTGGGAATTGTTCCATACTGCAACTGTGACAACAATCGATTGATGGATGAAAATTGGGTCCTCGTGCTTGGTTGTTGGATAAATTGTATCATTAGCAGTTTTACCTCATAGGTTTACAGATATGAATCTGAGCTCTGTGTAGTTGAAAAAAGATGGTGCATTCAAATCGATCGTGAGACTAGCGAGTAAAAATGAGAATTTAAATTCAAATCCGAGTGGAAGATATTCCAGTACTTGTCATCGTATTCATAAAGGTTTTTGAAAGCTTTAAAGAAAAGTATATAATGGAGTACGAGGAAACAGTTGTTCATTATAATTATTATTGTCGAGGAAGCTTAGTTTGTGTTTTTTTCTATGTGTATAAAGATATAGATTTAAATTATTAGAAGCTTCCTACTTAATCTATGATCGCTACATGTCTGAATATTTATGCATTTATGCGACATGACAATAACTTAATCGACTAACGAGTATGGTCATTTCTCGCTTTTCAATTGAAACGACTCTCAAATAACATGTTCCATCGTAAAAAGCTAAAAGCTGATGAAAAATTGAGTACAACCAACTTTTGATTATCGAAAGATGGATTCGTCGAATTTAAATCGATAAATTTGTTTTACTCCTTTCAGGGGATCTCACATTGGTAGATGTTGCGATTTGTTGAATCGTCATCTTAGAAACGACAGCTGGCACAATTGTTTTCATGATTCATGCATTTGATGTTCGGATTTAAACTTGTACATGGATTCAGGTTATTAGCATTTTATTTCTAGCAGTCTGATAAGCTGACGTTGGGTACGTTTTTTTTGACAGCCACCGGATAACCAGAGAGAAAGTTTTTTTTTATTTAAGTTCATCCGATTCAGCCACATGAAACCGATCATTTTAATTAAGCTGTAATAAGTTTTCAAAAGTTTTACTTATTTGCTATTTCATTACCGTGAAAAAATATTGCCTACGTATAAACAGAAAAATTACAATTTTTGGCACTAAAAGGCGTAGCGTGATTGGTAAGACCAATGTCACTTTAGACATTACGAAGCGTTACATGCGTTACTTTTTTGTGAGTCATAGGTGTTATGAAGTTACATACGTTACTTTTCAGTAAGTTATAGGCGTTACGAAGCGTTACATGCATTACTTTTTTGTAAGTTATAGGCATTGCGGAGTGTTACATACATTCCTGTTTTTGTGAGTTATAGGCATTACGAAGCGTTATATGCGTTATTTATTAAGTTATAGGCGTTACGAACCTTTACATGCATTTTTTGTGAGTCTTCGGCGTTACAAAGCGTTACATGTTTTAAATTTTTGTGAATCATAGGCGTTTCATGCGTTATTTTTCAGTAAGTTATGGGCGTTACATGCGATACTTTTCTGTAAGCTATAGGTGTTACGAAGCGTTACAAGCGTTACTCATTTGTAAGTTACAAGCGTTACATATGTTACTTTTTATAAATTTTTGACGTTACGAAGTGTTACATGCGTTACTTTTTTGTGAGCTGTAGGTGTTACGAAGCGTTACATGGGTTACTTTTTATGAGTTATAGACGTTACGAAGCGTTACAAGCGTTACTCGTTTGTAAGTTACAAGCGTTACTTGGGTATCACCCTCAATTATTTTTTTCGTACTAATATCTGTACTCAAACGTTAATTTATCTCTGAGAAATTTATGTGGGTTCCGTTTTGGAATTTCAGACCACTACATCCGGAACTGAAATCTGAACCCAAAATAGCCAAAGTATACTTGTGTGACCACCTACTATTATGAGCTATAAATTTAGAAGATGTTTTTCGTTCTCCATGAATCGGCACCCCTTGCAGTGAATTGTCGTTATATAAAGTAGGAATGTAAATGATCTCAGAATATATGGCATCATCAAAAGTCTTGAGGATTGTTGTGCTTTATAAATATTTTTGTTTTTTTAATTATTTTTTTTATGCCCATCACACTCCCTCACACCAAAGAGCTTCATTTTGTGAAGCACCCTAGTAGTGGAATCAGACTAATCTCAGCTAAAAAAAATAAATAATCTGGCAAAATACTACTGAAAAAGAAAGTCTAAGAAAGTCTTGTGTTACAGAAATAACATGACAGTAAACATAAAGAAATATAATACAATAACCTTCTCTCAGCAACAGTCAACAATTTAATTTGATTATTCCATAATGACAGTTCCAGTGGAAAAGTTTAAAGTGTCTGTTAAAAATGCTGATAAAAGGCACACCGAGAATTAGGTACTTAAGTAATCTTCAGTAACTTTTCATCTGAGGGCCCTCGGTACGGGCCCCACTTTAAAAAAACACATGGCTACCCCTAATGCACTAGAAGTACGTATGCCAAGTTCAGTAACAATCGGTTCAACCCTTTCAGAGTTATGGTTGAACATTGCATTTTTAAGGGGCAATTTACAATCATAGGAAAACAGGCATTGTTGCAAAACTCAAAAGCAGTTTTCTTCGCTGTCATTGAGAGGAATTTCGAAGGAGAAATATCAGTTTATTTGAAACACTAATGCTTTTTCTTGATGATTCATCTAGCAGTAGCGATGAAAAATGCTTACGCGTTTTTCAACAATAGTTGTTCTTTTAAGATTGTAAGTAGAACCTTAATGGAAAATGGAATATATGTTATCGGTTTTATCAGACCCTGTCAGCTTGGAACGAAATCGATCTTCGGCTCAGCAACGCCATCACACGGCATAACATTCAACATACCATGTCAATTGTATTGGCGCGCAGTGCTACTATTTTGGCGCGCACGAATTTGACATTTCTCCCTCCTACTTCTATGTACAAGATTCGATGCGGACTCGCCTGAGGGCGCCATGCTCTCAAAAACGGGTGTTGCCAATGACTTGTTCGGGAAATGTGAGAACTGGATATCTTGTTAATATGATGTCTTTGGTATTATCCAACCTTCAATCTTCTATCATTGCATAAGTAAGGTGCTTCAAGATGCTCAATTCATCAAATACTTTACTGCTCGATATCAGGCCCGTGCGCAGGGGGGGGGGGGGGGGTTTGGGGGTTTTAACCCCCCCATGAAGAATTTTTTTTAAATTAAGTTTCATGAACAATGGATTATATTAAAGTGCAAATAACTTGACAATTCATACTACGTTTTCAGAATTTTTTTTACAGTTTCAATATTGTGGATGACGCAACTTTCTTTTTCAAATTTTGGCGCCTTTCCCACTTTCTGTCAAGTGTTACTGGAAATGCAGTCATCGATGTTACGCATTTGTATAGTGCGTGCCCGAAGTACCGACTACCACCGCTCTCAATAACGCGTATCTTTTCTCTAGAGTAAAGCCCAATACTTACATGCAGTGGAACTATTTTTTTTATCGTTTTCGCTAAAAAATGTTCGACAAAATTGTCCCCCCCTTTAATGATTTTTGCGCACGAGCCTGTCAGAATTCGTTTTACATTGTCAATATAGTGGACACCCACCTCTCCCCTTGAAACCCCTCCCCCCAGGAATAATTACTGCGCACGGGCCTGCTCGACATACATTGGTAAAGTAAAGTATCATAAGTTTCCGAAAAATATTTGGCTCGAATTATTAATTAACACACTGCAATTATTTTAGATCTTATGTTTTATAGATATTTTATAGAGATCAGTTTTATATGTCTTAAGGGATTTATTAGATTACTTCTTAGTAAAGCTAAGCTGTTTAGTTTTTTTTGCCTCGCTGATACACAGATGAATATAATACTATTAGTTTTGTTTAGTTGAAGCAAATTCGCTTGATTTAGATTGGAATGCAATTGCTCTTTAATTAACATTTCAATTTCTCTGTTCTTTGTTTCTGTCATGGATTTTTTGTTGACTGTCTTGGACAAGATATAAAATCGATATTTACCGTTATTATTCAACTTGACTTCTAAAACTGAATTCAAGACCTGTATTCTGGTTTACCAAAATTCTGAACTTAATTTCAGGTTAGTTTGAAAATCTCGGTTAATTTTTCAAAAGGGCGTATAAGCAAGTGACAGTTTCTCTTTGTTTACTTTCTCTTCTATTAATTACCAAGCGGTTTCCACGTTTATCACTCCACTCTTTGCATGAAATGATACCCGAAACTTTCGACTTTTAAATAGAATAGTGATATCAAAGAAAATCTTTTTAATCACATCACAATAATCGAAAGGGAGAGTGATTAAAGTGAAACTGTCACTTGCTTATACGCCCTTTTGAAAAATTAACCGAGAAATTTAGTTATAGATTAACAGGTTCAGTATTAAGGAGAGAGTTGGCATCACTGGGAGTGCGATGCGATGTCCTGGTACTGCTCCCAAGAAAGTATAATTTCAATGTGTTGTTTGATAAGTATAGTTAAAAATTTGGTTGGAATAGTTATTTTGAGTGATAGTGCAGGTGTCACAAGTATGTGTATAGTAGTGAGAGTGCTATTTATTGAATAATATTGATCCGCGAAACTAAAGATGCTCAAGCGGATACTGTGAATTTGCCGCCCCAAAAGTCAACGATTTTAACCTGTTAATCGATCGAAGCGCCGTCTGCATGTCATTGTCGGTGTTGTCGGATTTCTATGGAATGTGAAAGTTTACAAGTCGATCGTGTCATTCAGACTTAATGTCTAGGGTTGGTCTGCAGCGGACCCATTCGTGAGTGTTTTTATTTTATTCTTTTAGTGGTCATTTCGCGTTGCTGACAGCAGAACGAGCAGGAGAAAAGTGATACTGGTGAGATCGTTCCTTGGAGATATTTTATATTTTTCTTACTTATTATATTTCTCCTGAGTATCGAAAATCAGGTTTTGTTGAGATCATATTGTTTACCAAAACATATCCGGATCTCTTTCCCTCTCTACTAACAAATCTCCTATCCCGTGATGCTCGTGGAGATACAGTGCTACCCGCGGTTTCTAGAAACAACGAGTATCGGACTAACATTCCTTCCTTTCCCTCAGTAGCACAGTCTTTGGTCGTAGCCAGCGTCGTTATTGATCATTTAATAAAAAGTTACGAGTAAGTGGGTATGTACAGTGAAAATGATTTGCTTCTCCCAAGTTTAATTTTCTTGGTTCATTGTACATTTCCACTCATTTGGTCAATCACGAAGTGCAACTACGGGCGATCTACTTCAGCTCAGCTCAGTTCAGCTCAGATTAACAGGTTCAGTATTAAAAACTGTGACAATTTTATTTTTTCTGAAACAGGTTTCATGATTAGATTTTGGAACAGATTTTAGTTTAGGTTATCGACTCGAATCCAGAATTCTAATTAGGATTTTAACCTCAGAATTCATGAACGAAATTCAGGATTTTAGATGTGGATTCTGGAACTGAATGTTAGATCTGAACTCCGAACCTGAATTTTCGAACTGAATTCATTTTCAGAATTTAATTCCTCATTAAAGTTCCAGGATTTTTGCCCAGAATTAAGAACCTGCATGCTAGAACTAAATTCGGAACATGGATTCTGGATCAAAATTTAGAACTGAATTCATTTCCTTTATTACGGTTTGGAATTCATGTTTAGAATTCAGTTCAAGAACTAAATTCGGATCTTGGGTTTTGAAAATGAGTTCAGCGCCATAATTCTCGAACTAAACTTATGATTTAATTTCTTGGTCTGGATTGTAGGATTCTAAAGCTAAGGTTAAACTTTTTTGAAAACTTCCGCTTCGCAAATAGAGATTTTTGTACATGACAAGTGCCACCAGTGATTTGTTTGCTTTGTTTGATGCCTGTTTTATTTATATGTTTCCGGCAAGTCTGTTGTGAAAATTTCCAACATTGACGGATATTCACGGATTTATGCATTCTCTACGAATCTCTACGGATTTATTTATTTTGAACTATTTCTTTAGAAAACTACAAAATATCAAAATTGAGAATTTAAATTAAAGACTAATATTTCTCCTCGGATTTCCATATCATAAATCTATAATCTTTTTGCCTTTCTCATATAGAAAGGTTATGTAATCACTGTGAAAACCGACTTTTGAACACACACACACACACACACACACACACACACACACACACACACACACACACACACACACACACACACACACACACACACACACACACACACACACACACACACACACACACACACACACACACACCAATATACCATTCGACTCAATTAGTCGAGTACGCAAAATCTCTCTCTCTCTCTGTATGTGTGTGTGTAAATTTCTAAATCGGCCTCAAATCTTCTCCTATTGATAGTTTTTATCAGTAGACGGTCAAACAAACCGATTTCGGTTATTCTTTTAAGAATCGAAGAAAATTATTTTGAAGAATACCACAGTATTATGTATGATAGTATGATTAATATGAGAACAGCATCATTACACCACTAGGTGAACTAAAATAGGTTTTTTATGAACTGCATTTAGCTCTTACAAATAAGTAGCACATTATGAACTATTTTCTTATGCTGTATTTCCTACCCAAGTAGCATGGTAAGTTGCTGTCCTGTATATTTCTACTGATTGTGCAATTTATCAAGTTAGTTTATATCACTATTCTAGTAACTGTTGTGTTATGGAAAAAGCGCAATTTTTCTGTGTTGTGCAACATACTTTCAAGTTCATCCGTTATTACGAACATTTATTCACAACGATTGTGCAACTGATGCAAAAACTCATGCGTCGATTCCATCAAAAAGGTAAAAATAAAATCAGCGAAAAAACAATTGTGAAACTCATGCAATCTGCTACGTAATGTAAACAAGAAATGGAGTCACGTTTACAAAAACATAACAAACATAATTTCTAATAAATAAGTTTCACATTTGATTTTCAATACAACTGCTCTCAACACAAACATGGATTTTGTAAAATAATCTGCACATGAAAAATGATAATGTAAATGAAAAATCGACAACGAGCTTCATTTTTATGGTGATACATGTATTCGTACGTCCGAAATTTTCAAGCGCTTTTAAATTAACGTGTTTTGATGATTGTACACAAATTTCTGTGAAAATAACAGTCTATTATTTTTAATGAGAATCATCGGAATGGTGTTTAAAATACGTGTATTCAAACATTCTTTAAAATTGTCAAACGATTTTAATCAAATTAATGTGTAATTAAACCTGAAGATCTCGAAATGATTTTTTCTTGAATATTTTCCAATATGGCTTCGATTGTAACAGTGAGTTGAATAGAAAATGGTTCACCCAACGTAATGACATATATTATCTAAATAACAGGAAACATTAACATGTTAATATTTCGGAAGAAAACCCTCTACGTTTCGTTTTTTATCAGTTTTAATCTTCTAGTTGAATTAAACAACAATACAGTACAGTTATATATCTTAGAGGGCCCGACATTTGTGATAAACACTGTAGGTATTATTTTGGCAAGTCCGTGTGCTGTAGTTGCAAAAACAAGTTGCACAAGCGGTAATATATAACTATGCGAGTAACTGTGATGAAATTAACTTTTCGTTCAATATCTTTGAAAAGTGATGTCAGGTCTGCTTATTTTTTTTCGCGAGATGAAAACCGAATACAAATTATCTGATTGATTTTTGTTTTCATTGCGTATATAACGCTGTATTCCTGCAACTTTTATGATAATAATCTCATGTCTGCAAGTTTTGCGTTCAATTCAAACAGATAAAACTTGCACAACTTTTTTGCAAGTTTTGAATTTTATATCAATGTTTTTCTAAAACTGAAGAAAACTGCACACACTGATCTAAAAATCCATGAGGCAGCCAAAACAATGCGGACTCTGCAGAAATATATTTTTTACAGCATCGTTATCAATTCGGCTTAGCCTTTTTTGCCTTGCAGAGAGCATCAATCATTTCACTAATTTTTCTCCCACAAGAGATTTATAGCAATTTCGACGTATATTGTGCCTGGTACAATTATGACAGCCGTTTGGAAAGTTTTTGATAAGTTGCACAATTGTTATAGTTACTCCCGTTTTACATGACGATGTGAAATTTTTTGTAGAGCTTCTAGTGAAACATGAACAAGTTGGTGATTTACTGCACAATTGTTTCAGATGTACTTAAGTTGTTCTACAGTGATTTTTCGGTAGTATTGTGAAACTTAACAGTGATAAGTTGCACAACCAATTTTAATATATATTTCTAAACATATCTAACATAAATAACATTCCTAAATCAATTGTAAAACATCTTGAAAGTTCAATAAGTTGCATTTGCTACTTGGGTATAGTATTATTAGCTCGTGTCAATAGATCTTTGAGACGTAGATTATTTTTAGGATGACTTAAAATATAAACTTTCATATCCTACTTGACAGCACAGAATGTCGCCATCTCGGATTTGAAAATAGCTTAAAACATTACTTTTTGACATCTTTTCGCCATATGAGTTCCAAAAATGCTGATATTGTAGGAATTTGAAATAACTTTGATGAAGTGGAAGTTGCAATTTTGGGTTCAATAGTACCTTGAAATATCAAAGTTTGAAGCCTACTCGTCGAACCTGTTCCAAAATACCCATAAGATTTGAAACAATATCAATAAACCGGAGCCAAATTTGAAATTATCCTATTTGAAATATCCTAAGAAGTCAATTTTCTCTAAGCTTTAAATCTATGTTTATGGCAATGTTTAGTATATATCTATTTTGTTTCGCTTGAGAAAACTGAAACTGACCCAGGGTAGTTTTATCAAACAAACAGTTTTAACGAAACTGAGTTGGGTTTGCACTTAGTAACGGGGGTACGAGCAAACTCGATACAAGAATCAGGTTCGAAACTAATGTCGTTTTCACTTGATGCCAAACCCTAACTGTTGTCAAAACGTTTGTTTGAAGCTGAAAATCGTGTCAGTTTCAGATTTGTTCAAATCACCTGTGTGCGAAACCAACACAGTTTTGTGAAATGCGTTTGTTTCATGAAACTACCCTGGGTCAGTTTCAGTTTTCTCAAACGAAAACGACATAACTCAATTCTCAGTCCAATGACATTGAAACTAGGTTCGAAGCTGCCTTCAAACAAACGGTTTGACAGCAGTTATAGTGGAAACTGGGTTAGGTTTAGTTTCAAGCGAAGGTTCGGATGACATCGTTACGGCATGCTGTGATTGACTCGTGAAACATAGGTCAATTCAAACCGAGTTTTCGGTAGTGTACTATTGACTATCGACATTGACATTTGGTCCCGTAGAGTGAAGAGTGTGGCATTTTTATGCCAAAAACTTTTTGTTTCGTGTTATTTGATTGTATGGTAGGACCATGCTTGTTGTCAATAAGTCATTCTATAGTACAGAGGCACTGTTACAATTCTAGAAGTGTGCAATAGAACTCATCACGTCCTCCAGTTACGACATTACCCACCCGCCTTTTTTTATTCCGATTCAATTCACATGTGATTTCAACGACATGGGAATAAAGAAGAAATTTTATACTTGTTGAAATAGTACGATAAGTGATCCAATTATTGTACTGGTATTCTGTAATAGACCAGAATACTTTGCTACTGTATCGGAACTTAGAAGGGACGCTTTGTAAGATTAAGGCAAACGGTTTAGTATGTGGTAGTAGTGAGCTTTCTGGATTCCTTTATAGCGAATGGTTTTATTCGGAACACCTAATCCATACCGTTACAAGAAAACTAATTTTTAGATGTTCACTTTTAGTTTTATTCTGCTTTTCATTAGTCCACGTAGTGAACACAGACTCACAAAGGATTCGTTCCTTCGGAACGGGTGTGAAACTTAAAGGAGGCCAACCAAATACAAGCTCTCAAAGCACATATTCTCCAAGGGTGGCTTGTCATGTGTCTGCGTTTTATTGCTGGCCCTCATCTGAGTTGCTTGAAAAGAGTGAACTTTTACGATGCACTAAACCAGTGAATCGAATACCGTTTGCATAAGCTTTTGCTCAGTGATAAAATCAGCGGTGCAAATTGAGAAATTTATTTATGAATGAATTCATTTTCCGAAGCGAATAAAATGCTCCTTTTATTGCTTTCATGTTTTGATCGCCTTAGGGTGGAATGCTGCTGTAAAACGATAAAGCCTCAGGTTTAATTAAAAAACTTCAATCTGCTGTGACCTGATAAGCTGGAAATAGAACAAAAATGGTGGCAAGTGTACCAAACTGGGGAATGCTTTTTTGCTAAGATATGAGAGTTTTTGGGCGGAGGGAAGTTTTCGATATCTGAACTGAGAAAAATCTAGCTGTTGTTATCGTTTAGACTCATAGCTCCGGCGAGGCTACAGAAATAGTATAGACATCGACCGGACACATTGGACGTTTAATTATTTATTTCTCTGTTAGAAACCACATTTGTTGGACAGAAGACCCTGGTGGGAAAAATAGAGGAAGGCAAATAAGAAAAAATATGACAAGTATAACAGTTCATTATGTTTGATTGGAAATAAAACCACGAAACTGAAACCAACTTTGTTTAATTTGGAGACTAAAGAGAATATTATTGAATTTATATATGAAAATAATTTGTAGTTTCAAGCTTCCTCGCAAGCTATGATTTCACTCTGAAAACAACTTTTTCTATAGATACTCACGGAGAAACAGATTAGAAAGATCCTTTTGAGCTAGTTAATATTTGGTGGAAACATTCACCATTATTACTAATTCAGAAATTTCCAGCTCGACTAAACTGAATATGTGCCTTACAAAGAATGACTTTTGCCTTCGTATGCCTTGTGGACTGGATAATGCTTCACCAAAGTGTACCAGATATAACCGCAGAGGGTTGGGAACCGTTCTAGTAAATAGAGTCTATATTACAGACAATCATAATAATAAAATTTCATCAAACTTTAGTCCTGCCTTAAGCTTGCAAATAAGAATAAGGTCGAAAAAGGAACATTAAATTGAATGTAAATTGTAGAACTGTCTCCGTGCATAGCATGGAGCAACAAAGCAGGAGTTTTTCCTCCGGAAAATCGAAACGGAAGGTTGCTACATGATGTCTCAAGAAAAACAGGAAACAGCTGGTGCTTTTTAAGGTGAAATATTCAGAGCGTACGCATTATGTGTGACTTTTTGCGAGGAGTGCGTTCCAGATATTGGAGAACGTCAGCAAGGTAGAGTACTACCTCTAGGAAAAACTTTGTTTCATCTTTCATCTCAAATGAAAGGTGTTACGGCTGCTATTGAATTTCATCCGGATCCGATTCCCCGTTCCAGAAACACAGGGTGAAGTTTGTTTAAAATCTCAAACCACCGTTTGACGATGTAAAATATTGAAAACAGAGATCAAAAACTCCAAGCGCGGAACTTACTCCGTTTTCTCAGAGACATCTCATCGACTTTCGCGAAACTTAAGCTCAAATGAAAGGTCTTATAGTCTTACAGGCTGCAATAGGATTTTGTTCGTATTCGACTTCTGTTTTCGGGACTACAGTGTGAAATGCGTTCAAAATTCCAAATTATTTTTTTACACCGACGAAACAATTTTTCTACATTTTTCTCAAAACTGGTTACGAACTTATTTTTGTTTAAGCATAACAAACTTTCTTGTTTCTATTTAATTTTTCAATGAAAAATTTTTCAAGATTCTGTTATTAATATTTATGAAAATATGAATAATATGAAAAAGACATCAATATATCATTAGGTGGATTAAAACCGGTTTTTGTTGTCGTTAAATTTCAAGCGATTTAGAAAAAAATGATGATGATAGTTAAGTGCTTGTCAGTAAGCCAACTAACTGAGGATTAGAAATTCAATATTGGGGGAAAAATACGATTGAATGACGATTATATTATGAGAGTAATACAATCCTATATTCACATTTTACTATTTCGATCCAAAAAGGAGGTGATAATTTACCGAGCATTTTTAGTTTAGCATTTAGTAATTATACTTTGACAATTTATTCTGTAAGCTTTATGTTGTTTTCGCTTGAGAAAACTGCAACTGACCCAGGGTAGTTACATCAAACCAACACTTTTCACGCAACTGAGTTGGGTTGTGAGCCAATGTCGTAGAAACAGGTGAGGCAAACACAACTCGTTTGCGTTAGTGAAATTAACTTTGCCTTAGCAAGCCAAGTAAAACTAAAAACCACTCTCGACCCACCGTTCGGACTAGACTAGGCATTGAATCAAAGCATGTTTATTTCTCATGTCGGTCGTCATACCGAACTATTTACAAGTTTTTGGTTAACAGCGTGGTCTGCACCACCTGTTTATATCACATTGGGTGTGAGCAAACCCGATATAAGAATCAGGTTCGAAACTAACTCGATTCTAAGTTCAATGACGGTAAAACTAAATTCGAAACTGTCTTCAAGATAACGGTTTAGTATCAAGGGAAAACGACATTAGATAGAAGATGCATTCAAAAAATATTTTTGTCGATATGTTAACCTGTACTTACCTAACAGCTATAGGCCTGGGGTGTCCTTTGCTGTATCAAGCATACGTCTCCACATAACTCGGTCCATGGCTGCTCATCGCCAGCCACTCAAGGCACGGATGCTTCTGAGATCACCCTCCACTTGATCGATCCACTTTGCTTGCTGCGCTCCTCTTCTTCTTGTACCAGTCGGATTAGATTCAAGAACCATTTTCACTGGGCTGTCGTCCGACATCCTTATGACATGCCCAGCCCATCGTAGACGTCCGATTTTAGCTGTCCGTACGATAGGTGGTTCTCCTAGCAGCTGTTGCAATTCGTGATTCAAACGCCGTCTCCACGTTCCGTCTTCCATCTGCACTCCGCCATAGATGGTCCTCAGTACCTTTCTTTCGAAAACACTGAGGGTTTCTTCTCTAGAGCCTCTGCCTCTCATGTATTGTGTTTTCGACGCATTTATGGCCAGTCCGATACACCTAGCTTCAGCTTTCAGTCCGATGTAGGTTTCCGTCATCTTCTCAAGGTTACGTGTCACAATATCAATATCGTCAGCGAAGCCAAAAAGTTGTACGGACTTTCGGAAGATCGTGCCACTCGTGTCGATCCTCGCTCTTCGAATCACACCTTCCAGGGCAATATTGAACAAGAAACAGGAAAGTTCATCACCTTGACGTAGCCCTCTCCGAGATTCGAAGGGACTCGAGAGCGTCCCAGATACTCGGACGTAGAACATCACTCTATCTATCGTTGCTTTGACCAATCGCGTTAGTTTATCTGGGAAACCGTGTTCGTGCATTATCTTCCATAGCTGTTCTCGATCGATTGTGTCCTATGCCGCTTTGAAGTCAATGAATAGGTGATGCGTGGGTACGTTGTATTCACGACACTTCTGGAGTACTTGTCTTATCGCGAATATGTGATCCGTAGTGGCGCGGGCTCCAGTAAATCCCGCTTGGTACGGCCCTACGAATTCCTTAGCTATTGGTGATAGACGACGGCAAAGGACTTGGGAGAGTACCTTGTAGGCGGCGTTCAGCAATGTGATTGCGCGGTAATTGCAACAGTCTAGCTTATCGCCCTTTTTGTAGACGGGACATATCACTCCATCCATCCATTCCTGCGGTAGAATCTCCTCCTCCCAAATTCTAGAAATTATCCAGTGCAGCGCTCTAGCCAGTGCCTCTCCTCCATGTTTGAGCAGCTCGCCTGGCAACTGGTCATTCCCCGCGGCTTTGTTGTTCCTAAGCTTGCCGATCTCCTCACTTATCTCCGACAGATCAGGGGCTGGGAATCTGTCGTCGGCTGAGCGTACACCCAGATTGATTCCTGTACCGTTCTCTGTATCTTGTGCTTCGCCATTCAGATGCTCGTCATAGTACTGCTTCTACCTGTCGACCACCTCACGTTCGTTCGTGAGAAGGTTGCCACTGGTATCTCTGCACATTTCGGCCTGTGGCGTGTAGCCTCTACGTGAGCGGTTTACCTTCTCATAGAACTTCCGTGTGTCATTTGCGCGGTACAGCTGTTCCATCGCTTCGCGATCTTGGTCTTCCTGGTGGCGCTTTTTCTTCCGGCAAACCGTGTTCTGTCTGTTCCGCGCCTGTCTGTATCGTTCCTCGTTCGCTCTAGTACGGTGTTGCAGCATCCTCGCCCTTTGCTGCATTCTTCTCTTCGACCAACTGCTGACATTCGCCGTCAAACCAGTCTGCTTCGAACTACCATTCTGGACAGCTGTCGTAGGTTTGTTCCAGCTGCGCGTAGAATGCTTCCTTCTCGTCATCGGGTCTCGTCTCATGTGGGCAGTGCATGTTGATGATGCTGTAATTGAAGAAACGGCCCTTGATCTTCAATACGCACAATCTATCACTGATTGGCTGCCACCAAACACGCGCTTGCGCATCTTGCCCAACACTACAAATCCCGTTCCTAGAACGTTGGTTGTGCTGCAGCTCTGGTAGAAGGTAGCCGCTCGATGCCCACTTTTCCACACCTTCTGTCCCGTTCAACAAAGTTCCTGCAGTGCTACGACATCGAAACCGCGGATTTGAAGCTCATCATGCAGCATTCGGTCGTATCCTGTAAAGCCAAGCGATTTGCAGTTCCATGTGCCAAGCTTCCAATCGTAGTCCTTATTTCGTCGCGTAGGTCTTTGCCGATTATTCCGAGTCGTATTTCCTTCTTGATTGTACGTAACATATGTTTTCCGGGCGGCTTGTTAGGCCTGCACCAACCAGATCGGCGGCATTGTGCCGCCTAGCCATCTTGGCTTCGGTTATGAGACATAATAACACAAAAATAATATAATATTATGCATTCGAGATTACCCTTTCTGCGAAATGACCCCTTCGGCGAAACGACTTTTGGCGAACTGACCTATTCAGCGAAACGACTCGGCGAAATGACCCCCTCTCGAAGAACTTTTATAGAAATATTTAAAAAAAACACTACACAAAATGTTGTAACTCACTTAGTCTTTGTCAAATAAACTTTTAAAGCCGAACTTCGTTTACCTACAGTTTTTGTAGTGTTTTTCTTTAAGAACAGAATCAGACCATCCAGAAAAACCAATGCACATCTCCCACGCATCGTTGCCTCTCCGATAATTATATCCCATGTCAGTTGCATTGACTCGCAATAAAGTGCAAATAATATAGCTTAATCAGTACTCAAGAACTTTACCAGCATCAGGTATAAATCGCAATCATTGTATGATTCGATATGTAAATTTCAAAGTGAGAAACACAGAAAATTAAAAGTACATAATGATGGAGCATTGTGTACTTAATTCTTAGTTGTATTGAATCTGGAATTTGAATTGCGGAACTGCAACACTACCTAATCTTGAATACTTTCACTTTAATTTCGGGGTTTCGATAACCCAATTTTAGTTAAAGTGGCTCAAAGTAGTTTGGATGAGGCACTTGCTTATATATACTGAGAGGTGAGTTATATCTACTCAGTAGTAAGTTATCATTTCTCAGTGATTGAGTTCTATTAATTTTATCATGGAAATAGAACCATTATAATTGATAAGAAAGGGAATTGAATATAACAATAAATTATAATATTTTCGGGTTGTGCTAAAACATAAAAAGTGATTACAAATTCTTCGACTAAACGGGAGAAATCTTGAGTTCCGGCGCAAAACTCCCTCAAACTCTGTCAAGATTTTCTTTAAACTTGAATAAAATCAAAAACTTTCTTAAGTATACACTACCATCACCTCTTCAATTTGCAAACAGTTATGTCAAGTTAATATAGATTTGAATGTGGCAACTCTGCACGCTATACAAAATTGAACAAAGCACGCTGTGTGCTAGGCGGTGGCGTTTTCTTCTTCCGTACCGGTGCGTACCGATTTGGTATCGTTTTGTATGACAGTTTGAAAGTTTTGATACTCATTGCCCTATAATTTCGGAACCGGAAGTCGGATCTGGATGAAATTGCACAGTATCTTTCAAGACACTAATTTGAATCATGATTTGTGAAAATCGGTTTGACCGTTGCTGATAAATCGAAGTGAGATCCGTTTTTGGATCTTTCCTTCACTATTACTAGTGCGTTCGGACGCAGAAAACGGAGACTTGTAGTCCCTAAGTAGATTAATATATCCACTAACTAACTCTGCCAGTAAATTTTATAAAAAATTGCACCCCGTTTCGCCATCACTTTTGAAAAATTCCATATGAAATTGAAATTTTTTCACTTATCGCACTGTAATACCGGAACTAAAAGTCGGATCTAGATCCACTTTTTGGGGACTTTTTAGAGAATTTCAATGCAAGAAAATCGCATAGATTTGCACATATTGCCTTGTAACTCCGAAACCGGAAGACGGATACAGATCAAATTCAATGACATGCTATGGGACCATAAAACCTTTCCTTTGAATCTGAGTTTGTGAAAATCGGTTCAGCCATCTCTGAGAAAATTGAGTGACAATTTTTTTTCATTTCTTTGGTGCATATCACCCTGTAATTTTTTTGACACACAAGGTTGAGTAAATATAACTTACTGTTGAGTCGGTAGAAGGTTATCGTTAAAATTTACAGATTTTTTCAATTGTTGTGTTCTTTTTTTGTTCACTCAACCACTCCGTGTATTATACTATAAAGAGTACTTCACACAGTCAGAGCAAAAAATGTTCTTCCGTTTATGCGATGATTTTAGAAATAGATTTGCACACTTTTATCAGAAATTTAAAGAAACATGCACTCATTTAAAAATTTAAGCCGATCTGATAGCAGAAAGTATCATCAGTTTCAACGTAAACGCACCAATAGAAATCAGACGTTTCTTTTGTCATATTGAAGAATTGAAATTACGAATTTGGTTGTTCTAAGGAAAGTCGAGATCTCATGAGAGTGGCGCACCGAACAATGTTTATGTTTGATCTGAAAGATTTCAACAATTTGTTGCCAGTTCTCTTGTTTTTCAATGCAGCCATATACTTATATTTTTACTCTATCTAAACGATTTCGTATTTATTTTGATAAAATGTTTCTTTAAAAAAAGGTCCACTATGTGACTCTTGGCGGTCCAATATTATTGAGAATATCCTTTCCTTGATTACATATTTAATTAGAACGAATCTTTCCATTATTCATGAAATGGATCGAGCATACCAATAACAACTTTCGTTCTTCTGGTGTGAATAGAAGTGTAATAAAATGTCAAATTGAGGTCATGATTTATGACATTGAACTCTTTTTCAACTACGCCTAAGTTCGAGTAACAATCCCTCGTCTTATTTCAGCTCTATTTTAGCTGCTGCATTTGGCACTGATCTAGACATTGACGGGTTGGTTATAATTAATTGCCTTTTTCCGGTTAGGCAGAGTGAAAACTCTTAATCCTACTTTCCGAAATTTTGTCAGCGGTTAATTTTTGCCGTTCCAGTACAACAATTAGGACAGTTGATTTGGGATGTTTATTAATTTGGAAGCTAATAAGTGGTACTTATTGAATTGTTTATTATGCGAAAATTTTAGATGACGAAAGCAGAGTTGAAGGCTGATAGGTTCTAATATCGATCATTTATATCAGCAATGTTATTTCATATCTAATCGAGTATTTTTCCTGTGAGCGATTAAACTATCGTTTTCGTAGCACAACAATTTTCACCTCAAGGACAATTTAAATGTATTATCTTCTGTTATCGTTTGAATGTGCATTTTTAATTGCCTCTATCTGTCGACGGGGCGATGGTTGTGAATAATTGTGAATGTGGCTTGCGATTTGAGGTCACGTATTTTAGTTATTTTTTTATTTTTCATTGATTACTAATACAAAATAAATTTATGTACCAAATCATCAATTAGACTACTCTAGGATTTATTCAAACAGAGAGAAACTAGATTTTTTCGAACAAAAGATGTTTCTTTAAGAAATTTTCAAGCAGAACTGTATTCAAGAATGCATGAGTTTTTGTACCTGTAATCTCTCAATAAAAATAAGTGTCATCATGCATACTCTTGGGGAGTGTATTAAAATTTTGTTAAACCTTCCTAAACCAACATTCTGCTTTTCAAAGCAATGTAAAACGTAGTAAATTTTTCTGCGGAAGATTTTGAAAAGAACAGAATGAAAAATTTGTGCATACACGAACCACGTTAGCATGACAAGCGAGTCACGGAAAGCCACCAAACTCGAATCGGAAGGAGATGGTCTATTATTTGCTACCGTTACTGGAGTCGAGCTTAAACGTGCCATCACCAACCGCAGATACTGCCTGTCGTGAAAAACTTTGGTGCCCACTGAGGGAGAAGAAAATGGTGATCTTTATCTGCGTATGCTAATATTGCGAAAGGAAGGGCACATAAACATAAAACAGCGTTTTATTTAGTAGATTTTTTCCTTCCACGATTCTTTTTTTCAATTCGGCGGCACGATTGGTGTGACTTTGAGAACATGTTGGGGAGCTTTTTTTCATGGATTGAAAAATCCGATACACGACAGAAGAATCGAAAACGGATACTATAAATTGCGAGATATTCCCCCATACTGTTTCATCCTACGCTGGAAGGTGGCCCGGCTATGCCGTTCGTGTCGGTATTGCGGGAGGTTTGGCAACGCTCCCAAGGACGACACAGCCCAACTTTATTATGTGTGTTTTCCAGATCCCGCTGTCGTTCGAGACGGAAGGATATTAGCATGGTAACATGCGGGCCAATTGCATGGCAAACATAATAAATACTCTGAGAGTTTAGGAAGTTTAGTTTCGCAGAGCATGTTTTCGGAATATTCAATGAAATATTTCGATTGCCATGAGTATGTTTCCGTAAGAACATAACCATAAAAATATAGAATTAATTACGAATTAAGAAATTAAGTGCTACGGTTATATTAAAACTTAACTGCTTGTCTCAGAATCAAGTTATTCAAAATCTAAACCATCTAGTTCTTCTTCGAAAATGGCTTTGAACTAAAATTTCTGAAGTTTTTCCTCGATATTTTTTTAAAACTTGTGTGTATATTTAGACTTTGCATATTTAAACAACTTGCATGAGTTATCAGTTCACTACTAATTGATCAGCTGGAACTGGATCAATTATAAAAGGGTTTCTACCAGAAGTGAAACACGTTGGGCTATCTGGAAATACAACTGAGATTTTTACAATGTTGTTCTTTTAAACTGTAGCTTCGTTCAACAAACAGTTGATAAACAATATTTACGCTCAATTATTCAAATTTCGAGAAAATTCATCGAGCTACTAAGGATGCTTATAATATAGATGAATCTGTATCACTCCTTTTGAAAGTATAAAAGAAAACTACTTGGCATAATTGACAAACTCACTCCTGACAAAGGTTGTCCCGCATTAGACCGATCCAACCGATCTGAGCTCTCCGGTACTTTTTTTCTGCTTCGGTTATGGCTGAGCTGCACATGCACACAGCTGCTTATGATGAAAAAATGTGCTAAATTATGAAATGTTCACTGAGTAGGTGATCGTGGATAGAAGCCAAGGAAAATAAATGTAAAAGTATTGGTGAAACAATAATTTTTCGTATAGTAATAAGATTTGTGAGTAGAGTGGAATGAAATAATAATATTTGTGTGCTGAAAGGAATACAGTTGCCAGAAGAAAATGTAAACATTGAAACTATTCAAATCACCTAGCAGAACAGAGTGGACTTATCTCATCTTCATGCTCATTCTGGAGTTAACACATTGCAATCTCGGAGACGGGTATAGCGTGATGGGTAAGTCGATACCTTTCACGCAGCCCGCCTGGGTTCGATTACAAACCCCGCACATAGGGTCAGAAAGTTTTTCTGGTCCGAAGAGGCGAATGACCTTAAGGTTAAAACCTCTATAATCGAAACAAAAAAAAAAACAAAAAACATTGCAATCATGCGAACAAAAGAATATAATGATTGTGCCGATGAAGATAGTTTACTGTTTGCCTTCGCTTGGTTCTTGGTATTTTTCTTACATTACAAAGTAAAAAGGAAGCTGTTACATTGATGAATTAAGTTTAGTAACACGAAATCAGAACAAAGTCTGCTGCAACGGCTTTTTATATTATTTTTTGAATATGAAGCTCCCATGTTCAAAAAATACAAACCAACAAATTCTACATTTTCCATTTTGTCGACAACATCATCGTTTTCGGATAGGAAAGCAACCTTACCCAGAGAACAGTCAAGTGGCACTTGACGAGAGGGCTTGATGACAAATCGGCTATTTGCTCTGAAAAGATTTATCATGCAAATTTGAAGGTATAATTTCTTATATTGACGAAAATATTTTAGAACTTTACCTATTGATACCAAATTATTGGATCCAGTACAGTTTCTAAATTCCGAGGGTATTGTTTTGAACCGGCTCTTCTGGCATTTCTTCCTCTGTTTGAACTGATGAGTTCCGCACATACTCACTACCTAAAACAGAATCTATCAACGTATTCCATCTATATTTCTATTGATTTTCGCGAATGAGGGCTGCCTTCCTCTTCGTAGATGGACGAGGCATATTGAAAAGATTGCAATACTTTAACTGTTTGTTTATTTTTTGCATTCCATAACGACGGTAAAAAAGAGAACAGGGTTGCGGATAACTTGGAGGGGAAGCAATGTTAGAAATGGAAATAAGGTAAGTGTTATAGTTTTATTGAAATATTGAAATTTTAGATGGTGACGTACGAAAGTAGTTTTGATCCGTAATTTTAACTATATCAATGTGCGACTAATTGAAAATAATGCCATTTTTAGTGCATTTCAAGTTTTGTTTTCTCTAATTATGTCTGGCATCACTGCCAATAAAAAAGGGTGGTATTACCAATACTAAAGTATGCCGGCAAACTTTTTATCGTGGATTTTTGGAAAATTTCCAGAATCAGAAATATGAGTTATTCAAAGGATTTATAATAAAATGTTTAGATTAGAGGATAAGTTCACCGATGAAGAACAACTCAAAAGTGTTTCATAAAGATTACTTATGTCACAGAGCTATAAACAGCAGTTGAAATCTTGAGGTGAGTGAAAAATAATAACATTCTAAGAAGAAACCTTCTAATGAAGGTCCGTGAAAGTTTTACACAAATCATTCTTCAGAGTTGATAGTTTATCGTAAACATATATCAATACGATGAGTGATTATGTCACCAAATGTCAGTAGCAATTCTGCGCAATATATTTACCCCTACGCGTAGAAAAAATGTTTTTCATGGTTTGTTTACATCTAGAGCAGGGCAAAATAGCGGATGGTGGAGTATAAGGGTCGGTGGTTTCTTGGTTGCAATTTGTGGCTCGCTTCCAAGGTCACCTTAAATGCATAAAATAGGGAATGCATACAAATTAGTACTGAGATACATCAGTTATGGGGATTACAAATCAGCTCAATCAAAATTTGAGTCCTATGGTTATATGCGTTTGAAATTCAGATATATGGTCTGCTTCATTGTTTTCGTTAAATCCATGTTAATGAATTATCATCACCTTAGCTTCAAGATATATGATTCCGACAGTTCGGTTTCACATCTCATCCAAGTCAGTCGATAAAACAAAACCGCTTATGTTCGGGACGGAAGAAACCAAGTACAGTATTGTGTAGTGAACAATAGAACGACCTCGAAATGAGTGAACCAAACGAACAAAAGCTACCGCCGACACGAAAGAATACAATTGTTGTTGGCTTCAGGCAGTGCAACATTCGACCTTCAATACGAGAACTCGAAAGTTTGCTTAAGGAGCAAATGCATCTTGACATTAAACGTGTGCATTTACTTCAATGCAATAAGACAAATAATGTTATTTACATCCAGTTTTATAAAGATTTGGATGCAATGCAATTCGCAAAAGACAATAACAATGTGCACTATGCGGAGCACGAGAACATTAAGTACAACATTCCAGTATATATGGAAGATAGTGCTATAGAAGTGCGTGTGCATGATCTTCCCTCAAGCGTCACCGATACATATATTCGCAAAACTATGTCCCAATACGGAGAGATTCTCTCTATAACTGATTGCAAATGAAAAAATATTTAATCCGGCGTCGGTTTTGCTCGTGAGTTGTCCGACGTTCGGCGAAATGTCCCACTCCTAGTCTTTCATCCGAGGCTAAGTTGATCTCTGACATTTCGACCTGATTCTTGTATACATTCGAAAACACATAAATTTGAAAGAAAAACTTTGTAAATAAAGATTTAGGTGTATTTTTCATTTGCAATCAGTTAACACTAAAGATACCGTGACCGATTTTGATGTTTAGAATTGAAATTGCAAGTATCATCTAATTGTCAATCTAATCGAATTTCATTTCATGACTATGTCTAACTAATCATTACATAGTTAACACTCTATATTTTCTAGATTTGTGATTTGTATACCTTGAGTATACCGATTTCTACCATAACCGGTCTTTCGACCAAAGGAACATTTTTGCCTTTCTCTGGAAAGAATATACAATTGCGGACCTTCGATTAGAGTTTCAATCGCGAATCTTTATTAATTTATGTTTTTTATGTATCGTACTTTGAAGCCTTTTTGCGCTTTTTACCATTTTTTATATATATATAAAAAATAGGTATAGAATTCGCTCAAACTTTCGAAAAAATTTCCGAGGCCCGGAGGGCCGAATGACATATACCAATCGATTCAGCTCGACGAACTGAGCAAATGTCTGTGTGTGTGTATGTGTGTGTGTCTGTATGTGTGTTGTCAACTAAGAGGTCGAGATCTCAGAGATGGCTGGACCGATTTTGATCAAACTAGTCGCAAATGAAAGGTCTCCCCGTCACCCAAAACGCTATTGAATGGTTTTGAGATCGGATGTTTACTTTTTGAGTTATTCGAAGTTTTATGTCAAAATGTTCAGTTTTTTGACAGTATCTGTCACAATTGACCTTGAAAACAGAATATGTTTTCAGACTTAGATTCCGCACGATAATACCTATTCAACAAGCCATAGATTGTTAAAATCCGGCCATTTTTAACGGAGATATCGAAATTTTTGTGTAAACGACTTTTCCCCCTATTCCAGCAGTAGGAGTTTTGAGCGCTGTATGACAAAGCAATGCTTGGGAGCAACGGAAAACACGATTTTTTATTCTGTTACATACAATTGTTTCTAAGTACCAAAAAGACTGTGTACAGCATCCTTTTTCATGACAATTTGCCTCGGACCGATTTTAGCACGGCTCGTTTTTGGCAACATAATCGTTCGAATATGACATATATAAACCAGATGATGGCAGATTTTTTTTAATTATATTGTTTTAAACTACTTACAGCAATAAATGCTGGAAGAACATAACATCCATATTCCATTTGAATCAGTTCGTCGAGATCAGCAAATGCGTGCGTGACAAATAATTTCACTCAATTTTCTCTGAAAATTTCTTTTCTACAAATTCAGATTCATACGAAAATTCGTATGCTCCCAAACAAAGTTCCTGAATTATGTTTGGTTCCGACCTCTGGCTCCGGAACTACAGGATGATATATGAAACGAAATCAAAATTGTGTAACTCATTCTTCTCGTAGATGGCTGAACCGATCTAAGATTCAAATGAAATCTAAGAATCATCTAAGATGCAAATGAAAAGTTTCAAGATTCTTTAAAACATCTTGCTCTTCAGTCAGATCCAACTTCCGGTTTCGGGGATACAGGGTGATTAGTATAAAAATGTCTATTCCACATAAATTAATCAGGTTTATTGGGTTAGCAGAATTGAATAGTCGATAAAAAAAAATTAACTTTTTTCAGTTTTAGTGGTATTCAGTTGTCGATTCAGAAGGCACCTAAAAATTTAATTCGTGCTATGATTTCTCAAAGATGTCGTCACTGATTTTCAAATATTTTGAAACAAATGGAAACTATACAGCTCTTCAGGGGATTTTGTCTGACTTCGGCCATACCGATTTTCGAATTCCGGTTCCAGTATAAAATCGTTTCTCAAAGCTCAATCGTTTTCTCAAAAAAGCCTAATCAAATTTCAGAAACAAAAATTCAAATTGAATTAAACTTATATACAAAATTAATTAGTTTTATACATACATACAAAAATTATTGAATTTTATCCAATTAAGCTTCAAAGTTGTACTCAAAACTGTAATTTATTCGTCATATGGCCATACGAATCGGTTTGGGTTATGCTGGTTCCTGAATACCGGCTCTGGAAGTACCTTAAATTACCGTAAACTCTAAAGTGGAACTTACATATCATGGCATGTTTAGTCGATTATCACACTACTAGATTTAAATTCGATTGTATTTGCAGTTTCGACATTACAGAGTAATGAGTGATTACAATCTCAAATTGTCGCTTAAAACGACGGTAATTAAAATAATGTAATGAAAACTTAAACACCGAAGGATATTCATGCAAAAAACACATGCGGATTGATAAAAAAAAGGTATCATCTCACTGCTAGGTGGATTAATCACGTTTTTTAATAGATAAGCGGGTTTTTATGCAAATGTTTTTTTTTACTGCGAAACTTCGAAGTTATGATTTTTATGTTAAAGTATTAAAAATGCTTCACGATTTTGTGCTTTGTTCTTTCCCCAAACTATTGATTTTGGGAAATAAATGTGAATTACTGAGATTAGACTTTAAAATAGAAATCGATTATTTAATTTAATTATCTCTAATGCCAGTCTTGGAGATGCGCAAAACGCCCAGAATATCCGACTCGGTTTATTTTGTTTTTTTTTTTCAAAATCTCCTCATTTCTAATGGTATTTCTAGACATTATTTTCCACTTTCAGTTTTTAAGTGTTTTTTTTTGCGAAACAAAAAAACAGGAGCCATTTTTTATGCCTCACAGAAAAAAAGGTAATACTTTTTTCAGGGATGTGTAAACAAAGAGCGTGGGTAAAGTTGAAGAGCAAAATTTTAATGCTTAAAATGCTGTATTTATTGTGAGTTTTGTACAATTCATTATAATCTTATTCATTTCCTAAAATAAGATTCTAAGCCTAGCTTCTTTAATCTATGATTTTCGGTTTACAACACTATTTTGAAAACCTTCGTTCTGAGATAATTGAATAAAATTGATTATTTAAAAATTGCGACAAATATGAAACATATCGAATATGTTTACTATCACATTGTCAGTTTATAATACACTATACAAATATTACACATCACTATTTGGCTTCCTTATTCAGTAGTTCTTCATATGATACTGCTGACTAAACTGTTGTAGCATTTGCGTCGCTGGATATTCGCCCGGATGTATTCCTATGTACTGTGGGAAACATGGAACATACGTGGGTTGCACCGGACAATAGTGCTGCTGGTAGACTTGAGGATAGTAGCTGTACGCTGGTACCTGGTAGAACTGTGGTACGAAGTGAGGTTGATAGTTCATTGACGGAACATACACAACCGGTTGCATGACAGGCATGTGCATGAACTCAGTTTCGTTGCTGTGTTTTTTATAGGTTCGATGATTCGATAGATGACACGTATTCTTAGGTGCACTGTCTCTTTTTTGTACGTACGGTGAATCAAGATAATCTTTCGCTCCGTGATTAATTCCGCGTACACCTGTTTGGTGTTGCACGGAATGATCGTTTCCGAGTTCACTCAACCAGTGTGAGTAGCCCAATAAATCTTCTATGGAATCGCCTAAATACATGCAGCACTGTTTTCGATGGTTGTGTTCACAATGCTGACAATTTTCTGGTCCTGGGGATGAGCTACGGGACATCCGTTCGGTCGGGCTACGACGAATGTAGGGTAATTTCACGTAACCATTTTCAGTCTGTTTCAGACCGTTGTTGACATACGTAGCTTCAGCGCGATTTTGCTGACGACGTCGGAACCGCACCTGCTTTGTACTTATTGGTTTTTTATTATTATTCCTGATGGAAGTGTTCATATTCACGTTTTGCTCTAACACAACTTAGCACAACTGTTCACTTTATCAGTAGAATATGGATTGAACATCATCGTGATTAACTTGTGCTTTTATATTCGAAATACCTTGAATTTTTACCTATAATTTTCTATCCTATGTGCACAGATGTATACTACTGTGTTGTTTGTACCTGTATGAGATACATTATTATGTGGTTTATACCTATTTCGACAAACACGTATAGTAAACTAAGTTCAAATCGGTTACTATACAGGTAACAATAACAATTGCCGTTACAGTTGGCAACTGTCAATTGTATTTTGTGTTAATATTAGAAAGGCATTAGATTTGTATAAGTTTCCGAAACTTAAAATGACATTCCGACACACTCATTTGATCAAAAAATTGAATTAGTCATATTTAAAACAAAAATCTTCCAACTGAAAACAAATATATCGACATTAGCAAACATCGATCGGTGGTTTATTCGACAAGACAGCCTTCGAGAGGCCCAATGCTAATAAATCCCCTATCGTCGTTAGTGCGTCGTGCTTGATTTCCGTTTTGGCGTTTTCAAGCCAGCTTAAACGGCATGCCAATTGCTCTGAGCATCAGTGAACTAGAAGTCGTTCCTTTTCATTCAGTTCGACTGCTGCCAACGAGTCCAATCAATTTCGCACTACATTAATCCCTGAAGACTGGTAACTTGTCATGTCTCGAGGCGCATATCAGCCCGGTGCTCGGCTCTAGCGAAGACAACCGACCAGTTTCGCAAAGCAGCTGAATCTATCTTTTGCTGGCCCCTGCAGGGGTACTTAGTAAAGAATGGGTGTAGCGTCATTTGTCAGAACGAATGGGATCACTCCGCTGGGAGTCTAATAGTCAGGCTATCTAGCTTTGAAAGGCAAGTGTGAGAATAGCTTTGCAATAGTTGCAAACATTAACAACAATATCTATCACCGGCAGCTGGTTGACCCTAATTAAAATTTTATTGATTACTGTAAGTTTTCAAACAGTCGGAAAAATTCTCTCGGGATCCAAATGCAGAACTCATTTTATTTGATAGATCGAACAGTTTAAACTTCGGTTCAAACGAGCACTATAAAATGCTCACACTGGACCCTCGGGATGGATTGTACTTTCCATGCAAACGGCCGAGCCCCCACCGACTTGGTGATCCTTTTCCATATCTAAACAATGAATTACCAGAGAAATTGAATTAATTTGATTTAATCAATGTGAATTGAATAGCTTCGTTCGCAATTACGATTATTATTGTTCGTTTTTCTTCATTGGATGGTATGTGCAATTCAATCTATCGTACCTGTGTGTGTGTTCAAACGAGAGCAGCTTGATTCGATTGATTTGATCTAACTAGCGTGCATTGATGTTGCAAGTTTTATTCATTCCAGCAGATCCACTTGTAGCTTTGTCCGAAGATTTTGCGTTGTTGTTTCGATCGGAGGTTTAATGGTGACTCACTTCTAGGGTAATTCTAGGGCTTAATATTGAGTTCTGGCGGACCATGCGTTATTCAATATCCCCACACCATCTGAACCAGTAGTTCTCACAGGATTCAGTGCCAAAAAACAGAGCTGCGAAAGAAGCCCAGAAAAAAAATTATTATTTTTGTTAATTAACAAAAAGTCCCGGGCTGAAAAGTCCCGGGCCTAACAAAGAGAACACGTTTTTTTTGTTCACAATTAACTTTATTCATCACCGCAATCTCCATCAAGAGCAACGCAATCAATGTAGAACGATTTATCTCTTGCCTCAGAATAGACTTCAATTCCAGCGATAATATCTTCATTCGTGCGAAATTTCTTACCGGCAAGCATTTTTTCAGGGCTGGGAACAGCCAGTAGTCGCTAGGAGCCAAATCTGGCGAAAACGGTGGATGTGGGAACAATTAGAAGTTCAATTCGCGTAGTTCTACCATTGTTTTGATTGACTTGTGACACGGTGTGTTGTCTTGATGAAACAACATTTTTTTCTTTGCCAGATGCGGTCGTTTCTTTGCAATTTCAGCCCTTAAACGCTTCAAAAACGCTGTGTAATATTCACTGTTAATGGTATTTCCTTTCTCAAGATAGTCGATAAATATAACACCACGCATATCCCAAAATACCGAGGCCATGTGGTAATATTTTTTTTTAAATTTTATGCCATCAAGTGTAGAAAACAGATAATACATTTCGATTTTCTACCTATGCACTATTTCGTTAATGTAAATTACAGTTTTTGTTTCATTTGTTTTGATGACGAAGTGGAGTTGACCAATTACCAATTAACGTTATAGAACTCATTTGATTTGATTTGATCGACATTATTTTTGGTTAAACTTGTTCTATGCTTTTTTTCGAACATAATTGACGACTGCAAAGATGGTGACGAAAACATGAAAATCAGGTTCTCACAACTCAAATACCATGCATCTATTTTCTGTTTTATGTTTTCTGTTTTCTGTTTTCTGTTTGCTGTTTTCTGTTTTCTGTTTTCTGTTTTCTGTTTTCTGTTTTCTGTTTTCTGTTTTCTGTTTTCTGTTTTCTGTTTTCTGTTTTCTGTTTTCTGTTTTCTGTTTTCTGTTTTCTGTTTTCTGTTTTTGTTTCTGTTTTCTGTTTTCTGTTTTCTGTTTTCTGTTTTCTGTTTTCTGTTTTCTGTTTTCTGTTTTCTGTTTTCTGTTTTCTGTTTTCTGTTTTCTGTTTTCTGTTTTCTGTTTTCTGTTTTCTGTTTTCTGTTTTCTGTTTTCTGTTTTCTGTTTTCTGTTTTCTGTTTTCTGTTTTCTGTTTTCTGTTTTCTGTTTTCTGTTTTCTGTTTTCTGTTTTCTGTTTTCTGTTTCTGTTTTCTGTTTTCTGTTTTCTGTTTTCTGTTTTCTGTTTTCTGTTTTCTGTTTTCTGTTTTCTGTTTTCTGTTTTCTGTTTTCTGTTTTCTGTTTTCTGTTTTCTGTTTTCTGTTTTCTGTTTTCTGTTTTCTGTTTTCTGTTTTCTGTTTTCTGTTTTCTGTTTTCTGTTTTCTGTTTTCTGTTTTCTGTTTTCTGTTTTCTGTTTTCTGTTTTCTGTTTTCTGTTTTCTGTTTTCTGTTTCTGTTTCTGTTTTCTGTTTTCTGTTTTCTGTTTTCTGTTTTCTGTTTTCTGTTTTCTGTTTTCTGTTTTCTGTTTTCTGTTTTCTGTTTTCTGTTTCTGTTTTCTGTTTTCTGTTTTCTGTTTTCTGTTTTCTGTTTTCTGTTTTCTGTTTTCTGTTTTCTGTTTTCTGTTTTCTGTTTTCTGTTTTCTGTTTTCTGTTTTCTGTTTTCTGTTTTCTGTTTTCTGTTTTCTGTTTTCTGTTTTCTGTTTTCTGTTTTCTGTTTTCTGTTTTCTGTTTTCTGTTTTCTGTTTCTGTTTTCTGTTTTCTGTTTTCTGTTTTCTGTTTTCTGTTTTCTGTTTTCTGTTTTCTGTTTTCTGTTTTCTGTTTTCTGTTTCTGTTTTCTGTTTTCTGTTTTCTGTTTTCTGTTTTCTGTTTTCTGTTTTCTGTTTTCTGTTTTCTGTTTTCTGTTTTCTGTTTTCTGTTTTCTGTTTTCTGTTTTCTGTTTCTGTTTTCTGTTTTCTGTTTTCTGTTTCTGTTTTCTGTTTTCTGTTTTCTGTTTTCTGTTTTCTGTTTTCTGTTTTCTGTTTTCTGTTTTCTGTTTCTGTTTTCTGTTTTCTGTTTTCTGTTTCTGTTTTCTGTTTTCTGTTTTCTGTTTTCTGTTTTCTGTTTTCTGTTTTCTGTTTTCTGTTTTCTGTTTTCTGTTTTCTGTTTTCTGTTTTCTGTTTTCATCTGTTTTCTGTTTTCTGTTTTCTGTTTTCTGTTTTCTGTTTTCTGTTTTCTGTTTTCTGTTTTCTGTTTTCTGTTTTCTGTTAGCTGTAATACGAATCATAAATATGCCACTCGAGGAAAATTCGATTGTTTCAAATTTTTCTCTTCATGTGTTTTCATATGCAGGGTAGTTTAATTGGTAAAACAATTTTCCTGGCTAGGAGTTAGCTACGGGTTCGAGTCCCGTCCCTGCGATAACTTTTTCGCGGTTCTCAAATCATTATTGTATTCGCATGTAATTTTTCCAATCTTTTTCCCCGTTAGGTACTGATCATATCTTAAACTAGCTCAACACGGCTCTACGTCTTAACAAAGACTCAAACACAAAATGTCGATTATTTCGCTCACGTCACGTTTATAAATGAAAAACTCGTGTTAAATTTAAGAAAACAACTTATAGTATAATTTACTATTTACGTATTCTTAAAACACTAACACATACGCTTATACTCTTTCAATAATATAAATATATCCAGAAATAATATCCTATGGTGAGCCGCTCTTTCAAGCAAAAAAATGAACTAAAGCCTTTTTTAACCGAAAACAATCGAGTATTCAAGAATGACAATTTGACAAGAATGAGAACTTCGACAATTGATGGATACAATCTCGAACAAAATGTCCGCCTTTCATTGACATCCATCCATCGAGCAATATTTGTACATCCTCGATAGTTTGGAGAGGTTGAACGTTTAGGAGTGCTTTGTTTGTACAAAAAGTACATATTTCGTTTACGATTTCTTCACGTTTCGCCTTCGGCTCATCAGTGGTTAAAGTAGTTCAAATTAAACCGCCACCTCCGCCTAACAGTTCAATTTAAACCGCTAAGCAGACGCAAGTTCACACAATTTATGTGATCCTTTAAGGATATTTCACAAGGTGCCATATCCTATCTCACGTCTCGAGCGAAAACTTGTGGCGACCGACTACTGGTTGCCGCAGAATTTGAACATCTTGGAATTTTTGGTTTGTATAAAAATTACATATTTTGTTTCGATGTCTTCGCGTGACGGTTCAATTTGAATCGTATCAAGCACTGATGAGCCGAAGGCAAAACGTAAAGAAATTGAAGGTCAGCTCGGGCCTCATCGTTGAAAAGAGATGATAATTAGAAGGCGTCACATCTGATGAACATAGCGGATGCGGCAGAAGTTCCAAACTAAGCGTAGAAATTGGTTCTTGAAACACTTTTTTGAATGTGGAGGAGTGTTGTTATACTGCAGATTGTTTTAGCCATGTCTTTGAGCCCTTTCTGGTGCGAATTAATTTGAGTTCGATGCGTTGTTCAAATTGATCGTTTGTTGAAGCTCATAGTACACTATTCCCTTCTGGTCTCACTGAACTAGGGTTTGGAATATTCATTCACCGGTTTTTAAGGCATTGTGAGCGAACAATTCCACCACTCACATAGAGGATGCCTTGCCAGCCAAAAAGAACCACACAAACAAAACGCTAATGGAAGCAAGTATATTACACATATACACAGATGGTACAGTGTGCTGGTATCAGATTCTTCACGAAGCACAGAAGCCGTGAATATAATGTTCTCTCTCATTGGTCTGAATGTCGTTCTTCTCACAAAATAATTCATAGCAAGCAAACTATCTTCACGTGGCTAGAAAGTGATAAAGAAATATATATATATATATATATATATATATATATATATATATATATATATATATATATATATATATATATATATATAGATATATATATATATATATATATATATATATATATCAATGGTAATCTGGTGATTTCAGCAAATACTACAAACAAACAAATGATTCGTTTGCTGGCTGCTAGAGAGAAACTAGTCAGTAAAAATTTCTGAAGTGCCCCCCCCCCTCCCCATTTTTCATGAGGTAACCGATTTTACAATAAGTGTTATTGTTTTGTAGTATTAGTACATATATACCTTTTCATTGTAATGCTTCCTGAAACTCAAGTTTTCTTTCGAATTATACGAAACTTTGCAAATGGATAAACAACTATTTTTGGCATAGAATGAAGAAAAAATTGTTTAAAAATGTTCATTTTTACTAAAATTTCTCTTTAAATTTTCCAAAGAAATCGATATTAAAGTACATTCTTCACGCGATTTTTGTCTCTGTTAAATACTAAAATGTTGCATATGTTATTGGTTTTCATAATCAACAAAAAAATAATTGTGCTCAAATAGGGTTTTTGAAATATTTGATTTGTTTTATACGCGCGCTGTATGCAAAGTGCACCGCGCGAGCGAATCGGCATGATGCGGCAGGGTTCGGTAGGGTGCGATGTCGTCGGTGTGATTGAAGCGAGCTGCGACAGGTTTGAACAAGTAGGCATAGAAAATGATTTTTTGCCTTTCTCATCTTAACTTTTTAAATTGTAGTATTTCGATGAATTTTTGCTGTAATATATGAGAGAAAATGAATAACATGAAAAGGGCATCATCACAGTACTAGGTTAATCTACCACAGGTTTTTCTATTAAATGTACGTCAGGAAATTTATTGATCACATATTATTTCACAATTTTTTTTTCATTTTTTCGTGTGGTTTGGACGTGAAAATAGTCAAAGAAAAAGCAAAAGTTTGTGATCATTCCGGAAAAAAGATTAACGATACAAGTTCAGTGCATTTACTGCACTTAGTGAGAAAGATTATAAAATTAGGACCTAGTGGAATTCTTTCGCAGCCTTACATGGGAAAAAAGTTAGCTTTGGAAGAACCGTGAAAAGACACGCGTGTAAAGTTAGTTTGCATCAAATCAAAACCAATCGAATTCCAACTTCCAATAATCTATTCAATTGAGTAAAGGATTTATTCAAACATATAAACTTCGATTTTTGCATGATAAACGAACCAGACATTCAGGATAGACAACGAATGAGCAACATCGATTTAAAAACGTAATGAATTAAAACTTAAAACTTAAATTAATGATTAAAACTACACGCGAATGTAAGTTTTTTTTCCGACAACGAAGAATTTGTAGTAAATGTTCTGTTCAAACCACCAGAAAATATAGAATAATCTAGAATCGAACTTGTGAAATAATATGTAATTAAAAAATTTCCTGACGTACATTTAATAGAGAAACCTGTTTAAATCTACCTAGTGCTGTAATGATGCCCTTTCCATATTATTCATTTTCTCTTATATATTACACCAAAAATTCATCGAAATACTACAATTTAAAAAAGTTGAGATGAGAAAGGCAAAAAATCATTTTCTATGCCTACTTGTCCAAACCTGTCGCAGCTCACTTCAATCACACCGACGACATCGCACAATTTTTTTTTGTTGAATATGAAAACCAATAACATATGCAACATTTTAGCATTTAACAGCGACAAAAATCGCGTGAAGAATGTACTTCAATATCGATTTCTTTGGAAAATTTAAGTAGAAATTTTAGTAAAATTGAACATTTTTGAACAATTTTTTCTTCATTCTATACCAAAAATAGTTGTTTATCCATTTGCAAAGTTTCGTATAATTCGAAAGAGAACTTGAGTTTCAGGAAGCATTACAATGAAAAGGTATATAAATGTTAATGTAACTAAAAATAGTATAAAAAATTCGAATATCGACGAAATAATTCACGAACATGTTTGTAGATACTAATACTACAAAACAATAACACTTATTGTAAAATCGGTTACCTCGTGAAAAATAGGGGGGCCACTTCAGAAATTTTTACTCAGTTCCTGCACTCTTGTTGTTTCTGTAAATAAAATTCCTGCTAAATAGCGTTTAATTGAAATAGTGCATGATAGTTAATCAACCAATAGGATAAAAATGAAGTCTTTTAATCAGTATCCCGCATTGAACATTTTTCTATTGAATTTTCATTGCGTATTGCTATGACCTGTGAGAGCTGTGAAAAACACATGTCCCCATCGGTGCCAGTGCACACAAATTTGGACATCGAAGAAACATTCGACAGTTAAGAGCAGTGCGGTAAAATTTTATTTTCAATCGAATAATATAAGATGAAAATGAGATTTATGGCCGTTGACCGTCAGCGTATCCCTACTAATTCATTTGACTTTTGCTGTCATTTTCAAGTGAAGCTCCCAAAATTCATCGTCAGTTGAATAATCGTACCTAGTCATTTGAAGTTTTGCTTGCTCAGTTTCAAGTGCCAAGTAGTATAACTGCTTCATTGTCTTCGCTCTTGGTAGTAAGCAGATTCGAACGAATAGAATTATAAATGGAGTAAAGTATTAAAAATGAAATATGAAGGAGGAAACAATTAATTTATGTGTATTATGTGATTGATATTTCAGCTATGTGATTAGTCTTTCATCAATTATCTTGAACCAATTCGAATGTTTACATGAACCTCATTTGAAGGCCGCTCTCACACTATTGAAAGAGATATTTTGTTACTTCAAGAGATCAACTGACGGTAATTAAACTGAGCCTCGATTGAAGAGAAACGAGTGATGAACTGAATGCTGCTCGTTCGGGCCGTCAGCAAACATTGTGTGTGTCAGAGAGTGAAGTTTACTGCAGTGGAGAGATCGTCAATTTGTTCCACATTCAGTTTCAATTGAATTGAATAAAGTTTTACTGCACTGGTTAATACTATGTTCACACCGGCCGAAAATAACATGTTTTAACGATAGTAATATAAAGTTAAAACCGCACTGTTCACGCTAAGAAAAATGGTTGTACCTATCTGCGTTGCCAGGTCATTTATCCAAAAATCTGTATTCGGCGCAAAAATCTATCTGTATTATATCGGTATCAGAATCTCTTCTACATAAGTAATAGAAAATTTCACCAAGAGGTGAGCAAAAAAAAAAGGTCCCACGACAACCTTTTCTCATGTCTATTCAAGCTAAAAACCAAAATCGGTACTTATCTGTGTGATCCGTGAATGATCGGTATTTTGGGAGTACATATATGTATGGTGGTATAGAGGTCAAAAATCTGTATAAATTCCGAGAAATCGGTATACCTGGCAACTTTGGTACCAGTTTTCAGTTTTGTTTTATTATGATTACATGGCTACTTTGATGGAAAACTGCCGTTGTTGAACAGCTTGTCAATTGACATAGTCGAAAAGTGAAGGAAAATGCTAGCAGGGTTGTGCTTTACTGACAATTATATCATGTTATTTCGGGAAAACATGTTTTAATGTGACGTTTCTGAATATGAAATAACGCAAAAGTAAAACATGTTATTTCGCTTAAAACATGAAACCAGAGTTAAAACCTGTTTTAACTCATAGTGTGAACATAGCATAAGAGACAGTCATCAGTCTGCTAGCGAAATCTGAATAGAGCTCGATGAACATTAGAAAAGATCTCAAATGCAAATGGCAGTTTCTCTTTGTTTATTCACTCTTTCAATTATTACGGCATGTATTTTCCAACAATATCTTAACTACAGATAGAAAGTCGATGGGTTCAGTCGTTATTCTATGTAGAGTTAGAGAGAGGGATTGCCTATAGGACCGTAACAATTGAAAGAAAAAGTAAACCAAGAGGAACTGTCATTTGCACTTAGGACCTTTTCTCGTGTTTGTATTCATATAATCTTCATCACTTCCTAGCCCCGTGAAGATAGTTTGCTTGCTTTGTGTTATGCGGTTAGACATTCTCTCTTACCGAGAGTTAGACATTCTCTCTTTTTCTCAAAACGATTCGGTCTTGCATTGATGGTTGTCCTAGCGTTACCCATGATTTTTGTTGCATTTTGTATTCATTTGTGTTTTTTGCGTTTCATATCCATTTTGGTTCATCGGTTGCTATCCGATGCAAAAAACTCTTTCTTTCGTGGTGATAAAAAAGCATTCCGCACAGAGTTTTCCACTTTTACGTCTGCCGTTCGTTCAGTTTGTGTGGAATCTATTTACCAACCTTTTGAATTTTTTTTTCCATGGCTCTCAGGTGATCGGAAATGGCTTTCTGAGGGACATTCCACTGCTTCACCATCATTCGTCGTTTTGTGCATCAGTTTCGGTCAATAATGATTTTTCGATCGATTTTTGCGCATTTTGTAAATAATATTAAAATCGCCGTTTTTGAAGCGTGGAAGTTTTGAATAGAGCGGCTCAACCACCAAACCGCAATGAAATATACATAAATATATTTGATCTGATCTGATGACAACAGATCGAGATTTTAAACGAGAAGCCCCTGGTAAATATTTAACATGAACTCATCAACTACAACGAAACAAAAATTGTAAGTCTCAGCTGAAGAAACGTGACACAAAAAAGCAGCAACATTCGTCTCCATCGATACTTTACATATAGCTTGTCCACTCCATCGAAAGGTAGGGGAAAATCTTATAAAGCGCCCCTGCTAGCCAAAATGCCCCCTTTCCTTTCTTAAGCATTGAAGACTTTTCTGAACCAAAGTTTTATCACTAACACTATCTTTTCGTAGGATCTTTCTGCTATGCAAGTTTAATGGTTGTCGTTTGCAGGAAAGTATGAAAAAACTAAAAATTTCATTTGGCAGCTTTTCGATGTAAAGTTTTGCTTCGACTAAATAGCTGTTTTATCCGCCATTTCTTAGACATACTGTGTAACTTTATGGACATTTGAAGAAGCATAATGCATCATTGTTGTGGGATAAAATGTCTTTTGTTGTGTGTCATGCCACTGATTTGTTGTGAGAGATATTTTACGGCTGCTGGGGCATTATGTCCGAGGCGAGCGAAAAAAACTAAGAATGTAGCCGTTTTGGAAAATGTGTTTGTATCAATCAATTCTCATCTTTTCTATTGTAGTCATTGAAAATTATGTTCCTCATCCGTATTCAATGAAATACTTACATTCTCGAGGGAAATATATCAATACACTTCGAAATATCTCAATGTTTTCTTAAGGGGGGCATATTATAACACTTTACCCTACTCCAAAAGGTTGAAAATCAATACACCGAACAGTATAGGAGAAAGCAGCTATGAAAAAGGATATTGCGGAAATAGCCATCGAAGCGTAAATGACAAGAAAAATAAGAGTTTTTTTTTATTTTGTTACCTTTTTCCTTCCGCGGTTGTTGGTTCTAGCTTTGCACGGTTAGTAGTTGAACCTGGAAAATGAACCCGTATTTTTATTTCATTGCAGACAGGGAGAGCGAAAGATCGAGCAAGTATGAGAGCAGTCCTTTAACCGGCAGTCACTAGTACCAGCACAACGTCATGACCTAAAAAATACTAAGGAATCGAAACACAACCGTAAAAATATAAGACTGAAAGTCAAGGGGAAGGTCGAAGCATCGTGAAAGTGTTTAACCAGTAAATAGGATGTATCTCTAGTCTGCACGAGGGGATGAGTGCTAGTGCAAAAGCGGAAGAATCGACGATAAAAGTTTGCTCCCATGTTTGGAGAAAATATGTGCTGCGGAAAGCATAATATCCTACCTCCCATGAACATAGGATGTTCACGAAGAAATTCAAAGTTCTGATCTCTATTATCTAGCTGTTAGTAGGCACGTTTAAAATTTTCCGAATTCTCTAGCCAGCACCGGTTGTTAAAAAGTGAAACAAAAACCTTTTTTTTCAAATATTTCCGGTTTAAAATTTCTAACGTGTACTTAGCTTAGCTGAACAGTAGTGAAAAAATTCTCTCGGTGTGCACGATATTTGCTTGTGTGTAAAGGAATATAATAAAAATAAATTCGATTTCGTGTAAAAGTAGCAATTTTAGCTTCCATAAAGGTAGTAAATTGACGAAAACGTGTGGAGTGCTCGTGGTATTTCGTCCCGACCAGGACGCGACTGGAAAATAAAAATAAGATAAAGCGTGTTTCCGCTAGAAATCTGCTAATAATGGCTCGTGGGTGAGACGGGAATAGGAGGTAATAAAAAAAAGTGCTCGTGATACACAAATTCTAAAGGCAAAGTCGTATGCAAAAGGTGTTTGCTGGAGAGTGCATGTATCTTTCGGAATAGCAGAATGTATACCGAATACGGTAAACGACGGAATGATGAACGTGACGCAATGATGGCGAACAGAAGGATTACGGTAAGTTAATTTTATAACTGTTTTATTAACCATGTCATGCGTAATGTTCTCTGCGGTTCTATCACCATTATGCATCAATACAGCTACATTAAACCAACAGATCTATCAGAAATGGCCTTCGCTATCATAACGTCACTTGAATCCTTGCATCAAGGACAACTCGCATTATATACTTACAACCACACAAAATGCTACGGGTTTATTTGCCCGGTGCTTTCATTGTTTCTCGTTCTGAACAGCTATGAATTGTAGGAGATATGGCGACAAGTTTTTTTTTTACGGACGAGAATAGCTTGAAAGCGGTGCATTGAAGTGCTGATTCCCTGAAGCCTGTTCAACTGTGTGATTTCCAATGGTAGATTTCCATCTACATAGCACTACATGACACCTCAGGCAGTTGATTACGTGTAATGGAAAAACTGAACTTTTGTGGTAGGAGTAATTAAAATTTCGCAATCAACGCACCAAATTAAACTATATACATTTCCATGATCTGTTTTAATTTTTTTCTTGATTGAATTTGGGTCATACAAATGTGACATTTCCAAAAACAACTTGTTCAAAAAGTTATACAGCAAAATTGAACAATGTTAACAGATGGAAGGAAAAAAGATAATTATTTCAGTTGATCTCGAAATACATCTCGAAATACATACCGGGTTCGAAGTTTGATGAGCAACCAGAATAAAAATAGTCACTCCATTCACGGTACGAAGGAGGGGAAATAATTTCGAAAGATATCAGATAAGAAAATTGTATCCTGAGCTTGTTGTTATGTAAGCACTTCTATCGCGGTTGAACGGATTCCGAAAGAAAAAGCCCAGAATATTGAAAAGTTTTTCCAACCCTCGTCTGGAGGATACAATACCGCTCCAGCTAGTCTAGCGAAAAGAAAACCCCATTATCAACTTATGGGGACTCGTTAGTGTCGGAAAATGTACTAATGTTATTAGTGCCGGGTTTCTGTTGGGCTTATGTTGGCGCCACAAAGCGACAAAACATTGGCAAACTTCAAAGCATTATTATTTTTTGCTCCCAGCTTGTGTAAAATTTGTACTATCATGTTGAAGTGCTTAGTTCTTATCACGGGAATCCGTAGCAATTTTCAGGATTTATTTCTGCTTCTCATGCTCAAGGAAACTTCTACATAAGAGTGCAATTAGTCTGTGATATCGTCAAAATGTTGAACGTTCAATCGACATTCAATTTTGTTCAAATGCAGTTGCAGCAACTTGTTTGATTGAACGAAGCACTGTCCAACGCATGCAGCGATTCGATAGATCGTAGGGTGAACGTACCCATACTCACTTTAGCTTTTCGTGTCGCTCAAAGAATGGGATGAAAACATATGCTTTTGTTTCAAATTCTTGTTTTCGCTGTTGAATTAGTACTCCGCGTTCTTCACATTAATTTTGGAGTTGATTACAGCTCAGAATCGGATCTCAGATATCGAATGCAATGCGATAATTTTATGAGATGAATATTGGCACGTTTGCCCTGATACATTCCAAAATAGTACGATATGAGTTTTCCGGAAATTGCGTTTCGTCGATTGGGCTGTGTTTGTCAATTGGAGAAAAAAAACAGCTTCCCCAGTGCTGTTGTCGTCATAAATGTATCCGAATCGACTCGTTTGATAACGGAAGTCAATGTGAAAAACAGCATGAAATTGCTTGTTTTTGGAGTACCTATCGTGATACAGTCAATAGATCCAAGTGTCTCGAAGGCCTAATGCAACGATCAAAGGAAATTGCTTTCTAGACGGAAGGTGAAAGCCTATCAAAGGAAGTTCCCAAAAATTTGTCATATATGAATGGCACTCACAAATTAAATTCAGTAAAATGAAAACAAGGAAAACTTCAAATGGGCTGTTGAAGGAAGTCTACTACTGATTCGACAGTTAAAAGTTTTGTTTTGAAATTCCTGCCGGTTTAGAAAAGATGTATTTTCATAAAGACTGTCCCAGAAAGTATAGACGCAACCAAAAACCGCTGCCATTTCGCAATGGTTCAGAATCTGTCAATTTTTATGGCTGCGTCTAGTTGTTTACACTCTTCTCTAACTACTTGTGCAGTTGTTTATTCGTTTTCATTAGTTTGTTTCAAAATGCGTGGACTTTCAGAAGAACAACGTCGAAAACTTGTGTACAAATGGTGCACAGAACGCGGACTGTCACTGAGAAAGATAGCAAAAATGGAAGGAGTAAGTGAAAAAGCCGTGCGAAATGCAATCAGGAAGTTCGGTGAGGATAACACCTTTGAGGATAAACCGAAAACGGGTCGAAAAAAAGGTCCTGCTAACCCTCTGTTGGGTAAACGTATACTGAAGGCGTTCGAGCAAAAGGAGGTTTCAGTTCGGGATGTGGCCAAAAAAGTGGGCACTTCGAAGTCAAATGTTCTTCGTGCTAAAGAACGTTTAAATATTCGAACCTATAAGAAGCAGAAACAACCAGAACGTAGTCCGAAGCAAGAAGCATCGATCAGGCCGAGGGTTCGAAAGCTGTACAATACGATTCCTGCTGGAAATTTGAACTGCATAATCATGGACGACGAAACCTACGTGAAACTCGATTGCAAATCCTTGCCGGGACCACAATATTATACGGTGCGAGAAGGGCAAGTGTTAAACCAGTCCGAGACATCGATTGAAGTCGAAAAATTTGGTAAGAAAGCTATGGTCTGGCAAACAATTTGTAGCTGCGGTAAGATTTCGAAACCCTTCATCACCACTGCTTCAATGAACAGCGAAATATACATCAAGGAATGTTTACAAAAACGACTTCTACCCATGATTCGAAGCCATAAGGATCCTGTTGTTTTCTGGGCAGATCTTGCTTCTTGCCACTACTCGAAATCAACGGTAGAATGGTATACTACCAAAAATGTCACTTTCGTCCCAAAAGACATGAGTCCACCAAATTGCCAACAACTTCGACCAATTGAGGAATTTTTGGCATTAACGAAGGCACATCTTAGGAAACATGTCTCGGCAGCCGAAACCATTCAACAGTTCGAAAAAGATTGAAAAAAAGTGTCAAAACTTGTCGCCAAGAAGTCTGTACGGAATTTAATGAGGAACGTTCGCAAGAAGGTGCGCCAGCTAGTCTACAATGGCTAAGTAGCAAATGTTGAAAATAATATTCTGTTGTTGTAGTCTAATATTATCAGTATATCGAATAAAATTTGAATATCTAACACTTGTGAATTATTTACAGCGAAATCAATGTACGTCCATACTTTCTGGGACAGTCTTTAGTAGTTTTTAGTTCAGATGAAAGAAGTTGTTCAAAATTTCCCAAAGTCTCGAAATGATCATTTGAAGCAATGCGAATCTAGCAGGTCAACTATAGAATCTAAAAAAAAAAATCATTTTATTACGAACAATCCGATGATTGGCATTCGATTTAAGGTGTACTTTTTTTAAAAATCGTATTTCTATAGATATATTATCTGCGAAGTTTCAAAGTAAAACTTCGATCAGTTTCGAAGATATATTTTGTTTTTATTTTACTCGCACCCAGCCACGTCATTGAAGCACGTTTTCTGAGAAACAAGTCCGTTCACATAATTGAAAAATGTATGTGAGCCAATCGACAATAATTTTTTCTACTTTGTACGACATTGAACAGAGAAGTGCGTGAACCTCTGATATGGAAAAAATACTTTTACCTGTTTATGCCTTTCTCATATAGAAAGGTTATGCAATCATCGTGAAAACCGACTTTTGAACCGAGGCCCAGAGGGCCGAGTATCATATACCATTCGACTCAGTTCGTCGAGTACGCAAAATGTCTGTATGTGTGTGTAACATTTCTTTGCACTCACTTTTCTCGGAGACGGCAGAACCGATTTTCATGAACTTAAATTTAAATTAAAGGTCTTGTAACCCCACACAAAGTTCCTGAATTCTATTTGAATCCGACTTCCTGTTCCGGAATTACAGGGTGATATGTGCAAAATAATGAAAACAAATGCACTTACTTTTCTCAGAGATGGCTGAACCGATTCTTACAAACTTAGATTCTGATGAAAGGTACAATTGCCCTATGCAAAGTTCTTGAATTTTATTTTGATCCGACTTCCGGTTCCGGAGTTACAGGGTGATAAGCGAAAAAAAAATTATTTTAACTTACTTCCTCACTTTTCTCAGAGATGGCGTGACCGATTTCAACAAACTTAGATTCTAATGAAAGGTTTCATAGTCTCATAGAAAACTGCTGAACTTCATCCGGATCAGACATCCGGTTCCGGAATTATATGGGGATGTGTGTTAGAAATTGAATACCGTCACTGGAAGCGGCGAAACAAAACACGTAAAAAAATTCTTAACTTGTCTCGAAACTATTCCAATCGGTAGCCATTGTCAATAGAAAACCAAACAACCCGATTCCGGCTATGCTGGTTCTCGGTTTTTGATTTCGGAAGCTTCGGAAAAAACAGTAAAATAATTTCTAAACTTGCCTCAAAACTATTCCAATCGGTAGTCATTTTCAGTAGACGGCCAAACAATCGGATGTATATATTTCTCTCTAGAAACGTACATTTATTGAGCTAGCCACTCACATATCTCAGTCAAAAGGAATTCATATTTCATCATTACAAGGCGACATGTGCTGAATCCACTCACTTCGAATAATGCGTAGTTACTCCGCATGAATAGCCCTTTATTAGTTCAACCCTTAGTTGTACATATGAACATTAAACAATGCTTGAATACAACTCGTTTAGTATGCAGATTTGTGAAGTGGCTAGCATTCTAATGCAATACGAGGCTTATTTGAAAAATAAGAGATGTTGGCTCATGCTTCAAGCTTGTTTCTCTAGTGGACCGAAAACTGCGATCTGATCTTCGATTGACGCTATTAAAAATTTTAAAAAGATGATTTACCTTGTGGTCGTCTCTCCGGTTTAGTTTTTTTTACGCTATATGCGGAGTTGGGAACCGAACCTAGGTAGGCTACGTGAAAGGCTATGGTATCGCTCCTCATATTGAAAATGGGATTAACTCGCAGGCAGTGAGCTTCTTGCTGTGGGTTGAAAGAAGCTGGTGCAGTGGCTTGAAAAATGCGAAAAAAGTGTCTGGCGATTATGTGGAAATATGAATTAGATTTGCAGGAAACTAAATGTGCTAAAAATGGCTGTTTCATAAGATTACATATATTTTTAATGACAAAATGGATTTTATTTCTCTAATCTTCCTCACATTTCCAATGAACGATTCTGAAATGTGAGGACTCATAAGTGAAAAGCAAGTTTTGTTTATTTATGTAACAATTTCAGATTTTTGTAATTGAATTCAGATTCGCTTTTGCCAACTACTAGGGAATTTAGAAGCAATGAAATTTTGTCAGTAAAAGTTAGTTTTTAATCAACATGGAAATTTCAATTATCACTTCCCCAAACGTCATTAAACCAAGGAATATTTCGCTATATCGGTCCAACAACATGAGGGTATTTCGAGAAAAGGTTAAGTTCGTTGTATTATCATTTCAAATCCTTCTAGCTGTAGAATCTGCCCAAACGCTTAAACGTTGTTAATTGGCCGGCAAGAAGCATTTTGAATGCACAGTGTTTGCAAATAAACATCGTCAATGCTTCAAAGTAAATAGCCATTGATTTCACCAAATGAAGTAGTCATAAGACTTTTGTCATTATTAAGATTGTTTAACATTGTCTGCCGTCATAACACGACTGGTGCAGTTAATTGCAAACCATTCATCCAGATGTATTTGATACTCAAGTTGTTTTCCTCTCAGTTATGAAGTGAGGATCGAGAATTTTGTTAACAAATCACATTTCCTGATGATTCCGATCAAATTGCGACACGATATCTTGCTGTGGATTTCACGGATAAAAATAATTATTGAGGGTTAGTTTTAACGAAAGGCACTTCTGCTGGAAAGTTTCTGTTGAGAAAAACACGTGAATGTTTATATCTTATTTTGTTCTTTGTTTAATAATGTTTGGAGCTTTTAAATAATTTCCTGAGTAGTGATGATTTTGAAAATATTCCTTTTGGAGAAATGGTACTCGAAGAGGTGTTTTTTTTTTCATTTGCGTTACTTTTTTTCATCAACTGCTTTTGGCAGTCCACGCGAATACGAAACGGTAATTATATTAATTATCGTAGAAATAATTGCCTCAGAAATTAATGATCTCGAAGCGATAAGTTGTGATCCAAAATAAACAAGTAACAACTTAACGTCAATTATTTTCTGCTACATTCTAATTAACTTGAAGCTGATATATATTTCGTATCTGATTGACGGTAAACATAGTTGGTCAGGCCTTAGTACCGGCCTGAAGACGTTTGCCAGCAGCTCTAACAATATAGAAGAACACCGCCAGTAAACCCAAAGAGCAAACGAGCCATCTTGTTTCTCATATTGCGCTAGCAGCAAGTTTTGCCCATCCTTTTGTCCGGTCCGTATCGCCATAATTGAAATTGAAAATGCATCGTAAAAGAGTCTGAGTGTGGCAAGAACCATTTTTCGGTGATTTCGTTAGTAAATGGATCCACTCAAATGCTTAAGAATGGCTTCATTCCATAATAGAGCGGGAGTAAAGTGCGAAAATCAGAACAAGTTGTACGGAGATAATAAGCAACTCGATTAGGCTATTAATGCTTATCTAGCAATATATATTAATTTCGAGAAGATATTCAAGAGCGATTCATCTGTTATTTAGAGCATTTCGTTATGTCGGTCCTTCAAGAATTGCATATTTCGTGAAGTATGCTAAACATGAAATTGAAACCGTACGAAGAAGCGTACGATGATTTCAAGTCAATCCACAGCAACACTCTGCCAAGTTACGAATGCGATAATGGCGGCGACATAATTGATAGAAGACCACTTGAAACGGAAAAAACAAAAAGAAAATGGTGTGATTTACAACCACAGTAGAAATACCTAATGAATCCTAAGTGGGCGTTATAAATCAATGGAATGTGCATCATGGGTTGTGTTGCGATTTCAAAAAAGTATTAGAAATGACTTATCACCAGATCGTACTGGAAGTGTAAACCAACTCAAAGATTTACCATGAATGAAAATTATTTTATCTTGTCAATGTACGGATACGTTTTTTCAATTTTGTTCTTACTAGATGGGATGAAAATCCGATTCGGATGAAACTTTGTCACGTTTTCAGTATGACAGAACATTTCTTTTGTACGGATGCAGAGACAAATTCGACTCAAGACTGATTTTTAAAAAGGGCGTAAATATTTTTGCATGCACTTTCTTCAAATCGTGGTAACTCGGAAAGTGTAAATTATTTAAAAATAGTGTCCAAGAAGAAGTTGTAGAAAATCGTTGCACACTCTTGAAAAGAAATACACTGTGAAAAAAAGTTGAATAGCTTTTTCAAAAATATGAATACCAACAGAAAAACAAAAATTATGAAAAAACGTCTCTCTAATATTTGTTTAAATAATATTTTTAATCCTTCATCCGTACGAAACAAATTGTTATCCATTCGAAAAACGTGTGCCAAGTTTCGATCAGTTTGGAAAATGTCGATTCTGATTTTGCCAGTTTTTATGCTGTTAATTGCTCCTTATTGTCCACTCATATTTAGCCAGACATATGAAATTTCATTACGATGCAGCCTTTCATTTTGGCATCACGTAAAAGCTCTGAGCGCACATGCCATACTTTAAGCACGCTTTTGTAAATGAAAAATAATTACCCCGCTGAATACGACGTACCCACACTCTGCGACTCTGGAATAAAAATACAAACGCAAACACACTTCGGAAGCGGTTTTTAGCAATGCTACTGCGAACTTCGGTGACCTTTTTCGTCGATTGGAAACGGTTGATGAAACCTGGATCTATTTTGTTTCTAGAGAATTAGATGTATAAAATAAAATAAAAAACAAAAAATATGTTTTTTCAGTGTACACATAGAGAATTGCCGAAGACTCAAAGTCAATCGGACCGACTGTTTCTATAATATATTGTTTTTTGAAAATATTCAATAAATTTTTGCTTCGGCTTGGTAAGACTAGGCCGCCTTTAGCATCTTAGAGCTTAAGCAGTGTGTCTTCAAACTTATATTATTAAATTAACAAAAAGGAAGGCTAGAATCAAAATTGTAAACCGATTATGAGAATTTTCTCCATTGGCCATAAGAAGTTTAACCCGAGTCTGAAAAATCCAAAATTTGAAGGGGTTGGGGTCCAATAGGAGATTGATAATACCTAATAGCTCTCTCCGGACAGTACCAGCCTAGATGCCGTGTGGAATCCGGCGGAAAAAATGAACCAAGAATAGATCCATGTCGTAAAAGGCGACCATTGCAGGAGTTCCTTTTTCCTATTAGTTATCAGATATTTTCAATGTTTCACTTCTGATTACTCTATTTTACTAAATTATCTCTTCATTCAACCTATCAATTTCCGTCTAGCTCCGGAGAAAAGTTTTATTTGGAATGTTTTTTTCTTCCATGCATTTGATTGTCTTTCAGGATTATCAACTGAATGATAAAAATCAACTATTGCGCAAATCAGTTGATATTACAACGTTAATAACAGAGATAACATTATATGTTTCTCGGTAGCCGGCTACCCAGAACAACCAATATAACCAATTAATAATTTTAATAAATAATTAAAATAATAAAGCGATTTAAAAGCGATTAAAATATCAACTGTTTAGAATATGTCAATGCAATGAATCAACTATTTTGTCTTGTATATATATATATATATAACAGGGCTGAAAAGTCACCACTTGTGGCTGAACACCCAATTTAAATCTTAATAATTTAATTTTAACTCATATTCCAATAAATAGTTATTTAAAAAAAAAAAATAAAAAAAAAAAAAAAAAAAAAACTATTTTGTCTAAATCCAATTCACTCGTTTATTTTGTATCACGTAGACTTCCCGGGACTTCAATATAGGATATTGTTGAAACGTTCACTCGGGAAGTCAGTGAGTTTAGTGGTGCATCCGAGCATCTTGAAACCGGAACATACTGAGTCGCGCGCGAATAATACCAATACTGAATTTTACTAACAAATATCCTTCTCCCGTGACACTTGTGGAGTGCGCAGTAGTATTCCTTAGACGATCTACGTACGGGCCTGGACGGCGCCGGTACTGATCATTGAATTCTAGGATTACCAGAAAATGTACATTGAAGGATGATTTACCAGTCCCAGGTCAGATCATCTAGAAATTCCCTGTACAATTTCAGCTAATCCCGATCAGTAACATAGTGGCAACCAGGGGTGATGGCTCAAGCTCAAGCTCAAGCTCAAGTCTAAAAAATCCAAAATTTGAATTTATAAATAAAATTTTGAACTTTGATGGAATTGCTCAGAAGAGTGTACTGTTTTTACAAATTTCCACTGATTCGATTGGTTTGGGTAGCATATGCAGTGGTATTCAAACTATCACTATATGTAAAACACATGAAATTCTTGAAAATTCCACTTAACTAATGAAATGAATTAGAACTGTGGAAATCATGGTACATTTATTTGAAAAGATCATCAAACCGGTAAGATACATAATTGCCACCAGATTCTATGAATTTTATATGAATTTCACATTTTTTTCGGTGTATATTTCAATTGAATAACGATTGACCAAATCAAGTGTTTTTTACATACATGAGTGCTATACGTGCATTTTCACTAGAAAATGAAGTGTTTTGAACATGTATTTCTATTCAAAACACGTAACATTCAAAAGAAAACCACATCTAGAGTAAGTGGAAAAAAACTAAATTTGCATCAAAGTAAATTTGCGCACAAAATCTTAAATTAAATAACTTTGGTTTTTGGAACTAAATGGAAAAGCATATTAAATTGAAGTGCTAGTCATTGGACCTATTTTTATACGTGCATCTTCGCTGAGCTATTAACATGATAAAACGTGAGATGTAGCTTTGAAAACAAAACCGACAATACAAAAATTTCTTATGTTATTTCTGCTTTAAGAAATAAATGTTCTTATGAGAAAAATACAAAGAATTAAGCAATCTTTAGTTGTACGAGACTTTAACTAATCAATTTAAAAAAATGACTAATATTTTTCTATTTTTTTTCTTGACATTGTGTCAATAGAACATCCACATATTGAGCATGAATAGCTAAGATTTGTTATTTTTAAATTTTCTAGCGAGTCGCATAATCAAGTATCCGATTGACTAAGGATAGAACATAATGCCGTAAGACAGAAAGCTATTTCGCCGAAGGCCGTTTCGCCGAATGCCATTTCGCCGAAAGAGTTATTTCGCCGGAAATCATACCACCGAAAGCCATTTCGATGAAAGGCCATTTCGTGGAAAGGGTCATTTCGCCGAATTCTTTATTGGTCTTAATATCGTGATTGGAATTGATTAAAAATAGACAAATGAAAAATGATTATGTCTACTCCCGTTTTGTTGACATACAATCGCACTTCTGAAATAATCCAGAAAGACTTGAATAATTTTTGTAGGTATATTCATGATTCTCAGAACGGAATTCCCAAAAAACTTATTGACTTTATTAGTGTATCTACCAGGCATTGTTTGCGGTATTTTCCGATAACTAAGTGCAAATGAAAAAATATCTAATGCGGCTTCGTCCCATATTTTGGTTCGTATGCTATCCGACCTCGCTTCCGCTCGTTCGGACCTAACTGAAGCAATGAAACCTAGCTTTGAGTAGACTGGGCAAAAGAGGCGGTCATAGGTTTGTATGCTTCCTGCGGCGTGTCGGCAGCCAACTCAGCTGACGTCACCTTGGCGGCATTGTGCCACCGAGCCCTCTTGGCTTTGGTTATGTGGCTGCCCCACATCAATTATTCAGAATTTGCAGTTTTCTAATAAATTATGTTATATATTCGAAATTACCCTTTAGGCGAAATGGCCCTTTCATGAGGTGGCCCTCTCGGCGAAATGATCCTTTCGGCAAAATTACCTTTTAGGTGAAACGACTTTCGGCGAGATGACTTTAGGTGAAATGACCCGCTCCGCCCGTAAGACAGTGTACATTTACATCTTAAATAAACACAGATAAGAAATTTGTTTCGCATTGTTTGCTTAGATCGAAATCCATTTCTTGTTAGGAAAAAAATTAAAAAATCCTCGGATTGCTTTTAAGCAGGCGTTACACTCAACCCCGTCTCGCCTTGAATTATTCATGAGGAACCGAAAACTAGTTTCTTCAATTAAGATCACTCGTCTGTTGTTGCAAATAAGGTTTTTCTAAACGATAAGAAATGTGAGTGCGTAATGTCAGAGACATAACTAGATGTCGTGAATTCGAATAAAATTAATACGTTTCATCACACTTGTGAACAACTAACATCGGTCTCATAAGTTGATAAATTGTGTGAATTGCGCAAGGTTTCATTTCTTTACTTCCAGACTTGTCATAGTGCACCTACACTCTGCATCAAAATCGTCACTCGAACATGAGAACGACAAATAAGCGTTAAGAGCTCTTCTCTCTAATATTCGTTGATACCAAATATTCTAGAAAACTATAATATTGATTTTTTTACGTTTCGTCTTTGACTCATCAGTGCAGAGCAGTTCAAATTGAACTGCTGAGTGCTAAACTCGGCAGTTCAATTTGAACCGCTAAGCAAGACGTCACGTCAGAAAAGACGAAACGTACAAATAATGAAAACGGTTATGTGCCCTAGCACAAAATTTGGCTAACCCCTAAATGTGTATAATATTGAGTTATTTGTGGTTGTTTTTACTATTTTAAATTTTATCACAAATTGTTGATCATATTTTTGGTAGCATGGAGAAAAAATTATGCTCTTGGGTTAAGTACAACAGTTATTATTCACGATTAAGGTCTACTTATTCTTGTGCAGGGTAAATTTAGGAAAGGCGTCCCATAGTAATGTAAGTCGTATTCACGACAAAACTCGACGAAATGACGGATTTGATGAATATAACTCTTACATATAGGCTAATCAGCGAAAAATACAATGTATGCTATTATAATATGCCGAATGTTGTTTTGATACTTCTTTAAGCAGATGAGAACATTCAACATTCAATTTATCCAGTATAGTATGCGTTCGCTCGAAGATTTAGCAAACGACAATTCATTTTAGTGCTTTACTTAGTTTGTCAAGAGTCGAATAGAAAAAAGACGTTCAAAGTAGAGTGTGGACGATAAAGACCATATGGCATCAACTCAAAAGCAGATGCTTGCTTAGATGGTCAGAAAACACAATTATAAGCGTTGCTTACTTAGCAGTATCTCTCTAATATTTATCCTAACACTAGCAATTTGTAACCGAAGAAATCATCCAATATAAATTTCTCAACACACTTATTGTAACAAAAATTTTATTAATGGGCAAATTTTCGGTAAGGACGAAATAGGGACATGAACGACCGGCTCAAATATAGTATTCTTCAAACAAAATGTCTTTGTCATAATCATAGTTGATCCAGTAATAAGCCTATCGGTGTTCGGAATATAAGCTAGCTGTCAGTTGTTTTATTTATCGTATCTTTTCCCGTCCATATGGTTATTCTCATCATCATTACAGCTCAATCCTTCTGGGTGGGCAGAATTTTCAAATTGTATATAGTTCGCGAGCTTGAGGACAGTATGATAATTCGATTGCAAAGTCGCTCGCCAGAAAAGCTTATTCCATGCCATTGATTTCTGGTTGCCACAAATGCTGGCTGCCGGGTTGATAAGCGAAACTTTTGACCAGACGTTTAAATGATACTGTAATGTTTACTAAATTTAGACAGCATTCGATATAAGCGTTTTCCGGTTCGTTGAGGGTGATATAATGTTTCCAACACCGCTGTATAGTTTTTGCAAACATTGAAGCGATGCAAATTGATTGTTAGGTATTTACCAGTTCCGAAAAAAAAGCAAGATAGTTGACTTGTGAAAATTTAAAAATAAATAATCCGTATCGGGGAGCCGTTTTCTCATAAGTGGTACAATTCCCAGTCAAATTTAAAACTATATACATTTGTTTCTCTCGAAGATAATAATGGCTCCTATAATTATCCTTTTATTTGCTATTAAACTATAAATTGGAAAGGCAATGGAATTGCAAAGGAGACTTGGTGAAATTATGGGAATAACAAGGGTGTTAATCAATACAAAGTTTACAATATACATTGCAAATTTCATTGCACCTTAAAATCTAATACGTGTAAAATTTTAGCATACAAAATATTATTATTTTTCAAGGGTTGACATCTGCTCGAACATATCTTAGTGGCCTTGTCAACATATAGAAATATTTTCAAAAAAAAATTTACTTTTAATCCATACCGTAGTTTGAATAGATGAGAAAGACATTGCCACACCACCAAGTGTTCGAAATTATTATCAAGTATCGTCGCCCAAACTTGTATACCTAGCAGAAAGAAAAACTTTTTTTCACTTTCGCTTCATGACCCACTTGGCTCCGAAATTTATGTTTCCTCCAAATAAATAAATTTCCTCTTTCTACCTATCTACCCGTATTTTACTTTCAGCTAGTCTCTTGAGGACATACTGTAAATGTACACAGTCGAACAGTGTTACTGTGGCCTGCTGTGATCCTAGAAAATATATTATGTAGCTTTCCTAAATCCCTCAGCTTTTAGGCCAACAGCAGAGAAGGAAGGTTTCATTTTTCATGTCTGTCGCCAGTCGAACAGTTCTCATCTGGACTGGAAGCTGAAATAGTTCCATTATTGCGCATTCTGACTCTCAACAGTCTCACAGTCAAATGATTCTGTCACACATAAATATTCGTCCCTGTCTGGTAAATGATGACGAGGACAGTAGAAACTACTTTTGACTGGGCTCTATTCGTTCCAGCTGAGATAAGTTCGTAGATCCTTTTGGTACAGTTTCTACGCATTTTAAACGTAAGCACTTTTGATGTTAGAATGCGTTACAAATCAGATAAAATGTTTCTAAAAGTAGTTGTATATATTTAGAAGGAAATTTCAAAAACAAATTCTGTTGGTTTTTTTTTTTTTCATAAATACGTTTATTTCATAGGCAATATACATAAGTTTTTCTTCGCCGTGGCATCTACAATACATAGTACTTTAAACCTAATACATTTCGAATATCCTATTAGTATGTTGGTATTCATTAGTTAATCTAAACACTGTTTTTATCAAGCGAGTTGCTATTATAAATTACATTAAATGAAATACATTTATTTTGTACATGATCTTATAACTATTTCAGGTTTGTTTGTATCAGTTCATCACTTTTATTTAATATAAGATAGCTGGCTATTGGTTGAGCTCATGGAAGAGAAAACAATCTAACATAAAATAAAATTTAAATTGGAACTCCAATGGACTTAATGAAATAATAAAGAAGTTTCATGTAAGGAACGTCACGACAAGCAAGAATGTCGCGAACTGGGACATTGGATAGTCTACCTTGGGTACGCAAGGAATTTATTAGTTGAGATCTGACATCACGATACTCCACGCATGTCCAAACAACATGGTCAATATCGCGGTAACCTTCGCCACAAGCACAATGATTAGTCTCGGAAAGTCCAATTCGAAGGAGATGTGCATCTAACGTGTAGTGATTGGACATGAGTCTGGACATCACACGAATGAAATCTCTACTCACATCCAGTCCCCTGAACCATGCCTTTGTCGATATTTTAGGAATAATTGAGTGCATCCACCGACCCAGATCATCTTTATCCCAAGAAGCTTGCCAGCTGGCAAGTGTTCTTTGGCGAGACGCGCTATAGAATTCATTGAAAGCAATTGGTCTCTCATAAATTTCACCCTCAATAGCACCACGTTTGGCTAAAATATCGGCTCTTTCATTGCCTGGAATGGAGCAATGAGCCGGAACCCAAACTATTGTGATTTGATAATTATTATTCAATATGACGTTCAGGCACTGTTTTATTTTGCCCAAGAATAAAGGTTCATTTTTGCCAGCAGCCTTTGAGCGAATGGCTTCAATTGCACTCAGACTATCTGTGAAGAGGAAATAATGGTTTGGAATTAATGTGACGATTACACTCAAACTATATTGAACTGCTGCTAGCTCTGCTATATAAACAGATGCAGGTTCTTGAAGCCTAAATGAGGCCGAAACATTATTGTTGAACATACCAAACCCTGTCGCTTCTTCAATTCGCGATCCGTCCGTGTAAAACATTTTCTCAGAGTCAATATGCCTGAACTTACTTGAAAATATTTTTGGGATTTCCGTCGAACGTAGATGATCCGGGATTCCACGCACTTCGCGCTGCATGGATGTATCGAAAAATAAAGTTGAGTCAGGGACATTTAGGAGGCTGACACGGATAGGAATATATCTTGAAGGGTTGATTTCCTGTGACATATGGTTAAAATATACTGTCATGAATTTTGTTTGAGATCGAAGCTCGACTAGTCGTTCGAAATTATTAATTACCATGGGATTCAGCACCTCACATCTTATTAGCAGGCGTGATGAAAGCTCCCAAAATCGATCTTTTAATGGAAGAACTCCCGCCAGAACTTCAAGACTCATTGTATGTGTCGAATGCATGCACCCTAAAGCAATTCGCAAACAACGATACTGAATTCGCTCCAGTTTGATAATATGAGAGTTTGCAGCGGAACGAAAGCAAACGCATCCATATTCCATCACTGAAAGTATCGTTGTCTGATACAATTTTATTAGATCTTTCGGATGAGCACCCCACCAAGATCCGGTTATTGTTCGAAGAAAATTTACTCTTTGTTGGCATTTTGTTATCAGAAACCTAATGTGTCCTCCCCACGTGCATTTGGAATCAAACCACACCCCGAGGTATTTGAAAGTCAAAACCTGTTGGATCATTCTTCCCATCATATGGAGCTGAAGCTGCGCGGGATCATGCTTTCTTGAAAAGACGACTAACTCTGTTTTCTCCGCAGAGAATTCGATACCAAGATGAACAGCCCAATCGGACAAGTTATCTAAGGTTATCAATGGTTTATGCAGATCAATAGCTTTGGGTCCAGTAACTGAAACTACGCCATCATCTGCCAATTGTCTTAGTGTACATGGGGATACTAGACAGCTGTCAATGTCATTTACGTAAAAATTATAGAGGAGCGGACTGAGGCAAGAGCCTTGCGGTAGACCCATGTAGCTAATTCTGAATGTTACCAAATCGCCATGTGAAAAATGCATGCGTTTCTCTGACAAAAGGTTGTGCAAATAATTATTTATAACCGCTGGGAGTCCATGTTGGTGAAGCTTGTCTGAAAGAACATCAATGGAAACTGAATCAAATGCTCCTTTAATGTCTAAAAATACAGATGCCATTTGTTGCTTTTGAGCGAAGGCAATTTGGATGTCAGACGAAAGTAATGCAAGGCAATCATTCGTCCCTTTATTTCTACGGAAGCCAAACTGAGTATCTGACAACAAACCGTTCGTCTCGACCCAAGTGTCGAGACGTCGTAGAATAATTTTTTCGAACAATTTTCTGATGCAGGACAACATCGCGATGGGTCTATATGAGTTGTGATTGGAAGCTGGTTTCCCCGGCTTTTGGATGGCGATAACTTTCACTTGCCTCCAGTCAGGTGGAACAATATTTTGCTCAAGAAGCTTGTTGAACAATTCCAACAAACGTCTTTTTGCGAGGTCGGGCAGATTCTTCACCAAGTTGAATTTAATTCTGTCCAACCCAGGAGCGTTATTGTTACAAGACATGAGTGCTATGGAAAATTCCATCATAGAAAAGGGGCTATCAATGGAACCATTATTTGAAAAAGATTCCCTAATAATGCTATGCGTAGGAACAGAATCTGGACAAACTTTCCTCGCAAAATCAAATATCCATCGGTTCGAGTATTCCTCACTCTCATTTCCTACGTTACGATTCCTCATTCGTCTGGCCGTATTCCAAAGAGTGCTCATTGAGGTTTCTCTTGACAAACCTTCGACAAAATGTCTCCAATAGCTACATTTCTTGGCCCGAAGTATGCTCTTGTACTTGGTTTCTAAAGTCAAGAATTTTTCAAAATTCTGAGGAGTTCCTCCTCCTCGTTTTAAAAACGTCTTGAAGGCATTTTGTTTCGCGTGCTTAGCATCTGAGCACTCTTTGTCCCACCAAGGGTTTGGAGGCCTTCTGTTAGACGATGGACCAAGAAATCGTTTGGTTTGGGCTTGTTCTGCGGCCTCCAGAATCGAACAAACGAGGAAGTCATATTCTTCAAGTGGGGGGAGCTCTTCCATTGAAGTTAAGGCACTTGAAATATTACTTTGGTATTTAATCCAGTCAATATTTTTTGTCAAATCATATGGAATATTAACTGAATTAGCAATGCCTTTGTTACTGCTAATTGAGATGATGATTGGTAAATGATCGCTACCGTGTAAATCAGGAAATACTTTCCAGGTGCAATCTAGTCGAATTGAAGTCGAGCAAAGAGATAAATCTAATGCACTTGGACGTGCAGGAGGTCTTGGGATCCGTGTCATGCTACCCATATTTAGTACCGTCATGCTAAAATTGTCGCAAATATTATATATTAAGGATGATCTGCTATCATTGTAAACGGAACCCCACATCATTCCGTGCGAATTGAAATCTCCTAAAATCAAACGTGGAGCAGGAAGGGCTTCGACAATTTCATTAAGCTGTCGTTGTCCAACTTGAGCTCTTGGAGGAATATATACTGAAGCAATGCAAATGTCCTTTCCTTTAATGTTTATTTGACAAGCAACAACTTCTATACTAGAAGTCGAAGGAATATTTAATCTATAAAAGGAATAACATTTCTTAATTCCTAAAAGCACTCCACCATACGGAGAGTCTCTATCGAGACGTATAATGTTAAAGTCATTAAAACTTAAGGCTATGTTTGATGTAAGCCATGTTTCGCACAAAGTAAATACATCACATTTTTGACTATGCAACAAAACTTTAAATGAATCAAGTTTTGGCATGATGCTTCGACAATTCCACTGCAGGACAGTGATTGAATCATTTGCGGCGGATGATAAATTATCCATCAAATGATACAAAACCTGAAAGAACTGGCCATTGAGCTGATAACTGTTTCAAAAAAGTTCTAGCTATTGGAAGGAATGCCGTTATGATAGTCTTTAGAGGTTCAGAAATATTGAATGCTGCGAAAATCCATTCTACAATTTCCGAAAACTTAAGTAATCCTGTTGGTGAATGTGAAACGGAGCCCACTGGATTATTGTCTTTCCTTGAGCTAGTTTCTGGATTGGTTTGTGAATTTGACAAACCAGGAGGCACAGTTTTTGGTTTTAAATTTGGCTTTTTAGCTTTAACACGGGGATCTTTTTTTGAAGATGTAATTTTAGGTGTCTTTTTAGGTATTTTGTGGTTTGTTAATCTCCTCTTAACAGACCCTTGAGGAGTGACAAACGAGGTATCTTCACTATTTCCGTCGGAGTCAGATTCCTCTGGCTCCATAAGATTTGAAAAACCGTTTTCGGTTTCCAAGGGGGAGACATGTATGACCGTTTTAAGCATTTCTGCATATGTGCGCTTAGACCGTGCTTTTAAAGAAAGCTTCATTTTGTCTTTACGCAACTTAAATGCAGCGCATACTGAAAGATCATCATGAGGTCTCTCCCCACAATAAACACATTTTTCAACATTTTTATCGCAAAGATTATCCTTATGAGGCCCTTGACATTTGATACATTTGGACTTATTACTACAGTAAGTAGCTGTATGCCCGAATTTTTTACAGTTCGTGCAATTCATAACATGCGGTACGAAAAGCCGAACAGGAAGACGAATTTTATCGATATAGACATGGCTAGGCAACGCAGATCCGGCAAATGTTACACGAAACGAATCTGAGGGACGATACGACTTTTTTCCATCGACAATAGATGCTGAGTACAATTGCTTGCACTCGAGTATCTTAACTCCCTCAAGCATGGAGTTTTTAAAACGACCAACTCCATTTTTAAGTAAATCATCGGCCGTCAGACTTGCTTCAGTCACGACACCGTCAATTTCCACCTCCTTCGATGGAATGTAAACTCGATATTCAACAGAAAATAATTTACAGGTTACAATTTCGTTCGCCTGTTTCAAGTCATTGACAACAACTCGAATTTTATCTCTATTAACTTTACATATTTCTTTAACTTCAGAGAAATGTGATGTCAAATCCTTGGTAATTTGCATCAAATTTAAAATCTTTTCTTTTTTTCGAAGATAGACTATCCATGGCCCAGTGGTACCCTGTGGATAATGTTTAGCCCTCGGAGTATTTAAACTCTTACTAGTATCCGGAATCGGATTCGGATGATCTTCCATAAGATCATCCATTACATTAAATTTTTTTGTAAATTAATAATACCAAAATAAAAACTTATGTTTAGTAAAATTTCAGATATAAGAAATAAAAAATAAATTAAATTAAATCTACCTTGTAGCTGATGTCTCTGTTCCTTTATCGTGAAGAACGACGTGAAGCTCTTCCAACGATTTCCAATTGGCAGTCTTCTGCTGTTTCCAATTGGCAGTCTTCTGTCGTTTACTGCTATCTCAGTTGCTCTGCCGTCGTTGTGAACACCACTGCACTTGCTGTGCTGCCTGTACCTGACCCCAGGTACAGTGCTTTTGCTCTTGGTGGCGATCAAATGCGATGCTTGCAGTGTAGCACCTCGCGATATATGCCGTCTCTTTTGATCCTACGCAGCGTACAAATTCTGGTACCTGGTAGATCAGCACTGGGTTGCTTTAGCACCTTTGTGCCTTTGCACCCCTTCGTCTTCGCACCTTTATGCGATGGCACCTCTGTGACTCGTCACTTCTATGCTCTCGCACCTCTGTGTTTCTACACCTCTGTGCGTATGAACGGGATGGCCTTCGTTGCTAGCTTTCCAGTCGGGAAACGCCCCGAATATTACGTTTGCTATGGGCAGTTTAACTACCTGAAGCTTAGAATTGTCTCGGTATCAGCCGTTAACTCACGAGCCAGTACAATCGAAACACAACCTCTTCGCTTGAATGGTTTTTACTGAATTATTTTCTGTTGGTTGTTTGTGTAGAAAAAAAAATGTTTTACGCTTAGATATAATGGACGATAAGCCTACAAGGTGAGAGGAATGGGAAATAAATCCTTGTTATATTTATATATTTTATCTTACTGCATAACCGGGCCCCAAACGTGGAAAATTCAAGTTGTTCTAGCGAAGTATAGGAATAAAATCTAATGACGTCACTCATTTTCTTCTATCCGCTTCAGTCTACAGTTGTGGTGTTTGCGATGGTACGATAAATGTGAACTAATCCGAGATAAATAATATCCGATGCGCCCAAAGGATGAGCAATTGCGAGAGAAAAACGTTATTTTTTAGCATTCTGGCTGTAATAAAAAACAATTTGCAGTCAGATGTTCGATGTACTGGTTCGTTGCTGCTACTGCGGTAACTTTTTCGCAGTTTTTCGTTTCATTGTTGTATTCGCGAGTCTTTTTAAAATCTGTTTTTCTCGTTGGATACTGATCAAATTGAAGTTAATTGATCATATTGTCTAGCGTTTCATAGATGAACTCCTTGGAAGCGGTATTACCTTAAGCGAAACAAACAGCAAACCAAACTACTTGATTTATTTGAAGTAGTTTTTCTCAATTCTAGAATTACTAGTTGGCCGCACTAAATTTCCAACCGCCATAAAAATTACGACGCGCGAAACCTTTGAAGTTAGTCTGCAAATTCACAAAAAAAAAAATAGTCCAGCAAAATCATATCAGCTACATCAGCTTGAAATATTGAAACCGTTGAATCTTGTGAGACAACAATTCCATTTTACTGAATACGCTCATATCAAGAAAAGAACTAATGATTCCTTTATGGGTAGAATAGAACAATAAATTCACCTCCAAATTTTATTGAGCAAAAGATACAGGTTTAGTTACGTTTTAGTTACGGAAATAAAAGTTACGGAAATAAAAGTCCTTTTGCTATAACATTCAAGTTCTGGTTTCGATAAGATATGTCGGGAGCGGGCCATTTCGCCGAAAGTCGTTTCGCCGATTACCATTTCGCCGAATAAGTCGTTTCGCCGAAAGGGTCATTTCGCTTAAAGGGTCATTTCGCCGAAAAGGTCATTTCGCCGAAAGGGTAATTTCGCCGAAAGGGTCATGTCTCCTGTATAACTGATGTAGTTCAGCCACATAACCGAAGCCAAGAGCCGCCGAGCCGACACCAGCTGAGTCGGACGCCGACCCGCCGTCGGAAGCGGCGGCCTCTTGCATACAAACCTGTAAACGCCTCGCTTGCCCGGTCTACTCAAAGCTAGGTTATTTGCTTTAGTTAGAAACATGAACCAAAACGATGCACAGTGATGCCTCTCCATACGAAAGATGGCAAAAACTAAAAATACGTCGATAAACGTCAGCTGGATGATTTTTTATTAATAATTTGAAGTCTCTTAATATATTTCCGTTTTGATAATGTATGAAAAAATATTCGATCCACCTAAAAGTGACATGATGCACCGTTCGCTATGGACCGGAAAATGACGACTTCTTTTAATAAATTAACTTGTGTATTTTCATTCATTTCGTGATTGAGTAGGAGCTTTAACTAATGTTTTAAATAATGATTAAACCTGTGTGGAAAATGTATACGCAGAAAAAAAAACTTTTCCTTATATCTTGAAAACATCAATTTTCTCCAGAAGTGCGTATCTTAATATTTTTACTTCCTGATATGTTGTAACATACAACTGATGTAGTTTATTGCACTATGATTGAAGATGGGAGAGTAACAATCAAAAAAGTGTTTTCTTTGTTTTTAACAAAAATATTAATTTTTGGAAAATGCTCTACATTTGGCATTTTTCAAGTTTTTCGATTTTATAAAAGAACACTAACACAAGTATCAGGTGTACAACTTTGCTTCCGCCGTTTTCCGATAGGTGGCTGTATCGGCTGAGGCTGGTCAAAATACATAGATGATAATGCCTTTAAAGTGAGTGTGTGCAGTGCCTAACGAACTGTCATCGCCGTTTCAGTGACAGTTGTTCTTGTTTTCGTATTATTCACGCTCGGAAATGTCGGTTTATGTGCCCAATTCTCGCCATTTGCGGGAAGTTTTACTTTTCAGTTACAATTCGCAAAAAAAATGCAGCTGAAGCGCATTGAATGCTCTCAGAAACAAACATGGTGGTGGAAGAGAAGAAACCTTCAAATATGAACAACTAGAAGCATTGCTTGATGAAGAGCTCTTAAAACCGAGTGAAATCATCACAGGAGATCGCTACCGAACGCAACTGATGCGCCTTAGTCGCGCGCTAAAAGAAAAGCGGCCATAATATCAAGAGCGATATGACAAAGTTATCCTCCAACACGACAATGCTCGGCCTCACATCGCCAAAGTGGTCAAAAAGTACATGGAAACACTGAAATGGGAAGTCTTGCCCACCCGCCGTATTCCCCAGATGTCGCCCCTTCTGACTTCCACTTATTCCGTTCGATGGCACACGGCCTGGCAGATCAACATTTTCAATCCCTTGAAGAGGAATGGATTGTTTCATGGATAGGGTCAAAAGAGGACTCCTTTTTTCGAGCCGGGATCCGAAAATTGCCGGAAAGATGGGAGAAAGTTGTCGCTAGCGATGGACAATACTTTGAATAATACATCTGTAAGCACTTTTTCGCAATAAAGCTTTTAATTTAGGAAAAAACGGCGGAAACAAAGTTGTACACCTGATACAAAATAATATTTGGTTGAATACTACCGCTTTACTAGAAATAGTGGATTTTTATTATGTTAAAGTATCTTATTAAACTATGTAAAATTAAAAATGACTAAAAAAATTACGCTGAGCAAGCATGCGTAAAGTGGTTTTCGTGGTTCGAATTTGGGAATTTTATATGGACTACAAGAAAGTTCCGGAGAACATGAAAAGTGCATGTGGTGGGATCAAACGCATTTGAGTAGCTCATAATCAATAGTATGAAGATCTTCATGGCATAGTATTTTTGCTTCATGACAATGCAAGACTCCATGCTTCGAAAGTTGTAAAAGCTTATTTTTATAATCGCTGCAATGAAAAGTTCTGCCCAAGCCGCCATTTTTTACCTGACATTGTTCCATACGGTTGCCATTTGCTCCAATCCATGGCGCATAACTTGTTAGGTCAGCTTCAAAAACTACGACATAACTAAAAATTGTCGAATCTGAGGAAAAGCAATTTTTCAAACGTGGTATCCGAGTCTTAGTGGTGGTATATAACGATGGACTATACTTTGAAAAACGATGGACTATACTTTGAAAAACGGTACTGTAATGATACTCTCACTAAAAATCTTGAAACTTTAATAGTTTATTCCAACGCCTGATATATTATAAATAGATTTATATAACGACATTTTTATAGGTGTTTTGTGTTATGTATGTTATAAATATTCTGATTTTATTTATTATAAAGCCGTTTATTTAAATTTTACTGACACCGACCTCAGTTACAAAAGTCTGGCCCTTGATTCTGTGATTTTTATTGTCGACCCCGCAAACTATTGAAAATAACCTTTAAGGTGCAGAAATGTGCAGGATTGCATAGTGTTTTCTGAAAAGTAGAGAAAAAAATGCTATAAAATCAAATACTATTGAACAATGGCAGCCCTTTCCTACCTATATAGAACTCTAATCGCAAAACATCGTCATTGCGCCATATATTTTGTATGGAAGGTAGAAAGGAAAGTTTACAATACCCTATCTTTGAGAGGATATGGAGAGATTATTTCTTATTCAAAAATTTTTATACTTTAAACTGTAATCCTTCACTTATCTGAGAATTCAAAAAAATTAATATAGTGCAGGAAAAAAATAAATTAATTTTTTGGATTTCTGCCACCTTGACATCACTGTGCGATGTGGCGTAGCCGCATTAAATATTTTTTGATTTTCACGATTACGATTTACGATTTCAGGATTCGGCGAAATAACCCTTTCGGTGAAATGTCTTTCGGCGAAGTGACCCTGATCCGATATGTCATCGTGCTAATTTTGATCGGTGTAGTCCATGTCGTTGTAGGATTATTTTTAATCATTTCATAGTTTTGACATTCCCAGTAGATTTTGCAAATAAGTATCTCTTCAATATGTTAAAATTGTGATGTCAAAAAAATGTCTTGTAACGCTTTTTAACTCCAATAACTTATAAAAAGTAACACATATAACCCTTCGTAATACACAGAACTAATAAAAGAGTAACAGATGTAACACCTCGTAACGCTTGTACCTTTTAAAAATATATCCCATGTAACGATTTGCAATGTCTATAACTTACAAAAAAGTAACGCATGGTATGCTTCGTAACACCTAAAACTTATTTAAAGTAAAGAATGAAATGCTTCGACGCGTCTCTAGCTTGCAAAATAATAACGCGTGTGAATCTTCGTAACGCCTGTAGCTCATAAAAGAGTAACGCCTACAATTAAAAAAAACTAAGGCATGTAACGCTTCGTAACGTCAAAAACTTATACAGAGTAACACAAATTACGTTTTAAAACGCCTTTAATTTACAAAAAGTAACGCTTCGTAAAGCCTGTAACTTACAAACGAGTAACGCTTCGTAACCTCTATAACTAACACATGTAACACATGTACCGCTTCGTATAGGCGTTACAAAAAAGGAACGCATGTGACGCTTGTAACTTACAAACGAGTAACGATTGAAACTCTTTCTAACGTCACAAACTCACAAAAAAGTAACGAATCGTAACGCCTATAACTTACAAAATAGTAACGCATGTAACGCTTCGTAACACCTTCAACTTATAAAAAACTAACACTTCGTGACACCTATAACTTACTAAAAAGTACGCCTATAACTTATAAAAAAGTAACGCATATAAAGCTTTGTAACGCATGTAACACTTCGTAATGTCTATAAGTCAGAAAATAGTAACGCATGTATCGCTTCGTAACGCCAATGACTCACAAAAAAGTAAAGCATGTAACGCATGTAACGCTTCGTAACGCCTATAACTTACATAGAAGTAACGAACCTAATGCTTCGTAACGCCTATAACATACAAAATAGAAACGTTTGTAACACTTCGCAAACTCCTGTAACATACTAAAAAGTAACGTATGTAACGCTCCTTAACATCTATATCTTACAGAAGAGCAACGTACATAACACTTCGTAATTTCCTTAAAAGTAACGCATCGTTACTCGTTTACCGCAAGAATGTAACCCTTATAACGGTTTTTAAAATTCATAATTTTCACAAAATAACTCGTATGATTTATTGCATTCAATTTGAGAAAGTTATCGTATTCCACGCTTTCTAGTTTCTTTAACTCAAAGTAACGCTTCCCATCTCAGCGTGATGGGTAAGTCGATGCCTGGGTTCGATTTCCAACCCCGCAATTTCTAGCCCGAAGAGGTGGATGATCTCTATAATCGGAACAAACAAATTTTTTGCACAGTACCTTTACTTAGGCGTTGACTTAGATAAGCCTCAAAAAACTTCGTAACTTATTAGGTTCAAAAACTAAACTAGTATTTTATGTATTTTATATATTATATTATTATTGTCAATTATTTTACCTCGGTCTCATTCTCCATTTTAAGTGGTTTTGATTCTGTTCTGCTTCGTAGGAGCTGCTGCTGCGTGTTTCATCGGCAGTGGAATTTTTATCATCACGTAACTCTCAAAACCTCTATCTCACGGTGTAATCCACAGGATCAACAGCCACTTAGTATTTCTCAAAACTAACAAGTATCAAAAAGATAAAATAGTTGTGACGGACGAGAGCCGAACGAGGGAATTTAATTTGGATCACCAACGTGGTTAGGTTAACAGAATGCAAATGTAGTATCCTCAAAAGTTCACGTGAGCAGCAAACTTAAGTTCGACCGGAAGCAGTCAAACCGGACACTGAAACAGAACAGAACGGTTAATGCACGAACCTGGAAGTATATTTTCCAGATAAAAGTTTTATTCTACCACGGCTCGAGCAGATGTCTCCAAAAATATAACTTTTTATTGATGACAGGTTTGCTAGTAAATTTGCTGAAATGCGAACTTGAGTTGCGAACAAAAAGTCAAGTTTTAGTTCCAAATCAGTTTATGAAGCTCTACAAGAGTGTTTGAAACCTTTCATCGAAGCACACAAATATCCTAAAACTTTTAGTGGATTTGGCTAGCCGCCACTACAAAATTGCCGCTGAAGCTGCCGATCGGAAAAATCATAATTTAATAGAAACTTCTCCGGAATAAGATTGTTGATTTTTTCTTAATTATTAGAGATTAATTGTTTTACGTTTCGCCTCCGGCTCATCAGTGCTTTAGAAGATTATGTTGCATTGCTAGTGTCATCTCGTGGATCAACATAATCCACTAAGCAAACGTAAACTCTTCGCTATGTACAAGAATGTGTGTACGAAAATAATATATTGCTCAAAAGTAATGCATCATGACGGAGCGCAAGATGTCAAGTGTAGTCGATATTTTCGATGTATGTTTATTTACGTCTATAAGAATAACGCGCGGGTGGGATGAGATAAAGGTGCTGTCAACCACGTTTCCAGCATCACTGGCGAAGAAAACGGATGACAGAATTTTCCACTCTGCGGCATTAAGCGAAAAGCTAAGCAGACATTTTATTGACACCCTGGTGCATGCATATCACTCTCTAATGCTGACATGGAAAAATATTCCGGGTAATGGATGTCGTCGTACGCAGTAAAAATCATTCAAAATTTTATTATATTCTGATATTATCTCCAATGAATTTTTCTATAACAATATTACTTGACATTAAAAATGAAACGTGTAGATTTAAACTTAGTTCTCAAAGTTTACGTTTTTTAGCAGAAAAACTAGCAGAATACTTTTGTTGAGCTCATTGAGTCTTTTTGGGTAAAGTTTTTAATCTTGTTAAGCTTTTGTATATCATCTACCGACAAGCATATTCTCACTTACACATATGTTCGGTTTCATAAATTTAACATCCCGAATGACACATGTAAACTGGAAATGAAGACGTTGTATTTTAGACACAAAAGAATAACCAACAGCTTGTGAACATAAATTTTTTAGTCTCCGATCCAAATGCTACATGTCTGCTATTAAGTTGTCATCCGGTAATGTAAGCAATTAATTATCGATTTTCATTTCCCTCTTTCTGAGAGGAAATGCCTTCAAGAGTAATTTTTCGTTACATTTTACTGGCGGCACAAACGCATACAAATCATTTTTAATCTTTCACCAGCACCAGGCTATACCCGAAAAAAATAATGACATCAAAGCAATAAATTCGATTAGCCTGTGGCGTGCGTATGTAAAAGTCAAACATTAATAAACAACGAAGAAACACGTTTATATTTCATGTGGGCTCTTATCGATAACTGGAATCTCACGCTTCCCAGAGAACATGTTGGGGGGATTACACGTACGGTATTTATTAAATGTAGATGAGAAGTAAATTTTCTTTTATTTTCTCTGAGCACCAATTGACTCCCGAATAATGAGAAGTTGTAATGCAACGAAGGTGTTGTTCATTATGGTAACTTGAAAATACTCAAAATGTGGCTTGGGTTAGACGAATCAGAGCTAGTATTTACCTTAGTTAGGCAACCTAATGACAAATGTAACTCAATGATATACTTACTTTTAATCAATAATCGATAATAAATGTTTTACTTTCTGTTTTGTTCCGAAAATTAAATTTTTTTCAAAATTCGATAAGTACTTCAGATTTTTCATCAATAACCGCACGGTTTCAAACATGTTGTTATTTACCTCTCGATTGAGGAACACTGGAATCGATCCAAGATCGGAGAAGCTCATTTCAACTCCAGTTCCATACTTGTGATACGAGGATTGCTTTTGCGATATAATAACTTTTATTTAAATACGCCAAATCTGACAACATATTACTCGACTTTCTATCAACGAATTGTGATAAAATCAGATACAATGTCTCTGCTTCAGTTCTAAGAAGCAATACCGTGGAAAAAATAATTCGAAAATTGTTACAATACTACTAGAGCTGAGAGGACTACTGGAGCCGTTATCTTCGTAGTCGTGTCGTCCCGCCCTTTCAGCACGTTGTTAGAGTAGTGACATGGTGGTGAATCTGATCAAAATTGTGTTTTTTTTAATGTGTAGCATACAAAATATGGCAAAAGACGTTTTTGGAGAGATTATGTCCGCTAAAGTGAACTGTTGATCCCTTTACTTTGCACTGATCTGAAATTTCTCTTCACATTCCACAGGTACAGATTGCTTGCCAAATATGATATTTCGATGCGAATTTTATTTATTTCTTTTTTAAATGGTAATCCATTTCAAATGTATCTTTTTGCGCTCACAACTCGATATCCATCTGCTCAACATTTTTAGGGAGAGCTTTCTAGCAATGAGTCATTACCAAAAATAAATATTGAACTAACATCGCTAATACAGTGTGATCGTTTTTAAGTTCCCGGAATCACCACCGTGTGGCGCTCTGTATGTCACCTGATTGGATTTTTTCTGATTTTTTAGGCTGCCACATCTGTCATTGATAATCTATCAAATTTTCAGCTTGAAACTTGGACGATTGTAAAATTTACTCTGCATTGAGTATATCTGCGATTGTGCGTGTCCTCGATTTTACACAATTTTCAAAATGGAACCGAACTTGCAACAACAAATTTGTATTAAATTTTTTCGTTAAAAACGGTTTTAATGGTGCAACGACATTGCAAATGTTAGAAGAATGTTTCGGTAACGATACTCTGAAGAAAACAGACGTTTGTCAGTGGCACGAACGTTTCAGAAGTGGCCGTGAGTCTGTGACTTTTTTCTATCCGGTCGACTCACGAAGCCGCTCCGTGAAACGCGTTTAGGCATCCGAGAAGAGATTATGGAAAAATTGCAGATGGCTCTGATGGCCATATCGAAAACTGAATATAATACCCTGCTTAATCCACCTAGTGGTGTGATAATGCCTTCCTCTTCTTTCATAATAGTCTCATGAAAATATATTTCATACTTTTATTGAATAATTTCGGATACTAATTTTGACACCAATTGATTCAGATTGATTAGAATAGTTCACAAAAGCATGCTTCAGTGTTTTTGTCACACAGTTTGCATCATTTTGCCAAACTAGTGATTACATTTGCGTTGCCTATTCGTATGAGAAAAGTGATGCTAATCTAAAAAACGAGTGACATTATTTTCACATTTCTAGTATATATCACCCTATAATTACTGAGCCGGAAGTCGGATCTGCATGATATTTCGGAACTTTGTTTGGGACCATAAAACCCTTCATTTGAATCTAAGTTTGTTAAAATCGGTTTAACCATCCCAGAGTAATGTGAGTGACATTATTATCACATTTTTTATGTATTACTTTCACATTTTTTATGCATATCACTCTGTATTTCCGGAATCAGAATTTGGATCTAAATGATATTCAGGAACTTCGTATAGGACCGCGAGTCCTTTCATTTAAATCTGAGTTTGAGAAAATCGGTTTAGCCATATCCGAGAAAAGTGAGTGACGTTATTTTCACATTTTTAATGCGTTATTTTCCAATTTTTGGTGCATATCACCCTGTAATTCCGGTACCGGAAGTCGAATCCAAATGAATTCAGGAACTTTGTATGGAACCGTGACCATGAATCCTTTCATTAGAGTCTAAGTTTGAGAAAATCGGTTTAGTCATCTACGAGAAAAGAGAGAGACATTATTTTCACATTTTTTATGCATATCACCCTGTTATTCCGGAACCGGAAGTCGGATCCAAATAGAATTCTGGAACTTTGTATGGGACCGTAGGGCCTTTCATTTGAATCTAAGTTTGTGAAAATCGGTTCTGCCATCTCCGAGAAACGTGAGTGACATTATTTTCACATGTTTTGGTACATATCACCCTGCAGCTCCGGAACCGGAAGTCGGATCCAAATGAAATTCAGGAACTTTGTATGGGGCTATGAGACCTTTCATTTGAATCTAAGTTTGTGAAAATCGGTTGAGCCATCTCCGAGAAAAGTGAGTGACAATATTTGTCACACATACACATACACACACACATACACACACAGACATTTGCTCAGTTCGTCGAGCTGAGTCGAATGGTATATGACATTCGGCCCTCCGGGCCTCGGTTCAAAAGTCGGTTTTTGCAGTGATTGTATAGTCTTTCTGTATGAGAAAGGCAAAAATATTTCGAGAATTGGATAAAGCGCTGGCATAAGTGTGTTGCAGTCGATGGAGAGTACTTTCAAGGGTACAATATCAATTTATTTATTTATTGATTTAATTATTTATTTATTTATTTGGAGCAGGAAAAAGCCTAATGGAGCTGAAATAATAATCTCTCACTCCAGCAGGCATAAAACCTCCTCATCGTTTATATCAACAGATTACAACAATCCAACACATACATGTATGTACTTAATACTATCAATTAAAACTAACCCTAGCAAATTAACTCTATAGTAATTAGATAACACTAAACCCATTGGGTAAACGATGGTGATTTTGCATTAACACTAGAGAAGAAAAGAAATATGCTTTTAAATGGGAGGTAGAAGGAGGGAGTGGTGAATGAGAGTTGGCGAACGAAACGGGGTTAGGTTCGGCATGTAGATCTAATTAGTGATCGAAAAGATGGTGAAAGACGGATAAAAAAAGAGGGCGAGCAAACGAGGTTAGAACCGACATATAGATCTAATTAGTGTTCAAAAAGATAGGAGAAGAACGATTAAGAGCGGAGAAGAGGAGATACAACAGGATTAGTTACAACGAGCGAATTTATTAGTTTTCAATGGAGATGGATTTTGATGAATAATATTGTATTCTTAATTTTCGAAATAAATTCCGAGAACTTTTTGATCAAGGTAGTGGAACGAAAAATTCAAATCCCAGCGAAATACAGTGCTTAGTTTGATTGAACGAAACCTGAACCTTTACAAAAGACTAAAATGGCTAAAATGGTCAATATGTCGTTTACTTTCGTTCAAACAGTGGTGATAGCGGCAAGATTTGAATAGTTTAAGGCAATAAAAACTCTAAAACGGAACGAGAAGTAGGAAATTCGTTCGAAAACAAAAGCTCGAACGATTATCTTCTATCAAAAAAACAAATTGTCGATGTTCTTTGAAAATTACATAGTTTGGCAAGATGTTTATAGTTGTGGTTTTAAGAGCAAAATTTTCCTAACTTTAGATACGATACATTAATTATAGTGACGTAGATTGCTTTGTCTACCCCAGAAAACGTTGCGTCTAGGGCTACTGCCTCCTTCAACCGCTAGATATGCAACTGATCAACAATTTTACATCTACTAGTGTCTCCTCTTAGTTCTTTATTTATATGATGATTTTGTGATTTTATCCTTTGGTTAGAGAAATAGCCGCAAAAAAAGTTTTGCAAAACGCAGCTGGCATTAAACATAATTGATTCTCGATTTGACATCGTTATTGTGGCAGTCAATTACTGTATTACATGATAAAAAAAGCAACCATGCATATCATTTCAAGCATTTACGTTAATCCGCTGATCAAACAGATTAGGGCCAACTCTGTTAGCTGTTTACAGCTGTCACTGTTCAAGTTAATCCGTTTCGCAAGTACCTATTTAGCATTAGGATTCTTTTTTTTCCGTACATCTCATGGTTCCACCGATGGAAATTGATTATCATTGAGCTTTCATAGATATCGAGAATGGAACTTTCCGAGGCAGCTCGATCACGGTCAGTCTAAGAACTAAGGATCTGACTAATTTGCATCGTACATCGCTTCAGATGACTATATAGTTTTGTACTCATTCAATCATTTGTAGCATGTTAGTTCGTACGGCAAGCCACAAGGACTGAGGCAGGTTGTCAGTTGGGTAGACAAATTGATTATGATTGACAGACGGACTGCGTTGGCGAAATGCAGATAAGCGAGCGGGTGGCAGCGTATGACTGCGACTAAGTGTCTGGGAAAGTGATTTGTAAAACTGGAACACGTACTGGCTCCCTTCGATTGATTCCCCATTCCACGATAAACCGGGTGTGGTATTCCTGGACGGATGCATATGCGCAGAGATCGATGGACCCCCCAGGCGACGATGCACGTTAAATGCGCAGTTTGCCTCGAACATTGCGTCATGGCGCCATCCGTTCCATAACTAGGGCGCAAATTTATGCAATTGTTTCGATTTAATTATTTATGATTGATCGACAGTGAATTGCTGGAATCAGCGAGTAATTAAACGGTATGTCGTAAAATTTTATTTGCATGCGAGAGAACATCATCATTGCTCTCACTGTATGTGACTGCTCACCGTACGAATTAAGCAAGATGAAGCAAGGGGTTATGGCGTAACGTATTAATCATTTTATAATTCACAAATCAATATTCATTGCCTATCGTCAATAGTAAATATTATTTTTATCCACGCTTTCGGAATAGCAGCATACATTTAGAGCTGTATCGAAATGGCATCTTATCATTTGTCCTTGGTCTTTTGTGTATGATGAAAAATATAATTAATATCTGAATTAATCGGAATGTGTCTGCTCATATAGCGTTCACAGAGAAATAATGAATTTTACAGGTGACATAATTCTACAAACGATACAATTCATAACTACTTAACTTTTCAAATGACGCAATATTCCACTCGTACAGAACTTTACATGTCCCGAGTGTAATTTGCAATCGGCTACCATGTGTTATGTTCGAGCTACGACCTGGAAGGATTCTTAGTGTCAGTAGGATCCATAGTACTAGCCATGCAATGATTCTGTACACTAAGAAAAACAGAAACAGAAAGGCCAAATTCCACAAAAGGAATGTAATGCCAGGACTTTGCTTACCATGTGCCGTTGTATGGATTTGTATGTATCAATTATTCAGTAAGCAAATATATGCTTGTGTGGTTCAGTCGATAAGGCGATGTGCTTTGTGATCTAATGTTTCTCGGTTTAAGTCCCGCTGCTGCTATCGATCTTTTGTTTTTGCCTTTCTCTATAGAAAAGTATTAGAATTGCTGGAAAAACCGACTTTTGAACGAAGCCTCGGAGACCCATACCATTCGATTCAGTTCGACGAGATCGGAAAATGTTTGTGTGTGTGTGTGTGTGTGTGTGTGTGTGTGTGTGTGTGTGTGTGTGTGTGTGTGTGTGTGTGTGTGTGTGTGTGTGTGTGTGTGTGTGTGTGTGTGTGTGAGTGTGTGTGCACTTTTAGAAGATATTTATACGCGCTCAATTTTCTTAGAGATGGATGAACCGATTTTAACAAACTTGGGCTCGTTTGAAAGCTACTGTTGCCCAATATTTTGGGATCACCTCTAATTTCGTAAAGTGCTAGTGCTCAAAAGTTTAAACACCTCGAAAAATGTCCTCATGCAAAATTTCAGACATGCGTAAGGGGTGCTGCCCGGCAATTAAGGTTGGAAAATTTTCGATCTTGAAAAAGCACCATAGGGGGGAGTACATGAAATTTCCAAAATCGAAAATTTTTTTTGATGCCGAAACTCTTAAAATTGCATGAAACGTCGAGATTTAGTGTCATCTCAAAAAATTCTGGGAAAAGGAGTCCCAAAAAGTCGAATTTTTCAAAAAAAAATAATTTTCGAGATGACACTAAATCTCGACGTTTCATGCAATTCTAAGCCTTTTGGCTTCAAATTTTTTTTTCCGATTTCGGAAATTTACAGATTTGGCTTAACGTTATGAATCATGATGCAGTATTCAATGAATTAATGAATTGTGTAAATCATCAATGAATTATTGAATATTTTTGGATGGTTACAATACTTACTCTATTTTAGAGAGCGGGGGCAATTTCATTACTATCCTACAAGAATTAAGGGAAGGCTATTTTGTTGTTATTGTGCTTGTTGTCAAAATTATCGATGAGAAGAATCTCGTTTTCTCTAATACTCATTCATATTGCAAGAAGGATCAGGTACTCACACTCCTATAGCTCTATTTATTATGTATGTTTGCATTCGACGTTTTCATGCTCAACACTTTGCACATTATAATTATCAGCAGCAGAGTACCAACCTGACGTTCTATTTAATTATTTTTCAAGCGCTTTCTATAAGAAGAGATTCTTTTGCTTTTTTAACAAAACTTCAAACTCATTTTGTATACACACTTAGAAAACTTCACAGAACACGAGTCTTTTGTTTCGATGCGTCTTTATAATCATTCGAAATTTCCAATCGCACGTGAAGTATCTTAATCCATATTTATTCTTTTACGCTCCAATAACGTACACGGTTCAAATAAAATACCCATTTATGAGTACAACAAATACTCACTTTCGACTTCAATACGAGCTGTCTAAAGTCTAAAGTTGGGTATTTTTTGTCATGTAAAACTGAGTGAAATACGACCCACATCAATATTGCTGGTTATCAAAATAAATAAGTTTAATAGTACCCATAAGTGGTGAAAATTTTGGAATGCCTTTTGGAAGTGAGAGAATGGTATTTTGAAAATCAACAGAATTTGTGCATGGCATGGCTTATTTTCTTAAAAAGGAGTTCGCTTCAACAATGTTGTCACATTTGACGCTTCTGCGCACTAATTACGATGGAAAACTGCAGAGCCAGATGAACAACTAATAAAATTAAATGCATAGCATACGTAAATATTTCAATAAATTGATTCAATAATTCTCACACATTTTGATTTTTTTCCAAAAATATCCGAAATATACATCATGTTTGGTATCTGAGCCATTTAAAAAGTGGGTAACTACCGTTCCCTTATTTGAAACTGGATAGTAAATCATCCAACTTTTGCACATATTCGCTTTACCCATTATTAAGAAAAGGATGTATACCCATTATATGAGTTTTCCCTGTTTTGTCGGAAAAGGGGTCAAATAATACACAGAATGGTATACGAATGTCGATTCCAGTCGATGTAATTTTTGAACTACTTTGTAAAAATGAAATAAAATATTTTTTAATCATTGTTGAATTTGATAGTAAATCGAGATGTTTCTGTAGTAATACCAGTAAAACAAATTGCGCGATCAATCATTAATTGCTTTTTTTCATAATTTTTTTTTATTCAGCTCCTTTTAAACATAAGTTTAACGCGACTGTTTTACAGTAAAAACCTTTTTTAATCCACCTAGTGGTGTAATGATGCCTTTCTCATATTACTTATGTTCTGACAAGATTTTTTTTCAAACTTGAATAAAATTAAAAACTTACTTTGGTAAAAACTACCATCACCTTTTCGATTTATAAACAGCTATGTCAAGTTAATATAGATTTAAATGTGGCAACTATGCACGCGGGTGCGTTTTCTTCTTCTTCCGTACCAGCACGTACCGATGTGTACCGATTTTGCATCATTTTGTATGACAGTTTGAAAGTTTTGATACTCATTGCCCAGTTTGAAAGTTTTGCTACTCATTGACAGTTTGAAAGTTTTGATACTCATTGGTTCCTCATTTAGGAACCGGAAGTCGGATCTGGATGAAATTGCACAGTGTTGTTCAAGACACTGAGAGCTTTATTTTAAATCTTGATTTGTGAAAATCGGTTTAACCGATGCTGAGAAATCGTAGTGAGTTCCGGTTTTGGAGCTTTTCTTCACTATAACCGGTGCGTTTGGTTATGCTTCCAAACGCACCGGTTATAGTGAAGAAAAGCTCCAAAACCGGGCACTAGTAGTCCCAAAGTAAATATATATATCCGCCAACTAACAAGTTCTGCCAACTAGATGAATTTATCAGTAAATTTTATAAAAATGTGCACCTCGTTTCGCCATCGCTTGTTAAAAAATTCACATGAAATTGAATATAATCACATACACACATACATACACACAGACATTTGCTCAGTTCGTCGAGCTGAGTCGAGTGGTATATGATATTCGGTCCTCCGGGACTTGGTTCAAAAGTCGGTTTTCACAGTGATTGTATAGCCTTTCTATATGAGACAGGCAAAAATTTTTTTGCTGGATCTTGTTGTAATTTTTTTCTCTGGAGAAGAGGCGCTTTCGCTGTTATCTAACGAATGAAGGGGAAGCAGTGGTTCGCTATTAACACTTCCGTTTCGTTGAGGAGGATGCTTCATTAATGTTGGTGGCTGTCACAGGTGTGCTGGAGTTGCTTGGAGTTGGTGTGAAGGAAGCACCGTTGTCCAGGTCATTTTTTCAAAAATCTGTGATCAAGCCAAAAACCTGTCTGTGAAAATCTGTGCACGTTTTCCGTACCATAAAATTAATCTGTGAAACACAGATTAATCTGTGAACCTCATTTCGAGATCGTTCTATTGTTCACTACACAATACTGTACTTGGTTTCTTCCGTCGCGAACGTAAGCGGTTTTGTTTTATAAACTAACTTGGATGAGATGTAAAAGCGAACTGAACCATCGATTGTTGATTGGTCTATTGGTTTTTAAAATATTCATAAATATTTGTTCATGTAAACGGCATTATGGTGAAATTTTATAGAGTCCCCTACACGGGGCAAAGAGGAAAAAAATAATTTTTTTTCAAATCGTTCTTAACAATTACTTAACGTAATGAATATTTTAGATCAAAATATTTTTTTGTCTGGTTATAGTCACTAAAGACAGCGTAAATGTTAACAATCAGTGAATATTTCGTTTAAATAGAGAAAACAACCCTTAAAAAATGGCCATGCTTTGCCCTCAATATATTATCACATAACTGTATCTGGTCTACATTTTCTGTTACCGCTTCTTAGCACGGGCCTTGGCAATAGTGTCAATCAATGCGGGTTGGGAAATTTAAAGGCTTGGCGTCATTGCGAAGAATACAAATTTCATTGTGTCAGATGTTTTTATCGGGCTAACGATGAAAGAAAAATATATTGATGACTGGGTATGGATGCTTACCTGTTATATAAGGACACTCCGGTAAGATTAACAATAGAACTTCAAGGATCATGAAAAGTGTAAATGTTCCATGAGAGACGTGTTACATCATAGTAGCTCAGTAGGTAGAGCAATACCGCGGATTGATGAAAGCTAGCAAGTTCGAATCTAGACTTCGAGAAAAAACCGTTTCATTTTCTCAATTCTTTTTAACCATCTAGCGTGTTATAATTTATTTTTCGAAAGGGTATTGATTATTAGTCGAATTGAAGATCACTTTTTGTCATACAGATTTACAAAGGAGTCATTGATCGCACTGTAATGCAATTCTATCTCAAGTCTGTTGTTCATATCGTATATCTCGGTGATTTAAAAAATATACCGTACAAGGAAGTGACAGTTTTTCTTTGCTTTCTTCCTCTTCCATTAATTACTAAGCTCTTCTTACTAATTGTCACTTTCTTATATGGCATTTCGAAACATTTACCGAGATATTGAAAGCAATAGTTGGAGTAAGATTTACTGTCTTGGTTTTAACTCAAAAGATGAGACGAAAGTTTTGTTTCTCTGTAACAAAGGCATTATACATTTTTTTACTATTGGCTTTCTGATATGTTATTTGTTAAGGTAATAATTTAAAATTTACCACAATCCACTTATTTTAAGCCGAATAGTCAACAAAACGATGCGGTGGCTCGACTAATGAGATGACTAACGGTATAATTTCCTTATGTTTTATTTGAAACGTGACCAAATCTCTGATTGGCTAATTAATCGTTTCTAATCAAGCCGGCGGGTTTATGATTTATATTGTAAGTACTACTCGTACGTTTATTTTACCGTGAATTGATGAGATATGGTCGTGAATGATTGAAATTTCTCATTTTATCGCTCGAAGCTGGTTTTGCTCAGTGGTAGGCTATGTTAGCATTGCTGGATTGGTATATGTTATAGAACTTCATTTTTTTTACATTTTATTTTGAATATAAATGATTGTAGTACTTGTTTGGTAAATATGTGTGAGATGTTTACTAATATATAATACAAAAAAGGAAGATCAGGAAATGTTCCTATTTAAGCTTAAAACAAAACCTCTGCATTATACGGTACACATAACTGAACATTTGCATATTTGTAGCAAACCGCCGGAGGTTCTCTTGCAGATGCTTGCCTGAAAGTAGAAGTGAAGAAGTTGTATAGCAATATAGCTATGTTGCGCCGGTCACATTTTGACACGCATCCTTTCGAAGGAGACATGAAATTTTCGTGTTAGGATTAATAACCGGAACGTGTCCGTTTTGAAACTAGATACATGAATGTTGCTACTTGTTCGATCGTGTTGCTGAAATGCGTTAGGCTCCTGGTTTCTTAGATGGTCAGTTTGAACAATTCAATTGGTTTTAAATGTCATAGCAATTATCGATCCCAGTTATTTTCTTATACAATGTGAGATATGCTGTTTTATGAGAAGTATCCTAGTGAGCACAATCGTTTAAGAACTTTACTCAGTTGCTGTGTACGGCCTGCAGGAATCAATTCATCACAATTGTCCGTAAAATTAGTGTAACATATCTGCTGACGAAATACACAATGTGTACAACGAAGCAGTAAACATTGGCCCGAAGGTTTCCTCGGAAGCAATCCGACAACTACGCTGAACTGTTCATTATGGGAAAATAATGTTCTCGGCGGACCGGCCCACCGGTTTATGTGTGGCATGTCTGGAAACGATAAATCAAATCAACTGTCACTGCAAAACAACGATGACCGCTCGGTTGCCGTAGAAAACCATCACGAATCGGTTGGAGCGGTAGATTGCGTGAAGGAGTAGTGCGACGATCGACGACGTGTTTGTCCAACGACATCGGGAGACGAAGACGAGGCTGTTATTTATATTGTATTATTTTTATCGTCCTCCGGATTTGATTCCACGTATCAAAAAAAGTACGAGGAATAACCGGTGAACGTGAATCCATAACCTGCCTGAATGAATACCAAATTGTCTGCTTGGCGAAGCTGAACAGTTCGGAATCGGGCTAGTGTGGACGTTTACGGGCTTACAAATATGGCTCCCACTTGTTATTTATGATGTCTGAAATTGATGTATTGTATATACCATACATACTACGTAAAAATGAATACAGCAAGAGCGATGTAATTTCTAGTGGAACAGTATACTTGCTTTTTGTGTGGCACTCAAAGTGTTAGGCATGAATAATTGACAAAAGTGCTCACTTTGATATATTTATCATTGGATTGTTCTTTATGGTTTACATTGTTTTGCATTATTAAAAAAAGGACTAAACAATCATTGTTCGTTCAGTTTGCAACCATGCAAAATTTTTCTGTATTCATACATTCGTAGATTTGACAAGAAAAGTTCTATGAATCTTAAATCATGTTATAAAGCCGAGAAACAAGTCATGAAACAATTCATGCCAATTTATTTATTTATTTATTTAATGAAAAATCTACGAAAAATAGAACCAAAAACAAATACTAAAATAGGTTCACTAGTTCCAAAACAATGTGCGAAGGGCTCTTGGTTGAAGTGAGGCGCAGAAGTTGAGGAACGACTGAATCTTTGGGGAATCGTTATTCTCGGCAGAAATTCAACTATGCGAATCATTCTTTATCATTTAAGGTAGTGAGAACAATTCAGATCAGAGAGGTCTATTAGTGTGAGATAGGGTTGAAATCCCCAAAACCTCTCCTGCGCACGGGCCTGAAAGATAGTAATACTGATAGTTCAATACCTTTAAGCCAATGCGGATCCTTGTAGTCACGAGCGATTTAATGTATTAAATCAAGTTGTGCCGTTACTTTGAATAATAAAACGAAACGATGCTTAGCATTCAAACTGGAAGAATTTTTGAGTAAGATTCTTCGTTGCACTGACCGTGCAACTGCTCTGCCCGCTAGGAATCGTCGAAATATTGCGTCAAGATTTCACTTTCCTTTGGTGTTCAATAAAACATCAAGATTAATTCCACAAGCATAGCTAATAAGCGCACGAAAAGCCTTGAAATAATCGGTGTAAATCAGGTTGACTCCAATATTGAGCATCATTGTTGAAGAATAGTTTGAACACAAACGGATTCACGTAACTACCTTACGGGAGCAATGACTTGTTCGCCGAGTGGTCTTCGGTTTCTTATGAACGTTCTGCGTACGATTCAATCAATTTCAGCTTTTAGATCATAATAAACAACATCAATTTGTACCCTCTGTTACATTGGTGAAATGTTGGTTATTGTGAAATCAAGCAAATTTACGATAACGGATCGTCTAAACCAGGGAAATATTTTGAGCAAGGGATATCTTTTCCGAAATGAACTAATGTCTTAGATTCTCTTATCTGAAATAATTTAAATTTTCAATTTTCAGTTTTAACTTTCTCTATTGAATGAATCCATATTTGATCAGATCACTACTGTTATACATCATTTGACTCAATTCGGCGAGACTGGAAAATGTCTGTGTGTTGATCTTTGCCCGCTTTTTATATCCACTAAACTTTCTCGGAAAGGGCAAAACCTGTTTCAACCAGTTAGGCTCGATCAAAAGCTACTATTGAGTTCTTGATCAAGTCCACTACTAGACTACTTTAGGATTTCTTAGTTTCTCAGAATACACTTCCGTTTTGGGATGTATAATCGTATAAGTGACGTAGCCGACAAGCCGAACTTTTTGTTCTATCCGAATAAGTTTTTAAAATAATTTAACCAATTTCGAAAAACTTGGGTTCGTTTGAAAGCTATGATACGGTCACAGATAACGGTCAGATGATTCATTCATTCCAGTTCTTAAGAAATAATCGTATAAGTGACGTAACCGACAATAGTACAATCCTTCCGGTTAATTGTGGAATATAATTTCATTCAAATGGTTGCCTCGGTTGGCCTTGCAGTACGCCATACGGTCGGTCCAGTTTTTTTAATACATTTTCGATTGTATGCAGTTTTATTTCAGTTATGGTTGCACGAATGTTGTCCTTCAAGGCTTGAATTGTCTCTGACTTGTCCACATAACACTTATCTTTGACAGCTCCCCAAAGATAATAGTCTAACGGTGTCAAATTACAGCTCCGAGGCGGCCAAACGACATCCGAATTTCGACTGATAATTCGATCTTCAAAGACTGTGCGCAGAAGATCGATCGTAGCGTTGGCTGTGTGGCACAGAACGCCGTCTTGTTGGAACCAAATGGTGTCCAAGTCTTCCTCTTCAAGTAACGGGAAGAACCAATCGCTAATCATGGCGCGGTAGCGCTCGCCATTGACCGTGGCGGCGGCTCCTGCCTCATTTTCGAAGAAAAATGGCCCAATGATGCCACCAGACCAAAATCCGCTCCAAACCGTCACTCTCTGAGGATGCATCGGCTTCTCCATGATAACGTGCGGATATTCCGTCCCCCAGATGCGACAATTTTGCTTATTAACATACCCGCCGAGATGAAAATGTGCCTCATCCAAGAAGATGATTTTTTAGCAAAAATCGGTGTCTTTTTCAAGCTGATTTTCAAAGCAAAACTGCACTATTTTCACGCGTTCGTCAAGCGTATACACAACCATTTTCGTTCAGCGGAAAGATAAAACTAAGTTTCTGTCAAATCAGAAGTAACATTAAGGTTACCGATGTCGAAATAACCGCTAGTTCAAAAAAATAAAATAAATGGCGGACCCTGTATTTTCATTTCTTATTTCTCATATATGTTCTGACCATAACTATTAGCTTAATATTTAATTCCGTTCAAGAAAAGAATATTATTTCACAAATATTCAAGTGCACATTCACTAATAGTACTGTTGTTGTACCGCTGAATTCCACTATATCACGTCATTACACTCTCACAAAGTTACTATTTTTCCGAAAGTGTATCAAACGTTATAATACAGATACGTAGTTCGATGTGCTATTTACATCCTTCTTCAGTGTATCGGTTTTATAAGTTTATTTATAAGTACATTGCTATAAACTATAATTACAACTCAGCCAACATACCCCAATGAATGTTTCCGAAATCAATCACGATTAAAAAAATGAAAGTAAGGTTATACCGTAAACGGCATATCGGCATATTTTGTAAAACTTGGAAGACCCTTTTAAATGGTACATCGTTTTTGGAAGTCGGAAATAAAATTATTCGTGTTAAAAAAAAAAAGATACTCACCAGCGCCGAAAAAAGTACAAAATTTCTTCTGTACTAACGACGGTACAAACACAACTGAAATTTCGTCGGTACATGGGTGAACTAATACTCCACTAAAATCACTATAGATGTCGTCACTGCGCATAATAAGCCTTTTCAGAAAAGCCACTGGGACAACTAGCCCGGTATCCCCTATTGTTTCTGATACTTTCGGTACCAAAAAAATACCGATTAGGCGAAAATAATTGATTAAGCAAAGGAAGCATTAAAATATTAAAATTTGTGTCAATTAAAATTGAACTGGTAGGCGGATGACAGTTCAATTTGAACTGCTTTAAGCATTGATGAACCGAAGACATAACGCGAAGAAATCGACAAAATACTTATCAGTTTATAAACTTTACGGTTGTAAGTAAATTTGACATCATTTTTTTATTCGAAGTACAATAATGATACACAAAAAAATATACCTACCTATTATTTGACTTTTTTTGACGAACTTTTTAGTTTTTTAAAATCTTTTCTTAAATTAGCTCCACCTCACAGCGAGAGTTTCGATCAATTAGCTAAAATTAAATAAACCGGATTCAATCTGAAATTGAATCAATATAACTCACCTTTCACTATGTTTTTGCAAGTGCCCTATGGAAACTACTTTCCGTGTCAGTGTAAAATTCGGTCAACCGTATTCCAAAAAATTAAAATTCAATAATCATTGATACGAATCTCGTAAAATTATGTTATATTAGGTGGATGCAACAATATCTTTTGCATTTATTTCTGAGGGATTAAAAAAAATCTCGTGATCTTTGATTGGATATGGATTGGTATATTTTTTGTATTGTCACACACACACACACAAACATTCCTCAACTCGACAAATAGTGTCGAATGGTATATGAATCGCTGAATGCAAAAATCGGATAAGAGAAACTCCCTTCAAATAGTTTTGAGAGCAAAAGTCGGACTTGAATATTTCAATGTAAAATATTTTTAAAAACATGATAAGTGCAAGATCCGATTGTGGAACATCTCGGATCCGGACTTTTTAGGGGGCTCGGAAATTCAAAGATCCAAAATTATTTTTGCATTCTTCATAACAAAACAAAATGTCAACATTCGAAACAAATTTGTTTTTTTAATTCTCATTTTTAGGGGCCGATAATATTGCAGTCCCACAGGCCCCAAATTTCCTCTCGGCGGCCCTGCTTCGGTATTGCAATGTCATCATTTGTCAAAACGAGAGAATGACATTATATTGTTTTATACAGATTTGATTCTGAATTTGCTTGAATTCCTGCAGCAGCAATAAAGCTTTCCTAAATCCCTCTAAAGATATCAATTATTTTAAATACCATTAAATTCAGTAATTTATTAAAGCATCAGCCGCAACGAAAGCAATGTTGTTCGATGTAATAGTATCGGTAATAAAAATAACATTCCAAGGACTGACAATCGGTTAGAACTTGTGTTAATCAATAGGAGTAAACATTTAGATCCCGTCATCCCCCAGAATCGGGATCCTGTCATATTTCTATTGAACACTTTTGAGATCCCTGGCCTAGGAGGGAATCCATGCTGGTTGGTACAGATTGGATTGTAGTTTCGATCTTACAACTATTTAGATTAGACTGAAGGCAGCACATAGGCTCAGGGTTTCGCAAGTCTATAAGATCGTCATTTTTACAAACTCAAGTTATAAACAACAGTCACGTCCTTCAAATTCAAATTTAAGATAAGTTTCAGTAAAATATTCATGAAAAATTATCCACACTGCTTATATATCGCATTCGGTAAAATATATGACTATTCTTGAATGTTTGAAAATGGTTTTATCAGTTACTCCCAGTTAAAACTTTATACTACTGATCAATTTGAAATTGTTTTCTGTTCTCCTTTGAAACGATTATAAACTGCTCATGGTCGAGATAGTGTCTGCGAAATGACACCATAGTAGAGTGACAACAGTAAGACAATGTCTAGATTTCATACCAATCAAGCAAATTCGACCTTTTGGAAACGTTTAGCTTTCCTTAGGGTTCCAATACACTTCGATCGAAAGATATTTCAAGAGATTCAATTGAACAAAACTAACAGTTTAATATACATTCTATTCATTTCGGAGCGCGAGAAAGTTGAACTCGCAAGTTATAATAATCTTTTGTGCTATTCAATCAGAACACAATGTTTCTATTTGGATCACATCTCAACCTTTTTGGGAAATACTCACTGTGATATGGCTTACAGCAGTGAGTCAATTTCCAAACATGTACGGACAATAAAAACTTTAAAACTTAGAAATAAAAAAAAAACACATGCTAAATTATGAAATGGTCAAATTTTTTTGGCATTTAACATTTAAATATGATTTCGGGCATATGGCCGACACGACTATTTTTCACAAATGTCATTTTGGAGGTCCAATTTTCGACCATTTCAAGCATTTGATGGCGTATTTCAGCAATGACATGTTAAATCTCCACGTATCCCCACAAAAAATAATCGAGTGGTGTCAAATCACTCGTACGCGGAGGCCAATCCACAATCCAATTCGCGGAATAATGTTGTCGTAGAAATGTTCTTTCAATGATTTCGGCCGCAGTATGACAAGTGGCACCATACTGTTGAAACCACACTTCGTCCACCTTCGTATCTGGAAGATTTTGCAACAAAAATTCATTGTTCATAGTTCTGTATCGATTTTCGTTCACGGTAACACGTCGTCCTTCCCCATTTTTAAAGGACCGATGATTCCACCAGCTCGTAGACCGCACCAAACATTACATTTATCGGTAATTCTTAAACGGCGCACAGTGGTTCGAATCAATAAAAACGTGGTCATAAAACAGTAGCTGCCAAACCGTTCTTTTAATGCAGATAGTTGCTTTTAAGAATTTTTTTACAAATATATACCGCGTAATTTGATTCCATCCCTAATTGTTCATGGCCTACTTTAACAAAAAATATTACCATAACTTTTTTTTCTGAAGAGATAGAAAATTTTTTTCTTCCTCAAAGTTTTAGAACTATTGAAAATAATTTACTTTGTCAAATATACCAAAAGTCTAGGTCGCACAGTTTCGGATATACAACGCGTTTTCATGGCAACCCCCCTAAAATCAGTTTTTTATTCATAACTTGTTTCGAGTTATTTTTATGCATACTTTGTTTGGAATAATAGAAGAAAATTAAAAATCTCATATTTTTGTTGAAGATAGTGCACAGGTTTGTTGTTTCCTGGCAAAGTTATACATCATTTTACCTTTTTTTACCTATGATAAAACCTTACACCGAAGCGAAATATGCAACTTTATGTAGCTGATTTTTACAAAATTTATAGGAAAAGATATGCTCAATACTATAAAAAATCTAAGTGGAACTCGATGGAAATTTTTTTAGGCCTTTTCAAATTTAGTTTTAGTTATTGAATTATGACAACCCCCTTAAAACTAGTTTTCTAATCATAACTTGTTTCAAGATATTTTTTTATACATACTTTGTTTGGAATAATTGTAGAAAATATAAAATCCCATGATTTTGTATAATGTAATGCATAGGTTTATTTTTTTCTGGAAAAGTTATACATCATTTTACCTATTTTTACCTAGGAAACCTTGCACCGAAGCGAAATATGCAACTTAATGCAGGAAACTTTTACAATACTTATAGGAAAATATATTTCTAATCCAATTTGTTTTAAAATGAGAACATACTGAGTACTATTCGTGTAACTCATTTTCACTATGGCCATGCTGAAACCACGAATGGTTAAGAAACGGAGGGCGTCACGCGTCTGCTATTTCTGTAACTCATTTTAGCAGTGAGCGTAGAGATGTGCAATTCGCTCCTGAGCTATTCCAGTGAATCGAATATTTGAAGTGAGCTGATAGCTCACAGCTCTTTTTAAAAGAACCGCAGCTCACCAGTTCACCAGGTAAGCAGGGATGCCAGGTTCACAGATTAATCTGTGTTTCACAGATTTTCAACCATTTTCACGGATTTCAAAAATGGAACAGATTCTCACAGATTTCTGAAAATAGTCACTTATTTACACAGATTCTGAAATCGATCACAGATTTTTAAAATTGATCACAGTTTAGCAAAAATTACAGAGCGGTAGGAAATAGTGAGAGTTTTTGGATGGTCACAGATTTTTGAAAAAATAACCTAGCATCCCTGCTGATAAGGTGAAAACAAGCTACAAGCTGAACGGATTATCGGCTCTTGAAGAGCGAGTTATAAATGAGAAGAAATGTGTGCATGAGCTTTTGTTCGTTTTTCCAAATGTGTATTTCTCCTTCTTTAACAGATTGAATGAGTCGTTGTCAATTAGAAATCTTACCTCTCACTCAGTAGGCTAAGGTACATTCAGGGATGCCACTTTTGCAGATATTCTCAAATATGACATAATAATCATTCGCAGACAAGTTAGTTCGCATAGCATTGTTCTTTGTGCATCAATGATTTCGGAGTAAGAAAAACGGCGCTCAAAACAAACCTTCAGTTCAATCTAAATGAGCTGATGAGCTGATACATTGAATCGATTCCCTTTAGTGAGCTGATCGGTTCGGAGCTGCACACCGGTATGAGCTGTTTCGCACATCTCTAAGTGAGCGTCGCACGATCAACATATTGGGCCGTATGAATAAAACGTAGCATGCTTGAATTTCGGTAGTAAATGCTACATGTGGATCACGTTCCTGTCAAAAACAGAGACTTTACTAAACAAAAACGTTCGACACTTCCGGTGAAACCCTCAACGAGTGAACACGTCGTATCGTGTTAGTGCGGTGCAAATTCGAGTATTTCGCGAGAAAGAAAGGATTTTCATCCGTACTTCGGTGACTCCACGTTGTCACATAGCGAGGGTTTCACTTGTAGTCCAGTGAAAAGAAAGTCCATTGGACTATAAACGAAAACTAACTGGCAATATAGCTAAATCGCTGTGCCATCAATTGGCGTCATCTCAAGTGAGGTGACGCCACCAGAAGTGAAGAAGAAGAAGAAGAAGAACAACGTTCGAACATGTAGTATTTACTACAATTTTTCGGTAGGTAGCTCCAGAGGTTGCTACTCGTGTGTTTGCTGATAAAGTGAAGTAGAAAAATTAAAACCAAACCAAATGTGTTTTACTCTGTGGACTATGTTTTTGAGAAGATACTACAAACAAGAGAGTTTACTACATTTTATTCATACGGCCCATTGTCTTAAAAAAACGTGTTGCTTTGTGATAACTCAATTTATTTACATATTTAAAAATGAAATCTCTTCGAAAGGTTTGTACTTTTACAATACTTTTTCATATTTTGTTTGGAAAACATTTTTCCATTTTTTTAACATGTGTTGAACTTTTGATAATTTTTCGGATTTTCAATATTTAAAACTAACTTTGAAAAGGCTTAAAAAATTGCATCGAGTTCCACTTAGATTTTTTCTAATATTGTTAATTGTCAAAAAGTAAACAAAATAATAATCACAACAATTTGCTTATGCTACGCGTGCAAGTATGAGCTTGTTTTTGTGTATTTATGCGCACTTTTTAATAGATACTTAGGTAATAGTGGTAGATTCTACGTAGATGCACCAAAAAACCTGTTTTAGAAATACAGTGAATATATCTCAAAAAATATATTTTTTTCACATTATTTATATCTTTTGCAAAAATATTTCAAATTTATTTTGAAATGAGATAGAAATATTTTTTTTGTGAAAAAAAAATTATCCTTTTTCGAAATTGATATAAAAATTAAGGTGGCACTTTCAAAAGAAGCGTAATATAATCTTGTAAAACTTCTTCGAAGACACGTTAGCTCTTAAAAATCAGTGAAAGTCAGTACAGACTTTTGACCGTCTTTTTCCAGTTTTGGACCACTTTGCGGCGTATAGATTATTTTTGCTGCAATTTTGTTAGTTGACGTATCTATTCAACCAAAAATGCATTTTATCATTGAAGAGAATTTTGCGCTATAAACAGTAAATTTTGAAAATTTGGAACCGTTGTTCTGGAATTAATCTATTCATGATGATTTGCTAAACAATACTGAGTAGAAACGTCACTTTACACTGTCAAAACAATTTTCAAACAATGAAGCAATCCCAATTGAGAAAACAAACCCCCTAAAAAGACACCTGTTAATTGTTACATCGTACTTGTCGAAAAATATCTTGTCGAATTTTGATCTACTGAAATTCAAGAGAAGAATAATAATAAAATATTGATTTAATAACAGTCCATGTTCCACTGCGATAATAGCAAGAGGTAGAGAATCACTTGTTCAAACATTTATCCCTGTTTACATGGTTATATTTCCTCTAGGTCTACGCTAATTACATTAACAATCGCACCGCACCGATTCACTCATAATGTTCTACGGACTCATGAGTAACTCTATACATATTTGTACGGTATTGATTGCACTCGGAAGTGGAAAAACAATCGATTTCACGCAATAGCAACAAATATACTTCCAGTGTACTGATTTGCAGCAGACCGAATTGAAATATTGTTTTCGTTTCCATTAGCATCAGCCCAATGCTAATTCATCTTCTCTGACAGTGAGCAAACCATTAAGTTCTGTGTCCTGTGAGACCTATTTGCGCCAGGCTCAAGGTGCCTACTAGCCTGTAATCTTCCAGACGCGATCAGAATCACACCTAACCATCGGGACGGAACAAGAAGAAACGCATTTGCATTCCTTATTACTGAGAGCATGCCACGGCTTATTGATGCACTGTTGGAATCGAAGACCCGGCGTTCGAAAGTGCATAAATTAGGCACCGATCAGAGCGATGGCAGGGTGAGGGAATTGGTCTTTGGAATGATTGGATGCGGTTTTCTGCAGAATGTTTGAAGAGTAATTCATCTTAAAACAGAACTACACCAGCGCCAGTCAGGATCCACCAGAGGACCCCCTCTGTCTCCGCCACGGCAGTCCACTCTCTACTGCAGACTATATTCTACACAAAAGACCATCTGATGGAAAGTAGATTTCACGGTGTAGGATGAGAAAATCGATTGGACAATGCACAAACGCAGCGAGGGGTCTGGTATAATCTGAAGCTGTGGTAAGTCGAGAGTAACTCTTCAAGATGCAAATTAGTTGGAATTGAATGGATAAAAGCAATTTAGATCGTGACGTCTTTTGACCTAAGCTTTGCCAGTTCACAAAGGGTCAATTTAAGATTAGTATCATGATTTTGGGCGTTTCTGCAGGCTTCTATAAAATTATGTATTCTGCTGTTGGGACACGCATAGGTTAGCAATACCGGTTTGCAAAAAGTGAAAACTTGTTCAGAATCAGAAAATCATATTGCAATCTGGACACGTTGCATTGCCGCACACATTCCGGGTCTGGTGTCTGACTGGAAAACTGAACATGTTTTTTGTACGCCCGCTCGGCTGGAATGATGCTAACATTCCTAGGAACTGCCATAAACATGCTGACCATGAGTCTGACCAACACAGAATGTTATGTTTGCTTTTCAATTCCAACAGTAGACACACCACGTCCCATCTTGCAATGATCGTCAAATGCATCCTGACAAAATGCTGTTCCGGTCAATGACAGTAAAATGTACATCGTGCATGCATTAGTCAAAAATACAATTCAGGTTCAGGATGGATGTTTAGGTTTCTATTCTACTGAACGAGACTTATTGCTGGCACCTTATGCTGGAAAAAATAACTTAAAATGTAAGCTTGATGAGAAATTCGAACCATGCCTCCCGAATGTCTATTGCTGTTTTCGTCCGAGAACATTTATTACCGGGCGCTGTAATTTATTATGCCACAGATTACAAACAACTTTTATCAGTGCAAATATTCTCACCTTGTTGTGTTTATTTTGGCGCCTTAAGGATTTACCTGAGTTTGAACGGTCCTTCCAATACTCGAGAAAATCTCTAAACCAGTGTTATTGGTTCATACACAAATGTGTAATAAAACATTTCTGCCGCTGATTTTGCGTACGATAAAATTTTCGTTCCTTTCATCATACACGATGTTTTCCATTGCTTATCAAGATTACTGCTGTGGTTTCTCCTTTGCTGTCGTTATAACTGATAAGTGGGCATAAACAAAAACATGAGACATACATCGTGAAAAAATAGTTACTGTCAAACACGTTGCTGCCTAGCGCTAGCAAATCCATTCAATGTTATACGTATGTATAAGGCACTCGCAAATTAATGTCATTCTTTCTTTCCATTACAGGTGAGTTATACCTACTGCAAGTGTTATCTGGTCCGCCTAGACGCCCATGAAGACGTAATGAATGGCAGGTTCTATTTTAGGACATAATAAGCTGGATAGTTTGAATAGTTAAAGTCGGAAACTTGTTTGTAATGCAGAAAAGCATCACTCGTCCAGATCTATCGGATCTTAGGACACTGTTTAAGAATAGAAACTAATGTTACGGAACTCAGAACTAGTCAGATTGGTCGTAATATCATGTCAAATGTATCAATGACTTGTGGAAATGCATTGCTGCTGTTTGACAATAAATTGCACGACCTCCGATGCTAACTCGACCGTGCTTCCAAAAAACAATATCATTTGTAACTTGTATGAAAATCTGCACAAAAATAGGGTTAATTTATGTCTCTATAGATGCACATAAAAGGAGCGTCGCAATTCACTTAAATTTACGATTGAAATGAATAACATAAATCGTAATAATATTCATAGCCTTTTAAGTTAATTTGACTGACAGACACAACATTTATTTTTACATGTTAATAATTGTACTATTCTGTCATCATCGAAGAAATTACGGCATGCTTGAATTTACGTCAAACGTATGTTTGGTGTTTTCAAAGAGTGTGAAAGCAGAATATCTTCATAATCTTTGCTTGATGTCAACTAGAGTAACGGTGTTTTAGTTTCACCACTATTTTGGGAGTTTCATTAAGAAAGAATACTCTTTTTTCTTTTGAACTTTTCAGATTGATGTTATGATCATCAAAATGGATCTGTATCTCACGTACACTAAAAAAAATTTGAATTTTACAGGTGACTTAATCCCTTATACGATGTAATTCATAAAGACTTAATTTGTCAAATGACCAACCAAGAAGATGCATGCTTCTGTGGCTCAGTCGATTAACAGACGTATTTGCGTTCCAATGATTCTCGGTTCAAATCGCGTCGGTGGCTATCGGTATTTCTTTTATTATTTCAATGAATTTCATGTCATGGAGTTTTAGACACAATATTAAATGTTATTCGACGTAAATTAGCGTGAACTGCGACGCTCCAGTTATGTGCATCTCATAAGATGTAAAATCACAGGGTTTTTTTAAAGTGTGTATCCACTAAGTAAATTTGTACAATACTTTTGCATTAACTGAGCCCAAATGAAATAAAGACTATCCGCATTAGGTCGATCCGACCGATCCGACCGATCCGACCGATTCGACCGATCCGAGCTATCCGGTGTCTACTTTTTTCTGCTTCAGCTATGGCTGAGCTGCACCTAGCTTTGAGTAGATCAGGAATACGAGATGGTTACAGGTCCAGTTCGAAATAATAGCGTGCAAATAATTTTTGGAAACAGCGTCGTAAACTATCATACGTATTATAAGTTTATAAATGGAGTGTTCTAAATAATAGCAGCAGGAAACAAAAAAAAAGCAGTTTTAATCCACCTAGTGGTGTAATGATGCCTTTCTTATGTATATAATATTGTGGTATTCTATTCAAAAAATTTTCTCTTCGATTTTTGAAAGAAACCAAGAGATTGTTTGTGGATTAACTAGTATAACGTACAGAATAAAACAGTGCTTGATTGAGTAAGTCATCCTTAAGAAAACGAAATGGGTTCACTATTATATGCACTTCCGGCACCGAAACCCGAGAACCGGTATAATCAAAGTCGGTTCGAACAGCCACCAACTAACATGACACACAAACTCTTCTAGTACGCACTCTAAATTACGATTTAAATGTTTGTTGCATCCGAAAATATTTTAAGTGACAATGTACACTATTGAACACACTTTACCCTATAACTCCGGAACCGCAAGTCGGATCCGAATGAAATTCAGGAATTCCGTATGGGACCACGAGACCTTTTATTTGAATCTAAGTTTGTGGAATTCGGTCAAACCATCGTTGAGAAAAGTGAGTGAGATCCATTTTGGTGTATATGACCACTATTTCCGGTACTTCCGGAACCGGATACCGGGAACCAGGATAGCCGGAATCGGTTTGTTTAGTTGCCTACTGATAATAACTATCGATTTGTGCAGTTTTGAGACCAGTTTAGAAAATTTTTAACGTTTTTTGTTTCGCCGGTTTAAGTGACGATGTACAATATGTAATACACTGTACTCTATAACTCCGGAACCGGAAGTCGAATCCGGATGAAATTCAGGAATTCCGTATGGGACCACAAGACCTTTCATTTGAATCTAAGTTTGTCAAAATCGGTTCAGCCATATCCGAGAAAACCTAGTGAGATTATTTGACACATACACACACACACACAGACATTGCTAGCTCAATGAACTGAGCCGAATGGTACACGGAACGACCGAAATTAGCTCTGTGCCTAATTCGTATTACTGTTTTTGAATTAGTTGATTTTAACAACAAAATTTCCAAAATAACTATGAAATTTGTTAAAATTGAGAATTTACTTTGCTGGAAAAAACTCTTAATTTTAGAGAATTCGTTTAGTTGGCGAATATCTTGGACAAAAACCAGCAATATTTCAATCCAACACGAAATTCTCATTGACAACTAATTTGTTATTAAAATCAGAAAATTTGTTCCTATTTATCTATCACCATCATTACTGAAGGACAGCACAAAGAACACAAAAATGAAATTGGTTTAATTAACAAGTTTATTAGCCAAAAACCCATGAGAAGTGTCAAAGCAAAACAATCCATTAAAAAGCTAAAAAGGACAGTCTTGTTGAAACTGCTTGCAATTTGTTTTGATGTTTTTCGCATGTGTTACGATATATCCATATATAAATTTCTGATTCGATTTGTAAAAATGACGTAAACTCTTAGTGGAAAGTGTATTTATTCAGAATTTGTGCGCATTTCAAGCGATTGTGCGAAATAATGTTTTTACGCGGAACAGTGAAGTGAGTTTCGAATGTTGCACTCTAATTGTATATGTCAAATGATGTTTTTTGTATCTTCCAACCTTCCGGGCTACGCCGTCAGGTGTATTACTTGTATTCGGTTTTTGTTTTCCGAGTGCTCAAAGTTTTCAGTGAGAGAGTCGATTTCGCGAAGTCGAATGAAGAAAGCAGCGATTTAGGAGAAAAATTTTCAAAAAGAAGTTTATGTTTCGCTTATGTCTTTTTCTTCAATACAACATCGTATTTATACCTGCCAATATAGAAAAGGCTACCGCGACTGAAATATTTTTCGGTAGTAATGTGCCATCTAGTGGCTAGTAGTCATTACGGTGTTAATGTTTTTTTCGGTGACAGTGCGTCACATAGCTGCAAATTGCAGAAGCCAATTCAACCATTTATGTTGGTTGAAAACAACGTTTTATTTCTCTAATTCAACTAAAAAATTAGTTGAATGGAAATGAAGTGTGCCTTAGCTAAAAAATGACAGCACGTTGAATTGGTGAATTCAACTAAAAAAATAGCCATTTCAACAAATATTTTATTATTATTAAGGGAATCAGAAATAAAAAATGTATATTAGCAAAAGTAAGATTTTTTAGTTGTCTCAAAAAATAACTAACTAAAATCAGAAAATCAACAAATTTTTTCGCCAAAATGCTGATTTCGGTCTTTCCGTGTATATGACACTTTTCACTAGTCGGTTTTTCAAGTGATTGCATAACCTTTCTATATGAGAAAGGCAAAAAGGCCAGAGTTATCTGATAACGTAAACATTATTACTGTTTCTATTAGAACTTATTGGTTTTCACTAAAACTTTGTATTTTATCTTTAAGGGGGGGTTAGGTTCAAACGGATTAAAAAAAACATAATTTTTGCGATTTTTGTAGAACTATCGTTCAACAAAATAGATTCAAAATAAAAAGCAACATTTTGTAAATTTTTCGTGGAAAAATATTGAGACATAAGTCGGTGAAGAAGTATTTTTGAGAACGCTTCTTAGAAATCATGATTTGCGGAGTCCACTGTATTTCAGCGCAAATTTATCAGAAGTCAACAAATCAAAGCAGCATAGTTACAGTAGATGTTTTTTTCCAGACTCCAACATTTTAATTGTGTTGTGGTTGTTTAATGTCAAAATTGCGATTTTTCACAAAACCTCCCCAAAGTAACAAATAATGAAAAGAAAAACGTTGGGGTCTAGTAATCAACAAGTTTTTTTCTTCAAATTTTGTTATAAATAAACATTTTAAGAATTCTTTGTCAAATTTTCAAGTCAATCGACGAAGAACTCGCCTGTGCGTCGAGCTCTTGCCTCTTCGCAGTATGAGATAAGAAAAGGTAAAAACCCATAATTTCCAGAGTTTTGTTTCGAAAGGCTACGTTTAACAACGACCCCTAGTTGCCTCGTTTATATCGGCATAGCTCCAAATACTTCTTTTTAATATTTCTTCCCTGATTTTTGATCGGAGTAAGGTCGGGCGACTGCGTATGTCACAAGGAAGTTATTTCCTTGGAACCAAGCTTTTACTCGTCCATTAGAATATTCCGGATTCATAACATTCTCGAACCTACTTCATAAAAAGATAAAGGTTTCTGCATACAATGAAAATAATTTCCGGCTCATCTATATTCCATGTAAATTACTACAATATGTGGATTTTTGGAACGGGTTTGATGAGTAGATGTCGGAGAACTATGTGCGAGGTGGTACTATTAAATATACCTTTGAAAATAGAAAAAATTAAAGGCCTTATAATTCTATACGGAATTTCATCCGGATCTGACTTCCGGTTCCAGAATTAGAAATTGATGAGTGTCTAAAGTTCCAGTCCGTCTTATAAAGTGCACCGGTACATAATGCAATGGTAAGGAAGAAAAATTACAACCCCGACTCTACGAACGAAGCACGCTGTGTGCTGTGTTCGATTTCGTACACGCGGTAAAAGAAACGAAAACTAACATCGGCTGATTCGCAGAAGATTTTCGGATGCGTAACAATAGATTGAACAATGCATTGGTGCATATCTCAATATTGGCACTTTTGTTTTCGTTCAGTTGCACAGGTTGTGGCACACAAAGGACTTACTTTTGACAAGTAGCTGTTTCCATCGTATTTCCTTCACTGCTAATCATTTACATGCCAACGGTAAAATAAGCACAAGTGGATTAAAAATTTTATATCTTCTTGCCGCTAAATTTGCAATGGATGAAGTAAATTTTGCCAAAAAATTAAATTTCAATATCTTGCATAAACTAACTGTGTCAAAACAGTGTTTCCAGTTGTTTCATGAGGCACAGAGTGGCACACTTAGGCTCACAGTATATCACGTGTTTTTTAGAGGCACAATGTAGTTTGAGTTAAACGACTTTGAAAAGATATGCGTCGGAATTCCATGCTTCGTGATGTATAAGAAATTATTATTATAATTATAATGATAATAGTAATCATAAAAATCCATGTCATATATAAAAATAACACGAGCGCAGGATTTCGCTCATTTAATTTGTTTAATCGAAATAGTACATGCAATGTAAATCAAACAGCTTGAATTAAAACAAAGTCATTGTCTCATATACTTAACAATGGATTTCACTCACTTTTCGCAAGTACCTGGAATAGTGGAACTTACTTCGTTTTCTCAGAGATGGCCTAACCGATCTGAGCGTTGTTTAATTCTGTGGGTTATTCTGGTTTATGTACCGTTTTTTATTTTTCAACAATCAATGAAAATTATTAGAAAAATACATTTATGTGTGAGAATATGAGAGATATGAAAGATATGAGAATGGCATCATTACACCACTAGGTGGATTAGAACAGGTTTTAGGTATAAATATCACAACGAGTTACAATTTTAATATAAATATGGTTCTTACTATACGGAGATACCGTAAATTGTGCGATTCCCAGCTTCGCATCGATAACACGACGAGAGAGATCCGGATTTTCAAGGTGCTTACGCAAAATTATTTTACGCTGTTGTTGTTCTTCAGACTCCGTCCTCACGACGATTGCCAAACTACTACTGTTACTTACATAATGTAAACATTACACATTGAACTAGTTCACTCATAATTCTTATTGAAAATACCCAATGGGTAAAAAGTTATAGTCATTTGGAAAAAAAAAATGCAATTTGACTCCGAACACCCTTCACAATATAACATTGCATTAATGTTGTTTATCATATTTCAAAATTACTCTGCTATGTAGAATATTTTCAGTTGAAGAAAACTTTTTAGCCAAATGCCTTAATTTGCCAAAAAAATATTTCGGCAAAATGGTTCTTTCGGTAAACTAATCCATTCTGCGAAACAGCTTTTGCTTTTGATCATTGACCACTTTCAGAGAAACTTGTTCGGATAGAATAAAAAGTGCGGCTTATCGGTTAAATCACTCATACAATTACATTTACGGAACTGGAAGCGTCAACTATTAGATCCTCGAATTTGATCTACAAATGCACCTACGATCTCAAGAGACAGGTATTGAAAACAAAAGCAAACATCAATGTTGTAAAAATCCGCATAATATTTGTCTTTTTCCAAGATTTATTCTCCTTTGATCCTACTGAAAGTTAAAAAAAGGATGCCAAACTCTGTTAAATTAAATTCTTTAACCAAAACCACAATTATCGAATTGCGTTTGGAGAAGATTGAAACGAATCAAGAATAACCGAAGTATTAAATAGAAACATAACCTCGAAAGGCGGTCACTTGCTAAATCGCACATGTTAAACAAATTCTGAACAGAGCGAACAATTGCCCGATCGATATATTTGATTTACGAGCCAAGCAGTTTTCACCGCTCCGTTTTTTTTTGGTTCTGTATTTTCGGTTGGTAAAACATTTTCTCTACTCAACTCTTGTACTGTATATGTGGTGTACGGTGCTCTATACGTACGATGCGCACAGATATCAGTTTTAAAATCCTGATACACTGAGGAAAAATACCATCCCACCATCGGTAGCTGGAGAGTTGAAACCAGAGCAGGAGCAAACCGTTTCGCCATGGAAAGGTAGAGATGGTAATAAATTTCCGTTCTTTTTTGTTGCGCCGTTTTGGACCACTACGGGAAAGCACTTGTACTCCGTGCTGGCTTCAATCGATCGGAACGGAAAGTGCTCAAAATGCATCCATCGCATCAGACACTATCTACATACGTATGCACGTATGTCTTTCGTACGCAGACTCTGGGTGGGGGTCTCCTTTCCAGCTTCCACCGAGGGTGAATATGAATATGCTGCTCTTGTGTTTTAATTTTTCGATTATTTATGAATCTTCTGAAATGGTAATGATTGAAGCTAAAAGTGGGATGTTGCACCCACGCATCAAGAATTGAAAAAAGATATATTCCTCTATCTTGAGCATTTAATGGAATATTTTCGGACATTAGTGTTTCGAACGGAGAAATGAACTACTTTAATCTACATTTTAGAGTTAAGAGTTTTTCTCGATTACTCATGTAACGTAATTAGTAGATACCAGGCTATAAAACGAACGACGCTTAACCAAAGAAAATATGAATATTGAGTCAATTTAGTAGGGCTTTAAACAATCTGAGAGCTTATGAACCTTATCATTGCAAATGTCAAGGCAAACGATCTCAGACGAATAATTCAACCACGATATGAAAGCTCTTTTGACGTAGTTTTATATGTAAGTGTTCACTTTTCTGCACCTTTTTAGGGCAGATAAGTTAGAATTATGTAAAAAAAACATGAAAAATGGCTCTATTTCATTAAACTTAAATGATAGCGGCATAGTATATTTGAAAAAGTTGTGTAGTTTTTAATGATGAAAAACTTTGTATAACATGAAAAACTCATAAAAGTGAAAAATATACAAGTTTGCTTTTAAAAACTGGTTTTAGGACACCTTTTTTTTATAAAATACATTATATTATGATTCACACTCAAGTTACGGGAAGAATACCTTCTGCAAATTTGTTTGACTTTCTACACAACTTTCTTGAAGTTGTTTAGCCCCTGTAATGACCCTGAGCTAAAATAATATTTTTATCTCACTTTTAGGGAGATTAATCACACAAATAAAATTTTCCAAAAGATGGCGCCTATCATTCTGAGGCGGCATTTGAGCCCGCGGCCTCTCCTAGCCGATCGATTTACCAACTGTAAAACTGTTGTGAAACAGATCGCAGTGATCAGCCTAATTGAACACAACACGCCGTACATGTACACGAGCTCTGAGCAGTTCAAATATCAGTCACGCCCCGTGATATACAGTACATTTCGCAAGTAACGCATGATGAATCTTCATGGGAGAAGTGTTCGTTGCTCATGATTTGAATAATTTTAATCATAAATACATGAATAACAAATAGCAACTAATTACGAAATTTACAAGTGATGCAAATCCACATATGAATCGATTTATAGGAATGTTTCTTTTTTCTTTTTGCGATATTCAGCTAACCAGAGACCATTTTGTAGAAACAGTAAATGAAAATTATAAAATGATAGAGAGTGCAAGAGTGTGAATATATAGAACGGAAAGATGAGACGTGACAGAGGGTCATTTAAGCAAGCAGAAATCTTTTAGTATCAGGTGTACAACTTTGCTTCCGCCGTTTTTTTCCAAAATTAAAAGCTTTATTGCGAAAAAGTGCTTACAGATGTATTATTCAAAGTATTGTCCGTCAACTTTCTCCCATCTTTCCGGCAATTTTCAGATCCCGGCTCGAAAAAAGGAGTCCTCTTTAACGCTATACATGAAGCAATCCATTTTTTCAGCTCCTCGAAAGACTTCCCATTTCAGGGTTTTCAGGTACTTTTTTACCACTTTTGCGACGTGAGGCCGAGCATTGTCGTGTTGGAGGATGACTTTGTCATGTCGCTCTTGATATTGTGCCTGCTTTTCTTTTAGTGCGCGACAAAGGCGCATCAGTTGCGTTCGGTAGCGATCTCCTGTGATGGTTTCACCCGGTTTTAGGAGCTCGTAGTAAATTACACCGAGCTGATCCCACCAAATACAAATCATAACCTTGGCGCCGAGAATATTCGGTTTTGCCTTCGACGAAGTAGCCTGCCCGGGCTTTCCCCATGATCTTCTGCGTTTAGGATTATCTTCCCGCAAATGGCAAGAATTGGGCACATAAACAGACATTTTCGAGCGTGAATAATACGAAAACAAGAACAACTGTCACTGAAACGGCGACGACAATTCGTTAGGCACTGTATACACTCACTTTAAAGGCATTATCATCTATGTATTTTGAGCAGCCTAAGCCAGTACAGCCACCTATCGAAAAACGGCGGAAACAAAATTGTACACCTGATAACTTAACTTTTACCATTTACCAGAGGAGTCAGGCTTAGGCATTGACTACTATACTTAGCCGTTAAACAGAGAAAAAGTATAAGAATGTAGTTCGTGAATTACTGAATTTTACAAGAATGATTTAAGTATGTGTTAAACATATTGTGTGTCAATATGTGCCAGAGAATTTCTTTGGTGATGACACAATATTGTATGTAGACTTTTCTAAGTGTGCACTATAGAACTGAGTAATCTTTTACGCTCGTGTATGTAGGTCTCAGAAGATGTAAGTTTACATGATTTTTTCTAGGTGTGCACAAAGATAAATAATAAAGACATGTACGTGCTTATAAATATTTTAAAAAAATGTTGTTCGTTCCCGGTACCTTCTGAAATGATCGCACTCACCGCTTGGTGGAGCGCGAGGTTAATTGCATTGTTATCATTTCAACCAAAGTGTGCCATAAAATCTCAATATATACAAATGAGCTACCGCATCGAAAGGGTTCTCACGGTTTGACATCACGGTATGATGGGAACTCAGCAGTGCAACCAATTTATCACCATTGGTGCCAGTTTTACGGAGGACCGTAGATGTGCGCCAAAAAAGATCGTGACTGTCATGTCTGGAAATTCGTTTGTGGTGTCCACTCATGAAACGAGGAAATGATTGGTTTCGAAATCAGCAAATCGAAGCTATGAAGCTACCTAAATCTCAGTAAACAGCTTTTATTTTGAAATTCGGAAAACCATCAAAGTAATCATTTTACTTCAGTGCAGAACTAAGCGATGTCAATAAATATAATTAGTTAGTTAGAATACGACATGAGCTGTATGTGCTTCGTCTGTCATAAACATTTGTGAGATATTCTTCAGTAAATATAAAAATATAATGGAACCAGAGCTGATATCTGTCACTATAAACTAGCAACATTGTACGATAAAAATTGGATAGGTTATGTTACAGCTGTCAAGCATGTATTGAGTGTCTGAGAGCCGGTGTGTCAAACCTAAAATTCTTTCGATATTTCACTCGCCCGGACGCTCATTGATTGCACACGGAACGACCGAAATTAGCTCTGTGCCTAATTCGTATTACTGTTTTTGAATTATTTGATTTTAACATCAAAATTTCCAAAATAACTATGAAATTAGGTAAAATTGAGAATTTACTATGCTGAAAAAAACTTTTATTTTTAGAGGATGTGTTTAGTTGGCAAATATCCTGGACACAAACCGGCAATATTTCAATCCAACACGAAATTCTCATTGACAACAAATTTTGTTATTAAAATCAGAAAATTTGTTTCTAATAATCTATCATTACTGAAGGTCAGTACAAAGAAAACCAAAAAGAAATTGATTTTGCGAATTCGAATGAAGAAAACAGTGTTTTAGAAGAAAATTTTTTAGAAAGAAGTTTATGTCTTTTTCTCCATTACAATATCGTATTTATACCTGCCAATACAGACAAAACAACCGCGACTGAAAAATTTATTTCGGTAGTAGTGTGCCATCTAGTGGCTAGTAGTCATTACGGTGTTAACGTTTTTCCAGTGACAGTGCGCCATATAGCTGCAAATTGCAGAAGCAAATTCAACCATTTATGTTGGTTGAAAACAACGTTTTATTTCTCTAATTCAACTAAAAAATTAGTTGACTGGAAATGAAGTGTGCCTTAGCTATGAAATGACACCACGTTGAATTGGTGAATTCAACTAAAAAATAGCCATTTCAACAAATATTTTATTGTTATTAAAGAAATGAGAATTAAAAAATCTAAATCAGCAAAAGTAAGATTTTTTTAGTTGTCTCAAAAAATAACTAACTAAAATAAGAAAATCAACTAATTTTTTCGACAAAATACTGATTTCGGTCTTTCCGCGGAAACAATTGACATTATCTTCATTTCTCCTGTCCCTGCTTGATTACGATATGACTAAATAATAATCGGAAAGCATAAAAATTGAAATATATGTTTAATCCAATAAACTTCAAATCCGATAACTTCTCGCAAAGAATAATGAACTTTAATTATTAATGTTTATGTTAGTACTCTCCTTTTTATTTCAACAGGGAATAGGTGAATGTGAGAGAAAACAAAAAGAGTCGCCTGTCTTTGTTAGAGTATACTTCTACTTGGTACTATCGAGTATCTCATTGGACAGTCACTTTCACAGTACAGATTACTATTGACGATAATTTTAGTGAGCCTGTCAAGGTTATTCGACGTGGGTGATAAATTCTCTGATTGGAACTGAAAGCTTCTGCAGTTTTAGAGCTTGTTGAGACCAACGCCGAGTACTCGCTCGCTTGTGAGCAATGCTGGCAGCCGGCAAAAGGCTGGCAACATTCCGGCAACTGTCAAAATTTTTCCGACGAAATTGCTCTTCCTTCTTTTTTTCTGTTCGACTTCATTTGATATTCGTCAATTCTGCATGTACATCCAAAAATGACAACGAGTATTGAGACCAGGTAAATGAAATGAAAATACTGGTATATTGAGAGATGAAGCTTTGCATATCATGTTTGGTAGTGCAAAAGCTGTTATTGCCCTTCATTTAAACTTCCAATGGAGAAAATTAAACCAAAGGCGCTAACAATGAAGAACAGATTCAAAACGGTTCTTCCGATATTGTGTGACAAAACTCCAGAAGAAACAAAATCGTCAATAATTCTGCCAGCATTCCAGCAAAACCTTCTTGGAGACGCTGCCAGGCTCCTGGGGTAGAATCTGCCACACACATGCAAGCGGGCGGCTGTTTAAATCTCGGCAAAGTTATACCGAGGTTCGGTAGAAAAATCCTTAAGTCTAATTCTATGGAGCAAGCCGAAATATTCTAAACTGGAAATAGAAACACTAATGCAAACTTATATTAATTTTAAGCTCCGAGTCATTCAGTCATCGTCTACCGACATTGCAATTCATTGTTCATCAACAGTGTTTCTTAATGATATCGGCAGTATAACTGAAGTGCAGAAAGTATTCGAACATAATACCTCTAGAACTGAACAGTTTAGCTTCTGTTACACATTCCTATGAGTAACGTTTCTGGATGACGCACATAACAAACTTCCGTGTTTAAGGCAAATACATTCTCGGGAAAATGGCCAGAAATAGCTGCTTGGTGAAAATTTGAATTGATTGATGATGTTAAGAGTTTTGGACTGCTGCTGAAGATAGCTTGCTCGGCGCGCTTTGGCTGTGTATGGCTTGGAACGACCAAAACTTCACAAAGAAATCGCAAAACCACAGAATCTCACGACGTTGCTCGTGGTATGATACAGCAGCATTCGCCACATATACTTATATTACATTACAGTATGAATGATGGTGAACCACAGTACCCTCACGGTTATGATTAATTATGTTTGTGAAGTGAAATTGAAGTAATTTGTAAAACGTTCCAAGCATCTGCATTCACTGCCGATGAAACTGTCGAATAGTTGAGTTCTTTAGAACAAAACTTTTCAACCGACTCATCGGTTAGCACTGGTCAGTCATTTCTTTTCCCCTGCCAACCTGAAATCCGTTTCTGAGGGATTGTGAGTTTGCTTGAATGTACCTCACGTTCTCTGCTCTTCCTCTTATAATCGGTCGTGTCCCTGTCTCTGTCTGCCGACCCTTTTTTTCGTTAGCAAAGTCCAGTTTTGCGAACTGACGAGGGATGTGCGTTCGCGAATTGTGGGCAGATGCAAATGTTACTACTGCCGCAGCACCCCTTCTTTTATATAGAAGTCGGGTTCAAAAAATAACCGTTTCAGCATCGAAATGAAATTGAATCATATACCATCTGGGTCCTCCTCTATAAATCACCAACCGTTGTCTGAAACTTATTACAGTCGGGATACGTCATAACACAGGTACTAAAACATTGCTCAGTAAGCTGCCTGCCGAATGGTTGAAGTTACCTGAATGAAAATCAATTTTCCAGAGCCTCTCCGCAGCAGCAGCATCAGCAGCAATAGCAGCGGGCGTAGGCGGCATAGCTTTCTAGTGGTTCTCCTTCATCACGGCATGAAGGATTTATTAGACGTTTATGAATATTTAAAGCGAGCGGAATCGTGATAAACCTGTCAGTCGGTTGTCGTGCGGCGGCTGTCAAAAAGTGTGACAAGAAATCCGTTCTTTGAGCTTACTTATGATATTTATCGTTCCAGGCGGTATCCGGTTCCAATTTGCATGCCATTCGTCGAAAATGGGCTGTCCAATTTGCCGTGTGTCACAAAGTTAATTATAGTTGAGATGATCTTGCACAGGGACGTATAATTGCGGACATTCTAACCATTTCAAAGCACATAAAGGCGCAAACAAGATGGTTCAATTGTGCATACAATAAAAATCTATCATTTTAGTGTAGTAAATATATCCATTACAATGGAATCTTACATCATTCAATCTAACAAAGCAATATTTTGTTACAATCAAGAGTGAGTTTTATGTGGTGTATTATGATCTGTTCAGTAGATTTTAACAGTATTATATCAAAACATCATCGGTTTTTTGATACTATGTATGTATGTATGTATGTGTGAAGCCACCATCAGTTCAAGGCATTACCAGTGGATGCAGGTAGACTTACAGTAGATCCGAATTTGATTATCAGATAACTTTCATATTACTGCTGTTAAGAAGGCCAAAATGGGCTTTGAGGACCCGGCGCCTTCCAGCAATAACATCCGGCCATATAATAAAAGAATTCGCTGTACCAGCTTAAACCTGCCTGATGGTTTGTTTGTTAGAAGGGTGCGTCTTACTCATTTCAGACCTTCTGGGGAAAACACACAGCTTTCCCCTGTGAATCGGGTTGACATTTCACTCCTTCATCCAATCATTCACTTGTAAGATACCCTGATGCACTCCCTGCCCCTTCCCGTTGTCGATATAATTGAGCATAATACAATATAATATAATATAATATAATATAATATAATATAATATAATATAATATAATATAATATAATACAATATAATATAATATAATATAATATAATATAATATAATATAATATAATATAATATAATACAATATAATACAATATAATACAATATAATATTATATAGTATAATATAACATAATATAACACAATATAATATAATATACCATTAAATTATATAATATAATGTAGTACAAAAAACATAATATATAACAATTCAATATAACATGATATAATATAATATAACTACAGAGAACAGACATCCAAGCTAGTACAAACTTTTTCAAAAAGCTGTGTAAAGCATACAAGTGAATATCCGTTAAAATCATCGTTGCACACGAATTGGCACGTATGAATGTCTGTTGGATATCTGTTCTCTGTGGTATAACATAATATAAAATTATATAATATAAAACAATATACAACAGCATAATATAATATAATACAATATAATATAATATAATACAATATAATATAATATAATATAATATAATATAATATAATATAATATAATATAATATAATATAATATAATATAATATAACATAATATAATATAATATAATATAATATAATATAATATAATATAATATAATATAATATAATACAATATAATATGATACAATATGCTATGATACAATATATAACAGTTGATGTCGCAGTGTAAGTTATGCTATTCTCTCGTCGCAGTACTGCAGGAAATATAATATTTCTTTTTAATAATAATAATAATTATAATAATAATAATAACAACAATATATAATACAATGTGAAATAATTTAATTCAATATATAACAAATAATGCAACAAACAACAGAACCACATGTTGCAATATACTATGTTAAATATTGCACTTTAGGATGGGCTTCAAACTACAAGCCATTTCGCACCCTCTCATTCTGTTACTAACACAGAAGGTGATAGCACCCAGTCGACGCCGGGGAGGCATGAGATAGGGCCTTGTGAGGACTTAGTTATCTCCCCATTTGATGACCGTAATATAATACCATATAATATAAGCCATTCCATACACTTTTTTATTGGACTTATCAATTGGATTTGTTGAGAAGGTATCAAAATTTCGGTCCTCTGGAAAGAGCTATCCAGAATTGTTATCGACTGACTAATAATTGGTATCTTCTGTTCATGGTTTCAAGGATTAGAATTTATTGTAATTGTATATGTTAAGATTTATAAGTTTGCTTTCTAGATTATGGAACGCTAATGACAATAAATTTCTTGCATTAAAGAATATTGCATTGGGTCGGGCCTTGTACTTCTTCGTTTCTGTTGTTACCTAGAATAAAACTTTTCAAAACATTTAATAAACTAATATTCATAAATGTCTCATGAATAAAGTTTTTTTGCATCTAGTATCCGTAATATTGTCATTGTCACAAAAATAATAATAATAGTGATTATCACATAAATAATGATGAAAATGATGTAATTATAAATGCTAGCAATAATGCAAATAGTGTAAATAATAATAATAATAATAATAATAATAATAATAATAATAATAATAATAATAATAATAATAATAATAATAATAATAATAATAATAATAATGATAATAATAATAATAATAATAATAATAATAATAATAATAATAATAATAATAATAATAATAATAATAATAATAATAATAATAATAATAATAATAATAATAATAATAATAATAATAATAATAATAATATTAATACTAATAATATTTATCCTAATTATGTAAAAATGAGAGTAACAATTAAAATATTAATACATTGTCACTACCTCTACCACCATTACCACTAAAACATTCATTATAATATAAAAATTCACGAGATAATGCCGAGCCGTACAATTTCTTTTTTACCGGTCCACTGGAGAGCCCCACGATTCTATTTGATAGACCAAATTAATGATGTTATGAAATGTGAATGTTTATATGAATACCGCACTTTCACTTTCATTACGCGTAACTCGAACCTCGCATTCAAATATTTCTGCTAAAACCCATAAGATTTCTGTTCCATATTCTGGCTCCCCGATTTCATCCGTAGAATATACTCGTCTACCGCTTTAATCTCTGCTTGATGGCTCAATTCAGTTCTCTTCATAATTTCGATTCTATGACTGTCAACAAAATCTTATCTGATCTAGTGCCATTCTGCTTAGGTTGAAGTCACTGATCATATTTGGTAATTTTATAGTTATTGCTCCGTTCCGTAATAAAATTTCACAACCTCTCCAACCTGCTTGGTTGTATTTATTTTCCATGTTTCAATTAGTATTTGTTTTCAGACCAAGAGGAGTAACTAAAGTCACTTACCAATACTCGGACGAGCAGCCTAACCTCTTGAGCGTCAAACGATTATATCGTTGTCGCTCTCTGTTCCTATGACACTCACCTGTTGCCTATTCACTTCACTGTTGGGCTTTCCAGTGATTCACTTTTGATTTATTTTTCTGTTTCCCTCTACTGACTTACCTCTCTCTCTTTCCCTGGCTACTCACCTCCACTCACTCTCAGTTAATTTCCAACTCTATTAGATATGTGTCATATACCGTCCTGACGCTTTCTAACTCACACTATTGACCTTCAGGTACTCACTAATCGCCCTTCCCTCTCCCACAATTTTTCTGTTCTTCAAACACTTTTTCACCCTGCAAAAATGGCGCCCATCCGCTTGACTCTTACTTTAGCAGTTACATTTTTTTCACTTATTTACCCTACAGGCATGTGTCACTATCACACTGTATCACTATTTTATGAATTACGGAGCTGACCGTGCAGTAATTCTTTATTGACCCAGCCAGACATCCACCGGCCCAGTTGACCAGCTTATTGCATCATAGTGATTTTATCCACCGAAATATCACCTATTTCCTTCAACACTTTATATAATATTTCAATATTTCTTTTACTTTGTGCACCGTCTTCCACTTTGTGTATTTTTCACGGCAAAACACTTGACTTCGTATACCGGATTATTTCGATAATATTCGTCGTTTCGTAGACACTCTTCAGCAGCTCAGATTAAATGCAACCGCTTCGCTCAACGTCACTCTCGAGACTGAACATCATCGGTTTTTTGATACTTGCTGGAAACTGTGAATATCTCAACTATTAACAGAATTTGTAATGAAAACTGTTTTCTTATTCGAAGAGCTGTGATAAATAGTAAAAATGAATCATTTTTGTCTTTCTCATATACATCTATACAATCACTGTGAAAACCGACTTTTGAACCGAGGCCCGGAGAGCCGAATGTCTTAAACCATTCGATTCAGCTCAACGAACTGAGCAAATGTCTGTGTGTGTATGTATGTATATGTGTATGTGACAAATAATGTCACTTGATGTTCTCAGAGATGACTGAATCGATTTTCACAAACTCAGATTCAAACGAAAGGTCTTATGGTCCCATGGATCGCTATTGAATTTTAGATTAGCGAAAATTTTCAATTTCATGAGTATTTTTTCATAAGCGATGGCAAAACGAGGTTCACAAGTTACTGCTAAATTCATCTAATGAGCAGATCTTGTTAGTTAGTGAATATATATACTTCAAGGCTACTAGTCCCCGGTTTCCGCTTCCGAAAGCACCGTTAATAGTGAAGAAATATTACAAAAACGGAACTCACTTTGATTTCTCAGTATCGATTAAAGCGATTTTCACGAATCATGATTCAAATTAAAGCTCTCATTGTCTTAAAATATACTGTGCAATTTCATCCAGATCCGAATTCCGGTTCCGAAATTATAGGGCGATGAGTGCCAAAACACTTAAATCGTCATTTAAAATGACGATGCAAAACTGGTACGCGTCGGTACGTGCGGTTTTGCTCCGTTCGCAGCGTGCTTTGTTCAATTTCGTATAGTGTGCAGGGTTGCCACGTTTAAATCTATTTTCTTCAGGTAAAAAACATGTAAATTTGTAATTCTTTTATTCAATTTTTACCTACTTGTTAGTATTATTATAAAATCATGATAACGATGCTTCTATAAAAGTACACTTATTGCCTTTCTCATATAAAAAGTTTATGCAATCACTTGGAAAATTTAGAGCGACGATGCAAAAATGGGTAAAATCCTTCTAGATTTGGTTCAAAACTGATTCAATTCGTAGGCTATATAAGTTACTTACTAATCGAACCGACCTCGGCTGTACTGGTTCCAAGATCCCGGTTCCAGAAGTAACAGAAATAGTGATGTGATGTGATGTGAAGTGAAGCCATCATCAGTTCAAGGACTTGCCAGTGGATGCGGGTAGACTTACAGTAGCCCCGATATGACTAATCCATTCACCTTCTTACTATAGCTGTTACCGAAAAGCGAACAAAAAGGGTTGGGCGGATACGTAAGTAGAGTCACTTACTCGTATTCCGCGGGAATAAAAGATGCTCTTCCAACCATAATATCCAGTGCATGGATGAAGCATATCGCTATACATGCTTGAACCCGCCTGATGGTTTGTTTGAGAAGGGCGCGTCAGACTCATGTCAAACCTTTAGAAGGAAACAAGTTTCCTTCAAGTGACTTGGGCTGGCTATCCACAATCCCTCGTCCAGTCATCAATTAGTCCGATGCCCTGATGCTCCCTCCTCTTTACGCCCCCGTGCAAAATGTTTTATATTGATAAATACAATGAAACATAGTGTAATGAAATTAATATAACATAAAATGATATAATAGATTACAAAATAATATAACATAACATAATATAATATAATATATTTTAATTAATTATAATATAATACAATGTCATACAATATAATATAATATATTACAAAACATGATATAAAATAACAGTTAATGTAGAGTGTCAGTTATGCTCTTCTATCTTCGCAATACTGCAGGCAGTAGAATATTACTCTTCTAATAACAATAATAATATCTACATCTATAAAACTAATATATGTTATTATTATTGATGACAAATTAATAATAATAACAATAAATACAATTATGAAAATAACAATAAAAAACAATATAATATAGTACAATGAATTATATAATAAACAATAGAATTAATAAAATGATATGTTGCGATATGCTATGATATTATATTACTTGAATTTATATGTCATTTCTCATCCTCTCATTCTGCCATCAACGCATTCCATAGACCATTTGTCACCACAGACACACGTGTAGGCATGAAACAGGAACCAGTGAAAACCAGGCATGGCAAAAACACGGATCCGTTCTGCACGGTACTCACCTTCACTCGTGAGCACACCACCAGGAGTATTGAATGCTACGCTTCGTGTCCGTGTTGAATAACAAACACCGAACGCAGCAGAAAAAGCACCCGTAGCGGTGGTCGTGTAATTGCTAAGCAACGGTGCTCGGATTTTCGGGCAGCACTGAAGTCGAGTGTTCCTGGCTTCGGCAAACACCGAGGCCGAATGTTTCCGAATTTGCCTTATACTTTGCTTGTACTATAAGCGCATATAGTGCCACGCTATGACGAAAAATGCGTTTTAAAGATTAATTCCTTTTTCATCAATACGCGTTTGATTGAATTCAATTGATTGGCAATATAACCAACGCATGGGTGCTCTTCGGTGCCTTCGCGAAATTCAAAACACTCGGCTCCGGTGTTTAACGAAACTGAAAACACGCGGTTTCGGTGTATGCCGAAGCTTGAAACACCAGTGTCGAAAATAAAACTGCGCCACGAGCACCATGGCTTCGGATATTGCGTTTCGTGTTTCACTTTGTGCACTGGCACTCAATGACATTCTCAATACACGAGGTGGCGGTGGTTATATGAAGCACGCAGAGCAGTGCAGTGTTTGGACATGCCTGGTGAGAACCAAGCTCACCTTGTGACGACCTTGATATTTAGTTGAAAGTTACTTTAAAAATGATAACTTATAAGGAAAACAAATTTATATTTTGCGCAGAGGTACGTAGTACTACTCATAACAAACCCTATAATATAATATAATATAATACAACATAATGCAATACAATATAACACAATACAATAGAATACAATATAATATAATATTATATAATATAATAAAATATAATACAATATAATACAATATAATATGATATAATGCAATGCAGTATAATACCATACAACATAGTATATAATAACATAAAATAGTGTAAGACGATAATATATGAAATAATATGCTATGATACAATATAACAGTTAATGTCGCAGTGTAAGTTACGCTCTTCTAATAATAATAATAATAATAATAATAATAATAATAATAATTAAAATAACAATAATAATAATACATGATGTAATAAACAACAGAATTATATGTTGTAATATACTATGATAAACACTGCATTTTAGGATGGGCTTCAACCAACAAGCCATTTCGCACCCTCTCATTCTGCTACTAACGCAGAAGGCGATAGCACCCAGTCGACGCCGTTCTATTGACCAAATGTCATCATAGACGCTCGGGGAGGCATGAGATAGGGACTTGTGAGGACTTAGTTATCTCACCATTTGACGACCACCAGAAGTAACAGAAATAGTGGTCAAAAACTCTAAAACGAGACTCACTCAATTTTCTCAGAGATGATTGGATCGTTTTCCACAAACTTAAGCTAAAATAAAAGTTCCTATAGTCTCATAGGTTGCTGTTTCATTTCATCCGGGTACGACTTCCGGTTCCAGATCCATAGGGTAAAGTGTGTTTAATCATTTAGTGCGACGCTGCAAAATAAAGAAAAATTCTTATTAACTTGACGTAACTGTTTACAAATTGGAAAGGTTAACATGTTAGTTCATACCCAAAGATAGTTTCTTATTTGATTCAAATTAAAAAAAACTGACAGAATCTTCTAGTGATATTTTTGAAAATATAAGTAATATGAGAAAGGCATCATTACACCACTAGGTGGATTAAAAAATGTTTTTTGGTTTGAGCTTTGTTGGTGCTTTTGGGTCTTTCTTGTGTTCAAATCAATTTCTGTTTGGAACACTCCGCTCTTTTGATACAATCAAAGTTGTTATTAATCCCATACAATACGAGATATAGAATTCAAGTCTCCACAAAACTTGTAGACTATGTAAAAACAAGAAAACACGCCAAAGACATAAACTCTTTAAAATGCGTTGGTGTTTAGATATGAAACATTGTTTATTGGAGACCCTAAAAATCTAGTTTTTCCATCATAACATTTTTCAATGATTTTATAATTTTTTTTAATTTGCGCTATTACACCTCAACCATGAAAATACATATTTTTGGCGAAGCACGTTTAGATGTTGACAAACTAAAAAAATCCTAGGAAAATAATTTTAAAAATACTGCATGTTCAAGTATCAATATCTCAAAAATGTGGAAATATGTTAAAGTATGATCAAAGCACTGTTAGAAAAAATGGTAGTCACAACTTAAATACACTTAAATTTATAGGAAAACACACTTTTGAAAACGTATGTCTTAACATTCTCCAATATATATGTTACAGTATTCATACAACTTGCATTTTAAATTTAATATTGACCAAGCGAGAAAATAGAAGCAGATAGGCGAAGTTCTTTTCAATCCAAAACGAAATATACTACGTTGGTCAAAAAATTCCTTGAATCACCACCGCGTGGCGCTCTCAGTCACCCGATTAGATTTATTTTAGGTTGCCACATCTGTCATTGATATTCTATCGAATTTTCAGCTCGATACCTGGACATCTGTAAAAGTTACACTGTGTGCGTTTCGATTTTGGACAAATTGTATTTTGTATTTTGTACAAATTGAAACGGTTTTGAGCCAAATTGAGAAGAATTTTTCCGTGTCACGGATTGTCATTCTATATGATAATTATAAATAATAGCCTTCGGCCGTCTCGACCTGAATCATTTATGACGAACAGAATGTTATGCTCGCACTGAGCGAGCTGCTTATATAAAATGATAGTGTGCTATTTACCACAGAATTAAAAAAAAAAACAATCCAATAATCATTATGACTAATGGCATTGTGCCAAATGACCATTTTGCCAAACGGCGTAATGCCAAATGGTATTATGCCAAATGACCTTATGCCAAACCGATCAGAACACCGTATTTAAATTATTTCTCTTTTTAGTACTTGTTAGAAAATGTTGATATTTTAACTACTAACGAGACCAGACTTATATCAGCACTTGCTACGAAAACATATCTTTGTTATAAACTTGTTACGGCTTGTTGATCGGGAAACGGGGTAGTCCCCTAAGTAACATGAAAACATCTTCTTATTTACACGTCGCAAAACTAATCAACACGAATGCACAGGATTTGAAATAGTCAAATAAGGCTAACCGAACATTTAACGTAGAAATACGTAATTATTGTCCAAATCACTGTGTTAGTGCAACCAATGTTCTAGTTGTAATTTTTTTTAAATATTTTCTTGAATGTAAACGGATCTTATTGGAACTTTAAAATGGCAGAATTTGCTTCTGGAGTCACCGGGGTTCGGTTCCCATGTCCGTATCTAGTAAGTTTTTCTCAAAAGACGAAATACCACATAGTTAATAACTGTAAAGTAGTTTAATGGGCGAAACGATTTCACCGGATAGAAAAAGTTACGCGGTAAAACTGGTCAGTTTGCTGAGTTGATAAAAGTTAAACTGTGATGTTAAAGAAAATCGAAAAGAACGTTTCACAATAATCGAAATTAGCAATAATCGCTGCTGGCCCACACGGATTATTATTTTCGCCTTCGAGTAGACATTTCGTATACCTGGGCACATTACATTTCCATTGACCGGTGAGCACAAATAGCAAACAAATCGTTTCTAAGAAGATTAAAATAATTTGTTGAACAGCACCGAAGCTGGCACTAAATGAGCACATCTCCGTTATAAGCAAACAACATGCCTAATCATTTCTGACCGCAAACAGTCGTACCTTCTACAGGGGCTTTGTCCCATTCTTGTGAATACTTTGCAGTCCAATTGGCATCAGGTAAGCTGCAGAAACTGAGGGTGTATCTTTTTATTGGGACTACGAGGATTTTATTTTATGTTGAAAGGTACGAGGTAGGCCTGTTTCAAAGCAATCTTAAATGTAGGTAGCAGTAATGCTAATCTTCAATCATCGATTTTGACTCTGAGCCTAACATGAGTTCTGAATTTTTCTGATTCAAAGTAGATTAGTATGGTTCATACATGTTGAGAAGGGCGCGTGGCCTTTTTTGCCCTGCGCTATTCAATTATTGACGTACTCAATTCAAAAACCAGAACCATTTTCGAGCACGAATGTATGGTGTTTTGCATCACATTAGTGAAAACGTGTTTGCACTCCCAAAAACATCAAAACAAACGGTGCACACGAGGCTATTCTTAGTAGATTTAGTTTTAGTTTGGTAACCACATCACAAACGAATTGTTTATCCATCATAGCATTTTATTGCAGCCGATCAAATATCGTACCGAGCGAACATAGAATTTATTGATTTTGAGAACACAAGCGGAAAACACGATAATTTTCTGGAATAGTTCAGAGCTGAAAGCTATTTAGAAAGTGCAGCAGCCACCTGCACTGCGTTGGTGTTGGGAAAATTTTCCAACGCTTATTTTAGCATATTTCCTCGTGCCATAAATATTTGAATGGAAGTCGAGCTATTGATAGCTTCACAGCTGCTTCATTTCAGTGTAAAATAGTTTATAACAGTGCGAAAAGAAGCATCTTGAGAGTTATTCCTGGAAGTTCAAGAGCAGTTCTTTCGACCAGCAGATGCCGAATGAATTGAAAAGCAAACGAAAATGCAATGGAATGCATATTAAGAAACAATTAATATTAATTTGATCACTATTTGTAGCACTTGCTTGTTTTGGCTTACGATTAGTACCATTCTTTAATGTATTTTCCATTACATTCAGTTCTTACTAGACCTAACCATCAATTCAATAGTAATATTTAGATCTATAATTGAGTTTAATTTAAATTACACAAAATCTTGTGAATAGATAAACAACTGTTTTTTTTTTCATAAAATGAAACAATTTTTTTTATAAAATGAGAAATTTGACTGAAGTTTGCATCTAAATATTGGAATTAAAATTAAAATATCCAATTTTTGCGACTTTGTTGCGGGTAAGTGATAAAATATTACAATATTAAGCCTCACTGACTCAAATGTTCTGTTAAATTATACGAAAAAAAGACACACGAGAATGTTCTCCGTCCGCTCCAGTGAACTGCCCACTCTGATCTCTCAATTCATTAGCGTTGAAATTTGACTCGAAACTGACATCGGACAAATCGTTTAGAAACTAGGTTAGGATCGGCACCAATCGGATACATTAGTCTAATATTTTTCAAAAATGACAGAACCAAACGATTTATTTACCGAATAGTCAGATATTGAAAAACCAATGAAAAATCCATTGAAAAAAATAAACTAAAACATATTCGAACCCAATTGCATCGGCCATTGATACCAGAATTCAGGAGCTTTAGAAGCAGCGGTTAAAATCGGAATATTTGCTGAACGAATGTATATTATAACCCTTTTTCTTTTTTAACGACTAAGTTTAATAGTCAATATTTCTTTTTTCTTTTTGCGATATTCTCCTAACCAGAGATCATTTTTTTGTAGAAACAGACAATAAAAATTATAGAATGATAGTACTCAAGGGAGAGCAAGGATGTGAAAATACAGCACGGAAAAGTGAGACGTGACCGAGGGTCATTTAAGCAAGCAGAAAATCTTCTAGTAACTTAACTTTTACCTTCTACCAGAGGAGTTGGGCTTAGGCATCTGAACAATGCGAATCACCCAAGTCTCTGGTATGTCGGAAAGTAGTGATAAAGGTCTTTTACCATTTACTATCCGAACCGGACCTAAAGTAAAGTAGTGGTAAATGACCTTTATCACTACTTTCCGACATACCAGAGACTTGGGTGATTCGCATTGTTCAGATGCCTAAGCCCAACTCCTCTGGTAGAAGGTAAAAGTTAAGTTACTAGAAGATTTTCTGTATATTATAACTAATTGCTGTTGAACTTAAATAAATTTAAATGCACTTCAGAATATAATACAACAAAAAGAGGATTTAAACGAGTTAAAAAACTATACTATACTATGAAAAAAAAATCAAATTAAACGAGTTGTTTTCATTTTTACCAACATTCAACAAAGAGTGGTGAACTTCTGGTTCCGTAGATATTATTGTATAAGTGACTTAACCGACAATTTTCTCAGAGATATCATAACCGATTTTAACAAGCTTAGTCTCGTTTGAAAGTAACTATTAAATTGTGCATTAAGTTCGAAGATCAAGTGGCTGTGACTTTCGGTTCTGGAGATATAATGTTATAAGTGTAGTAACCAACAAAACGCGTTGTTTTATTACCGCTCTGTTATCTCAGAGATGACAGAGCCGATTTCTGCAAGTCTAGGCTTGTTTGAAAGCTACTATTGAATAGTGGATCAAGTTTTAAAATCGAATGGCTGTGTATTCTGGTTATCCGAAGATATAATGTTATAAATGACGTAGCACATCTTTCATCGGCTGAATTTTCACGAAAATGACTCAACAAATTTCGATAAAATTAGGCTTATTTGAAAGTTAATACTGTTAATAAAACTTGGAAGGGTAATGGCGAACAATTCCGGTTTGAAAGATGTAATCTTATATTTGACGCAACCGACAAATACCAGTGTTTTTTTAATGAACCAAACTTTCTCGAAGATTTCGATTTCGATTTCGAAGGATTTAAACTCGTTTGAAATCTACTATTTGCCATTATCACAGCACTATGTGGGTTAAAAAGCGGTTTTTCAATCACCTCGATGCAAAACATGATACGGGAGAGCGGGGCTAGTCGAGACACGAAGTTAAACCGGACAGACGTTAATCAGCTGGATGTCGCAGAGTCAATTCAGTTTGGCGTTTGTTCGTTTTTACTGATTTTTTAAATTTTTTTTGGGTGTATTTGATTTTTGTGCATTGTAATGGTTTCGTTAGTTTTTTCATATGTTCATTCCGTGCTGAATCCAATGATTATTAAGTGCTTTCGATTACGTGAAAAATAAAATTGTTATTGTGTTTCAAAAATGATTTTTTGTGAGGGGCTAAACCGGACAAAAAATGGGAATCAATCGGACACATCATTTTCGACATGGTATTCTTAACGGATTGTTAAAACATACCTAAATATAGATATCTATATTTCAATTCTACTGCTTATCACTTATTAAAATAAGATTTATTATAAATAAAATCAAAAGTTCATTATATGTAACGAAAAAATCAAATAGGCTTCAATAAATCTTAAAGTTATCTTATGTTTTGGCTCCCTACCGTATTCGTTCCTCATCTTTGTATGAAATTTTAAAGTCCGGTTTAGCCCCTTGGTTTCTTAATATTGGATTGGTCATTTCATGGTGACTTGATAAAAAAACTAATGCTTGTTTTTCCAAGTCACAAATCGGGAATTGTTGCTAAAAGTTGAAGCTACACAGCTGTATAGATAAATGGGTAAAAACCTAAGTTTAATGGGCGTTCTTTTCAATTTCTAAGAAGTGTCCGGTTTCGTCCCATAAAGTGTCCGGTTTAACCCTGCAGCTTCTAAAATTTTTAATTTCAGGCTCGTCACTTCATCGCGATTTTTTAGGGGAACTAATGCATCTTTTTACTAGTTGGGAGTTGCAGTTTAAGGTTGATGCTAAACAACGGTATAGATAACTTGAGTAAATGCATAGCCCCGGTCTCCCCTAGTTTTAAAAATCTGAATCTGCAACTCAGCGTTGCCATTGTATGACACTGAAGTTTTTTTGTGATGGTAAATGGTTAGTTGACAAAATCTACTATCGAACATGTGAATATGGTTAACGACATTTCGCTATCTACAATCATAATTTTTTTGAAAAATTCCTCATTACGTAAATCAAAGCAGGCCGTAATTTTTGCAGCGACGACTTTGTATTGCACTGAAAATCGAGTTTACTTATATTTTGAGGAGAAATCGCTCATTGTTGAACTTTTCTATGAGCTACCCAAAATTAGGTACGCTGGAATATAAAAACACGTAGAAGTCATTTGAAAAAAAAACATATAATATTTTTCCATGTGGATTTATATATAACTTCTATGTCCGAATCACTTAGATTCATGAAAGATGAATCTGATTGCATTCATTGGAACAATCACATAAATTTCATATGAAATACTAATAAGAATTAACGGTTTTTTCAATATTTATTATGCATTATGCATTAAAAGTTATAGAGATTTGGCATACATTTTAAGTGTAACACAAATAATAATCGTCATGTGATATACTCCATAATTTTGAACAGGCCGATATTAGAAGCATAGGACTCTTTACAGTCTACGCCAGAAACTAGAGTCTGAAAAATGTTTTATTTGAAAACCAAATTGCGAAAAATTATTATTGAAACATTATTTTCAAATAGCCCATTTCGTAAATTGCGACTCCTCCAATCATGACCGTATTTGTAAATCGTCTTAAGCTCAATAATGGTTCAAAATCGTTGAAATAACTGTGTTATATACTCTGGAATCATCGAAAAATTTAGTTTACATTACATCTTACATTTTTATTGATTACATTCCTTACTGCTAGCAGAGATTCTGTGTACAAATCCAAATCTACAAGCTACTAATCCTAACGAATATTCATATGTGAAAAGCACATAACATTTATTAGACCGAATAGATAAATTAATTTGAATATAATCGTATGAATATGCATTCGTTCTATCATATTGATAATTGAATATTATCGACGTGTTACAATGAATGTTATTTGTTTCGTATATAACTTTTAATGGATACATATAACTTGAATGGGTTTGTTAGCAAATCGGTATCATGTTATCTTTTTAATGATTTTAATGAGATTTATGGTTTCAGTTTCAGAATCAAATACAGCTTGAAGTCGTCGACGAACGTTATCTTGGCATTGTCAACGCAATATTCTGGAATTGTCAGGCGATTCAGTTAAATATTTTATCATTCATTTTGTTCGATTATACCTTTTAATATTGCTAGAGACAGGCTAATTTGAATTAGCAAGCAACTGATCGTTCGAACTCACAATTTCAATACTGTTAGTATCACTACTATTGGACCGATCAGATAAAATCCATTGACAAAAATTCGTATGTGCCTTAGTAGTTTTCATATCGATCAATAAATATTATTGGGGTATTAACATAAATGTTATGTGACTTGGACATTATTTTCATTGGATACACATGGCTGGAATAGGTTTGAAATCAAATCGAGCTCATGTGATTTTTCAAATGAACATTATGGGATTTCTTGTTTCAGTGTAGGCTACATATTTGGGTACCATTCAAATTTTAGGTAAATGAGTTTTGAGCTCATAATGGGTAGTAACTGAACCATTATCTACTCAAATTTTGACTCGATCGCATTGCCACAATTGTCATGACAATCTTCCATTTACCTACACTGAGCTAAATTTTCTTTTCACATTATATGATATTCTAATGATTTCGCACTATTAGCATTTCTAATGATAGCTACATGGTGTCCCAAGTAGCACATGTATTGTTCATAAAAAAGAAAAAGGTTTTATTTTTATGCTGCGTAATGGTCGCATGACAAACACGACGAAACAAGTCGTATTATGATGGTGACAATGAAGTCAAAATAATGTTACGAATTTACATCTCATCATACTAAGTTACAATAAGTTCCAACGTAACTTTTTGGTAATCGAATTCTTACGACGTGCTCGCAATGACTGTTTTTAGTCGCCAACTGGTCACCGTTACAAAATGTGACAATGAAAAAGTGACACACTATGAGACAAAGTTAAGTCATGATTTCATATCGGTTACCGTATTCCTTGTGATGCAACAAAGAAATACAATTACAGTGTCGATTGAAAGCTTCCGTATTTATTTCCCGAACAATAATATTAAATCAATAAGTAGAATAAGTAGAAAATTCCTTCAGTTTAAAGAATTGGCTATAGGTAAATCTGCGCTTATACGCAAATTGTTTGCCGGTACATTTGCGAAGCAAACTTGTTTCGAATATTATTTATATATGTCAATGTTCTGAAACCCAAAATATCTTAGGCGCGCACGTTTTCAATAAGTACAATGATCAAATTCACCATAAATATCGAATAGCACTTGAATTTTAAGTAGTGAATTTAAAGAAGTTTGAATTCTAAATATTAATTTTGATTATCGGATGCCAATTTTCGGGCGTAAATGGCGAATGGAAAAAACATCAACAAATTGTAGCTTGACACAAATTTATATTTTCTGTTTCATTGTGACTGATGTGCGCGCTGAATCAAATCAAATATTCTTTACTGAGAAGTTGTTTGGCAACCCCTGGTAAGTCGCAGAAGCTCCGCCTCTTACGTTTTTCAGGTTACATACCAGTTTTAATGCACGTTGCAAAGTCTTCAACTTGTTCCATGAATTTGTGTCTATAAGTTACTGTCATTGAAGTGTAATAAGTGTGCTATTTGGGGTATCCAACATGACAAATATATTAGATACTCTTATGAAACATAAAACTATTCTTAATGTTATTTCTACTAAATTTTCATATAAAGAATGAAATTTCCAGTCTGAGTCAAATTTATTGGAATTTATTTACACAACACACATTGGAACAATTTACTTCACTTCGAATTTATATTAATAGGTTCATCTATACCATATGACTAGTTTTATAAAATTTATATATATAGCTTTTGATGAATGTCATCTCAGTTCTATATAGCAGTTATAATTAGATCAAATAGTTACCATTTGATTGCACAAGTGATACGTATAAGATTCATATTAAAAATACTGGGAGGACTGTTGTTTAAAGGAATCAGAAACTACAATTTAAAAAAAATTATTTCATCAAAATCTTATTGATATATTTTACGTACATAAAGCGTTTCATAATGTCTTTGTTAAAATATTATCTCAATCAAATTTGCTATTTTCTGCAGAGTTTTCACATGGCATTTATCTATCTATCTATCTATAGATATAAATATATATATATATATATATATATATATATATATATATATATATATATATATATATATATATATATATATATATATATATATATATAAAATAATAGCGAAAAAAGTGTTGTTGCTAATGTTCTCTGGTATGCGTGGGCCGATCTTCAAATGATTTTTTTTTGTTCGAAAGATGACGTTTATGCGGAGGTTTTAGGCGTTCATAAGGAAAATCTTTCGGGAAAGTAGAGAAAAAATAGAAAATTGGCTCGTTTAGAATTAGAAATTTTCCATTCAATGCATGCTAGATCTCCAATGATTGTTTGGCGCGTATCGAGTTATGCTGTGCCCGCGGGAGAGCAAAATATGAATACTAGATTATTAATAAAACCGTTTGGCGCCAAACGAGCTGATTTGTGCAAAAATTTCACTGAGCCTACTTGATTCACGTGTTTCTTTGTTTCGAATCACATGTTCAATTAGGTAAGGGCGCCAAACAAACAGCATACAGGTTTCCATTTTCCGATATATAAATTTGAATAATAACTATAAACTATAAGAAAAGAAAGTGATTAACGTTTTTTTATGATTCGTTGTTTTCCTAAAATTGCAGAAATGTGAATTGTATCTTCTTGATAGATATAATTATTGCTGTCACAATGCACTGAGACAACAGGACCAGCACACCTCAGCTGCCACTTCAAATTAAGGCCGTTAACTCAAACACCAAAACTGTTCGGCTCATTCGAATTAGAAGGATGTTTTCTGTTTTTTTTTTCGGCTTACATTTTTCATAAGTATATCCGTGCTATACCTTTGAAGGATTTTTTGGACGGGATTTTGTGTAAATTTTTCTCGAAAATTTCGTCAATTGCTTCAAACTGCAAGTTAGGTTATTTATTTGAGTCCAAACGTCTTCGATTGGCCCAAACGCGATTCGAATTCTATCAACACAGAGTATTCCGAAATTTCAAATTATTTGCATTTGAGTAACTATGAACAGTTTCGTCCAATGTACTCGAAACCGTCAAACTGATTTTGTTGTATTTTGCTTGAATCATTTGGGAATTTTAGGAGCTGGTAAAAACTGCTGTGTACGTGTGTACCTGAATTGGAGAAAAATGTTGAGATCGAATCAAAAACAATTGTCAGATGATTCATTTTTACAGAAAACTCTACCATTCTACTTCACTAATCTCGAGCAATCATGAGGGTCGTTCGATTATTCTAATTTAAGAGTATTCGAAATAATTTCCATACAAAGATAATTTTTGAACTGTGAGAAATTCACAGGGACAGCTACAGGTACAGAAATAAAAGGAACAAGTACAGAAACTAAGTTCAGAAAAAAATAAAGAAGGTACAGGAACAAGTGCAGAAAGTACAAAACCAAGTACAGAAATGAGGGAAACAAGTAAAGGAAGTACTGGCACAATTGAGTGCAGAAAAAGGTACAGAATGAGCAGATGGTACAGATATAAGTACAAAAGTTACAGGACCAAACAAGCACATCAAGCACAGCACAGAAAGTACAGGAAAAAACACACAAATTACAGAAACAAGCACAGTACAAAATAAAGTACAGACAATAGAGGAACAAGTAGAGAAAAAAGTTAAAAGTTCAAAAGTTAATCGCAAATGTTGTCGAGGCAACAATTTTGAATGGCAAATTAGAAGAAGAAAAGATTTCATTTTACGCATTCCAATGATGCCCACTGCTATGCCATTTCAATTTGAACGTCATTTTTTCACCCGTTTAACTTTTCTATTACCGTCAATAATCGTAATGAGTCTGTAGCGTGAATTTAGAGTTTTTTTCGGATGGAAAATTGTATGCTGCCTGTACGCGTTTCCCCAAACCATCGGTTTTATATATTTTGTCCTGTTGTCCGCTATATAAAAAGGTTGGGGCCACTATCATAGATCATTATAATGATTTTTTTCTTCAATAATCATTAAAATTGATAAGTAGTTTTGATTTTCTACATCTAATCTAATATTATTGCGCTACGAAGTGTGCAGGGGTCCGCTAGTTAAATATAATCAGCATGCCATCTATAGAAAAATATAATGAATATTAAAAATATATTGGCTTAAGTTCTATCGACTTTTCGCATAACTTGTATATGGGATTCTTATCATTATCATAAAGATTATGAAAATATAAAATTTATTGATTCAGATTTTATGTAGAGTTCCATTAAAGGTCATAAGTTGTCATATGTCTTTTATGAAATATCATCTGCGTATGATTCATATGACACATCCAATGAATATAAATTATGTGAAGAGTGAGGTTTCATCGAATTTCCATATGAATTATATGGGATATTCTTATAACTTTCGTTATGATAACGTCTGTTTCGATTTAACGTATCCGATAAAACTTCAAATAAAGATTAATAGTTTCCATACACACACTCTTAGAAAAAATGAAATTTACGCTTGACGTAAAACCAAGTATGCCGTAATTTCTTCGGCGATGACACAATATTACATCTACTAACATGTGAACATAACTGTTGCGTCTGTATCGATGTAAGTTTCAGCTAAATCAACTGTGAAGTTAATGATATGACTTATCTTTACATGTTTTGTATTGTGAATGTAAGTGAATCGCGACGCTCCTTTTATGTGCATCTATAAAGATGTAACATTTTCTAAGTGTGCACTTAAAAAATGTTACATCTTTATAGATGCACATAATAGGAGCGTCGCGATTCACTTACATTCCCAATACAAAGCATTTAAAGATAAGTCATTTCATTAACTTCACAGTTGTTTTAGCTGAAACTCACATCGATACAGACGCAAAAGTTATGTTTACATGTTAGTAGATGTAATATTGTATTATCACCGAAGAAATTACGGCATACTTGAATTTACGTCAAGCGTAAATTTCATTTTTTCTAAGAGTGTATAACTTCTAAAAATTATATACTATATATAATATATATGACAAATCTAATAAATATAAATAAGATTTTCATTTCAGTGTGGATATTTATGTCATAACTCGTTAGCCTGTTTATGTAATACACTAATTACCTTAAATTGCGGAGATGCACTTTAGTTGATTTTGGGTAGGTTTCTACCCAAAATTAGGTAGCGGTTGGGTTAACATTTAATTTCTTAATTTTCTGTCTGATTTTGTGGTAAATTTTGATTAGCTGTGAAATTACTGATATGACATATTTTTATGTCGTTTTGGTTATAAATTCCATGTTTAATTTATCATTTCATCCCAACAGGACAGAGACCATTGTCTCCCGTCGTCTAACCCAACTCCCATGTTTCTGTGCATCATTGCATATGCTTTCTGGTTGTCGATTTTATCATAACTGGCTAAACATCTTCGAACACACGCACCAAGAGTAACGAGGCAATACCGTAAACAAACAGACCCGAAAAAAAAACGGTTTGAGTGGCGTCTATCAAGTGTCTCCCGCTTATGTTGTCTTTCTGCCAGAGCATCAAACTCGCATGGTAGTTGAGGACCGTTTTTTATCTCATCCGTTTCGCTCATCTGCTTCGGCACATTATGCATGCACGCATGAGTGATCAGCGGGTGGAACATGTTGATGCTGCGGAAAATATGTTGTACTCCGATAAGTTGAATGAAGGGCCGGGTTCGATGTTTATTTTCCTAGCGAGAGTCGAGAGTGTGAGTGCCATGCCCATATCCATTCCACAATAATTGGCCAGGTCGGTCGGTTGTCTGCCGTCAACATTCATGACGGATCGGACTGACCCGGAGACCGGCATACAAGACAGACCGACAGAGCTTGTTTGCGGGGAGGATCGTATTTTGCATTGATCAGGGGATACGACGGCGAGACGCAAACATAACAACATCGAAATTAAACGTAAACAAACTGCCGATAAACAGAGAGTGGAACTCATTCTCATCATTCTCTCCGTGTGGACGATGTTTGCTCAGGACATAAATGTGGCGATGTTTTTTTTCTCCTACTCCTTTTGCGCCGATGGTTCGTCGGGGTATGCTGCGGATCCGAGTGCGCCAGTCTGTTTCGATTCTCGATGCTCGCGGGTTAGATAGCACAAGGAGATTTAATCGACCGTTCTCGCTTTGGCTATGCACGCAGCATTTATTGTTGATCACGCGCAGTTTCGCGATTTCTCGGTTAGCCGTTCGAGATCGATGATCTCTTTTTAAATAGTGTGTAATCCACCGATGAGAACGCAGTCACTGTTTGGTACGGCATCCGGTGCGATCAATCCCAGGAATATCCAGCCACAATTCAAAAGTGCAATAGGATCTGTTTACGATCGGGTGATTATTGCCTGAAGGGTTTCTCACAAGTGCTACAGTAAAACAATTATTTTTTTTACGAGGGCTTCCCGAAAAAATTTCGCTTCAATTCGTATGAACGTAAACGAAGTAGCTTCAGGACAGTAGTGATGATGACTGGTGGATGATTAATACGCCAATTTTCAATTTTTTTTTGCTTCCACTTTCCACTGTTCTCATATGGGAAGATCGCGTGCGAACGATTCCGGACTGACAACGTTTGCCCTTGTCAGCACAAGGAAGAAGTGCAGTACGTATCTCGGCGATTCGCGTATCGCTGCGGCGGGTGCAACGTGTTCTGGGAGAACTGTGATGCAGATCGTGGATCATCAAGTCGACTAGTCTAGCGTGTAAACACGGTCCGCAGCTGTTGTTTCATTGGCGTATTTCGGTGTTGTTGCTTTAATCAAGTTGTAATAAAAGTCTTGATGATTGTTTGTTCCCGAGGAAGAGTGAATTAGTACTTTTTTGTTGTGTATTCTTTTATGAAATTGAGTGAGAGTGTTTTCTTTTAGTGACTTGCATCAAAATTAGATCGATCGAGTGAAATCTGAACTCTAGATTTCGAGTGTTATGTGACCCGTGATATTATCAACTTCTGAACTTGAAAGCGATATAGAGATAAACTTGTTGATAGTTTTTTTTCAATAAACCTGTTCCGTTTTGGTGCTACAAGTAAGGTGAGTAAGTCCACTCTATTTAATGTTTCAAGCCTAGGAGCAATTCCAAGTTAATAGACTGGGATCAACACCAACGGATTACGATGGCGACATTTAAAGAAATCCACTTAGCGCTAGTAAATTGAATTTTAATCCACTTAGCATAGTATTCGTTCATTATGACTTGCTACGTTCTGTTATAGCAGCTGAAGATAATTGCATTCAATTTGTTTCCGGCACATGAAAAAAGTCAATTCCAGTGTGTGTGATCATAACTAAGCAAACTATTTTTCTGTGTAATTTTTCATGTATCAAACTCTACAAATTTGAGTATTTTATAAAGAATACCAGGTGTTGTCGGTCATGTTATGCTTGATTTATCTTATTAAGGTGTGAATGAAGTTTTGCAATGATCAATCAACTGCCGGGGATGCCGATGTTGAAAAAAATGAAGCAGTTTATCAATTCTCTAATCAGTTAAACGTGTTGTATTTGCTGTTTCACACTCATGTGCTAATAAATATGGTTAAAACTGTAACTCATTTCGAATGGAGCTAAAAAGGAGAGTGTGAAAATTTGTTTGGTTTTCGCGATAAATGCTTTTACCAACGTTGATCATAAGCGGTGAGAGGTTTTACATTGTATGTCTCATACAGTCTTAATGAATTTTGGTTTAGACTACGCTAGAATAGGTGATAAATCCTTAGTTCTTGTTTTCGCAATATTTTCATTTCTAGAATGCGTACATGATTGAGGTTTTATTTTCACTCATCTGTATGAAAACTCAACGCTCACTTGAATGTATGATTAAGGCTGTGAACCATTTCGCGGTTAATTTTAACTTTCGGTTAAAATCTGACACTCGAGCGGTTAATTTGATGTTGTCAAAAATAACCCTGCTCAAGAGCATGGTTATTTTTGACAGATCGATAGTTATTTTTCGACATTGATAAAAATCTTGCATTGAAAATTCTAATATTAATTCTTTAGTTGAAATTATTTCCAGTGGAAAATGAACCCGAGAAACTTTCCATCCGTCAAATATTGGAATGGGCCGCAGTTTTAGTTCAATTTTACCTACTCGACAAGAAATAACCACTCAAGTGCCAGATTTCAACCAAAAGTTAAAATTAACCGCGAAATGGTTCGCAGCCTAAATACGCCTAATTTTTCTTATGAGTTTTTCACGCGGCTTTTTTACGCGGATTTCCGAAGTTACGTTATTTCTTAGGTTTGCTTATTTTGTCTTAGAAATGCATGAAACGTCGAGATCTGGTGTTACGCCAAATTTTTTTTAATTAGCTCTCTGACTCTTAGCAAAATTTTCGATAGAAAAAAAAAAGATTTCGACTTTTCATGTATTTCTATGACATTTGGTATCAAAAAACGAGCTTAATCAACGTAGCCGTGAGATGATACCTTTTTTTTTATAAAATCAGAAGGTGTTTTTCGCGTGAATATTCTTCGTTAAGTTTAGTTTTCATGTAATTATTTTAATGACCATCGTTTTAAATGAATTGTTATTAAAATTTTGAAACTGCAAGACGAATCGAAGATAGAAATTGTATTAAATCTTAGAATTATGTTAAAAGGCATAATTCTAAACGTGTGATAATTGATTAAGCATTCCATGAGATGTAGAAATGAGTTCCTCTTTAAAGTTTTTGTCATTATTTATGGTACTTCCAGAAACGGTATTCAGAGACCAGCATAACCAAAACTAGTTCGTATGTTCGTAGTATGAGGAATTCATTGAAATAGTTTCGAGCCTAGCTTTGAAGATTTTTTGGTATCGTCATGATCTATGACGGTTTGAAGTTTAAAAACATTTAAACCTGCAATTTCAAAATTGGAATTCGGAACCGGATTCAATTCATCAATTTTGAATGGGACTACAAATTTATTTAAATTTGCAGTTTTGTTTATTAAATTCGTTTTCGCCTTCTTTCAGCTTTTCTATTCTCGATACTTTCGAAAACGGAGCTCGAAAATCGGTGTAGCCGAAGTTGGTTAAATTCGCTTAATGGATTGTTAAACATTTCATTAGATTCGAGACTGATTTGAAAATCAGTGTAGCCATCTTAGAGAAATCGTAGTGCGTTCCACATAAAATTTTGGGGAACCTCCCGGAATCGAAACCCGAATACCGGTAAAATTAAAATAAGTTAATTTGGTCGTCTACTCTTAAAATCTGTGAACCCGATAAACCCGATAAATTTTCGTGAAATTTTTATACTAATCACCCTGTATTTTCTGAACCGAATCTGAAGTCGAATGTGATTAAAAAAAACAAGCAGTTTTTATGAGACCTTAGGACCTTTTATTTGAATATTAGATGAACGAAATCGTTTCAGTCATCTACTAGCAAAAAGAGTGACATTACTTTACTTCTCATTAAATATATCATCCTGTTGTTCCGGAACCAGAAGTCGGATCCAAATGAAATTCAGAAACCTTATATGGGAGCATAGGACTGTTCATATGAGTCAAAGTTTGTAGAAATCAGTTAGGCTATCTGCGAGAAAAATTAAATAAATTATTTTTCACACACTGCTTATCTTGACTAATTTCTTCGAATGCTATAAGGGTGTAAGAAGTAGTGTTCTTCAAGCAATTAAATATTGAATATTGTTCTGAATTTTAAAATACTGTCAGCCTCTAAAACATATGTCATGTTCGAACGATTATGTTGCCAAAAACGAACCGTGATAAAATCAAAGCGTCATGAAAAAGGTTGCTGTGCATAGTCTTTTAGGTGCTAAGAAACAATAGCATACAACAGTATTCAAAATCGTGTTTCACTTTGCTCTGAAACGTCGCTTTATCATTAGGCGCGTGAAACTTCAACTACTGGAATAAGGCGAAAAGTCGTTTACACCAGATCTCAATGTTTCGTGCAATTCGAAGACAATTAGCATCGAAAATTTTTTTTAACTTTGCGGTTTTTTTCTACGCGGATTTCCGAAGTTACGCGGTTTTCTTTTCGGCGAATTTAGGAAGTTATGCGGTTTTTTAACGCGATACGTATCCCCCGCGTAAAACGAGACCACAGTGTATGAGTAAATTTATTGCTTTTAATCAATAAAATCACATTCCAATGTTTAAAGGTAAATAAATTCAAGTTTTGAAAATGCCTGTAAATTCTTTTAGCTGTGAGTCTTCGTTTTCAAAATAGCACTAATCAAATTAATAGCGAATGTTGGATTCATTAACAAGTTTCAAATAAAAATAACCCAGGTTGGCGGTTCGAGTCCCGAAGGATGGAAGGATTTTTAGTGACAGAAGAATCGTAGCACCAGCCATGCAATGGTTCTGTACGCTATGAATCGGCTGCGAAGTCTGTTGAAAAAAAAGCTCAAATATTGTAAAATTATTAAAGTATTGTTTGCTTTTGAATTTTTTTTGTTCGTTTTCTTATTCTTGGAAAAGCATTCAACTTTTTAACGATTTATTAATTTTAGTTTGACGTAAAGCCGCCATAACTAAGTTCAGTTTTTGCAATGACTGAGCGGAAACATATATTGGAGAAGCCAAATGAAAGAAAAACTAACAGAAAAGATGATCGGTTGTGCACAGAGATGCCAGATATTTTCACAGAAAATATGTATCTGCTCTATCTGTTTTCACTAATAAAATCTTGTTTTAGTCACTCTAAAACACCAGTCAGACACAATAGCGCGAACATCGAACATGGTCTACATCCTGGCCGTCACCCGACCGATACCTTATATCTAAACATCTTCTCATGTCCATGCACGGAATGCATAAGAACGCAGGTTCGAGTCCTGTCTCTGAGCGTATCTTTTTCCAAAAAATCATCTTTTCTGTTAGTTTTTGTTTCATTTGGCTTCTCCAATATATGTTTCCGCTCAGTCATTGCAAAAACATTCAACTTTTTGTCCTTTCTCATATAGAAAGCTTAAGCAATCACTGTGAAAACCAACTTTTAAGCCGCGGCCTGAGTGTCATATACCGTTCGACTCAGTTCTTCGAGTACGCAAAATGTCTGTGTGTATGTGCGTATGTAACGTTTTGTTTTTGTACCAACTTTTCTCGGAAATAGCTGGACTGATTTTTACAAATTTAGATTTAAACGAAAAGAAATGACAATAGGAAGTTATTTAATGAAAAATAGAAAAAACTAAATTTCAATAAAGAAATTTGATTTATTCAACTGGTTTCTTATTTCATACTATGTGATTACAATCAACATTTCGTTGTATGACTGATCGATAAGAACGCAATTGTAATCACTATTGAATCGCATATTATCTTATAGTAAACACCCGAACCACTTTTATATGGATAATGCACTAAGCTAGAATGCCTAGACTAGGCACTCGTTCCCGAAATGCAAGCATTCACCCAGCCGACCACCAAGCACTCAATAACACATTTTAATTTACAAAACGATGAACATATCTTACCGCCTCCTCCCAATCAAGCGATACACGCATTTCTGTCTGCTGAAAAATTTTGTAATCAGACACGTGTCGTCTGTAGCATTTCGAAACGTCCGTTGCTGCTCGCATCGTGATCTTCCGTCACTCAGCTAGTTCTGAATTTTGTTCTTCTCAACCAACTGTCATAACAGGGCTTATAAAAAGATAAACCCGAAGAGAGAGAAAGAGCCAAGTCAACATCGGATAGTTGAAAGAGACACAATCATGATGCATGTGAATACTGTGAGACCAATTCATGAGTCGGAAATGGTGGAAACAACCGGCCAACTTGAATTTTGCTTCAACAACAAAGTTTTGTAATGCGGATGTGTTTCAACGATTCGGCTATTAGCAAGCGAGAAACATTCGTGAAAAAAACACCAACAGAGGTAATCATTATTAATGGAATACTTTGTCAAAATCGTGTTACTATATCACAGTTTACATAATTTTTTTGTAAAATTTACATATTCTGAACATCCCAAATTCAAGTCGTAAACTAACGAACTGACACGTAAACCATAATTTATAATCCCGCCGCAAACGGAAGCTCGTGCGCAACGGTTAAGGTTGACCTATATTATTCCGGTAGCCGATAGAAGTAGGCAGAACACGCACAGGATTTACTGCCACCTCGGAAGCCTATTTGCTATTAAAAATTAAAAACAAATCGAGTGTTATCTGAATTTAATGCAAAATCCCTCTGTCCCAGGCACACCTATAAAAACCTCCGTTTATCTTCTGAAATGGTGGTTTCTCTACGCCTGTGACTTGATTTTACACCCTTCGATATGCTGTTCTGTCATTGAGAGTGGCTCTACTGGTTCAACCTTCGCGCAGCTTCACGATTTAAGCGCCGAGCAGAGTGTAATGATGATTATTTCGCGGAACGACCGATGAGTTGGCTATCTCCCAGACACACTGCGAGCGAACGATGATTATGTTGTTGATGATCGTAAAAGTAACAGCTTTGCCAACGGTGAAGAAAATGGAATGATGTTTATAGTTTTGTATTCTAATTCCGCTGCCGGTTGGGATTTGCTTTAATGGTGACCAAGACCGTCAAAGTTATTGTGGTGGTTTGATTTTGAAACTGGTGCCCAGTACTTCTGAGTCTTTTGATGGGACTTTTTTTTTCTCTGTGTTATCTCATCAATGTAAGATCAAAGGACCTAGACCTTCATAATAAAACGTATTGACGGTTGATGATCTGTTATTCAGACATTTTTTCGAAGCATAATTTTAAATCCTTTATCATCAAGTAAGCCTGGAAACTCCAATGAAAAAAAATGCAGAGGAAAAGATGTTCTTGTGAATTCGTAATGTGCTAATGAAATTCAGAGAATCCTTCAAATGACGAGACTTGAGTGAAATTTGATTTTTGATAGCTTATAACGACTGTCCCAGAAAGTATGGACGCACTTTGATTTCGCTGTAAATAATTCACAAGTGTATTCAAATTTTATTCGATATACTGATAATATTATACTACAACAACAGAATATTATTCTCAACATTTGCTGCTTAGCCATTGTAGACTAGCTGGCGCACCATCTTGCGAACGTTCCTTATTAAATTCCGTACAGACTTCTTGGCGACAAGTTTTGACACTTTTTTCCAATCTTTTTCGAACCGTTGAATGGTTTCGATTGCCGAGACACGTTTCCTAAGATGTGCCTTCGTTAATGCCCCAAATTCCTCAATTGGTCGAAATTGTGGGTAATTTGGTGGATTCATGTCTTTTGGGACGAAAGTGACATTAATGGTAGTATACCATTCTACCGTTGATTTCGATTAGTGGCAAGAAGCAAGATCTAGCCAGAAGACAACAGGATCCTTGTGGCTTCGAATCATGTGTAGAAGTCGTTTTTGTAAACATTCCTTGATGTATATTTCGTTGTTCATTGAAGCAGTGGTGATGAAGAGTTCGAAATCTTACCGCAGCTACAAATTGCTTGCCAGACCATAGCTTTCTTACCAAATTATTCGACTTCAATCGATGTCTCTGACTGGTGTAACACTTGCCACACTTAACACGTATAATAGTGTAATCCCGGCAAGGATTTGTAATCGAGTTTCATGTAGGTTTCGTCGTCCATGATTATGCAGTTTAAATTTCCATCAAGAATCGTATTGTACAGCTTTCGAATCCTCGGCCTGATCGATGCTTCTTGTTTCGGACTACGTTTTGGTTGTTTCTGCTTCTTATAGGTTCGAAGACTCAAACGTTCTTTAGCACGAAAAACATTTGACTTCGAAGTGCCCACTTTTTTGGCCACATCCCGAACTGAAACCTCCTTCTTTTGCACGAACGCCTTCAGTATACGTTTATCCAACTGAGGGTTAGCAGGACCTTTTTTTCGACCCGTTTTCGGTTTATCCTCAAAGGTGTTATCCTCACCGAACTTCCTGATTGCATTTCGCACGGCTTTTTCACTTACTCCTTCCATTTTTTGCTATCTTTCTCAGTGACAATCCGCGTTCTGTGCACCATTTGTACACAATTTTTCGACGTTGTTCTGCTGAAAGTCCACGCATTTCGAAACAAACTAATGAAAACGAATAAACAATTGCACAAGTGGTTAGAGAAGAGTGTAAACAACAGGACGCAGCCATAAAAATTGACAGATTCTGAACCATTGCGAAATGGCAGCGGTTTTTGGTTGCGTCCATACTTCCTGGGACAGTCTTTAGGGCCAGTGAGTAAACATCATAGCAAGCGTACCTTGTTGCACATTGGTTGCAGTTGATATTCTTTTTTAAGGAAAATGTTTTATTATTGCCACATTCTGCTTTTAGAAGCATTGGGGTTGCTTGAAGCTTGTATAGAGGAATTTCTGTTGTCATTGCGTGTGAATATCTATTTGTCTGTTTCTTCGTCAAGCTAATCGTAATAGGCTGGTTGTTGAAAATATCAACTGGTGAACTGTTTTTCGTAACTGAGTAATGATAGTTTTGGATACTTTGTGTTCAGATAGAAGATCACAAAAAAAGGAACCGTGAATCGGAAAATCGTGAAACGCAGACTTTCGTCAAAATTTACAGACTTTTGAAATTGCCGCTAACTTTTTTTTTTTGCTCGCCAAGTGAGTTTAGCGTATCATACTTTACGCAGAAATAAAGACATACTTGCTGATTGCAGATTTTTTTTCGAATATACAGACTTTTGCAACTCTGTGTGAAGATATTTGAAATTTTTACCTGCCATCTCTGGTAGTATATGATTACGAGTGAAGGTGACAACCTCAACAAGTTTCATCGGCAGTGTGTCCGTTATGCTTGGCGATTTTTTTTCAAGATTTTCGTTTAGATCAGTTGAAATTTTTAAAACAGCTACTTGAAATAATTTATGGGTTTATTTTAAAGTTTTTATCTACACTCTCAATAGCTTAAATGGCTTATAGTAGCTGTACGGATAAGAGAAGGTTGTAAATTCCAGTTCTGTTTTTTTTTATTGTTTTATCTATTTTTATTTTGTTCTTGATTTGATTATAAAAATTAAAAAAAGTCATTTTCACCATAGCAGAAACGCAATCATTTACATCATAATACAAACGCAACAAAAAAAGACTATGCCAACTAGAATTGCTGACGTATATATGCTCTAATAAAAATTGTAAGCATAACTGAGATCTTGAGCTTTACAGTTTAATTAAAAAATACTGTAGCATTAGTTTACATAGCGATGACAAGCGTATCACTTTCACAGTGCATAATATAACGCTGTAAACATTCCAAGCATTCAAGCTTCTTGTGTGCTCTATCTAAACCACAAGTTCAAAAGAAAATGTATAATGCTCCTGTTTGCCATTCTTGGTTTTGCAAATAACGCTCTGGTGATCCATTCATTTCTACACCTTAACCAAAGCTTCCACACTACGGAGTGATTGAATGAGGCTCCAGGAACAGAGGGTAAATCCTAACCGCAGAGTGTTTGTCAACTCCGGTATACGTATGATATAAGCCAAGCCCACGCGTACGCGCATTCGTACGACACTATTCACGCCTCAACACATTTACTTACGTTATGAAAGTCATAAATTATTCTCTAATGGTAAACTCACTTCCTGCTGCAGCATCCCCCAGCCCAGCAAAACGTGACAGCACGTGACGCATAGTGAAAAGATGTGAATAGCGCCAGTATCGTCGGGAAAAAGTTTTGAACATTTTTCTCCTTAAAAGCGTTGAAAAGTGGGGAGACAAGTCCCGGTTTGATTGAAGACGAACTGGCAGTCATTCATTGGCTCGACATGCAGATTAGATTAGTACTCACCCATTGGGGTAATTTATTGCGTTTATTAGTGTCATGCGTCTTTTTGCGGTGCTACGAATCGCGAAGCCCAGCACAACATGGCTGTTGCGGTCTAGCACGGTCCAGGTCCATGTGATGCGATGTTCGCATTCGGTGTATGGGTGATTTTTTAATTCGAATGTACGTATATCAATTCGAAGCTACGTCGTTAGAAAGTTGGTGACATCTAACCCATTTCTAGATTTGAAACTTTCACGACTTTGATTGAACTGTCCGTTTCTTCTAGTAATTTAGTTTTCTGAACCATTTAAAGCAGTTAAAGCATCCTAATGCAAATGCCGTTCCAGGTGCGCATCATTCGTTCCACGCTATTAGAAACAGTATTCGAAGGAATCACGCATCGATTCTCCAAAAATGTCAGAACCAACCAACCGAGTTGATAATGCTTCCATTACAATCTCGGTCACGTTTCTTCCTATCCTCGACTTTGCACTCCCATCGACAAAGAAGCATTTTTGTGCTCCTACGAAGGAGACAACATGGATTCAATTTGCCTTCGATTCTTTCCAAAGGTCGTTCGGTAGTTTGACACAGAGAAAAAAAAATCTTTCCCAAACGAAGCAGGAATGTTTATTTGATTTGTTCCGTCCGTTGCCGGCGGCGGTCGTGATCCATTCACCCCAATATGCCGTTGACGTGTCCTTAGCGTACCATGCACTGTGTGCTCTCCATGTGACTACACGCCACCGACGCGATGCTGTTCTCCACCGTCGTCACTTCGAAATCTCGCTGCTCAACTGCACGAGGTTCGTGATGTTGTCCCAGCCAGGACGTGATAAGCGTGGGTCAGCGAGAAGCTAATAATTCGGGAATAGGACGTGAGGGATGCTGGTTGACGAGTTTTCCCTTTTTCTCTGTTTATTGTGATTTGGTTCGTGTTCGCTGAAAGGAAGGGAAATCGACTAGTTGACTTTAGGGACATGACACGTACAAGTTCCACTTTTGTCCTATCCTTCGTGGGAAAAGTGTTCACTGTGATGGGATAGCTCACTTATGCCATTAGCGTAACCATTTTACAAGAAATCTTACATATGACGATTTCCAATAACAACCGGAACCTACGATTTTTGACGTAGGACTGTGCCTTTGTTTTGACATAGAACTACTTCTTTGTTTTTAATATAGGGGTTCAAATTCAAAACTCGGCATTAAACATCTACAGTTTGGTGAATTTTTAAACAAATCATAGTTATAATTACATTTACTGCTTGTAAATATTTCTATGCATCGATTCGAATAAATAAAACTATATATTGTTGTACACTTAGGAGTATGGTTAATCTTCCATGTACAGCTAGCAGTTCAATTTTAGCCGAAATGTATATTTTTAATAATTATTGATCGTATACATAAGATCACAGTGAATTTTTCATAGCACAGACGTTTCTATTTAAACAGAGCCTCTTAACAAAAACTCAATTTGTTTTGAACCGATTTGCACTCATTTCAGTTCGTCAACACCGTGATAGTGTATCAGTAAGTGGATCTTTTGCAAATTTTTTTTCGATGTTGCACGCCTTGCACTATCTGCAAACATTTTCAATTCTTCACTTTCGAGGAAAATGATTAAATACCTAAGTATTCAAAACTAATTAATTCAAAAGAATTAACAATGATTTTGACATTAGTTGTGTAGTCTTACGTCAATAGAGTGATTATTTAGCCTCAAATAAACGATAGTTTTTGATGTTGTCATTATCTTTGCATTCTATGCAAAAATGTGAAAATTACACAGGACGTAAGTCAAAGCAGGCCGTATTTCCTTGGACAGTGAAAGATCATTACATCTTTTAACCTATAAAATTAAATTTTACATCAGGTTTCTATGTCAAATTTAGAAAAACCAGCTGTAAAGAAAATGAACTTATTCATTTTTTTATTATAAATTTAAGTAAACTGAGATGCTTTTATGTGCATCTATCGAGACGTAAATTTACATGATAGTGTACTCAGCCTTACATCAGCGTTCAAAAATGTATCCAAATTTTGGTTTCCCCTAATAGAGACGACAGTTTCATATGCATAAGTTTACTTTGAATTTTTCTTAGCATAAACGTTTCTATTCAAACAGAACCTCATAGCACAACCACAATTTGTTTTGAATCGATTTGAACTCATTGCAGTTCATTAACGACGGAACAGGAAATGGATTTTCTACTATAATCAAACATTTTCATTGGAAATTCTGCTGGTTTTTCGCAATCGAGGAAAATGAAAAGTTACCTAGATCATCGAGTGCAATACCAACAAACTCGTTTAGTCGTCCATTTCAGAGCTTTCCAAAATTCGCAACGAATAAGTTTGAATGTACGTTTCGCATAGTTAAATTAATCCAAACAATAACAGTGATTTTGACAATAGTTGTATAATCCTACGTCAATAGTTTGATTATTTTCCTCAAACAAACTTAGGTTTTTTATGTGGACTGCATCAATGAAAGTATGAAACGTGATTTGAGTATGAAATGTATTAAAAATTTGAGTATGAAACCGCATATCAAAGTAATCAGAATTTAAGCATCTAAACCTCAGCAAATTTTTGCTCAGATTTGCGATATCATTGGACCAACTGCTTATAAATATTTCTAAGCATCTGTTTGAATTGATGAAACTAGGTATTTTTGTTGGTATTATATAACAAGAAAAAAATTTAAAGTCTTATTTCGCCTAAGAATAAGACGCTTTACTAGCTTACAGGCTTTCCCTATCAGAGACGTCAATTTCGGAAGAGGAAGCGACTTATCAGTTGGAAAGCATCACTCCGTTCGCTAATGCATAGCAAAAGCTTAACAAACTTTAATATTAGTTTATAAATTTAAGCAAAATTTGATCTACAGCGTAAGCAGAGCATGTTGGTTGCACGCGCGTCAACACACACACACACACACACAGAAAAAATCCTGTGATTTTACATCCATCATATAGAATAGAATTTAAGTGCGATTTGAAAATCAATGAAATAAAAAGTATGGTGACACCTAAAACTTGAATCGAAATCGAATTACAAAGAGCGATCGTGTATCGAAAGCGGCAAGAAAAATTACGTGAGAGACATGTTGAACTCAATAAGTCATTACGAAAAGTACAGTTGGTGGATATGAAAAAAGCGTTTTATCTATAGTAAAGTGAATTACGTAAAAAAAATTGATAGAAAATAAAATTAACATTGATGTGTGAATAAATATTCAGAAATTTATGTTAATATTTAATGGGAGTTTACTGCCGTTCTACGCATAAATGTCTTATATACATAGGAAACACTATGGAATGTGGGACAATTATGCGTATAACGGCAGTATATATCTTATATTGATTTCCGTCTTTCATATGTCAAGTAAATCGATTCATTTTATAGAATTTCAGTATATTTTTACTGTGTAACATTATTACATTTGCATTTACAGGTGACACATATCTACATATGACACAATTCAAACGAACTTGTTACGATAAATGACTGAATTTTAAAAGAAGATCTTGAATCTGCGCCAATGTAAATCAAAGGAGGCCGTATTTCCGTGGCGAGTGGAAGATCGTTAGATTTTTTATCGTAACGTCAAAAATGAACAATCGTTCATCCTTGACAGTTCAGCAGTGCTGTTTCCATAGATTTTGTCTTACGTTTGTCATATGTTAAACCAAGTTACCTTGCGAGCATGTAAATTTATGTCTAATGATTTCTGACATATTTTAAAATGTTTAAACATGTAATTTCACGTGTCTGCATAGATTGCTTAATCATAATTTACGGAATATTTCGGACATGATATGCGATACATTGTCAAGGTAGACAGTTGACAGTGTACTCTTATGAATTTTCTGTACAGCTGGCAACGTTGGAGGTTAAGAATAAATTTACCATAATTCAGTTGAGAAGGCTGAGCAAAGAAAGGCGAATCTAACGTTGACAGCAAATGGAGATAAACATCGATGAATGTTTCGACTTTGGTTTCAAATCGTATTCAGAAATTATAGTATATTCTCAGATCAATTTATGATTAGTCGATGAATTGTTAATTTACCACTTTCCTTCTATATCCAGTGAATAAATCAACAAAAAAAGAGTTTCGCCCTTTTTCGATTTGTTTACTTTTATGCTTCCTGTGTGAATTATGAAGATACGCCCTTGTGCATTTTTCGTGAAATTGGCTGGTTTTCGCGACTTATGCAAATCTTCGTGTAATTTTATAGTCTCATTTACTATTTCCAGGAGTAAAAGGATCGGACACCATCTATGATACAGAAAAAAAAAGAAAGTTTCACCATTCCTTACTAGCAATTGAAGTATCGCCCTGTTTGATGGCATGGAACACGGAGGGCGAAACTTACATAAACAAATGAAATGAAAGATTTTTGTAGAATCCGAATTTTTTGGCAAAATTGTAGGATTTTGAAGCATTTATTGGTAGGTGAGAGAAACTCGATTTGATTACTTTTGTAAGATTCGCCCTTCTTTGAAAAACAGCTCATTTACAGTTTAATACATCGAAGAAGTGATAAAATGTTTGATGAAGTGTTTCTGCTCTAGTTGGTAGGAAAGGTTAGTAGATTAAATAGAGTAATACCTGTTTTTAGCTTAAACATAGCTGAATTTTGTTTAAGGGGCGGGTAGGGTCTAACACTTTCGAAAAAACATTTATTATTTTCTTTGTATTTTCTCAAAATAAAACATTTTAAAGAATATTCTGTGAAATTTTCAAGCCTATCGGAACAAAACTCAGCAAGTTATCGGCACACGGGCCCAAGATTTCTGTTTCGATCAACTTAAAAACTTGACAAAACATTCTTGAAATGTTTCATTATAACAAATTATAATACGGTTTTTGGGGGTTTGGCTTAAAGCCGTTTTTGTGCTTTGGGCACATAACCGTTTTCGACTCGTCAGGGCAGAGCAGTTCAAATTGAACTGTTTAGCGGTTCAAATTAAACTGTTTAAGTTTTTGCAGTCGCCTATTCGTTTCGCTCGGGACGTCAGAAAGGACATTGCGCTTCGGCGCAATATAAAAAAGTGTTTCGCAAATAGCGTAAACTTTACGTTTGCTTAGCGATTCAAATTGAACTGTTTAGGTTTTTTCAGTAAGTAGTTCAATTTGAACTGCTCTGCACTGACGAGTCGAAGACAAAACTTAAAGAGTAATGAAGTTATAATAGAAAAAAATGTTTTTTTTTTAATGTTAGACCCAACGGGCTCCCTTGAGTAATAAATTGTTTCCGTTGATTTTATAGACAAAAAACTTCAAACGCGTTTTTCTCGAAAGCAGGTTTTGAAAGTCCGTGTCCATCGTCATTCAAAAACTAATGCACCAATTTTGTTCGCATTTTGCACACACTTTCTACATATAAAAAACCAGATCCCAACGTTTTCCTTTTCGTTGTTTGTTTCTTTGCGGTTGTTTTACAGCAACAAAACGGCGGATTTTTTGGTGAAAAATCGCAGTTTTCACTTTGAACAACTACCAAAAATTAAAAAAAAAATCAAATAGAAACGTTGGGGTCTAGAGAAACATCTCCTCTATCTATACTGCTTTGATTTGTTCCTTTCTGATTAGTCTGCGCAGAGATAGTGGACACCGCAAATCATGATTTTTAAGAAGCGTTCTCAAAAATACCTCTTCGCCGACTTATTTATCAATATTTTTCCACGAAAAAAATACAAAATGTTGTTCGAATGATTTGTTTTATCATGCAAAACATTTGAATTTATTTTGTTGCACGATAATTCTGAAAGAAATTCTCTCTTTTTCATCATTTAGACCCTACCACCAAAACCAAATTTTAACCAACTAAACTCAGAAAAATAGTTATTACTTTGGTTATTTTGTTTTTTTGTTCATATAACTATAGCTGTGTAGACAAATCATGGGTGTTTGGGTTTTGACACTTGTGGGTCGTGAATAAAACGTCATTTACCTGAGTTGGGACATAAGGAAAAGAGCATTCTCACTGTATAGGAAATTTTTCATGACCAACGTTTTTGAAATTACCTAAAAACGTCATTCGCTAAGAAGCAACTGCATTGAATACTTCCTGTGACCACATAGATAAAGTCTACGACAGTATACGCTTCTGTTTCATTTATTTACTCTTTTTTTAACAGATGACGAAGAGTGAAAAGATAACCAAACTCTTGAAAGATAACATCCTCTTCTGTCATGCCATCATACATTTTTGAAATGTTTGAAATCATCTCTTCAATAACAGAGCAGGCCACGTTACATTTATCACACGTTTTAGTATCAACTCATCTTCGTCCAAGTCACTGTGGGTTTTCCTTGTGCCGCAGTGTGACAGACTTCGTTGGCAGTAATTCCTAGAAACTGACCATCAGTGACGGCACAACAAAAATCACCAGTTACCAAAATATCTTTTCTGTTTTCTAACATTCGTTATGCACATGTGAGCCAAGTATTTTGAGTTATGAGCACGTACAGCTAAAAATCAAGTTTTGACAACCAAGCAAGCCACCCACTAGCGCCATTAGTGACAAATGAAATTTCCAATCACGTGCCATTCGATGTGTTGCTGACATATTTTAATCGGTTCCTTCGGGAAGTTCGAATATTTTCGACAGTTTAACGCCATTATTGTAAAGTGTTGATATAATGCTGCACACCGCCTAGCCAGAGAGTGAGTGAAATTCACGGTCAATGAACCAAAAGCCGCTTTGCCGTGAACGAATGAACGCCGTGTCAGGTTCAATAGAGAAGTTATAATGATAGAAATTTATACCATCAAAGTCAGCCGCGTTGGCGACGACGCCGTCGGCGGCAGCACCGGCAACAGCAGCAGAAGCAGCAGCTTGTTTGTGGAACTGAAAGCGGAGGTAATTTTTCATTGGGATTTTGAAATAAAAAGGCCGCCTCTCCTGGTGGTGCTGGAGTTCATATTTGTCTACCGGAAGTCGATAAAAACGATGTTTACGCTGAGAACCGGCAGCATATAGCTAAACGGCGTTCAATTCTTTTGTGTTCTATCCGAACGCTTCGGAGCCGAGCCATTAGAAACTGGATGTGTCAAATACAAATGAGTGTCGTTTGTTTGTTCTTTCACATGTGTGATGAATCCAGACATGCCTATGCTACAGCATGACTGACGAGGAATAGTTTCGAACTGTCCGCCCTCGTTTGTACATGGTCATGTAGAGCTGCGTTGTTTCGACAAATTTGGACTCAGTAAATCTTAGAAAATTAGCAGGGATAATAAATTGAACATTCTGAACGCGACATGTACATCTTCGTTGATTTTGAAATTTATTATAAATGATAAATTGGGTTTAAGTTGTTAAAAATAGGAGTGAAAGGTCATAAATCAGAACTAATGTTCATCAGTGCCTGCCGAAGAGCTCAGATTTTTCAGATTATTGTTTTCTCACGTTGGTTAACTTTCGTCGAAATTAACTTTCGTCGAAATCTCTCTTTCTGCTTTTAGTTCTGAACCTACTAAAGCTAATTTCAAATAATTTAAAAATGCAACAACAGCTCTTAAGCAAATCACTCTGCTCCAAATTGCTACATTGTCTGAAGGCTATTTCATGAATGCAAAACATGCTAAAACGTTACATATTTGACGACGAAGAGGCAAGCATCATAAAAATGCGTTCCACATTAGCAATGACAATTTTCACCACGGAACGTCCCGCATAGGTGCCATTAGTCTTTTCTCTCAGTAAGTCCTCCTCCCTATCCCCTTCAGGGCTTTCGTCACCTAATTAGTGTAAAATTTCACAAACCATTTGGCACATCCTCGTTCGAACCCCTCACGTGCGCGGTGAGCGCCTCGCGACAAGAACGACGACTATCAACGCCTACTCGAGTGCGAAAATTTGCTTTTTGCACCTCTCGCAGTGATCCATCAACATATGGGTGTGTGTGTATGTGTATGAGTAAGTGTCTCTGTCCGACGAGTCCGCCTGAGAAGCACTGCACGACATGAGATGTGAGATAAAGATGACAATGATGATGACTTTCTTTCCGTGCACGGATTTATGGACAAATGTTTTTAGTAATTATATGGCTAGTGTCAGTGGTAAAGCAGAGTTAAGTCCTACATGTCTGTTTGTATGTACTTTAATTTCATCCAACTAAATCGAAATTGCAGTGATGCGTCGTGAACGTTCTGGCACTGGGCCCAAACTCTTTGAATCATGTCAATACGGCTTCCTTAATGGGACGATGATTCAAAGTGGACATGTTTTCACTAATATTTTAAAAGACTGGTGAAACGACGAGTAGCGGACTTTACGTTCGGTTGAATAAACAAAGCTGGCGAGTTGAGTAAAAAAAATATTCATACACTACTGACATTTCGTTTCTAAAATATGGCACTTCTACATATCTGATCAGTGGGGTGCTGTAAGACGCAAGAAATGTGAAAAGTGAAGAATATCTCCGGCAGATGTGGATGAAGAAAATAGTTGTCTCGCTTTTCAACAAGCTGTTACTAAACGATTTATGATAGCGCTAATTTTTCCAGGGTGGCCACCGCCAGAGCTGGTATGATTTATACTGTTATGACAATTAATCTTTCTGCACATGATATGATTGTGCATCTAAAATAAAATTTAGGATTTGGATTTTCGACAGAACAGAAGACGCAAAATGTTGCGACTATACGTAGGATACGTTTTTGTCACTTGCCGAAACCGTTTGGTGCAATAAATAGCGTTTCAGAAATATTTTATTACCGGGAAAGTATCCTAAAACAAAGTTGGTAGTATAAAGCAATTTGTCTTACCGCAAGTATTAGTTTTTTTAAATTCAACAGAATTTTTTAACAAACAATGTTTTTGTATGTTGTTAGTTTTGAAATGAATTGATATGTGTTAGCCACAATGAGTTTAAGTATAATGTTGTTAGCGTGTAGTCTGAGTGGACGACGGGTGGAGAAAGAGAAAATAGTAGAAAGTGAAGGCCGTCAACGGGTGTTCAGATAGAAGTGATTATCTGCGAAAAGTGAAATTTTGCAGCATTTAATTTCATTGTCATTTTTAGAACACTTCTCGTTCAATACCATAAAACTTCGTCCCTCAAAAGCTATGCTTAGGAGGAATAGCACTGTCTTTAGTGACTTCAGTGACCCAACTAAAACTATTTTCATCTTGAATCTTCGTTAAGTTAAGGATTTTTTCGGAATGTTTTGAAAACATTTTTATTAAATTTCTGTTTGAGCTGTGTATCAAACGTCATAATACAGATACGTATTTCGGAATGCTATTTGCATCCTTCTTCAGTGTATCGGTTTTATAAGTTTATAGGTAAACCCAATAAACTTGGTAAACCCAATAAACTTATAAAACCGATACATCTACGAAAAACTGAAATATGGCTAATATGAGAAGTATGAGGAATCGAGCGGGTTATTTTACCGAAAGCTGTTTCGTCGAGTGCCAGTTAGGTTTCTTTGCTTCATTTCGGTCACGAACAAAAACGAACGATAAAAAAGTTAGCACACGAACAAAAACGATATGGCGAGGCCGCATTAGATATTTTTTTACACTCAGTAAACGGAAAATACCGCCAACATTTGCCTGGTAGATACACTTAAGCAGATTGTTTGATGTTTAGTAGCTAATAATGCCAAAAAACTTTCTTGGGAACTCTGTTCTGAGGATTATGAGAGTAGTCTTTCTGGATTAAACGAATTGGGAATGAATTTAACCGTTATTTCAAATAAGAGATATTTCAGAAGAACAAGTGTAGATCAAACGAGGGGACGTGTATAGTGTGATGGGTAAGTCGATGCCTTTCACGCAGTCCGCCTGGGTTCGATTCCCAACCTCGTACGTAGGGTCAGAAAGTTTTTCTGGTCCGAAGAGGTGAGTGAAGCAAAGTCTTGGAGGGCTTGCAAATTGAAGCAACGAATATAAACAAAAGGGTTTCACCATCTGTGCTATTCACACACATTCGTATGTCAGGTAGAATTCACAGCGCAACCCAAGCAAGGAAAGCTGCTTCGTTCGTTCATTAGTTCATGAATATGCCCGCTATCTCAGACCTATGCTTCACGAGGTTAGCATTTGATGAATGGTTCTCATATTGAAGATGCCTATGAAGAAACTAGATTCATAACTTTCAGTTCCGATGAATATTAATTATTGCTTTTAATGTTTCTAGGATATGTACACAGTGTAAACTCCCAAGAAACAAATTGATCGTTCTGAAAACGGACTGAAATGCAAAATTTTTGCTATAAAATGTTTAAAGTATATTTGAAATGTGATCAAATTTGGTCTTAGAATGCGAACATTATGTTCAAAAATGATTTCTGTAAACCTACACTGTGAAAACACCGTAAACATTGCCTATTTGACTTTGCTTCGCGTCATGTAGCACGCCGTGAAGCGAGGCCTTCTTTCTCATACAATACTAACGAGAGCGAATCCTACATTTCATTACATTGCCATGGATTGCTTAGTTCATGTGTTAACTGAGACTGAGATCACAGGCAATTTACTATAGGCAAGGGAATTGATCTGCTCAGTAGCATACACTCTCACGTATTCAATTTCTCTCTAATATAGGTCTCTCATTCAGCTATGTCAAGCAAAGTGTTCACAGCAGATGTTTTTTTGTTGCTTCGTTCGTTTGAGGATTCACAATACAAGCCCTGCTTGGCATTTCATTCCTCTTGTGGAATTTGGCCTTTCTGTTTCAACAGACTTCGCGGCCGATTCATAGCGTACAGAATCATTGCATGGCTAGTACTACGATCCTATTTACACTAAGTATCTAAGAGGTGAATGACCTTAAGGTTTAACCTCTATAATCGAAACAAAACGGACATTAACGCTATCATCTTTTTTTTTTGTCTTGATTTTAAATCAATTCCAATTACGATATAATCAAAACCAGCGAAACATTTAAGGATTTAGCGAATTGACCGTTTCGACGAAATGACCCATGCGGTGAAATGTCATTCGGCAAAATGGCTTTTGGCGAAACGGTTTTCGGTGAAATGGCTTCCGCCGAAATCACCCTGACCCTAAATCATCACACTACTTAGTGTATTAAAACAGGTTTTCGCCTTTATCTATAGAATGGTAATAAAAATACTGGTGGAATGGGCTTTTGATCGGAGCTTCGGAGATCCCTAGTGTTATATACCATTCGGCTCAGCTCGACGAGGTCAAACAATGTCTGTGTGTGTGCACTTTTTTAGATTTTTCTCTACATTATTTTCTCGGATATGGCTGAACCGCTTTTATCAAACTCGCTTGAAAGCTACTATTAGGATGTGCATGAAGTTCGAAGCTCAAATGTCTGTCACTTCTGGTTCCAAAAATATATTGGTATAAGTGACGCAACCGACAAAACGCATTTTTTTCACTCCGCCTAATTTTCTCGGAGATGGCTGAACGGATTTCTATAAATTTGTAAGCTGTAAGAGCTCGGAGCAGTCTATTCTTGATTGAATATTCGCATATTCGAGCGTAGAGCAAAATAATGCATCATATTATCATCGAATTCTTTAGTAACGCGTAAAATTAATCCTAGTAGGTTAGAGACTTGGCTCAATGTTGAAATATAAATCAGAGTCCAGGAGGATGCCAAGGTCCTTCACAGACGATGTACGTTTCAGAAGAATTTGTGAAATATTATAGTCGAGACTGACTACAGATTTTTTTGCAACTAAAAGAGATGACGGAGCATTTGGAGGAGTTCAAAACCATTCTGTTGATATTACACCAATTATTGAGCTGTTTTTGTAGGAACTGTGCGTCAGCAGTGGATTTAATGATATAAAATATTTTAAAGTCATCGGCGAACGATAGTCTCATGTACTTGATCGAAAAATTTAAATCGTTGAGATAAAGTAAAAATAAAAACGGTCCAAGGTGACTTCCTGTGATTATCAATTGATGTGAAAAAAAATCAATTGATGTGGAAAATATTTAGACGTCCTGAACATCAAATGCAATAATTTTCTGTTTTCGAGAAATATTGCAAATAAATCACATGTTTTTACATCGAGTAAAACCTATTGAGTAGATTACATCAGCTTGACTGAATACTGTATGTGATTCTGATAGAAATTTATGAATCTTTTCGTGTAATATTTCAACCTTTAGCGTACTGCGCCGGTCGCTATCTGACTATCTTCAGCGACATACCAATGAAGTTCGTTCGATTGTCTATCCACAGAGGATGATTGCTAAAAACTAACGTGAACTACACAACGGAACTGTTTTGTAGATTTTCTACATTTTATGTATCGTCACTTCAAAGAGTGGTTTGAATTTTTGAATCGGATCCGAGTAATATTGTACAACAGGTTATGAGACTTTAGAATCGTTTATTTTAATCTAAGTCAGTTATAATCGGATCAGTCATCAATGAGAAATCGAAATGAGTGTCGTTTTGGATTTTTTACCACTACATCCGGTGCTTCCGGCGATGGAAACTGAGGATTAGTAATATACCGAAATAATGGTATTTTTTGCCCCCCCCCCAATTTCTCTCTAATATAGGTCTCTCATTCAGCTATGTCAAGCAAAGTGTTCACAGCAGATGTTTTTTTGTTGCTTCGTTCGTTTGAGGATTCACAATACAAGCCCTGCTTGGCATTTCATTCCTCTTGTGGAATTTGGCCTTTCTGTTTCAACAGACTTCGCGGCCGATTCATAGCGTACAGAATCATTGCATGGCTAGTACTACGATCCTATTTACACTAAGTATCTAAGAGGTGAATGACCTTAAGGTTTAACCTCTATAATCGAAACAAAACGGACATTAACGCTATCATCTTTTTTTTTTGTCTTGATTTTAAATCAATTCCAATTACGATATAATCAAAACCAGCGAAACATTTAAGGATTTAGCGAATTGACCGTTTCGACGAAATGACCCATGCGGTGAAATGTCATTCGGCAAAATGGCTTTTGGCGAAACGGTTTTCGGTGAAATGGCTTCCGCCGAAATCACCCTGACCCTAAATCATCACACTACTTAGTGTATTAAAACAGGTTTTCGCCTTTATCTATAGAATGGTAATAAAAATACTGGTGGAATGGGCTTTTGATCGGAGCTTCGGAGATCCCTAGTGTTATATACCATTCGGCTCAGCTCGACGAGGTCAAACAATGTCTGTGTGTGTGCACTTTTTTAGATTTTTCTCTACATTATTTTCTCGGATATGGCTGAACCGCTTTTATCAAACTCGCTTGAAAGCTACTATTAGGATGTGCATGAAGTTCGAAGCTCAAATGTCTGTCACTTCTGGTTCCAAAAATATATTGGTATAAGTGACGCAACCGACAAAACGCATTTTTTTCACTCCGCCTAATTTTCTCGGAGATGGCTGAACGGATTTCTATAAATTTGTAAGCTGTAAGAGCTCGGAGCAGTCTATTCTTGATTGAATATTCGCATATTCGAGCGTAGAGCAAAATAATGCATCATATTATCATCGAATTCTTTAGTAACGCGTAAAATTAATCCTAGTAGGTTAGAGACTTGGCTCAATGTTGAAATATAAATCAGAGTCCAGGAGGATGCCAAGGTCCTTCACAGACGATGTACGTTTCAGAAGAATTTGTGAAATATTATAGTCGAGACTGACTACAGATTTTTTTGCAACTAAAAGAGATGACGGAGCATTTGGAGGAGTTCAAAACCATTCTGTTGATATTACACCAATTATTGAGCTGTTTTTGTAGGAACTGTGCGTCAGCAGTGGATTTAATGATATAAAATATTTTAAAGTCATCGGCGAACGATAGTCTCATGTACTTGATCGAAAAATTTAAATCGTTGAGATAAAGTAAAAATAAAAACGGTCCAAGGTGACTTCCTGTGATTATCAATTGATGTGAAAAAAAATCAATTGATGTGGAAAATATTTAGACGTCCTGAACATCAAATGCAATAATTTTCTGTTTTCGAGAAATATTGCAAATAAATCACATGTTTTTACATCGAGTAAAACCTATTGAGTAGATTACATCAGCTTGACTGAATACTGTATGTGATTCTGATAGAAATTTATGAATCTTTTCGTGTAATATTTCAACCTTTAGCGTACTGCGCCGGTCGCTATCTGACTATCTTCAGCGACATACCAATGAAGTTCGTTCGATTGTCTATCCACAGAGGATGATTGCTAAAAACTAACGTGAACTACACAACGGAACTGTTTTGTAGATTTTCTACATTTTATGTATCGTCACTTCAAAGAGTGGTTTGAATTTTTGAATCGGATCCGAGTAATATTGTACAACAGGTTATGAGACTTTAGAATCGTTTATTTTAATCTAAGTCAGTTATAATCGGATCAGTCATCAATGAGAAATCGAAATGAGTGTCGTTTTGGATTTTTTACCACTACATCCGGTGCTTCCGGCGATGGAAACTGAGGATTAGTAATATACCGAAATAATGGTATTTTTTGCCACCCATTAACAAGATCTGCAAACTTGGAAAATGTACCTATCAGTTTTAAGAAATTTTTCCCTTGCTACAACGTTGCTTGTAAAAAAACAACTGAAATGTCCTCGCCTTTTTGCCATCATTTGCATTTGGATGAGATGTCCTTACTCTACTTGCATGCAATATGCAGAACAAAATGATCATTAAACTTTGATAACGAATCAATTTTTCAGTATCAAAACTTACGCTCCACGTACAGAAAAAAAGCAACTAATTATTTTCAAATAGTTCGCCTCATAATTTCCCAGCATGGCAAAGAATTTATATGCAATTTCTCTTTTCAGGTAAGCCACATTTCGCCCTCTTTGTACATCTGCATTTCAATTGCATCGCCCTGTGTCTATTCATGGAAAGTTTTGGTAAGCAAAAAAAACAAAAAGAATTAAGATAAAGAATTCTACCAGTTTGGCAAACGCCGCAGACAGTAGCAGCTGACGATGGGAAACTTTGAACACTTCCGAAACACATTTCCTTCATCGCCTAGGTATCTACACTGCATCGAATTATGCACGGAATGTGTCGCTTGGAAAAAATGATACTGTGAGTACGAATCGAGAGAAGCAGCGTCAGAATGAAGTTAGTTATCCTATCAGTGTATTTTAATTTTCCGCATCGGTAACTTTCTGAAACGGTTTATTGATTAACTTAACAATGCGAACTTTTCCAACAAACATGACAAATAAAGTTAGCTTTTTAGCTCCTACAATCAATATCCGATTAATAACTTTTTGTTACGCAAGATGACTTTTCGGAATGACAACTTTAGTTTTGGCAAGCGACAGGATGTTTTAATCGAAATCGCATCCGAGCAGCATTTGTCAGCAAATCAGTGCGCATTTCATTTAACAAAAGGCAACGTCTTTCCTGGAGTGACAGATTGTCTAGAACGATTGCATTCCTGCGCGTGATCAGAAGGCACGTGATGCAAGACAAGATAAAAGAAAAATCCGGCCACGGAGCAGATACCTCCAAACTTTCGTGGCTTGGCAGGTATTTGTAGGTTACGGTGTGCGTGACTGTGTACATGTAGGGTAGTAGCATCTATATCCGATTATTTTGGTCAATCTTTGTTTTGATTATTCGGTTCGCTCGGGTTGGCATACCCACTAATGGTGTCAGGAAAAATGGGATGGATAGAAATACGTACGATTACCCTTCATAGCTAAACCGAATTCGATGGGCGTTAGTCAAGGGCTCGTAGAGGAAATTTTGTGATTCGTGAATATATCCGGAACGTATGTTAAGTATTGGTCAATGTATGGATGCCACTCGTCTATTAGTAGGGCATCCGAAACCACGAATGTGAGATTTGCGTGAGATAGTCTTATTTATTATTATACTCTTGGATATTTACGGCCTCTATTCTTCATCGCCCAAGGCACTGTGGTTGAAAAGAATTGGATACAGGTCATCTAATAAACAATTTGGTTAGATGTTTTTTTTTTTGAGAAACTCTAATTGATTAAGCTAGTGATCGGTTATTGCATCAATATTCTTTGCATTAAGACTGGGTTTTTTTCATGGAAATCTATGTTGGGGCAGTAGTCTGTATTTTCATAGTGTACAGGACAAAGATATTTTTTGTTCAACCCCCCTGCTGAGTCTAAATATCTTGCTAGATATTACCACAATTGATCCAACAATTCGACCGTACCACGACAAAAGGGCCTAACTGCAAATGACAGTTTCTCTTTGTTTACTTTTTCTTTTACGATTTACCGAACAGATTTTATATTTGACGCTTTTCTCTTCGCAAAACTTTCAAGGTAAAACTACAAGCTTTTGAGAACTTTAGAGAATTTGCAAACTTTAGAGAACTTTAGAGAATTTGCAATAATGGCTTCGTAATAATTAAAAGAGAAAGTAAACAAAGAGAGGCTCTCATTTGCAGTTAGGCCCTTTTGTCGTGGGACTATCGAATTGATCTAATTCAACTGATATGTTTTATGAAAAGATGCATCATGACTAAGTCATACTTCACTTCGTTCCCATAGTGCCGATTGGTGTTCGAATGCTGCCAAGCGTGGTGTGGTCCAGACAAAGTGTACACATTTCTAAAATGTTTCCTCTTCTTTTTGTATGCAATCTCGTTCCCGGGAAAAATAGGAACAAAGATGCAAAACCCGTTGGACACTCACGCACCCGTGTTGTCGCTAGCTGGTTGAAAAAAAAATCTGTGCAGCTTCAGTTCGAAGACCGCCTTTCGGAAGGAGACAGCAAACAAATACACGAACATACCAAGCTATATGGATCTGAACAAATAAACTCTCGGAACGATCAACGTTCCAGAGTTTCTCCTCCACGCCAGCAGATGACGATTATCTACCAGAGCTTCCAAACCATCCAGCTGTAATCGTTGTGAGTCACGAAGTTGGAGCACATGGAGTTTCTTCCCACAAAGAGGCAACCTTGTCTCTTGATTCAACTTAGGAAACATTTTTTCATCATTTATGTAAATCTTTGCGCAACGAATGTCGGAAAGGGACCAGCGCTCAATATTTATGGTGGTCATTAAAATCATTAACAACAAATTAGATCGAGAAATGGATGGCGTGCATTTATCTTCTTGCGATATTTGGCAGAGGTGTCGAAAACAGTGTGATTCGTTATGCGAAATCGTGCGACCTAAGCAGAGATTTGGACTATTAATTGACTATTTTGCTACCAACTCAGCGGCAGTAGTCGGTTTCTATCTGATATATCAATTTATTTGATAAGTTGCTATTCTGTGACAGAAGAGAAATAGTTGGGATCAGGTCCAGCGTGTCGTAATATCAAATGGTGGGTAATAAATCATACAAGATTAAAAACTACTGTTCGTGATGACTTTTTAATTACGATATCGTCTTTTCGATGAAAGAAAGTGTTAATGAATGAGCTGAAGATAAAAATGCTTAAATATTTTCTCAATTACATTGTTATCTCTTTCATCTACGTTACTGCAATCTGTGCCCGACGACAGCCAGATTACATAGACGAATATATTAGCAATGCAGAACCAAGATAATGGAGTGATTGAGATTTCAAAATATCATTTAAAACTACGGTCATTACAATAATTTCATGAAAACTAAAAATACTAAAGAATATTCATGCAATAAACATACGCAGATTGATTTTTTGTTGAATGACTGATATCATTCTAACTAAGATTAAACGTCTCAAAGGCCAGCCGCTCCCATCTGCATTGTTCACAGGATAGGATATAAATGGAAATGTTGATGCTCCACTTACTTTGCGGAAGTGTGACCTTTATCACTACTTTCAGACATAAGAGAGATTCGGGTGACTCGCATTGATCAGATACCTAAGCCTAGGCAACTCCTCTGGTAGAAGGTAAAAGTTAAGTTGCTTGGAGATTTCTGCTTGCTAAAATTACCCTCTGTCAAGCCACAACTTTCCGCTCTATATATTCAAGTCCTTGCTCTCCCTTGAGTACTATCATTCTATACTTTTCGTTTCCTGTTTCTACAAAATGATCTCTGATTAGGTAAATATTGCAATAAAAAAACATTTACAAATCTAGTTTGCTGCAAGCTACCGAAAGCTACAGATTATATACGATTCCTCGTTTCGGCGACATCGTCAGAGTGTCTATGCGAAGCAGCTTTCCCTGTAGTACGACTCCACTCAACACACAATTTCGAAAATCACTAGCTCAAAAGTGAACTTCCAAATGTTGAAGAGAATACTAGTAAACAATCAATCCTTGCTGTTTTCTGAAAACTTTGCATATAGTGAAAAGAAGGCTTTCCTCGCACACGCCTACTGCGATTCTATTCATACTTCTTACAAAGAAGTTATTGTTTTTGTACCTAAAAAGGTCAACCCTCTGAACACACTGGAAATTTACCCAATCAAGAAATATTTTACTGTCATTGTTGTAAACTTTTTTTCAGTGATAATGTTCCAAGTTGATTCACAATGAAAAACCTGTTTTAATTCACCTAGTGGTGTAATGATGCCTTACTCATATCAATCGTACTATCATATATATTTTCTTCGATTCTTGAAAGAATAACCGAAATCGGTTTGTTAGGCCGTCTACTGACAAAAAACTATCAAATGAAGATTTGAGGTCGATTTAGATAATTTTTTACGTTTTTTTGTATACAATTTTTAACAGACTTTACCCTTTATTTCCGGATATGGTGGTCGGATATGGAATTTAGTATAGGACCTAAAAACCTTTCATTTGAATCTCAGTTTGTGAAAATCGGTCGCGCCATCTATGAGAAAAGTTATAACACATATTTTAATTATTTTGCACATTTTACCCCATAACTCCGGAACCAAAGTCAGATCTAAATGAAATTCTGGAATTTAGTATGGGACCTAAATAGTTTTCATTTGAATCTAAGTTTAAGAAAATCGGTTTAGCCATCTGGAAAAAAAGTTTGTGCACTTATTTTCACAATTTTTGCATTTTTTACCCCATAATTCCGAAACCGGAAGTCGGATCCAAACAATATTCAGGAATTTTATATACTTTTCATTTGAATCTAAGTTTGAGAAAATCGGTTTAGCCATCTGCAAAAAAAAGTTTGTGCACATATTTTCACAATTTTTACCCATTTTACCCCATAATTCCGGAACCGAAAGTCGGATCCGAATAAAATTCAGGAATTTTGTATGAGACCACAAGACCATTCAAGAATCTAAGTTTGTGAAAATCGGTTCAGCCATCTCCGAGAAAGGTTAGTGCAAAAAAACGTTACATACACACATACGCACATACACACACACATACACACACACACATACACACACACATACACACACACAGACATTTTGCGTACTCGACGAACTGAGTCGAATAGTATATGACACTCGGCCCTCCGGACCTCGGTTCAAAATTCGGTTTTCATAGTGCATAATCTTTCTATAAGAGAAAGGCAAAAAGTAATTAATTTTTATATGAAATGTATTTTATCTTCCGGTCTCCGTTGACTTTTGATAAGTGATTGCATAATTTGTCTGAGAAAGGCACAAAACTTAGTGTATTACGGCATGGAGAATGGATTCAATTACACGCATTTTTGTTTCATTGAAATAAAATAATCGAATCAATATTTAAATTTTGAATGACAATGAATATGGCCTGAAAGAACTATTAATACTAAAACGACTTTGCAATACATTTTTGATATTGAATTTTTTTCGAATCGATTGATAACTTTTATAAATCCACCAACAAATGACTAATACCGTTTTCGTTTTTAAGCCTACACACGGCCAACTTTTACTCCGAGTAAAACGAACACGTGGTACGCGCCCTAACCAACAACTCATAAAAAAGGAAAAAAAAAATAAACAAACTCGCATGTATGCGTGTATAAGTTATAAACGTTCTTTGTTCCTAATTTCATCTCAAATGATTTTTTTATTCTATATTTATCCTATTGAATAGCGATTGCGATAGCAATCAAAACAAAATATTGCACTAATATTCTCTCGTTTAATATGTCAGAATTCTTCTCAAAAAGGACCTAATGCCAAATGTGAGACAGCACACGATATTTATAGAACCAGTTGGGAAACAATTTCGACTTTTGAAATTTATTGGGTCTTTTTATGTTATGTATGTTTCCTTTCATTTTATATTTAAAATTTCATTGTAAGATTAATCTGGATTGGCCCTTTTAAAAATAAGAAAATATCAGATGCACAACCGATGAAACACACACACACACTTAAGGGCTGAGGCCAGTAGGTCACGTAAAACTACGTGGCTCGCTGTGCGTATTACATTTCTCTCCATGCTCTCTCGCAAATATGCAAAATGACTCTCGATGTGGCAGGGTTACCAGGAAAGTTTTGATATTTTTGGTTACAAGTTTGACCACATCACATAAAATCCAAGAAAGCTATCGCTTCTTTGGCAGCCTTTTCGAGCCGATTTTATTTCTCTCTCATGTTTTGTTACGTTACCAGGGAACTAAAATGGCGCCACTATAGAAATCGACTTACCTTCAAAAAAATAACTTACACTTCATTTTTATCGCGACAACACCTATGTTTTTATGCACTAATCGCATCTAAATTAAATTGTCTAGACATTGTCAGGATAGATTTTTGATCCATGCTTTTGAAGGCGAGATATTCAATAAACAAGTCGAAAGTTGCCGTTTTCAGCTATGCAACTCTTCCTTCAGAAAAAAGACTTCCCGACCGCTAAAGTCAATGAATCATTCGGAAATTTGCACAGAATAATCTAAACTAATTTTCTAAGAGATTGTCAGTTGGGTTTTCACGCTTCAAATCTGATTTTCTCAGAAACGGTGACGAATATAAAAAAACCCAACTGACAATCTCTTAGAAAATTAGTTTAGATTTTTTTGTGAGACATTCAGAATGATTCATTGACTTTAGCGGTCGGGAAAGTCTTTTTTCTGAAGGAAGAATTGCGTAGCTGAAAACGGCAACTTTCAACTTGTTCATTCAATATCTCGCCTTCAAAAGCATGGATCAAAAATCTATCTTGACAATGCCTAGATAATTTAATTTAGATGCGATTAGTGCATAAAAACATAGGTGTTGTCGCGATAAAAATGAAGTGAATGTTATTTTTGTGAAGGTAAGTCGATTTCTATGCACGCGCCATTTTTTCTGCTCCAGCTTTCTGGTAACGTAACGAAAAATAAGAGAGAAATAAAATCGGCTCAGCAAGGCTGCGAAACAAGCGGTAGCTTTATTGGATGCAGACACATTTTATCCCTCAGGATACGGACTGGGTTACCGTAACCCGAGCGAAATTTGAAAGAAGCGCCATACGAAGAGAAGTCGGCGAGGGGGGTCCGGACCAGGGGGGGAAAAACTTATAGGTACACACTATTAGAGGCCCAAGCGGCAGAGTCAGTCTCCGCTTTGTGTCCGAGCTAGACACATATAAACATTGTGCTCGGGTGTGGTACACCCAGTCCGTATCGAACGTTACAAAATCCAAAATTTTCAAAAAAATTAAGTTTTAATTTTCGTCTGTTTGCCGCTGAGGAATAAAAAGGTAAGTAAGAATACGTACTCTTTACTTAATTTTGTAGATTCTAACCTCAAAATAACGCGTTGTACATGGTGTAAGCGAAGTATTGTAGTAGATCTCAATCACTTGAACGTACGTCTTATATCGAAATCTTTGCTGCTCGTAGTGAATTATAACTCATTAAATTTTGTTTCTTGTAATTTTTTGTTAAAGAACACGCATTAAAAACATGGCAACGCGTCGAATCACTCGAAGCGTTGCTACTTTGGAGGAGTTGTACAAGGAAAACGAGGAGGACAGCGTTACAGAGAATGACAGTGACACCGACGACGCCGTAGGTGCGGAAGAGGAAAGTTCTCACGATTCTGAAACAGACGCAGAATCTGAAGGAGAGCCATTGTCAGGCGAAGAAGAAGCAGCTGCTCAGAGAGGCGCCCCGCCGCGCAAACGCGGCCGCCCTTCATACCGTAGCGAAACTGTGCTGCGAGTGCGGCAATATTATGTAACATGACTTGTGTAACTTTTTAATAATAAATATTCGCCTTTAACAATTATGTTTGGTATTTATTTATATGATACTACTCAACAATATCTGAGAAACAATTTTTTACGCTCAAAGTAATTAATTTTAACCTTTATCATCATATATCAACGAAACAACGTTTTTTCGCTAATTCGAAAAAACGCGTATTTTCATTTTTCAAAAAAAATATAGTTTTTGGAATAAATCAAAAAACCGTTATGGACATTTGTAAGAACTACTTTTTACCTTTCAAATGCGAGTTATACAATGTTAATATTTTTTTTTTCAAAAAGTTACAGCATTTTGAAAAAAAAACGTTTTTTACAAAAAAAATTCAAGACCCGTTCACATTTTTCATTATAATTTTTTTTCAATCAGTTAAATGATTAATCTGACAACTCTATTATATTTTTGAGACAATTTCACACAAAATAAAAAAAAATTATTCAAATTGACAAAGTACAGCTCGATATACACCCAATCAAAGTCGCCGGGTTAGGCTAACCCTGTCCGTACTGAACGTAACTTTTTTATAGTCCGTACCCTGAGGGTTATGCAAACTTGTAACCGAAAATATCGAAACTTTTCTGGTCACCCGGCCCATCGAGAGTTATTTTGTACATATGCGATAGAACATGGAGAGAAATGTAATACACAGAGCGAGACACGTAGTTATACGCGACCTACTGGCATCAGCCCTTAAGGATCATGAGTGAACCACGTTAACTTGTGTTGGTATTTGTGTATTACGTACATTTCATTTGGTACGTATGTCATAGATTTATGTATTCATATATACATGGCTGCCATATATATCATATATACATGGGTGCCATACAACACGGATTTTTTATGCATTTATACAGTGCAACCAGTTTATCAAAGTGGCATGCACGATTGAGTTTCAAACTATCTTTTTTAGCGATAATTCATTCTCAAATGAACGTTAAGCCTGACTTTTTGGATGCAATATCGATTTTGATAAATTTTTCACCAACGTTTGAAGGAAAAATGCTTACATTTTTATGAATGTAGATTTCAATTCCCTAATAAAAAAGTTAGCAACACTGCTTCAATGGATTTGTAATAGATTGCATTACACAAAAATAACAAAACTAAATATTTCTGTAACAAAAGCAGTTTTCCGGAAAAGTAAATATTTTTACGACAACCTTCCATATTCATTGCCTTTCGCGTGTTAAATTAAAGGTTTCTATTTTGCAGGTTTACTTATAGAAGGTACGTAAATCGTTATATCGCAATAATTTCCGCAAGAGGAAATCCATATAGCAATGTGTTTGTTGCTAATCAAATGTGTTAGTGGAAGTAAGCTGGAACTAAAATATTTTTTCAAGGAAATTTGAAGAGTTTGAGACTAATATTTTCGCTTCTCTTGAATTGCAATTTTAAGCAGAATGAACCTATTGGTTCATTTTTCAACCATATGAAAGATTTATCGATTAAAATCAGGAAAAGAAGCGCCAGAATTTGTTTTTACGGACACATTGTTGACATTACTCATACGCTGGCAAAGAGTCTTGCTCCTTAAAAGTATTATGTTGACATATATCGGAACGAAACCACTGCTGCTAGATTTGCTATACATTTTTTTTCTCAACTTGACAACCTTGCAACTCTTATTTTGCTCAAACTTGGCAACCTTGTGATACGAAATGCGATTGAAACTAAGTACAATCAAGTGCACTTTGCACTTATTTTCATCTAATATTTTCGAAGATTTTTATTGCATATCGAGTAATTTTAGAAGATTTCAATCGTTGATTAAACAAGTGAAAAGTCAACATTACAAATTATGAAGTCATCCAATATTGAATAGTGGTGTATTTAGTGCGGTAAAACTTCATTTCAATCGAATATTATTAAAAAAATTTAATTTATATCCGTTGACTGTCAGCATTTCCCATCTCATTCCGTTTACTTTTGTTGCTGAAGCTAGCTGATGTTTTGTTTGCTCAGTTTGGTAGTGAGGTAGTGAGCAAGTGCGAATAAATAGGCATAAACATCAACTCGATAACATAAAACTCTCTCCGACCATAATGATAAATAGAGGGAGGCGGATCTTATTTGAGTTTTCAATTATTACCAGCAAGTTGAAATCTAGGAGTTAGCCAAATTTTGTGCTAGGGCACATAACCGTTTTTATTATTTTTACGTTTCGTCTTTGACTCATCAGTGCAGAGCAGTTCAAATTGAACTGTTTAGTGCTACACTCGGCAGCCACTAAGCAGACGTAAAGTTCTGCTATTTACAGAACACTTTTTGCTTTGCAACGGAGTGCAATGTCTTTTCTGATGTGCCGAACGAAAACGTGTTTTCGACTATTTCTGGCCGATGCAGGTCATTTAGGGGTTAGCCAAATTTTGTGCTAGAACACATAACCGTTTTTATTATTTTTACGTTTCGTCATTGCACTCCTTTGCAAACCAAAAAGTGTTCTGTAAATAGCAGAAACTTTACGTCTGCTTAGCGGTTCGAATTGAACTGCCGAGTTCAGCACTAAGCAATTCAATTTGAACTGTTCTGCACTGATGAGTCGAAGACGAAACGTAAAAATAATAAAAACGGTTATGTATCCTAGCACAAAATTTGGCTAACCCCTAAATGACCTGCATCGGCCAGAAATAGTCGAAAACACGTTTTCGTTCGGCACGTCAAAGACGAAACGTAAAAATAATAAGTTAAAATCGATAATTTCGACTGTTTTAAATGTATTGAGATGTGTTTCGAAAGATTAAAAATGAAAACTGAAGGAGGGAACAATTAATTTATGTTTATTTTGTAATTGATATTTCAGTTATCATAACTATACTTCATTTGAAGGCCAATTGTAAGAGATATTTGGTCACTGCGTGCACACATTTGATTTCAATTGAATTGAATAAAATATTTTCAGCACTGGTTGTAATTATGTGAAATTGGAAAGTGAATTTATTTTTAATTCATTAAATGGAAAAGTGTGACAAATCTAAAAAAACATTTTGAAACATTTCACAGTTTGGGTCAGGTACGTTGAAAGACATGATTCATGTTCAAAGTTATGAGATGGAACTAGGAGCTCAGGCATCCTATAACAGCGGGAATTCCTGCTGTTTCACCCGAAATGTTGTCAAATACAATGCGAAATGCCCAAAAAAGGTCCACATTATGTGTGTCTGATGGAGGCAGTCAATCGATCGATATTGCATTCTGAGTGAATTGTCAATAAATGGCATTGTATACCCCAAATGAAATGAAATTCATTTTTCAAAATCGACTGAAATAAGGCGTATTTAACATTTAAATAGATCCTGTCTAGATTCCACAATATATTCGTGTTGCGAAATTGTTTGCTGTGTTGAATGACAATATGTTTGGAATAATTTTATTGGAACATTTTATTTACCAATTGACCAGTTGAAAATAATCAACATTTCAAAAGGTTTAATAATGATTCTTTCAATCCGGCAAATTTCTCATATAGACGTTATATAATGCGTAAGTTTTTTCAAGTAAGACTCGTAAAATCTAACGACCGTTTAAAAATAATCGTAAAACCAATTTGATTGATTGATGGCTAAAGACATACACAATCATTTCTTAGCGTTCAATAAAATTTTATGAACCAACTTAGTCATTCATTTCATAAACAAATACAGCAACCTAAGAATGCACTCAACCTGATGGCAACGCCGGAGTTCGGCATAATTATCGTAAATAGTGATTCCCCTCGCTTCTATTCTTGTACAGAACTTGGAACGTTGACGGGTTGAATGCGGGAATAGACAGAACAATGCAAGACACAATGTCTTTCATCCCGACTGCGACAAGTGGAATCGTATGCGCTCGTTCTTAACAGGAAGCATAAGTTTTTGGAATAGGCACACGTGATCTCGTTTGATTAGTTTTGAGAAATGTTTGGTTGTGTGAACTTAAATATAAATGAGTAAGTCGCATGCAACTGGCTCAATTATGTCGACATCACAGAAACACATTCAAATGAAAATCACCAACTTGTTTTCGAGCTTTTAATCTTAAAAGATACAATGTGTTACAAATTGCAGTGTACGAAATATTCCATTCTTTCCAAGAAAGCACTTTACTCTTTCACTAAGCCGAAGGTACCTTGCGGACAGCAAAGGCTTAGTTTACGTGTATATGATTTATATTAATAAACTTGATTTCATGTATGAATAAATTAAAAACTTCGAGCGCTCGAACAGCCAAAGGAGCAAAGCTGCAGCTCTATCATCAAGACGAAGCAAGGGGAGTCTATAAACAAACAGCATACATATAATGATGCAAGGCGAACTGTTTGGCGGTTTCTTGCTTGCCGACAGAGCAAAGCAGAAGAAATTTATGCTGTTTCAGTGTGTTCCTGTAGCTCTCTACTGAAAAAAAGTTTAATGCCATAGTAAGGGCAGCAGAGCATCCACAGACTCGCAGCTATTGAAGCAATCAGTGCCTTCAGCAATATCTAAAGGCCAAGATGATGCGTGATGCAGTTATCTAGGTCAAAAATGTGTCTCGAAGCCTGTTCTTCCTCTATCGAAAATGTCGTCGGTACCATCCGTGCAAAACATGCTATGTGAAATAATTCAAAATCAGTCTGCTAAGTATCGGTCGAATCATGGGAGCAAAATTAACGTTGAATTAATGGATTTTCTCGATACTATAAATGATCAATCGTCCAACTGGCTCCCCGCAGCAGGTGGTAAAATGATGGAGCATATTGAACACCGTAAAATCAGGTTCAACGGGCGTCCGAGACTTGCGTGCTGTTTGCGCAACAATACGAAAGTTGGGCCCCGACCATGGTTCCTGAATCGACTTGGCGCATTTACATCATTAATGCTGTGCAGCTCGAAGTGTTTACAAATTAGTTCCACCTGTTGTGAGTTCCAATTTAGTAAATGTGAATCGAGATAGTGCGCGGATAAATGGCCCCTTTCGACATAAATGCAAACTACTCTTAGTGTTGGCTGCCAGCAATTAGGTTCCGCGGGATGTGTGTTCTAGATTCGAAAGATTGCATCATGTCAGGGCAGGGTTGTGCGATAGAAAGCTGATTATCGTTTGAAAAGATTAGATTCAACAGTAATTTGTTTTTGGTCATCTTTTGCTGCCTGGTCACTCGAAAGCGTGTACTTCAATGTTCAATGATCATCAATGATATCTAAATTATTTGAAGTACCAACTCTTACGTAAAAAAAATCCGATCGTACATTTCACTCACCACATCAAAAAACAACCCTGCGTGAAAGTTTCGCCGCCTCCTGCTGGGATGCTGTTGAATGAATTGCACTTGATCTCTCCCCGATTGGATGGGATGGCCGGGTTGGACTGGTGAAGCGAACACAACTTCGCGGTTGCTCGTAGCATGCATATCTGATACGATATAATGCGAGCAGTTTATGTTAATTTTATTGTTTTTAGATGATCACTTATGTACAGGCGGTTCGGTGGTGCCGTTTGTGAGACACTGGCGGCACTTTGTGCTAGGCACAGAGCATTTCTGCTGTGTCTTGATTCACAGCTGACAAGTGCCGTTTCATCACAAATCCAATGATGAATTGTGAGTTGGGAAACAACCAGCGTGATTGTTTCAATTTTTCGACGGGATTTATTCTGGTCCGACGGAGAAGTTTTGTATAAATAAAACCCGAGTTCCCTCCTAATATCATTACCTCACCAGTTACTAAATTGAAGGGTTCGGATAATTCTCTACCGAGAGGGATTAATTTCACTATGGTCCTCGTAAAAATAACTGTCCAAATTGCATCAATTCCATTAGTTCGTAATGCTTTTGTGTACCGAAATGACATTTTTAAAAGGAAGCAGAAAATCCTCTTCTCGTTTCAAATTTCACTCCAAGCTTCTTCCATGTGTGTAAGCATATGCGACCCTAGCCGTCACGCACAGTTGATCCGGATTCTGCGATGGACCTTTTTCTCCCATTCCACTGCTGTCATCTGTATCAAACTAGGTTCGTTTGGTCCCACACACAGATGCAATTTGCAGATGCCTCGATGCTTCCACTGCTGGAAACGCTGATCCGATCCCCGTGCCCAGCGCGTACCAAGTATATATTGTTTGCAATCGACATTCCAGAACCTCGGGCAGTACCATAGCATAGCATCGATGAGTATCGGCTCGGTAACAACGATGACAGCGGGAGGGTACGGGATCGAGGTCTTTGTCTGTTCAGAATTTGTCAACGGTCCCAGCGGCTAGCAATCAATAGATGCGAATAGAATCGAATAGAAAAAAAACACATGCGAATCCAACCGTGATCGCTAATTGAATCACTCCATGTATGTTTTCGCATTCGCCGATGGCAGCCGCTGCTGATCCCATCAGTTTGACACACCTTTCAAATAGGATTTTAATCGCAGCCGCTAGTTCCGAATCGATATCGGTTACCAGTGCTGATGGGAAAGCTTGCCGAATGGTTTAAATACGATACAGTGATTTTACCGCTAGATACGGTGAAAACTCTTGATTCCTTTCACAAACAACATATTTCATAGAAAATTAATGCTGATAGTCAAGAATGTGAAAATATAGTTTTTTTTCAATTGTAGAAGGGTAGCCTGATTCATCTCAGTGCGACAGCTCATATTATCTTTTCTAACCATTAGTTAGAGTGAGATCTTTTAACTCTGTTCGATGCATTGGCTCAAGGGATAAGTATGGAAATTTGTGAGCTCACTTTTAATTTTTACGTCGCTCTAACAACAGTATTACACGTAGGTCGAGTCCATTTTTCTGTTATATGGCTTCTGAAAGACGGAACGAAGTTTTTGTATTCGATTTTATCACAATATCGATTGGAGTTCGAGTAATCCGCAAAATGACGTGATGACTATTGGTACAATAACACTACATATAACATATCACTCAATAAGTCGTGTGACTGACACACAGATGGCACTATCATTGTCAAAAAATATGACGTTTATGAAGTACTAACTTTCAAAAAAAATATTTGCAAAATTGCATTACTTTCGATTAATCAGAAGAAAATGACAGCCATTTAAGTTATTTTGTCATTTTCTAAACAATGCACGGAAAACCCCCCAATCAAAAATTTACGATCTCTCAATTTTTGATTTTTGCAGTGTTGTTTTAACTAATAATTAGTTGATTCAACCAATTTGCTATTTGATTTGCACATATTGGAGTAGTTGAAAAATATGTTGTTTTTAATGCTGTCTTATGTCAAAAACAGCACAAAGCAAAACAAAAATCGCAATGGAAAATCAACCATTACTTTAGTTGAAATCTAAACGCGTTTCTTAAACATTTTCATGCAAACGAAATTCGCTTATTATACGTTTGTAAAACTCGTGAAGAGTAACTTTTGAATGATAGTAAATTAATTTTTATCATAACACTAGTTGTAAGAATATTAATGTGATGATAAATTATCTACATCTTTACTGCAATGGTGTTACAAGAAGAAACGATTGATATAAAGTAGTGCTATGCACAGAACTGATAGCCGTTAGAGATATTACAATTAACAAAACGTGTTTAACCAAAACTAGAACCCAGTGAATTGTATGCGTTTGAATTTTGGTCTTAAAATCAACTTGATTCTCTATCGTGAAATGCATGTTAATGAATAAGCATCATGTTATTTTCAAGGCATGTACAAAAATTGTATGAACAAAGTGATTAAAGTGAACAATTAGAAAGTTTCGTTGACACCAGAACTATTAAAAGACATTATATTAAAAACAAAAAATAAAAATGGTTTCAGTTAATTCATTCAATTAATATAAAGTAAGGGATGAGAAAGGTTTTATCATACCGATAGATGGAAGGTAATATCATTTTTCAGCTTAATTAAAAATAATACTTGGCTTGATAGGATATGAGTGTAATCCTTTACCGAAAACTAAAAATTAAAAATAAATTTTAAGAACATAGGATCTCATTAGACTTTGAATCGATATACTAGTATTTTCGCAAATCAGTTACCAATCATAGAAATCAATTAATTTGATGCGTTACTTCTGTACATGACCGCCGGTTTCAGTGCGTAGAAGCACTACGCGCAGAACTACAACAACATTAACGTTTATTTATAACGTCATAATACTTGACATACCGAATTTTCATTTAAAAAAATCAGAACGTATATCAATAAGGAATATTTTATTGTCACTCAAAATCAATAATTTTGCTTAAGTTGAAATAACTGTTAAATCAAAAACAAGGCCGGTTGTTATAACTAAAATCTTTATTGAAATTGAAAGGTGTGTGTCTTGACTAACTGACAGCATCATTTTTTCAACCATAAATTTTGTTATTTCAACCATCGTTTCTGTTGATCGAAAATCAAAAATGACAGTTTAGAAAAAACAACAATCGATTAGTTGTACCAAATTTTAACCAATCAAATTCAGAAAAACAACTAAGATTTTGGTTGTTTCACGATCGCGAGGGGTTCCGTGTGGAAACAATTTCGTGTGTTAATTTATGATTGCTTTTTTTGCAAAAAAAACTCTACTGCGCAAGCTTAGTAAAGGGTTCAAAATTGTTATCCGGACTCTGTTTCTTCGAAAAAAAAAACCATTTGGTATTGGTTTGATGAATTTAAACGTGGTCGTACAGACTACAGACACCAATGGTGGTAAACGTTCTGGCCATCAAATTGAGGTGGTTACTCCAGAAAACAATAAAAATGTCTACGAATGGGTTTATCTAATCGTGAATCGAAATTGCGTGAGATAAGGTGGATATTTGACCATGAGAAAGCTCTTTTCAAAGTTGGTGCCGCGTTTACTCACGGTCGTTCAAAAACAATAACTTGCTGATGATTCGGATCATGTTTACAAGCAATAAATCAGATTTTTGTGTCGATATGTGACAATCGATGAAACATGGATTCATAACTTTACTCTGGGATCCGCTGAACCAACTCCAGAGCGTCCAAAGACAAAACAATGAAGTGGGAAGGTTAAGGCTTTAGTATTTTGGAATGAACATGGTGTTATTTTTCATCGACTATCTCGCGAAAGGAAAAACAATCAATAGCGAATGCGAAATAGAGTTGTTAGAGCGTTTGAATGCAAACAATCAAGGAAAAATAACCTCATGTATCGAAGAAAAAAAAACCATTGTTTCACCAAGACAATGCACCAATTCACAAGTGGATGACAATGATGATTAAATATAACGAATTACACTTCGAATTGTTTCCTCGTTCATCCACTATACGTTCAGATTTGCCCCCCAGTGACTACTGGTTATTTGCTGAGGTTAAAAAAATGCTCGCCGGCAAAAAAATCAACTTAAATGAAGAAGCCTATTTTTAGGCAAAGGACAAATCTTTCTACAGGCATGTATAAACTGTAAAAATTGACCCGTTGCATCCATTCAAGCCTACACAGTGTACTTTTAAATCAGTAAATTGATTATTAAAGAACTTTTCGATGTTTTCATCCATTGAAATTATTGTTAATTTTATCGTGAGTACGACTTACTTAACTATGGGGCGCCTTTCCAAATTTATGCTGTCTTGTTGTCCAACAATATAATTTTTTTACAAACAATCGGAAATATTAATTGATTAAATTTCCAACAATGTGAGATAATCATAAATAACTCAAAAACAACGTTTTCTAAAACTTTTGGAAACAATGAGGAAAACTCATCACACTTACTTGCCCTTTTCGCACCCGGACGACAGTCCTGATGTTCTACTGGACGAGTATAAATGGTAAATTTTGATCGAAAATCATTCATTTCTTCTAGTGAACTGGATGTCGTGGTGAGGTTCTTCCACAAACATCAGTAACAACAAACCTGGTATAAAGCGTGAATCGTTCAGGTCATGGACTTTTTGCGTGGTACAAAACCTCAAACGCTCAGGTCGTGCACTCATTTGGACGCAAATCGCATTGAGCTGCTGAACACTGGATCTGGATTCGGGAACTGAATTTTGGATTGAGTTCTGTAAATGAATTCTAAAACTGAATTCCGGATCTATTCTGGTCCACCTGAATTCTGAACTTAATTTCAGGTGTAAGGATTTAGCTTCAAAATTTTGTTTCAAAGTTCTATTTCAGAATTTAGTTCCAAAATTTAGAGCCTGCATGCTGGAACTAAATTCTGGAGCTAGATTTCGGAGCTAAATTAAGTTCCGGAATTCACATTCAGAATTCAGTTCTAAAACTAAATTGCAACTGAATTTCGAACTTGTTTAGTTCTAGCACTCAGGTCCAATGAACTCCTGAATTCTATAAATCGGTTCTTTTTAGAACTATTAATATATTCCCACAGAACAATGCAAAGTTTTCCTTCTATGTAAATCGACAAAAAAAAACTATAACATTGCTGTATTGAGGTGAATACGTCTTACTTGGCTATGGGGTGTCTTTTGAAAATTCGCTTTGTGGGAGAACTTAATCATACATATCTCGAGTAGTATTAAACGCAACAACATAGTTTTTTCTCCATGCCATAAAAAAATATGATCAGAAATTTAAGTTTAAATTTTCAAATTTTCTTACTGATTTCGCTTGGTTGCCTGCTTGGAACTGGATGTCATGGTAAGGACCTTCCACCAACAGCAGCAACAACCTACGTGGTGTAAAACCTCATTTGGATTGGATTCCAGAACTGAATTCAGAATCTGTTTTCTGGTCCACCTGAATTCTGAGGTTTCGAACTTAATCTTTGAATTTAGTTCCCGAGTAGAGGCTCAGAATTTAGAACTAAGACTTTGGAATTAAATCCTAATTCGGGATTGTTTGGTTAGAAATTTGGAACTAGCTGGAACTGGAACAAAATTTTTGATCTTAACTCTGAATTTTGGAACTTACGAGGAACTTACGAATTTACGAACGATAATCGATATTTGGAAGTATGAGAGAAGCATGTAAATTTTATTCGTATTTAGATCATCCAGTTATGTCTGTGACATTACCTACCCGCTTTTTTACTCTCCTTTGACCTATCAATAATTTGTGTGCTAGAATAAGTGTGTCTCGAATTCGTCATACTTTAGTATAGGTGCACCGTTACAATTCTGGCAGTAAAGAGATTAAACCTTGCACGATTCACATAATATATCAACTTATGGGAACAATTTTAGATATTCAAAAGTGAGAAGTTTTACTTGTATTCTGTCCTCCAGTTATGTATCTGACATTACCCAATTTTTTTATGCTCGGACTGATTTTTGGTTCGAACACAGACTTAAAAGAAGTTAGAGAAACGTTGGAATGATTGAATTGCTCTTGAAAGAGATTACATTCATGAATAAAATCGATTTTTGGGAAAAATATGTTTTTCTTATTTAGTCACACGACTTGTCTATGATGTGAGTTGTGAAATAATTTATCGTCATACTAATTCATGGACATACGAACTATTTGGGGTATTGCTTGTTACTGAATACCGTTTCTGGAAGTACCATAAATAATGATAAAAACTCACTTCAACATCTCATGGAATGCTCAACCGGTTGTCACACGTTTAGATTGAAAGGAATAATTTTAGGGTTCATACAAATTCAATTTTCGAATCGTGTTGCAGTTCCAAAGTTTTAATTACAATTCATTTAAAACGACGGTCATTATAATATTTTCCTGAAAACTACACACAACGAAGAATATTTACGCGAAAAACACATACTGATTGATAAAAAAGGTATCATCTCACTGCTAGGTTTTTACAATAAGTTTAAGTTCATTGTATTGTATGTGATATTTCAAAGATTCTTTTAAATATGTATATATGTTAAAGTATGGCATGGTTGTTGAAATAGTGACAGGAATTTTTCATTTTATAATAACTGACAAAAACATTTTGTTTCTGTGGTAAGTTATTCTTATGATGAACAGTATCAAATTATCATTGTTTTGACAAAAAATTAAAATAATCATTTTTCATGACGATTTTACGAATAACAAAACATTGGTGTTACATTCCTGTAGTGGAATTTGACCTTCTGTTTCAACAGACTTCGCAGCCGATGCAGAGTGTACAGAATCATTGCATGGCTGGTGCTACGATTCTACTGACACTACGAATGCTTCCAGGTTCAGCCAACCCGGGACAACGATTTTACGAATACTGACCCTATATTGAAATATTATTGGTGTATTATCGATATTTCGTTTAGTAATACCAAGATTTAGTGTTTTCTAGCACAACAAATATGCTGAAAAAAAGTTAAATCGTAATTTTCTCGTTATGCCGATTTTACATATGGGACTCATATAATGCCTTTTCGATAATATTCTTATGATTCGGGTTGAGAAACTTTTTTTCTTTACAAAATCTTAACATATTTATTTATTCTAGGAATAACTTTAACCAGGCCCGTACCCAGGATTTCGTTTCGGGAGGGGCCCACAAACAAGAAATAATGCGTCTAAGTGATGATTCTTGTGCATTTTGTATTTTTTGTTTTATTTTTTATTGAAGAGTGAGTGCAAGTATGTTGCATTTTAAGTGAATATGTACTCACATATTTCGGATTAGACAATGAGAGATTTAAGCAAAAATTTCTATGTGTCAAAGGGAAGGGATCGATTTTTACATTTCTTCTAGTCCTAGTCCCATAGTTCGAATTCGACTTTTAGTTCTGGAAAAGCTGAGTGATGAGTATTAAAACCTTCAATTTCAATGGTGTGTTCTTATAAGCCACGATGTAAGAAGGAACAAATATTTCGAAACTATTCAGTAAGCTCTTCTAGTTTTGCAAAATTTTTTGGTTATTTGTCGAACATATGGTCAAGCTGATTTTAACAAATTTATATTCAAATGAAGTGCCTTATAATCCCACGTGATCCTATTTAATTTCATCGAGTCAACTTCCGTGTCTGGATCAGAGATGCCTGCAGATTTGTTTGTAAATCAGCAGATTTATAAAATAAGCTGTAAACATGTTACAGTTGCAGACTTTTTTGTAGACTTTTGAAAATCACGTTTTTAGTAGACGTTTGTAAAAATTTACCGATTTTTTAAATTGCCGCGATCTTTTTTTTGTTCGCTATACCAATTCCGTGCTTCATTCTTTAAAAAAAATTTGGAGTTCGCGTACTTTTTTTCGAGTTAAAATTTTTCAATATATTTGAGATTTTCAGGGGAATATATGCATGAATATATTTGAAATTTTACAGGGTGATGAGTAAAAAATTTAAATTCCTAAATGGGAGTGATGATGTAACAAAAGAAAATTTTTCTTAGTACATTCAAAAACTTCGAAACGGAACTCACATAAATTTCTCAGAGCTCACACCGATTTTCAATCGCTCCAATAATTCACACTTATACTTATATTACCGAAATCGGTAATATCCTGTTCTCTGGCGTATAATAATGGAGTAAGTCAACAGTAACCAACCGACACCATCATTATCAGCATAGGCGAACATGCTTCTCAAGCGTGCTCGCGTTCATCTTTTTTTATCCTGAGTATGCAAGTGCAACATCCAGTGGCAGGACATCTTTTTCATTCGCAGAATCTTACTAAAACTATAATATGTTTGCTCAGTACTAATCATAATGGCACTTTCTGATCATCCAGTACCATTTCCTTCAAGTTTGACATTGATTGTAATCACTGTGAAATCCGACTTTTGAGCCTCGAAAATAAATTCGATTGCATAAAGAAGCGGGCTATTTAAAACTGGTTGATAAAATATTCTAATTAGCACATCTTGTTAGTTGATAACCAAAAAATTCATTTCTGTTCCTGATTCCGGAAATAAAAGTTAAAAATCCCAAAATGGAAATTACTTTACTTCGATTTCGGGAGGGGCCCGGGCCCCTTCGGCCCCCCTCTGGGTACGTGCCTGACTTTAACTGTAAGTATATACTTTAACTGCAGTGTTTTTATTTAGCCTTTATTTTTCATTCTGGGACCATTGAGCTGAAACAATATGCCGATTCAAACAAATATGCTTTATAATATTCGTCCTTCGCAAAATCAACATAAAATTTCGTAAATTTTGTTTTCTATTTTGCGCTTTTGCAATGGTTTTTTAAATCTCTGATGTCATATTCATTATATAATCTTTTGTCATGAATTTATTTAACTCATGACAAGCACAATGCTTATTTGCATTCTGAATTCTCAAGAAGACCGGATATATATTACGATATTTTGGAAATTTGCCAAACAGTCCTCGACATTTCCAAATGCATAATAATAAATTCATTTAACTGTCTTTCCAAGAGGCATTTGGTTTTCCCGTTTTTCCGTCATCATTGACCAGTAAAAGTGTGGCTTTCTAAGCAATCCCAAATGTCCAATCAATGCGCCATGATTATTTTGAGATTTGAATCTACACCAAAACCACTCGAAATGCGGAACTGCATTGCATGAGAGCAGCCGAATAATTTCGAAATCAATATCTCCACTTCCCACAAAAACACATGGCGCTGCAGCTGGGCTGCAGTGCGAAACAACTCCCATATAATTTTGATTTAGGTAAGCAATGTGAGCATGTAAATTTATCTTTCTTATCTCGAGTGCCCCAACAAGCAGGGCGAGCATTTGATTGCCAGACACCACTAGCAGCAGTCGGATGGCGACGTCGTTCGAAATCCTGTGTTGGGAGAAAAAAAACTTGCATTCACTAGTTGCTGGAAACCGTTCTCCCACCCTGTCATGTTACCGTTGCATCAGCCGTAAGCGATAGACAAGGGACTCCGATTGCATCTGTTTTTTTCCTTGATATGAAATGGCCCACTACCATCTCGAAGTCTAGAGTAGTATGACGTACAACGTATGACGTGTGGAAAGCTCGAAGTGGAAGAAACGAACTTACCACTGCAGCTGAGCGTTGTTTTGCTGCATCAGCGACCAGCAGTGATAGGGATCTTGACTCATGCGCTGGATGTGGAGACTCGACTGGACGAACAATGTTCGTTGATGATGTTAATAAAAACCAATAACAAGCCCGCAAACATAGTCTCGGAACTCCTTTTATTCCTGGCCAAACAAGTAACCCGTCTTCGTCGTCGGTTGGTTTGTCAATGAGGATGCTATTACAGGCGCGTTTTGCCTTAATGAAGTGGTTCATCTACGAGAGTGTTACAGGTTCGTTGGCGAGGGCCACTCGTGTTATCACTGATAAAAGGATAGAGAAGTGATTGGCTCTGTGGATTGCAATTGAATGACCTGTGCTGGGTGAATCACAATTATGGACAAAATTTATACTTTATTTTTCATATCAGCTGAGAATATAGATTCAATTTGAGTGTGTAACCAGAAATTCAATAAATCACCAGTGAGCCCAAATACAAGAACTCGTTAACCGTCTTTCAATATTCGTGATGGGAGGCGTAGTGTTTCTTCTTGGGAACATTTTCCTCTCATGTATTTTATTTTCGATGCATTTATATCCAGTCTGATACGTATAGCTTCGGATTTCAGTCCGATGTATGTTTCCATCATATTCTCAAAGTTACGTGTCATAATTTAAACGTCGTCAGCGAAGCCAAAACAAGAGAGTCCATTACCTTGCCGTGGTCCTCTCCGAGATTCGAAGGAACTCGAGAGCGTACCAGCTACTCGAACGTAGCTCATCACTCTATGCATTGTTGTTTTGACAAATCGCATTCATTTGGTCCTTCAAGTTAAAAAGAGCCGATTTTTCTTAACATATATATTAAAAGTAACAGGTATAAAAAACAACGTGATAAGCGAGCGTTTGTTTTTTTGAGAAAATGAATTATTTATTAAAAGTATTGTTCATTGCTTTCAATGCGTTCAATGCGTTGCCAATTGATTAAAACAACTGCTAGTCGGAGGGGGTCAAGTCTGGTGAATACGGCGGGTGGAGTAGCAGCTTCCAGTCAAGAGATTTGATGGTATTCTGAATCGGCTTTAATTTCGGCGTATGTGCAATTGTTAGTTACTTTGCGTTATCTTCTGGCTCATTCTGGTCGATTTTCGATCAATTCATGGTTAAAATTGAGCATTTGTGGTATGTGGCGTAATAATAGTATCATCATGTTTTAGAAGCGTATGATACACCACACGTTTCTGATCCCACCAAACACAGAACATTGTCTTCTTGCCGAATTATCTTTCCTTCGTGTCTTCGAAACTAAATTTCACAAGTGTTTTTTTCGGTTTTCCATCTGTCTCTCATTCAATTCATGTGGCATCCATTTTCCATACTTTAATGCTTCCAAACGGTCAGGAATTGTTAGTTGTGCAGCATTTATCATTGCTGCAATTTTCTTTTGATTGGAAGTTTCATCTTCATCCAAAATTGATAGCAATTCGGTGTTTTCAAACTTTTTTTATGGTATTTCATGGTTTTCATTTCTTAAATCGATATCATTATTTCTGAACTGTTACCAGTGTTTTCCAAACTCTCTTTGCCACTGCGGCAGCGCATGGAATCGGTTTAGGCTTTAACATGTTTTGTCGCACGCTGGTGGGCTGTAGGGACGAGTTTAAGAATCACTGGCTCAAACCATCGTGGCTTTCGATAGAGCATGATCACCTTATACCGCAACAAACATTCGATGTCTGCAGCACTTTTTTTTAAATGAAAACAAACAAAAAATAATGCTTCTCGCAAATTATCACTTTCTGGTACAAAATTCGACATTTTTAACACGATGAAAAAATATGATTTGGTTTGTTCAATGCATTGATGTATATTAAGTGGTGTCATTCCAAACAAATAAAATTCATACCGATTGTTCATTATCGACACATTTGTATTTATTCGCTGTTAATAATGCTTTTGTTGGTTTTGTTTAGTGTCGTCGTTTGTCGGTGAAGCTATGTCTTATTGTAGTATTTTATTGATATCAATGTTTAACTCAGAAGTACTGGAATTGCTTGGAGCTCGTAGAGAAATGTTTTCAGTATCTTTGGATACAGGTTTTCGTTTGTCCGATTTCTCGCAAGGGCTTAACAAAATGGGTAGGTGGTTCGGAATTGGCATGGTCCAATCATACAAAATATTTAAGAATCACATAGAAGGAGTCCAGGCGAAGTGTAATAAATATATTGAATGTTTACAGCGTATTAAAAACAGAAATTCGATGCTCAACCTTAAGGAAAAATTATTATTTTATTATCAAAAATATTGAGACCTGCCATCTTTTGTGAAGTACCAATTTGGTTAGGTCGCTCCACCAGAAAAAAAACGCTTCAAAGGATTAAAAAATTGGAAAATGATTTTGAAGCACAATTTCTGGCAATGTCATTGTAAGCAAGTTGTCCCGGGTTGGTGGTAGCATAGGTTTTACAAGCCAGTAGTCGTATATTCGATAAAAATTAATGGAATCTTCAGTTGAATCTCTTCCCTACTACATGATAAGTAGGTTTACAATTTTTACTACAAAATATGACAGAGTTGCGAAAATAAACGATAGCCTAATGGTAATAATAAATAATGTGAATTATACGGCTGAAGGTCACCACTTGGGATTGAACATCTACCATAAATTTGAACAATGTAAAATTGATTCATATTTTGATAAGTAGTACTCACGAAAAATATGCAACGCAGAGAGCTATGAAAACTCAGGCATTGGAAATTGCGACCAATTCAGCTTTCAAACTTCATTACCGCATTTTGCTTCTTACGCTGGCTTAAACTGAGTCCATTAAGTTGAGATTTAAAAAAATATTGTACTTACACTTACAGAGTTTTAACCCGTAATTTAAATCGAGGCTTGTTTTGCTCTAACGATTTGTGTTAGTCCCGTTAAGGTTGCTGTCAGAGTGAAAGCGTCACGCGATGCGTTTAGGCGCGCGTGCGAGCTAGTTGCATTTGATCATAGCAAACCTGTCAGAGTGAATGCGATGCGATAACAGTACATTGCATTGAATCGCTTCGCAACGCATCGCGTTCCGCGTTCACTATGACATCAACCTAAGGTGAAATGTAGTCCCAAAAAAGCGTGAAAAATTTTAATCGCTTAAGTTGAACGAATCGTCGCACAAAACAAAACAGGCAAAACCGACACATAGAAACCAGGAATATTTTCAGTGTTTGAGCGCAGCGGGCTAATCATAAGTTTTGTTGGCTTGTAACGGAGTCTCTGATTGATCGATAGTGGATTTGTAAATATTACGCAATTCGAATATACACAGATAAAAATACTTTGTGAATTTACATTTATTTTCATGCACATATTTGGAGCAGGTAATTGAATGGAAAGTTACATTACAAAACTAAGCGATTTGTAAATATACAGCCTTGTTCAATGAAAAAGTAAATGAATTTCAATGTAATTTTACATCAATCATGGTTTTAAATCAGATTTTCGTTTCACCTGACGTCTGTTCAATAGTACTATTGGTTTACATGTCGTGTAAGTTTCATCTCTTCTTTCTGTGTATCCTAGTTCAATTTTTATTGTTATTGATTAGTATTACACTAGAACAATAAACCATGAGTATTTTTAATTGACTATCATGAGGTTTTATGTATATGTGTTGACTAACATGCTAAAAAAATATATGTCTGAGATTAGTAGCAAGTATAGATTCTCCTTCTAACAAACGATTGAAAAAAAGAAAACATTCAAGTGTTTTCAGTATATTTACCAGTACCAAAGAGTAATTCATCGCATGAGACAGAGCGGTCGAATGTCATTGTCGATTAAAAAACGGTTGAAATAAGAAATTACTGGGCACTAGACAACGAAAATGTACCGAATGAATACATTCATTACATTCAGTAGCCTGTCTAGGTTAACTTTTAGTTTTGCTACAATCTGAAGTAATATCTACACTCTTAGAAAAATTGAAATTTACGCTTGACGTAAATTCAAACATGCCATAATTTCTTCGGTGACATCTATTACATCTACTAACATGTAAAAATAAACTTCGCGTCTATATCGATGTAAGCTTAAGGGAGGGTAGGGTCTAAACGATGAAAAAAATCATCATTTTTGCGATTTTTTTTCCAAAATTATCGCTCAACAAAATAAATTCAAATGTTTTGCACGATAAAAAGCATCATTCAAACAACATTTTGTAACTTTTTCGTGGAAAAATATTGAGAAATAAGTCGGTGAAGAGGTATTTTCGAGAACGCTTCTTAAAAATCATGATTTGCGGTGTCCACTGTATCTCAGCACAGACTAATCAGAGGTGAACAAATGATCGCAGCATAGTTAGAGTAGAAGTTTTTCTTGACCCCAACGTTTCTGTTTGATTTTTTTTAAATTTTTTTATTTTTGGTGGTTGTTCAAAGTGAAAACTACGATTTTTCACGAAAACAACCGCCATTTTGTAGCTGTTAAACCTCCCCAAAGTAACAAACAACGAAAAGGAAAACGTTGGGGTCTGGTTTTTTATATGTAGAAAGTGTGTGCAAAATTTGAAAAAAATTGGTGCAGTAGTTTTTGAATGACGATGTACACGGACTTTAAAAACCTGCTTTCGAGGAAAACGCGTTTAAAGGTTTTTGTCTATAAAATTAATGGAAACAATTAATTACTCCAGGGAGCCCGTAGGATCTAACATTTTCAAAAAATCATATTTTTTCTTTTATAATTTACATAACGAAACATTTCAAGTGAATCGAAATAGAAATCTTGGGCCTGTGCACCGAGCTCTTGCTTCTTCGTAGAATGAGATAGCCATAGATAAAAGTCCATAACTTCCAGAGTTTCGTTCCAATAGGCTTGAAAATTTCACAGAAAATTCTTCAAATGTTTTAATATAAGAAAATATAAAGAAAATAATAAATGATTTTTCAAAAGTATTAGACCCTATTTCACCCCCCCCCACACACCCCCCCCCCCACCCCCCTTAAGCTACATTAACTGTGAAGTTACTGATATGACTTTTGGATCGTGAATGTAAGTGAATCGCGACGCTCCATTTATGTGCATCTATAAAGATGTAAACTTTTCTTAGTGTGTATGATATTACACAATAAAGCAACATCAATGCATTGAACTAAACAGAGTTGGACATTACTAGCATTATAAACGTCAGTTACCTTATTAAATAAGCGATTTCTTATAATACACATTTTATTGCATTGAACTCGTTATTTCAACAAAAAACTCAATGTATAAATATATCATTTTTGTATATGAAACACGAAGAAATATGAGATTTTTGCTCACGATATGACGACACCAAACCCACCGTGCATTTCTCACACCATCACCATACGAAACAGCAACCCGCAAGCAAAATAGAAAATGATGAAATATTTTTGAAATTCAATAGAAATATTTTTCAAGTTTCGATTATTAAAATTTTATAATTTTGAGTTGCCTTTTCAGATGCTTGTTGAAAAATTGCTTTAAACACTATGTTTTAGTTCTAAAATCATCAGTAACCGTATATACATTTCAAAAACCAATTACGGCTCGGCAAAGCAAAATTTCAAAATTCTCAGAATACTTAGTTGTGATAAATTTAATTGTGAAAACTTATGTAATTTTTGTTTGGTGACATTTTTTGCTGTTTTTTGAATAATTGATCAAAATTGCGACGCACGTCTCCGCTACATTTCACCTTAAGACGTATAGCAGTCTTGAGCATGTTTTAGGTTACAGAGAAAAAACGATTGGAAAAAATCTGACGAATATATTGCGAAAAGCTACCGCAGAGACGGGACTCGAACTAGTAACTTTCTTCTCACCGAGGAAACCGTTTTGCCAATTAAACTACCATGCATGTGAAGAAACAGACGGCCTAGTTGAACAGAAGAAACCGAGCATGATCAGCTGTACTCGGGCGCCGCGCAGCTCAACTATAGTTATATTCCTAAAGTAACTTACCCGCTAGCTTGGGTTGTGTTGCATTTTTGTTCTGCGTATATTTCGCTATAGACTGTACCAGAAAGTATGGACGCACTTTGATTTCGCTGTAAATAATTCACAAGTGTTAGATATTCAAATTTTATTCGATATACTGATAATATTAGACTACAACAACAAAATATTATTCTCAACATTTGCTACCTAGTCATTGTAGACTAGCTGGCGCACTTTCTGGCGTTCCTCATTAAATTCCGTACAGACTTCTTGACGACAAGTTTTGACACTTTTTTCCAATCTTTTTCGAACTGTTGAATGGTTTCGGCTGCCGAGACATGTTTCCTAAGATTTGCATTCGTTAATGCCCAAAATTCCTCAAATGGTCGAATTTGTGGGCAATTTGGTGGATTCATGTCTTTTGGGACGAAACTATTCTATATACCATTCTACCGTTGATTTCGAGTAGTGGCAAGAAGCAAGATCTGGCCAGAAGACAACAGGATCCTTGTGGCTTCGAATCATGGGTAGAAGTCGTTTTTGTAAACTTTCCTTGATGTTTATTTCGCTGTTCATTGAAGCAGTGGTGATGAAGGATTTCGAAGTCTTACCACAGGTACAAATTGCTTGCCAGACCATAGCTTTCTTACGAAATTTTTCGACTTCAATCGATGTCTTGAAATGGTTTAACACTTGCCCTTCTCGCACCGTATAATATTGTGGTCCCGGCAAGGATTTGCAATCGAGTTTCACGTAGGTTTCGTCGTCCATGATTATGCAGTTCAAATTTCCAGCAATAATCGTTATGTACAGCTTTCGAACCCTCGGCCTGATCGATGCTTCTTGTTTCGGACTACGTTTTGGTTGTTTCTGCTTCTTATAGGTTCGAAAATTCAAACGTTCTTTAGCACGAAGAACAATTGATTTTGAAGTGCCCACTTTTTTGGTCACATCCCAAACTGAAACTTCCGTCTTTTGCTCGAACGCCTTCAGTATACGTTTATCCAACTGAGGGTTAGATGGACCTTTTTTTCGACCCGTTTTCAGTTTATCCTCAAAGGTGTTATCCTCACCAAACTTCCTGATTGCATTTCGCACGGCTTTTTCACTTACTCCTTCCATTTTTGCTATCTTTCTCAGTGACAGTCCGCGTTCTATGCACCATTTGTACACAATTTTTCGACGTTGTACTACTGAAAGTCCACGCGTTTCGAAGCAAACTAATGAAAACGAATAAACAACTGCACAAGTGGTTAGAGAAGAGTGTAAACAACAGGACGCAGCCATAAACATTGACAGATTCTGAACCATTGCGAAATGGCAGCGGTTTTTGGTTGCGTGCATACTTTCTGGGACAGTCTTTATAAAATGTTAATGTTTCTCTATTTTAGAACAAATATTTTATGTTCATTTGATAGCAATCAAGTGAAAAGATATTAAATGATTAATTGTTATTGAATATTCACGATTGACATTTGGTATGTCAGTTATTGCAAGATGATTCCTCCTAAATGGCGTATGACTCCCTCTTTCGCTACCAAACTCTCAGCGTAATGAAGAAACATCAGCAAACATGTTAAATTTGTTTGGTCAGCGCGCTGTGGTCGGCACGAGTCTCATGGAGTATCTCACAACACCGCAACAGCAAACGAATTCACCGGAAAGCTAGCTTTGCAAACATAAAATAAGTGCACCCTAGCAGTCTTGTTTTATTAGGTACGTTAGTTTGCTTATCTGCTGAAGGTACATATTTGCATGGGCCATTCGTGTGTCTTTGCCTAGTCAGTAAACAAAAACCCTTCAACAAGCCATCGGAAAATGAACAATCCATTCATGTCGCGTTAATTTCTTTGAGTGAACTAAAGGTTGAATATTGCATAAGCGGCATGTTTTGTAGTTTAGTCGTTGCGAATGTTAATTGTCATCATATTGAGAATGCTGAATGCTTTCAAATAAGTCGAAGTGCCAAATGAAAATTACTCCTACTGTGACATTCTTTTGTAGTTATATTTCACCACTACTTCCTACGAAAACATTCTCACCACAAGTCAGCCTCTCGTTTAATTGAAATATTGTTGCAGGCTATTAATTATACATTTGTTTTCAATTACGGATAAATTAAAACAAATTGTATGGCGCAAATCGCACTATGTACGATCCGCCCGATAGTCATCTTTCTACGGTCATATCTGGACCGATCTGATCCTGAATGTGGACCCGGGGAGGGCTGCAGAACACATTTTCAACCGTTAGCTGGTCGGTTGTGAAAGTTAATCTAGATGTACAACGCCCTCCTGTTGTCGCACAGATTCCCTTGCGATATGCAGTTCTTTATGCATTGGTTTCTACTTTTTTACCATTTGGAAAACTGGATACCCAAAGGGAAGATTCATTAGCAGCCATTTTCCGCTATTATCGGTTGTCTCTGTTTGTCTGACCTAATTCAATTTAAATCCTACGCATCGTTAGAGTTAAGCACGCGGGATTTGTTCCCTTCTGCAAATGTTCTTCGTAGGAGGGAAATCGCGTTATTCGAAACGGAGCTGTCTTTTCATGTCACGTTAAATTGATGGCTGAATCCGTTTGTTGCTTCTAGACTGTTGACTAGTTTGAAATGCTACCTACGATGAAAAAAAACCTATATCTTTACCTTATCTTTCTTTCGCAGGTAAGTGTTATCGATCGACCCAACAACGAGCCACCCAAGAACGGACTGTGGATCAGCGAAATGGCAAGTGTGCAGCAATATCCGATGATTGATGACGGCTAAGTTCTTTGCTCTGATTTTATCAATAATCTAAACTACCGAAATTGCTGTCATAACGTTCCGAAGGAATACTTCATCAAAATCACTATCATTACTTCAATCATGTCCCGTTTCTCATGCTTCACGACGTATTTCGCATAAATCTCGCAGAGCGCTGGGTAGCATGAGGATGAGAATGAATTGTGGAGTCTCGCTCCATCGCCAACGCTTCTGAAGGGACTATTGTTATTGTCATATAATTCTATTATCCTTCCATCTTAAATCCGTTCTTCGTGCTACTGCCGTCTGGTTGGTTCTTGCCAGAGGGGTTGACTCGTGTGCTTTGGAAGAAAACAAAAGCCCAAGCGGAAAAGTGGCAAACGAAAAATAAGGATCCTGTGGTTCTGGCTGAATTGAAATAGATTCAGGGAACACTTTAATCCTGAGATTGTCTACTTTATGTGTTTGTGTATGTGTGCCATTTGCACAGCACGTGCGAAAGACGACCACACATTCTGAGAAATCCGTCCTCCACCTCGTTTCGTTTGACAAATTTTCAGAATTCTTTATGTTCTTATTGAATCGATATAAATAACGAAGGAAAAGGGCGTACGATGTCGATCAAGGGATTGGAAAGTTGAACCAGTTTTATAGATGCGGACTCGAAAAGTTTCGGTAAACTCATAACTGACTCTACACCTTGCGGGCGCACGTGTCAGATGGCAATGACGATGACGTACAAACTAGTGTGACTAATAGCATATAGGGATGAAAGAGCTGTTTTATTTATTGAGGAATCTTTAGAAGGTAACCTACATAACCAGGTCGAAAAATACGATATTTTATTTGAACTTTTAGTAACATGAGATAAACTATCTAGGAGGATACAACGAGCATTTTCGATGTTCGCTAGATTCTTGACGAAAATACATCTTCTATTATTATTAGAGATCGATTTGTCGGTTCTGAAAAGGACCGAATAAAGACTGTCCCAGAAAGTATGGACGCACTTTGATTTCGCTATAAATAATTAACAAGTGTTAGATATTCACATTTTATTCGATATACTGATAATATTAGACTACAACAACAGAATATTATTCTCAACATGCTACTTAGCCATTGTAGACTAGCTGGCGCATCTTCTTGCGAACGTTCCTCATTAAATTCCGTACAGACTTCTTGGCGACAAGTTTTGACACTTTTTTTCCAATCTTTTTCGAACTGTTGAATGGTTTCGGCTTCCGAGACATGTTTCCTAAGATGTGCCTTCGTTAATGCCCAAAATTCCTCAATTGGTCGAAGTTGTGGGCAATTTGGTGGATTCATGTCTTTTGGGACGAAAGTGACATTTTTGGTAGTACACTATTCTACCGTTGATTTCGAGTAGTGGCAAGAAGCAAGATCTAGCCAGAAGACAACAGGATCCTTGTGGCTTCGAATCATGGGTAGAAGTCGTTTTTGTAAACATTCCTTGGTGTATATTTCGCTGTTCATTGAAGCAGTGATGATGAAGGGTTTCGAAATCTTACCGCAGCTACAAATTGCTAGCCAGACCATAGCTTTCTTACCAAATTTTTCGACTTCAATCGATGTCTCGGACTGGTTTTAACACATGCCCTTCTCATACCGCATAATATTGTGGTCCCGGTGAGGATTTGTAATCGAGTTTCACGTAGGTTTCGTCGTCCATGATTATGCAGTTCAAATTTCCAGCAAGAATCGTGTTGTACAGCTTTCGAACCCTCGGCCTGATCGATGCTTCTTGTTTCGGACTACGTTTTGGTTGTTTCTGCTTCTTATAGGTTCGAAGATTCAAACGTTCTTCAGCACGAAGAACATTTGACTTCGAAGTGCCCACTTTTTTGCCACATCCCGAACTGAAACTTCCTTCTTTTGCTCGAACGCCTTCAGTATACGTTTATCCAACTGAGGGTTAGCTGGACCTTTTTTTCGATCTGTTTTCGGTTTATCCTCAAAGGTGTTATCCTCACCGAACTTCCTGATTGCATTTCGCACGGGTTTTTCACTTACTCCTTCCATTTTTGCTATCTTTCTCAGTGACAGTCCGCGTTCTGTGCACCATTTGTACACAATTTTTTGACGTTGTTCTACTGAAAGTCCACGCATTTCGAAACAAACTAATGAAAACGAATAAACAACTGCACAAGTGGTTTTTGGTTGCGTCCATACTTTCTGGGACAGTCTTTAATTGAACTTGTTTGATGTTGATAAATGTTGACATTTTCCTCGAACACGAAGGACCAGTTTCCACTCACTAGACCAGGATGGCGTTTTTTTTCGACAGATATTATCGAATGTAAACAGCAAACCTGAGCCGAGTTCGACATTTATAGGCACATTTTAAAGTCATCATTAGTTCGGAAAGCTCTTTGCGAATTGCTGTTCAGAAGATACAACCGAATAAGTGACGCAACCTATACACAATTTTCTCGAACTTGGGATTACCGATTTCGACATACTTGGACATGTTCGAAAGTTGGAAAAAGGTGGGTGGGTAATATAAGAAACATCACCGGATTGACGTGAATATGTGTTTATAAAGCACTATTCTACCAGGTCAAAAGTGGGCTGTATAAAACATATATAATAATAATAAGTTCAATACCAAATATTATAACACACAAGGAAAGTATAGGAAATATTAGAACTAGTATTTTTCAATAACGCATACACAATCCAGTATACCAAACGTTTAAATTGGAGTTGTTTTATAAAGTAGTGGAAATATTCTCTTGAGAATATTATTCCTTGTATCCAGAATTTCGTTAATGTTTCAATTACTGCATTTTTTTAGTCATCGCAAACGGTCGTTTTTTAATAGTCTAATATGATTAAGATTTTCTCTTGGTGGATTATAGCATCCATCAGCACCTCATACATTAAAATTCTAAGAATGCAGGATAGTTTTTGTCTAATACGTTGATGAGGATATTGCGTCAGGCTGCAATTATAGTGTTGCGTAAGTGAAATTAAATTACACTTCTTTATAGGGCACCAGATTTCGTCAGTCTTAATTCTCCAAATATACACATTTTTATTTTTAATACTTGGCATCCCTGTCCTGGTTCCAAATAAAGATAGGTTCAAAGATTTTATCGTTGAACGAAACGTTTATCGAAACGGCACCCATACTAGTATGAAGATGTGTTCCACATCAATACTTTCATTTCCACCTTGCGTGTTGATGTGACCAAAGTGATGATTTCTAACGCAGATAGTGACCCCACATTCATCGAATGCATCATAACTGGTGATGAGGTGTGGATCTATGAATATGACCGAATGGCGCTTTAAATTTTGGATTTAAATAAGTTTGAATCATTTTCTCTGTGACTTAAACCACAATGTATATAGATAAATTAGATCAGCTTATGACAGGCCTATTTGTTCCTGTAGAATGGTTGACCAGACAGTTATTAATTATGTCAAAATCAATAAGGCCAAAAAATATAATAGAACAAACAACCACGCCGCTGTGAATAATTGGACGTGCTTCCACACAATCTAGGCAAAACCGAAAACATTCATCGTCCTCGGTCCCGGTGTCAGGCAGATGGTGAAGGTCACGAGGTGATTCTTGTTTCTGTTTTTCTCCATTTCATTATTGCTTTGTTGGAACTGTTTCGGTACAGTTAGCCCACCTTCTGCCAGATTTTGCCACCCTAATTGCAGTTTCACGTTCCTTTTTCTTTCCGAGTCAGAAATCATTCGTTCATTCATGAAAGCCTGCACGATTCGTAAATTTTGCTTTCCGCACAAGCATCAACAATCCCGACAGGCGTATCCGCTGTTGTAGCAACCCTCGGGGGCTCCCAAGATATCCACACAATCAAACTGAGTGATTTGACCTGAAAGTTCCAATCACGGGTTTCGGTGGGTGTGGGGTTGGTTTTTTTTGGATTCAAGCAGGTGCTATTGGCATGACTCCCTTCTGACGCTACCGATGAAATGATTTCGTTAGTTGAGATTCAGGTAAAAGAATAGAGGATAAATGATTCATAACATCAGTATAATGGAATCCTGTCGTATTAGGTGGAATTGGATATTTCGTTGGTCCCAAATCATCGGAATTGATGGGAGAAGGTGAATAATGGTGGACCCCTCGCACTGTGTATTCTGTGCAATATCGTTGTGATTTTCGCCATATTCAAACAAAGCGGACGCGTAAATAGATTCTGTTTTTGTTATTGAAGCATAATTGCGTTACACTAATTTGACATTTATTCATGATAAATCAATTACTGCATAGTAGGCTGTTTCCGTTTGCTTTGCACCAATATTTCGCTTTGAGGTTCAAATACAGTTCCAGATCTAGATCTTTACTATTGACAATGGCATGTGATTAACTAGTTTTTATCATAAATACTTTGATATTTGCCAGGATAGTCATAATAGCTATGTTCAAAAGAATTACTACAGAAGTGTCATCTTTGATAGATGTTATTTTACGAATAAACCGATCGTAAAATTATGAATAATTTCTATCTTGACGTAATATACCTGTGCTTGTGCCTCTTATATCTAATAAATGAAAAGTATTTCGCAGTTGCATCACCTTACTTGAGTTTAACACATGATTTAAATCCGAAAATTAGTTAATATGTGATTGTGTCAAATCAGTTATGACAACATACCTAAGATCATTCATACGAACGATGGAACCGTCTCAGTAATATGGCAGCGATCCGTGTTACCGTAAAAGCTGAATAGTAGATGACGGTGTAGAAATCTTGAGTATTTGATAATACGGTGTCAAGAAGATGGCTGCATACAGGGGTGCGAAAATTTGACATTTTTTTATACTGTTGCCAAGCATAAGACAGTCACTGCCAACGATATGCGCAGCTGCTACGTTCAACAGTAGCCAACTCGCAATGACACGAGAGCTTGGCGCAATCATGAGAGCCACGACACACGACAGCAATATTGAGAGCAGTTAATTTTGTCGCACTCTCTCACAGCAGTCAAAGCCACAGCGTTCGCTTTGTGGTAGTGTAGGTACATGCTGGATAAGTAGTTGCTTTGTTCATTTTTGGTCACGGGTTTCGAGAATGTCACGAGCTCAAAATGTCATGACATTTTCATAACGGAACTGTTATATCCGCTGTGATTGATCTATGGCGATAAATTTAATGCGAACGGCGGTGTTTTTATTACCGGTTCAATTACAGTTTTGAAAAAATTCAATCACAAAGCTCGTTCATGCAGATGTTTCAAAAATATTACAATTATTCACATAAATTTAATACACGAAGTATCAGGAGCGCAGCTTTTGCCTTTCTAATATGACGCAAAGGCAAAAAAACCTTACAGCAGAGACAATAAGTTTTGCGCTCCTATTACTTCTACAATTCTGGTTCATGCTAAACGGGTTTCAATTGTTTGATCGAAAAAAGTGCATCCAAATTCTGGAAGTCCAAGCATTTACTTTGCTTTTCTCACTGAACCGCTTCCTTCCAACGGGAGTGCAGAGAAACAAAACACGTAAGGATACACAAAAAAAAACGTCTGCATTGGGAAGCAAGACTTTCTTGTGCATGTCTCCCTACACCTCATGAGAATCGACATAAAACGAATTTAAAAGTTAAGCCTTGTTGGCGACAGCCTCTCGAAAGTTGTTGAATTTGGAAGGAGCTACTGTTTATTGCGGCTAGCCATTCTCAGATTGGAAAGATTAGAACAGTTATCGATGAGAGCAAACGGCGACATTCACGAGAGAAAATGTCATGAGACCAATGACATTTTTCATCTCCTGCAGTCGTGGCGAAGTACAATCGGCGACTGCTGTCATTTGCGCAGTTTGAATGTCTGCTGTTTCGTGTCATTCTCCAGTACCGTTTGCAACCCTGGCTGCATATTCGAGAATAAAGCGAACTAGTGCGCAATAAAAAGTTCACTACTTGTTAATGAAATTTTTGACGATCCGATATATGATGCCTAGGATTTTGAAAGACTTCAAAACAACGTAGACGACGTATTTCTTGAAATCAAATTTGATTACTCCTTAGTATTTTACAAATAACTCCCGTTTTTATTTACATTTTGCGCATGGTTGTAGTAATAGCTAATTATTGATAAAATGATTTTGTTGCTCTTTTATTCGATAATATAATTTAAAATCATCAAAAGAAAAGATAGTTTGAATCATTATGGTGAGAAGTGTAAACCATTGACAAGAAGAAAAAGTATTTACGGTCCTAAGTGAATTTCTTGAGATACTTCAGAGCCAACAGAAAATTAATCTCCACTTCCACGGGTACATCACCGACTCCATACGTTTGCATTTTAGTCACACTCGAAGTAACTCAATACAAAATTTAGAACAATTTGAGCTAACAAGATAATTGCATGAATTCAATGCTACACATAGCATTCCAAATATTAAGATTAAATGTTTAATGAAAAAGCAGAAACAAGTTGGATAACCCTAGAAGCATATAGAAACTGAACTTTTGCAACTGTCACCTACTACGACATGGAAGCAAAAACCTAGTGGGTAAACTCTATGATATGTTTTTTTTGTTGGTGGATACAAATTTTTACATTTTAAGTTTCTGAAAAACATCCTTTAGATGGAAGTCGATTATGATGATTTCAAAATTACATAAAGGATCAATTTTGGATACGAACAACCTTAAGATATGAACCTGGACAAATGACAAACGATTTTATACAATGATGACACACAAGACACATCATCAAACAAATTTTAGACACGTCAAACTGATTGCACCACTTGTTCCGTAATTCTTATAAACATAGCTGTTATGACTATCCTGATGAAAATAAAAGTATTTATGATAAAAACTAGTTCAACACATGCCATTTGATGATAAAGATCTCGATCTAAAACTGTATTTGAACCTCACAATGAAATGTTGGTGCAATGGCAGACGGAAACAGCCTACTATTTTCAAGAAAGAGAACGTACAAACTGATTCGTTTTATGAAGAGACAGTTTCAAGAGAAGATTTTATATATTTTTATTGAAATATGTTGAATCAGTTACCGTGAACCAATAAACTACTTAATTCCTTAATTTTGTTTATATTGTAACTTGAGATAACAACGCATGTAGTGATAAGACGGTTTTTGTTTTGATGCAAATGATAATTGAACTAACGGTGAATCGAGTTCAGTGAGGGATCCTAATAATTCAATATATGTGAGTCTGGGCAAGCCAGCGACTGGCACCATTAAAGAAGGTGACAAGCGATTACAAATACACTCTCCTACTCAGTGCTTGAGCGGAAAATATGTGTAAAGCGAGAAGACTAGTGTTTGATGAACAGAGAAGATGTTTGGATGTAAGGTATCGGTCGGGTGACGACCAGGATGCAGATCATGTTCGATGTACGTTTCTACCATATTTGACTGCGTTTTAGAGTATCTATAACAAGGTTCAGAGTGGCGAAATGGTAGCGTGTATGCACGGAATGCATAAGAACGCAGGTTCGAGTCCTGTCTATGAGCGATCAGAAAACCATATCTGAATTGTATTGAAATTGTATCTCATTTTTAATATTTATACCAAAAAAGACATATAATTAAGATGTACAATTTTGCACTCCATAGATAATTCTGTGTAAATTGTACCAAAATTCGATTTATCAGTAGTGTTATTTATTTATATATAACTATGATCAAGAAATTTTGTGTTTCACACATTATAGTGAAATTATAAATATTTTTCACTTACTGAAAAAAAAAAGAAAATGAACTTCAATCTACTGTACCCAATTTCAAATAAATTAAGATATAACAATATTATTTCACATAAAAATAATCTTAGATATAATCAGATACAAATGACACAAATGTTTGATATAAAATCTTGATATTTTAGCAACTATCCGTTGTGAATTTATATAAAATTCTGATGGATTTTGTGTTATTTATAAAATCAAAATTTGATACAATTTTGATAAACACATCTGATCGGGATCTTTTTCCAATATATCATCTTTTCTGTTAGTTTTTCATTCATTTGGCTTCTCCAATATATGTTTCGGCTCAGTTATTGCAAAAACTGAACTCACACCCAAAAAAATCCCTGTGATTTTACATCTTATTAGATGCACATAAATGGAGCGTCGCAATTCTAGCAAATTCACGTCGAAGAACATTTAATATTGTGTCTAAAACTCCATGACATGAAATTCGTTGAAATAAAAAAAGAATACTGATAGCAACAACCGCGACTTGAACCAAGAATCATTAGATCGCAAATACGTCTGTGAATCGACTGAGCCACAGAAGCATACATCAGCGCGGTTGGTAAAAGTGCATTTGAATTCATACAGTCGCACCTGCTGGCAGAATGCAATTTACAGTCGAAACCAGTAAAATTCAAGCAAATCTAACATTCAGTCATTACAAATGCAATTTTCCGTCATTTGACAAATTAGGTCTTTATGAATTACATCGTATGAGGAATTAAGTCACCTGTAATATTCAAATTTTTTGGTGTGCATTTGTACTAAGTTCTGAATCTTTTGAAGCGTTTTATTCCTGAAATGACAACAACTTGTGCAAATTGATACTGCATAACGTTGCAACATTGCATTGCATTGTTTTTGTTACACTTAGTCTAGATTTCTTCTATGAAATTCTTGTAAGCCAGATTAAACCAAAGCATTATGCTTTATAAGGCTACATCAATTTCTAACTATTCAATTAGGTTACACGATTACTGTTTGATTCAATAATAGGGTCTGAGGGCTTATGCTGAGAGACAGTTCATTGTGTTTAGCCACATTTAATGAAAAAGAAGTATCTAGAAATATCCGTTTTATTCGTATGTAACTGGAGATTTCAGTATGCACACGACCCGTTGTCAAAATTGAACATTTCCAAGCGTACAATATTGAAGCTTTCGAACTCACTACTCAAACAGCTTCCTCGCCTGCAGCCAGGGGTTAACTAAAGCAGAAATGTGTTCGAGCATATATTTATAGATTTCCTTTTATGCGATAGTTCATATTGCGCAAATAGGACGAGAGGATGACATCATAATTGCAAGCTGTAATTGGCATAGCTCAATTCAAACCAAATTTTAATGGTACACTATTGAAATACTGAAACGACGTTGCCATACATATTTAGGATAAATGTTACCGAATCGATTGGTTGTAAAATTATATTAACCTATCAACAAATGACTGAGTTATTATCGTTCAAAATTGTGACAGAAAATGGTTACGTGGCTATAGAAACTTTCAATTGACACCCGACCGCGTATAGTGAAGGTAAAGATTTTTATTTTAATGGGGTACGAAAAGAGCTCGGGTTTGATAAATTGCATACCTGACCATCTCTACCAAACATGTCAATACGAGATGTCGCTAAAAAGTTAAAGATGTCAAAAACCGGCCACAAACCGACACGAAAATGAAAATATCACTGCGAAACCCCGTGTCACATGCTGTTGATCATCAAATCGTGCTGCATCATGATTGATATAAACTTATGTTATACTTTCTGGGTAAGTATATTTCGTTGTCAAATCTAAGTTCAATGTCCTGGAGGATACTCGATCGGATTTATCGAAATTTTCGAAGCTTTTCCTGATCTGGCAGACGATTTGCGGATGTGGTGAAATAAGTGAATTTTTCTTCACTTCTGGAACAATCGATTGGGCGATTTGTACAGAAATCATTTAAAAAAATATGAGCTCACCATATTCACTGGAACTACGCCCTGTTGAGCACTGATATCGGTTTCGTCTGTGAGTAAAAACTAAAACGTTATTGAATGGATTTTGTGTGGAAAAATTAACAAATTCAATATATGTGGCGAAATCAGACCAGCAGAAAAGGTAAAAAGTCAGTGTTGACCAGCGCGGATTTGGACAAAACTTTGCACACGTTTTCAGTACGACAAACCAATTGTTTACGCGGATGGAGAGACCAATTTGACTGAACATATAATTAAAACGGGAGAATGTTTTTTTGCATGAAATCGACTGAGAATTCTAAAAAACAAAATGCTGAAAAAAATGTTGAATATTTTTCCCAAGAACTAGAAATTAACTTTGAGAATGACGAGGAATGAAATAAAGTCACTGAAAAATGGTTCAACTCGCAGTAAACATGCATAGTAAACCGTTCCAAAATTGTGTTTTGAAGTAACTAATTTATAAAATTTATAGCAGTACCATTCGTTTAGTAATGAATCGTTAACGAGTTTCGATAGTATTTTTTTTCTAGGTCAGTATCATGATGTGGTAAAAACTAGAAACAAATGTCTTAACACGACACAATGTTAACTATTCCTATAAAATTAATTCATCACCTCAGTTGATCATTGAAGCACTCATTCTAACTCAGCAGAGAAAATTATCAAGTTTGCTTTAGTTTCTTTCATCTCATTCTTACTGATTTATAGAGCAGCATGAAATGGTTGTCTAATCATACAACATTTTATCTGCAAATTTAATCAAAACCAAACATGAAACATTCTTAGTCCGTGTGTTCCTTGGTACATGTTCAACTCCAACCAACTGGCGTTGGACCCCAGAAAACTTACATTCTTCGTGATGAATACAATTTTTTTGAACTACTTCGCAAACACACTGATTTATCTTTGCCCATATAAATGAGTAGTGTTTTCCATTCCAACGTAGATAAGATATGCTAATAGACTAATGGCCTGTTAGGTGTTTTCAATGCGGCGCTCCAGCTTCCAGACAGCACGTAGTAGAGCCTAAAACATTAGCTTATTCCTCAGACATTGATGGTACTTCTCGAGAATAGGCATGGACAGGAGAGTTGAAAACCCGTTAGAATGCATGGACAGACAGAACTCACGTAGTCCGGTACCAGGAGGACATTGGTATTTTGATGACAGTGCTTATAAATTATAAAGCGACATTTCAAATTTTCTCTAGCTACAGACAGTGCTACTTCATCGTTGACTTCGGAGGTTCGCACTGCAGATTCAAACCACCTCGCCGATGCAGTAAGCCATGCAATAGGGAAATGGTACATGTTGTTACTATTACTGTTTGGCGACTGTTTTCACAGTAAATCGAGATAAATTAGCAGCCTACTCGGCTTGATATTTCAGGTTTGCATTAGGACGTGGTCATCAGTGTGGTGACGCCACACGGTTTCGATTGTAGTTTCGGTCGTGGTTCGATTTAAGTGCAAACTTGAACGACGCAAAAATTAATCGTCAACGATAATCGGCTTTATGGCGAGAAATAAATCAGGCGCTGTTGAATGGCCAGTAGTAGGTACATAAATAACCGACAGTCGTAGCATGAATGGTACGTCGCAGGAAAACAGATTGCCAGAAAAATAAGACATTATTAAAATAACGTCGAAAGAAAGTGGCTGGCATCGTAAAATGTGATGGCAAATTCGCAATAATTATTGTAGCTTATTGAAATGAATTACACATAAACAACCGGTTGAGATCGTAATTTGTCAGATGGTTGACATTTAACGAGATACTTAACTTACAGTCGGATGCAATTCAACATCCTTGTTCCGTTAATCACTATCGCCCTTTTACTCGATTGGTGATTTTTCATATGATCACAGTAGCTTTTGGTTTGTTGGAATTTTTTTCCTGGATGGTTTCAGTCATCAAACTGAGCCAGACAGCACAACATCTTTATTTCTACTTTTGATTCTATTTTGAGCTCCATTTTGTGATCCATGTTAAACTGGAAAAGATTCAAGTTACACGATACATAAACTGCGTATTTTTAATGCGGTCGCCATAAGTATGAACCAACGCAACGCGGACGCATGTCTCAATTTTCCAGAACAAACGAAAGCGCTTTATTTTATTCGGTCGCCCTTCTGACTATTGTTGGGGAAAATCACGTGACTGCACGTTTTATGTTTATTGTTGACTCGCCTTGACAGCGCGTATTACATGGATTAGAAGCTGACGGTCTTTTATTTACCAAAAAAAAAACACAGATTACAGTTTTCTTGAATTATCTTTCATTGTTCCATGAAATAAAAACTGCTTCCATAAGTTTATATATGGATTCTGTTTGTATATTCTTGACATTGGATCTGAATCAGACTATGGTTTGTGATTATCATGCGGCAAACAAAGTTACGATTTTTTAGATAAAATTTCAAATAAAACGGTTGAAAATTTTTATTAGTTTAGCTTGAACGAAGTTTATGTACCACGGTTTGTCGAGACAATTAATTTGCTAATTTAAAAAGGTTTTTCAGTAGGTTCTTGACGTACGAGACTACCGATCTTGATCAGATTGTCCAAGAAATCAAATATTTTTCAAACTAAACGTTGGAAGTATTCGATCAAGGGTTTTTGAATCACATGGTGCTGCTATACAGTATTATTGATTGAAGTGTACGCCGATAGTTATTACTAATCATCCAAGTCGAAGTATGTGGAGCTTGATTGACTTGTTAACCATTTCTGGAATTTGTCATATGACCTAATATCGTATCGATTCAAATCGAAAGACGAAAAGACGCGTCAAATCGTATTCAGTCAGATTCGATTGAAACTTCCTGGACATGCAAACTTTGTCACAAAAAGCCACTTTGCATACTTTGTTTTTCCTAATTTGATCCTGGCGGTCTTTTGAAAAGGGCCAAACTAGCAAGTAGCTTTTGTTTAGTTTTTGTTGTTTTGTTAGACCGATTTTCACAAACTTAGATTCAAATGAAAGGCCGTATAGTCCCATAAATCGCTATTGATTTTATTTTTATCCGATTTCCGGTTCCGGAATTACAAGGCAATATGTGCAAATCTATGAGAAAATGCGCACTCATTTTTTTCGGAAATTTCTCAACCAATTTTTACAAACTAAGATGCAAATGGAAGGTATTAAAATTCTCCAATAAGTCCTCGAAAAGTTGATCCAGATCCGACTTCCGGTTCCGGTATTACAGACCGATTAGTGAAAATTCTCAATTTCATGAGTATTTTTTCACAAGCGATTGCGAAACGAGGAGCACATGCAATTACTACTAAATCCATCTAATAGGCAGATTTGTTAGTTAGTTAGTTAGTTAGTTAGTTAGTAATTTGCAGATTTGTTAGTTAGCTACTTTGGGACTACTAGTCCTAGGTTTCCGCTTCCGGAAGCACCGATAATAGTGAAGAAAAGCTCCAAAACCGGAACATACTTCGATTTCTCAGCAACGGTTAAACCGATTTTCAAAATGATTCAAATTAAAGCTCTCAGTTTCTTAGAAGACACTGTGCAATTTCATCCAGATCCGACTCCGGGTTTCGAAATTATAGTGCAATGAGTATCAAAATTTTCAAACTGTCATACAAAATGTCATGCAAAATCGGTACGCATTGGTACGTGCTGGTAAGGAATAAGAAAACGCCACCGCCTAGCACACAGCTTGCTAAGTTCAATTTTGTATCACGTGCAGGGTTGCCACATTCAAATCTATATAAACTTTACATAACTGTTTCCAAATTGAAATGGTGATGGTAGTTATGGTACCAGAGAAAGTTTTTGATTTTATTCAAGCTTGAAAAAAATCTTGACAGAATCTTCTAGTGATGTTTTCGAAAATATAGGTAATATGAGAAAGGTATCATTATACCACATAATCCACCTAAAAGTTATTTTTTGCTTAAAAGTGCTCATCTTGCAATGTATGAACGGTTGGTGGGTAACATAATCATCTATCTTGGGACAAAATTTCATAAAAATAAAAAATGGCATTTATTGTAAATCGGTTTTAAATTTTTAAGGTCAATTTTGTTCAGTGTAGGATTAGGATTTTTTCGTTACTTCTACTCGAAAATTTGACTGATTTTATGAAAATCACTAGTACAACACTTTTTTGTAGGATTTATCGTTTTTCCACTAGAACTATTTGAAAAAAAAGGTTTGAACAGTTTGGCCCTTTTGAAAAGACAGTCTAGATCAATTTTGGAAAAGCACAAAGTTTCATTGAAATCTGAGAGAGTGTTGTTCGAGTTGGCGCAAAATTCGTCTATATCTATCGATCTAATTTTAATTTGTATAACCGATAAACCGTAATTTAGAACCATTTTTGTTATATTTTTAGAGTTCTATTTATTTCTATAATACGACATTCACGTAATAATTGGGACAAACGGGTTTTAATTTATACGCTTTTGAAACATTTGACAGGTTAATACATTTTCTTTTTATTGGAAACTCGATTATTTCTACTATAACCGAGACAGAAGTTTTATCAGAAGATGTTAGTAATAAAGCACTCTGATTAATTTTTTTCTTTGAGTTTTCACCTAAAACTTGATAAAAATTCTAATATACAAAGAAATCTAAAGAACATCTTTTTTCCTGTTTAACAACACAGTTTGCATGTATATTTATCTAATCTAGTGAAATGAAAAATAGTTTTCATTGTAAAATGATTATTGTGTTTACCGTAGTGATTTCAAACATTCAAAACCTGTTTTATTCAACCTAGTGATATAAGGTAGCCTTTCTGATACCTTTCATTTTCTCATAAATAGGGCTACGGTACCCCCATTCGTCTTAGCTCTAGTGGTCATTTCATATACGAAAACGCGTGATGATGATGCGTGCACACTTCATAGAACAGTGGTGTATCTGTGTAAAAGAGAAGAGCTCTCGTTGATGTTGTCAGTGCAAGGGGAAAATTTTTCATGCTCTTCGTCACACAGAGGAGATGGACATCTCTGGATCTGCTGTCTCTGTTTGATAGATTGACCTTAAGGGAAATATGAAATTAGGTAAATTCGTTTCGAGATGTTGTGTCGTGATAACAGCAGTATTGAACAATCGTCGAAATATTTACGATATTACTTTTTAGAGCCAGAGCAGAAATATTGTATCCTATATTATTGCAATTCGTTGATAAAAAGTCGAGTAATCGGCCAAATGCTATGGCAACTCTACTAATGAGATGACTATTGGTACAATAGCTCTATTACTGTGTAGTTCTTCAAAACATTGTTCTTTGACTCATTCATTGAATTTTTGATCACATATTACCCTATCATTCCGGAACCAGAGATCGAGTCCAGATAAAATTCAATTTCAACATATGAGATTATAAGACCTTTCATTTGAGCCTCAGTTTGTGAAAACAGATTCAGTCATCTCTAAGAAAATGAATTGAGTATCGTTCTGGAGTTTTATTCACTGTTTCTGGTACTTCCGGAATCGGAAAGTGGGACTCGATAATTGATGAGAGATCAGAGTGTGAAGATAGTGAAAGTCGCTATAGCCAAAGCCGGTACAATGGCCACATGCCCGTACCCAGGATTTCGTTTCGGGAGGGACCCAAAAATGGAAAAATAATGTTACTGAAGATTGCTTATGTACCTAATTCTCGGTGGATTTTGGTATTCCTGCCATCGGAAACCGAAATTGTCGGAATGACTTTGTTTGGATTGATCAACGAACAAGATCTGAAAACTAGAATATTTTTGCTAAATTTTTTTTTGAAAAGCTTTATTTGGATAATCACTTCTGAATAAAAAAATCAAGATTGAGATTAGTGCGGATTCCCTGTAATTCCAGAGCCTTAAATCGGATTGTAATTAAATTCTGGATTTTTCTATGACATCTTAAGCCCTTTCATTCGAAACTAAGTTTGTAGAAATCGGCTCGTCCAAAAATTTTAATTGCTTTTGCGCTAATCACCCTATTATTCCGGAATTGTAAAACGTATGCGAAAAAAAACAGGAATTTTTTTATGGGCCCACAAGACCTTTCATTCAAAACTATGATGTCGTTGAAATCAACCAAGCCAGTTTTCGGAAAAGTAAGTGCCAGGCGCGTAACCAAAAATTTTTGTCCGGTGTTTGTTTCCATCAATTTCTATATGAATAGAAAGATGTATAACATTACTTAAAAATTTTTGGTTATAAAGTCGTTTCTTGAAAATTAAGTTTCGGATGGGGTTTGAACCCCTAAAACACCTACATGTTTACGCGCCTGGTAAAAAAATTTACATATACACATACATTTTGCCTTCTAAACGACTTAAGTCGAATGTTATATGACAATAGCCCTTTCGGGTCACGGTTGATTTTTACTATGATTGCATAACCTACCTTTATGAGAAAGACAAAATGCCTTTTTGATGTGTTAGAAGATTTTCAATCATTCTCGAATTCCAAATTATTTGTTAAATAGTGTCAGTTTATTGAATAAACATAAACTGGGAGGTTTTCGCATTTGTTACTTATAACCTAGCTGTAAGGTATGGTCTATAGTGGTTCACACATCTCAACGTAAAAGGGTTGTTCAAAATGCATCAAAATAAAATATTCGGCAAAATTCACACATTCAACCGATAATCTCCAAACTTTCAAGGAATCAAATCAAAGATATTATTTCACTTTTTCCATGTTCGCTTTATTCAATTTCAATACTATATCGAAATGCTCGAACCTTCCTCTGAATTTTTAATGATCATTCACGGTTTTCTCAGTCACTTTTCAATTGGCAAACAATTTATTTCTAAAATTGCCCGACTTTTCGACCGATTTTGATTGCACTTTTCAAGGGAAATTTAGTATTATCGTTTTTGTCGAAGACGTTGATAACGGTAAGACGTTCGATGGTTTTGTACGGCATGGATCATTTCGTAATTAGATAATTCAGTACGAAACGTTGCATTTGGCGGTCGATATTAGTCGCGGAAACTATGGATGTAAACTTTCTTATCAACGTTCAGTTTGGATTTGAACTTTTAAAGCTATCTATGCCGTACAAAACCATCGAACGTCTTACCGTTAGCAATCAACGTCTTCGACAAAAACGACAATACTAAATTTCCCGTGAAAAAAGGCACCAAAGGCGGGCGAAACGTCGAGCAATTTTAGAAATAAAAATCGTTTGCCAATTGAAAAGTGACTAAGAAAGTCGTAAATATTCATTAAAAATAATTTTCCAGTCGTTACAATTACCTCATACTTCCTCTCAATACTACACATAGGGTCTCGTATAACATTTGAACTAACATTTTTTTTTGCGTAGAAATTCTGCTGGCCCAGTACTTTTCAATTGGCTACAGTACCGATGCGCTCGGGGGATTGAAGTCATTGGCCTCAATAACCGTGTACCTCTCCAGATCGTTCTTCGAGTAATGGCACGAGGCTAAATTCGACCAGAAAAATATAGGACTACTGTTCGACCTTAGCAGTAGAAATAGACGCCCTTGGTGGAATTCCTTTATGTATACGTGCCTATTGACCGTACCGGTTGTCATAAATGTAGTGCTTCGCTTTCCACATGAGCAAATTGATTACCAAATAATGTATTTTTAGGCATGACTTTAACATGACAATGTGGTTTTGTGAACATCTGTGTGTAGAACTCCCGCTCACGTGATTTTTCCACCATATTCTACCGTTCATTTCGATTCAAGGCCTTTTAAACTTTGTACGTGTTTTGAAAGTTTCGATTGCAGGTTTTACGTCACATTTATTACATAACTATTTGGATGCCTCATGATAGCTTCACTCTTAAAAATAAATGAAACTTACACTTGACGAAAATTCAAGTATGCCGTAATTTCTTGGTTGATGATAGAGTATTACATCTTTTGACATGTAAAAATAAATATTGTGTCTGTTTCGATGTAAGCGTCATCTAAATTGGCTGTGAAGTTAATGTTATAGTTCATATTTACTTGCTTTGAGGTGTAAATTTAAGTGAATTGTGACGTTCTTTTTATGTGCATCTATCGAAACGTAAATTTAACAATTTGTTCAATGTGCTTCGAATTACCTACTTGTGATTCTTTTCACTATATAGAAATCCATTTCGGTCAACAGTTTAACGTTCGTTGTGCCGATTTTAAACACGAAATACCTAAGATTGTTCAGATCCCAGCTTCCTACCGATAACTCGATGAAACAGATTTTCAAGGTGCATGCGCAAAATTATTCTATGCCGCTGATGTTCTTACGACTCCCTCTTCCCATCGATTGCAAAACTACTACTATCACTTACACAATATAAAGATTACACATTGTATTAGTTTTTCTAATTAAAATTACCCAATGGGTTAAAAGTTACAGCCATTTGAAAGTGATGTAATTTGAGTCCAAGCACTCTTTAATTATTCCATTAGCAAAGTTACATACCGAGTCTTGGACAATGACAATGAGATTAAAACTGAAACTCGATGCACAAAGATTGCATTGGCGCTTGATTTCCAGCAAACTGAAATGTAAGAGTACGAATTGATATGAGACGGAACAGCAACCACATCGGTCTAGGTTTATTCGTTCGATAACTTTTAATATTTGTTTGATCAGTTTGGCTGTCCATTGATATAACGATCAACAAAGTGAGTAGATAATCCTTCTTATGAATCTAACAATTCTGTGCACTTCGTTTGCTATGATGCGCACTAAAAAGTACGCATACTTAATTTATTCTGTAGCTTTTTAATATCTTCAACATTACGCTTCTATACACTTTGCGCTTCCACTTTGCATTTTAAATATATTTTCTCTTCAATTCATTTCAATGGGTGTACCGAAGCACGCCGGGTTGAGCTAGTGGCTCTTATTTGGAAAGCAAAATGGCAGGAATAAAAGAACTTGTTATGATATGCGCGTTCTTATTTCTTACTCGTCATTCTTCTTTTGCATAGAATTTCATCGAGCTCATCACGTAAAAAAATAACTCGAAATTAAGAAAAGAAACATCCGGATTGATTATCAATTTTAGTTGTATTTCCTTTGCAATGTAGAGCAGATTCCATTTTACCATAATATGATCAGTAATTTTTTTAATGTCGATTCTAGATATGCGAATCTCATACAGATCTTTAAAGTTTCAAAATATTGATCAATTCCTCCTTGTAATTGTGTCACATGAACAAGTTAAACATTGAGTAGTACAGAGACACACGTAGGTATTGTTGGGTTATCTTGTTCGCGTAAATGTCCCAGACAAACAGAGCAAACTGCAATCAAACCTCATGGAAACGAAGCTGTGCAGTGCCACAGGAAATACAACGGCACTTTTCTGTTGTTATCACACCCTTGTCAGCACTATCAGAAAATCATCAGCGAAGGAGAAATAAAGGAAGGGAAAAATCAAAACAAACTTTCCCCCTGAACCACGGAAATCGTTAGTGAAGTATGGAGTGTAGAACAATCTAGTATATAGCTATCCTTGTAGGATGTCAGCCTCCTCGAAGAATGAGTCCTCTGCTTTGCTGTCGGCCCTCGAGGAGGTTGGTTTTCATCCATCGACTTGAATTGAACGGTGATCAAGAAAAGTCGATAACGAGTGGCACCGACGTCAGTTTTGCCATCGACCTTGAGTCTACAGCTGGAAGATGCTTGCTTGGCACGGCGACGAAGTAATGTGAAATCGATATGATACAGATCAGTTACGAGAGGCGCGACAAGTTCGAGACGACTTTCGCTTTGACGGATGAGCTAATTAGGAGGAAACAACTTTTTCTTTGCGGAGAACGAATTAATTAAAAATAAACATCTTTATGATGATCAGGAACACTATTTATACTGCAGAACAAAATCACCTATAAGTAATTCGGAAATCGTATCCAATTATATTTTGATGTGTGCTGCCTTCCAGCACTATAACTTTGCGGCATTTCTTTTCTGTCGAACAATCTGATTGTATTTTGTACAAGACATCTGATACGATAGTATGGAACAATATTTTTTATTATTTCTTTTATTGCTCCGATCGGCTCTTCTACGGTAGTGGCAATCGCCAGTCGAGCTGGGGAGCGGTTGATTCATGGTTCAGTTATCCTCAGTTCGGATTGTGAATGGCAGTTCAAAGCCTCAAGAAGACCTCACACGTACCGATTTTCAATAGTCTCTTCTGTTAAACGCTCATTACAAAACGGTACCCGAGTGCACCAATAGTGTGGAAATACTGGCACCCGATTTGTCACACTGTTACTGATATACGAGCCGATAGACTATTAATCTAAATATAAATATCAAATATCGCGGAGTTGTACCCAGAGGGCTCCTTGAACTGTTTACCGCTGGAGACCGTTACTGAGACTGAGTATTTTATGTGAGCCGGTTTTATTACGCTTCGACTCCTTGTAAATAGATTTACGCTTGTTTGGTCGAACTCTTGAGGATAATATCACGAGACGGTTCAAAATTCTAAATTGAATACACGATTATGACGCGGTGTTTTGGATGGAAGCGAAATGTAATCGGTTCAAATGAAAACCTATCCTAAATCACCCAAGTGAAGTGGTTGACGCAATCTTTGAGTAGTACAAATATGCATTGATGCAGTTGGTTGCAAAATTTTGTCTTCGAACCGAATGTCGCTTTAAATAATTGTATGTTAGCATACCGCCGATGCACTCGAACTTTAGCCGTTTGATTATAAACACATTTCCCTTTACTATTTGAACGATTTGAAAACCAATAAATTTACAAATTTGAAGCACTTTGAAGTGGACCTGGCAACAATGTTCTATAGGTATTATCGAACAATTTAATTTCTATGTGCGAAGTTATTTGAGCTACTGAAAGAATTTTTTAATGGAATGTGCTTCAGCATGCAGGGAATTGAAGGAATGACAATGACATTTTTCGTGAACATTCAGGGGTTTTGTTTGTTTGTGAAAAAATCACATATTTTGTTTCTATTTCTTCGCGTTTCGCCTTCGGCTCATCAGTGTTTGAAGCAGTTCAAAAGTGCAAACTTTGCGTCTGCTTTGTGGTTTAAATTGACATGCTAGGCGCACTGATGAGTCGAAGGCGAAACGCGAAGAAATAGATTTTTGTTGTGTTTTTGGAAAACATCATATAATGTATAAATTCTTCCGTATTGTATCAGTTAAAGAATTCAACCAATATCAACATTAATTCTGCCAGTATTTATTCTGTCGAAATAATGCTCTAGTGGGATAATAATACCCATAAGTGCATAGAAAATAACCCTAACCGATATCACGATAATATATTGGTAATATTTTTTCTTGTACCATTTCTATATTACTTGTATTATTTTTAATCAATGTATGCAGAACATCGCAACCCGGGTCTCATCAGTCAGTTCCTTAGTTTCAGAAGAACTGTAATACTAGCTTTCTAGAAAGTTGTTGGCCTGTCCTGGAAATCCACAAGGCAGCACCCTCGACCCTCTAAAGTTTCTCTTGTATTCGGACTTCGTATACTCCGATTTGGATGAAACTTTGCACATATCTTCAGTACCATTTGTTTGGTACGAATGGACAGACTCCAGACAGATTTTGAAAAAGGGTGGATGTATTTTTTGCATGCCTTTTCTTTAAATCGTTCTAAATCAAAAACTGTTGCTTGTACAAAAAAGTGTCTACGAAAAAGTTGCAGGAAACCAATCGGATACTCTGAAAATAACATACACTGGATAAATAAAATGTTTAATAAATAATTGGAGAATAATTCTAACAAATGCATTTTGAAAGGCGCGCTTAGTTTTTTATTTTTCAATATTTGTATTTTGAGGCTGTTAGTAACTTGTAAAATGCAATTACATCTGCCGAACGTAAACGAGTTTCGACTTAAACTGGCCGATTCAGGTGATGGTAAAGACAGTAAAGACGTTGCACTTCGGTGCAAATAATAAAAGTGTTCTGTATGTAGCAGAAACTTTATGTCTGCCTAGCGGTTTATGTTGAGCTGCTATATTACATAACAGTTCAACATAAAATGTTATGTACTGACGATTCGAAGACGAAACATAAAGTATAGAAATCGGTTATGTGCCCTATGCACAAAATAGGATAACCCCTGAATGACCATCACCTGAATCGGCCAGTTTAGGTCGAAACATAAAGTATAGACTAAAATATGATTTTATCGAACAACAAAGCAATAAATGTCACCATTGCAATGCTTCACATTGAAGTAGCCATTCTTGAGATATGTTGAAATGGAATTCAAAGAACTGAGTTTTTTTGTAGAATTGCGCTGTTAAGAGGGGGCACTTTATAAAACGGTAGAAAAATGGACAATTTACTTTGTTTGGTTGCACACAAAAAGCAAAAGACACAAAAATCTTTTTTGGAGTATCTGTTGATGCACAGTTAAGGATTAGAAAATTATTTTTCATTATTAAAAAATGTACTTAATCCACCTAGCAGTGAGATGATACCTTTATTTTTATCAATCAGCATGTGTTTTTCTCGTGAATATTCTTCGTTGCGTTTAGTTTCTATGAAGTTATTTTATTGACCGTCGTTTTGTATAAAATGTAATAAAAATTCTGAAACTGTAACACGAATCGATGATTGAAATTGTATAAAATCTTAAAATTATTTCTTTCAATCTAAACGTGTGACAATCGATGAGATATAGAAGTGAGAACCTCTTTAAAGTTTTTGTCATTATTTGTGGTATTTTCAGAAACGGTATTCAGATACCAGCATAACCAAAAATAGTTCGTATGTCCATGAATTAGTGTAACGAATAAATTGAAATAGTTTTGAGTTCAGCTTTGAACATTTTTTTGGTATCGTTATTTTCTACGACGGTTTGAATTTTAAAAACTCTTAACCCTGTAATTTCAAAATTAGAAGTCAGAACCGGATCAAATTCGCCAATTTTGTATAAGACCAGAAATTTATTTTAATTTGAAATTTTGTTTATCAATTCTTTTAGCTTCTCTATTTTCGATACTTTCGGAAACGGAAATCAGAAATCGGTGTAGCCGAAGTCAGTTAAATTCGCCTAATGGATTGTAAACCATTTCATCAGATTCGAAATTTTTGAAAGTTAGTATAGCCTCTATATAGTATAGTATATAGTATCTTATGAAAATCGTAGTGCGTTTCGACATAAAATTTTTGTGTACCTTCCGGAATCGAAAATCGAATACCATTAAAACTGTCATAAGTTTATTTGGTCATCGACTCTCAAAATCTGTGAACCCGATAAATTTATGAGAAATTTTTACACTAATCACCCTGTATCTCCTGAACCGGAGGCCGGATCTGATTTAAAAAAAAAACAGTTTTTATAGGACCTTTAGACCTTGTAGTTGAATGTTAGATGAACGAAATCGGTTCAGCCATCTACGAGCAAAATGAGTGACATTATTTTAATTTCATTACAAATATCATCCTGTAGTTCCGGAACCAGAAGTCGGATTTTAATGAAATTCATAAACCTTATATGGGAGCATAGGACTGTTCATATGAGTCTAAGTTTGCAGAAATCAGTTGAGCCATCTCCGCGAAAAATTATTAGACTTATTTTTCACTCACAAATTTGTTTATCTCGACGAACTTCTTCGAATGATATAAGGGTGTAAGAAGTTGTGTTCTTTCAGCAATTATTGTTGCAAGCAGTATAAATCAATAAAAATATTGAATATTATTATGAATTTGAAAATACAGCCATCTTTCTAATACATATGTCATGTTCGAACGATTATGTTGCCAAAAACGAACCGTGTTAAAATCGAATCGTGATGGAAAAGAGTGATGTGCATAGTCTCTTTGGTGCTAAGAAACAATTGCATAAAACAGTATTGAAAATCGTGTTTCACTTTGCTCCGAAACATAGCTTTATCATCAAGCGCGTAAAACTCCTATTACTGGAATAAGACGAAGAGTAGCTCACACAAAAATGTCGATATCTCCGTTAAAAATGGACGGATTTTGACAATCTAAAGCTTGTTGGACAGCTATTACCGCGTGGAATCTAAGTTTAAAAACATATTTTATTTTCATGGTCAATTGTGACAAATATTGTCAAAAAAATTTAAATTTCGGCATAAAACTTCGTATAACTCAAAAAGTAAACATCCTATCTCAAAACCATTCAATAGCGTTCAGGGTGACGGGAAGACCTTTCATTTGCGACTAGTTTAATTAAAATCGGTCCAGCCATCTCTGAGATCTCGACCTCTATTTTTTATATTTAAAAAAAATGTAAAAAATGCTAAATTGTGGATTCATGGAGCATCTCCCGAGACAAACACATATACAAGGAAAACAGGGGTTATCTTTTTGTTTCTATTAAAAATAAAATATTGTAGAAAAACACGCTTCAAAGTTCATACACTTCAAATAAATGGTCTTGCGTGAATAAATTCAATGAGTTATAGCTCCAAAACTATTCGTAGCTCGACATGTTGTTTTTAGATAACATATATGAAATAAATTTCTTGTTATGTTCCTCTTGAAGATACGTTGTTTTTTTTTACCGTGAATGTTTACTTTACTAAGGGGCGCTTTTTCAAAAATTACCCTGTACAAGAATATGTAGAACTTAATCGCAAACATCTCTTGTTGTATTTAATGCAGCCACACAGTTTTTCCCCCTTATCATAGGAAATATGGTCAGCAATTTATGAATAAACTTTCAGTAGTATGCGATAACCACAAATAACTCATCATTGAAGTTTTCTAAAATGTTTGGTATGAACAAGCATTAAGGTGAAATTCAGTGCCAAAGCAAGGCACGCAAAATTCATAACACAAGAATTGGATACAAAGCGTAGCGTGCAAAACCGTCACAGAAATACGAACTATTTTCAGTGGTTGAGCGCAGTGGAATAACGACACATTTGATTCGCAAATAGTACAGACACTAGCGACGGTCAATTTAGTCTATCAAATCATAACCAAAACGATTTTATAATTGATTTTCTCGCCTATAGCGAAATTATTCATTCATTGTTATAGACCAAAATCTTTGGCATGATGACAATACTTCATTTAGCTGATTACAATTATGCATCGTTTTATAAAATAACTGAACTCATTTTTTATGTGTTCAATTTTAATCCGAGAACTATAGATAGAAGTTGTTTCAAATAAACCTAATACCTTGTTCACACTACGAGTTAAAACGAGTTTTAACTCTGATTTCATGTTTTATGTGAAATAACATGTTTTTCTTCCGTGTTATTCCATATTCAGAAACGTCACATTAAAACATGTTTTCCCAAAATAACATGATATAATGATCAGTCAAGCACAACCCTGCTAGCATTTTCCGTCATTTTTCGACTATGTCAATTGACAAGCTTTTATCGAAACAGTTTTCTATCAGAGTATCCATGACAAAACAGAACAAGAAACTTGTACAACCATGCTTGTTTTTATGTTTAAAGGCATGACTTTTTTGGTCATTTATTGCTGATAATATTTATTTCACGTAAATGTCCAAAGTTTCGAAGCAAATACTCTTCGAAACGTTGACAACTAACGTGATTTAAACATTTAAAACCAACAAACGGCCAAAAACCCTTGGTTATAAGTGAATAATATTTTACCGTTTCTCAGGAATTTTTGAAGGAATTATAGATACTAGTATTAGAATTCTTGAGATTCAAGATGACGGTTTTCGGTTTTTAGATATTTTGTCAAATTGCTTATTAGTTTGTATTTTCGATTTGTTGTGAATTTATCTATTCTAACTGAATTTATGAATGAACATTGCATTTTATTGTCATCGTGATCGGCCTTGTTCTGCAAGTGAAATATTGAAAGTTTGCAAAATTCACACAATCAATCAACTAGTATGTACGACTATCGATATTTAGAAGTGTGAAAACAGCAAGTCAGTTTTATTCGTATTCTCGTCATTCAGTTATGTCTCTGACATTACCCACCCACCTATTTTAGTGTGGTAAATCGTTATGTTAGACACTTTTTGATGTACAGTTTACAGACTATGAGTTGCAATGATTTCAAGAAAGGGCACGCAAAAATTTAACTTCTCTTTTTAGCGGTCGATTTGGTCTCTACATGTATACGTGCAAAAAAAGGTTGTCATACTGAAAATGAGTTTCATCCAGAGATATGTGAAGTATGATGGCTTGCTACTAATTTCTGAAGTTGTCTAAAGAAACTTAAAAAAGTTGGCTAGAAATAAACCAAGTTTATTGTAAAGTTAACAGTGCGAAAATACTTTTTGTCGATTCTATTTTCTCTCATATATCGAAACAAACTTCTTGCTGTTGCACCATTCTTACACTGACTTCTTTAATGTATCCATCGTTTCGATAATATTACTAACGAGTAACAGAATGCACCCAACAACGAAAACCAATAAAGAAGGTATTTTTCTTTTCGATTATCCTTACAATGCCCAAAATTGGAAGCCGCCCTGTCGCACTAATTTATTACCGTGGAACATCGATCCCATCATTTACCTTATCAACACACTTCAATCACCTGCGGTGCAAAGTGCGAAGCCGGTCGCGAAAATAAGCGAATATTTATAGCGAATAATCACCATTATTAAGTAGAACACGACCGGCGACGATCGTTGCTCCCATTTTTTCTTATCTCCTTCTGATACCTGAAGCCTTAGGAAAGCATGACGGTCCTTCTGTATAGAATCACACGAAAAAAAAAGACGTACCAAAGGATATTCTCGCAAAGAGTAAGATTGAAATCTCGACAAACCCGGAGTAAGGAAAGGTGCAAAGTGTAAACAAATCGGCGATAATAAACGGTGATAAAATTGAGACGAAGGAAGGAAAACAAAGCACTTCTTAACGCTCGTACGGAGTGGACGTAAAACCGCAACCTTATTATTATAACTTTTATTTGGGATCGTTTTCATTGTAAACAGAATCCATCCCGCGCCTTGGGGGCATTTTTGATTATTACTTAGTGGCAGCATTCGGTGCATTCTTTTCATTTCTGGATTTCGGCTGAAGAGAAGAAAGGAACGATTAATTCGATGCATCTCTTCACTCCTGCTAAATTCACGTGGATCGTCATCATTGAGGCGAATGGCTGTTTATTTTCTTGAGAACAACTTTCCGATCGTTTTTCTCATTTTAATTATACATGAATCAACAAATATTCCCCTGAAAATATTAAAATTAAGAAATTATAAAGCGATTTTCTGCTCTCAAGGAGTAGTAATATGATGAACAAATCAATTAGCCCAGAACCCTGAAAATTAGCATGTGTTGAAAATTCCGTATAGTGTTAGGCTCTGAACTAATAGAACTTTGAAATTCAGAGCTTTTTACTACATAAACACGTCTCCCGTAAAATATCTCACTGAAGGACATAATAACTGTCAGACCCTTAATGTACTGTCTCGAATTATGAAATAAAAAAAGTCTTCTGACAAATGATCTCTCATCAACTAATCACTATCATCGTTTCTTTCGTCTTGGTCTTGGGCACACTAGCCGGAAATAGATGATACAACTTCGGCACACTAGTTCTCGGAATTATCGCAACATGAACAATGGCAGAACGGGGCAAAAATCACATTGACATAATGCCCATTAAGGTGGAGGGGGGGTCTGAAATTAATAGTGGTCGTTCCGTAAAGCTTCCTACCATTTATCATTCCTCGATCGAATCTTTACCTCACATGGTGGCTGGCCTGGCCGGAACCCCGCAACCATCAAACTGTTGATTTTCCTGGTCATTCTCCGGGACAGTGCCAACGGACAAAGGAGCAGTAAAAAATCCGAAGATTGAGAGTGATAAACTTGTTCCAGACATCCACCTTCAGTCCGTATATCCGTGTTTCCACTAGACGTCTGGACGGGTTTCTGAAGCGTATGATTCCCGACCATGATAATATTCCAGCTCTTCTCACTTTCGATTTTTTATTTGCCATCATAATCCAGTCTAGTTTTATAGGGATTATTCGACCCTACCACTCGACTTTGATTTCGTGAATTGATACATTGTGCATGATAAAGTAATGATCAGTTTTCATTCTGCTCAACTTCGACCTTGGGCTGCAAAGTGTCCGACTTGGGTATTAAAACTCAACACATCGATAGACTAGCTAATACCGATCTTTCTGTCGCAAACTTTCCAACCATAAGTTTACAACATCGAATTTCATTTAGCCGAAAGCAGCTGTGACCCATCAGTAAAGTATCTTGTTGTGTCTCAACAAACAGAAACAAACAAAAAAGAATATGTCAAGCAGAAAAGTTGTTCACGAGCGCGTCAATTATTTCTAGTAGAAAGAGTACTCAAAGAAAATCCCAACAGTTCATCTCTGGAGCGGGCAAGTAAAAGCAATGACAAACTTTTTCACACAAAATTGTTCATATTCGAAAATGCCCAGTGAATATACAGTACCTATTCCATAGTTGCTCGCAGGGGATGACGGTTGCGAAGGGCTGGAATTTGCGGTCAAAGTGTTGACCGAAGTCTCGTTCTGGCATGTCCGGTAAATGGAAAAGTTTTCGCTGCCGGTTGGTTGGTTCGAAACAAATTTCCCTTGGCACACGAAAATGTCTGTGACTTTGAGCCAGAGTCGCCAGCAGATCCACCCTTGGGGGATGCTAACGTCATAAACGAGCCAATGAAGAATGTTTCATGATTCGTTCCCTACTTCAGCGCTCAGAAATAGTACTTTCCGTAACCGTTTGGGCAATAAATCAAAGTTTCTACTAAATAAGAAAATTATTTCTGTCTTTGTAAGGGAGTGCGATTCGTTTAACCCCACCCGAGACAAGTCAAATAGTAAGGTTCACCGCAGTGTCATTATTTTTCCTCATTTGAATTGCCGTGATCTTTTATTGCTTATTATGAGAACTGATTTATGAATGCAAAAGTTTTTAATTGGAAACATAAACACTCGACAAATACTTACTCCTTTGTATGAGTTACTGTTCTGAACAAAACCATTCTTTTGAATACTCTTTGCAGATATTTTCAGAACAGTTAAAATTCATCAATGTATGGTTCTTTACTGGAACGGTGGCGATATGTCCGGCTATTCCGAATAAACTGACGATCATTTGCTTCTCAATTCTTCGTGTACGAACAATTTTTTATTGGATTTGGTTCTTCTTAAAATATCGCAATTGAATTTCTCAACATTTTCGTTATTCAATCTACAAGCACAGCTTTTTGTGCTTATTTGTCAAATTATCTAACGCGAACTGACTTTGACTGCCAAATGTTCATGCAATGTCGAATGTACGCACGGAGAACCCGCAGATCACAAAATTACAATATTGCAATTGTTGTTTCACGCCCTGGTTGCTTCAACTAAAATGTTGTTGATTTAACTAACATATCTGTTGATTTTGACATAACCATTCAGGTAACCGAAATTATTGTATTCAAATGCTGTCACTTGCCGGAGAACGAAGACAGCAAAACTCAGAACAAAAAAACCTCTTCATTTCACCAGAAACGTTTCATATTGAAAATTTTCAATGGTAAATGAACGTCATTTATGTTAGTTACGTAGTGGTCGTTTTATGTAAGTGAAAGTATGCAGAAGAATAACAGTTAATTGTATAACAAGTTTTCCTTGTGTTAAATAGATAGTCCTACAGTATAAATAATTTAATTTCATCTGAGAGTAATGTATTCTAGGACAGTTCATGTCAATGTTATTAAAACCGCTTAACGCTTAAAAATTTGCTGCTAAAGGAAAGTGGTACTTTTTGTTTTTTCTTGAAAGTGTATCTGTAGCATTAGGTTTACCAGCGAGTCATTCTGCAAGTGAAGGAAAAATTTCCTAATTCCCTGTGACCATTGAGTCCCCTTTTGAGAATTGTAATATTTTGGTTCATTTCTATATCCTTTGTGAGTTTAGTGATAAAGATATAAGCAGTTAATTAGGTAAAATTTCGTTGTTCAAGCAGTGAACGATTAGCTGCCCCCCGAAGAGGCTAACAGTAAAAAATATTTATTGCAATTGGCGTCTTAAGTTCAAATAACTGAATAATTGGTTGAAACAACTGAGACATTTTTTTGCTTTCATGCATACAAGTAACTTTGCTGGGATTGTGTCTTTGCTCAATTGCACGAGTGACATCTCATTGAAACGTTTCATTGTTCGCTCAGGGTGTTTGGCATTGCTCAACTGAAACGTTTCATTACTTGTTGGGTGTCGTTGCTAAGCTGCCAGCACGATAAATCAAAAATGACAGATTAGTTAAAACAACAGTCGATTAGTTGTACCAAATTTTAACCAATCAAAATCAGAAAAACAACTAGTATTTTAGTTGTTCTGCGATCGCTGGCTTTTCCGTGCGGAAGTGAAACTAAGCAATGCTTGAATCTCACGAGAAGTTACATGTCGAAATCAGGTCATTCACAGCATCAATATTTTTTTACATAACTGCTGATTTAAAGCGTTCCTCTCAAGATTTGTCCTGGAATATACAACAACCACGTTTGAATCCAGTAAAATGATCAAAACACTGTGACCGCGAAATTATTAAAATTAAAAGTTACACAGTACGGTCGCAATTAACATTTTAACAACAAAGTTTCTAAAATAACTATTAAATTAGTTGAAACTCAAAAATTACTTTTTTGAGAAAACTCTTGTTTTTAGAGAATGTGTTCAGTTGGCGAATATCCTGGACACAAACCAGTAAAATTTCAATCCAACACGGCATTGGCAACTAATTTTGTGATTAAAATCGGAAAAGTAGACTCTATCTATCTGTCACCATCACTGCGTAAAGACAGCACAAAAACATTTTTTATGTTTTTTGATCATAGAGGTTTTAACCATAATGTCATTCGCCTCTTCAAGTCAGAAAAACTTTCTGACTCTATGTACGGGGTTGGGAATCGAACCCAGGTGGGCTGCGTGAAAGGCATCGACTAACCCATCACGCTATACCCGTCCCCACAGCACAAAGAAAACAAAACTGAAATTGGTTTTATTAACTAGTTTATTAGTCAAAAACTCGTGAGAAGTGTCAAAGCAAAACAATCCATTGAAAAGCTAAAAAGGATAGTCTCGATGAAACTGCTTGCAAATTGTTTTCATATTTTTTGCATGTGTTACGATATATCCATATTTAAATTTCTAAACCGATATCTAAAACCTGTTTTAATCCACCTAGTGTTGTAATGATGCCTTTCTCATGTACATATAATATTGTGGTATTCTATTAAAAATTTTTCTCTTCGATTTTTGAAAGAAACCAAGAGATTGTTTGTGCATAAAATACAGAATAAAACAGTGCTTTGATTGCATAGGTCATCCTTAAGAAAACGAAGTGGGTTCACTATTATATGCACTTCCGGCACCGGAACCCGAGAACCCTTATAATCAAAGTCGGTTCGTACGGCCACCAACTAACATGACACACAAACTCTTCTAGTACGCGCTCTAAATTACGATTTAAATGTTTGTTGCATCCGAGAATATTTGAAGAGACGGTGTACAATATTGAATACACTTTACCCTATAACTCCGGAACCGCAAGTCGGATCGGGATGAAATTCAGGAATTCCGTATGGGACCGGGAGACCTTTCATTTGAATCTAAGTTTGTGGAAATCGGTCAAACCATCGCTGAGAAAAGTGAGTGAGATCTATTTTGGTATATATGACCACTATTTCCGGTACTTCCGGAACCGGATACCGGAAACCAGGATAGCCGGAATCGGTTTGTTTAGTTGCCTACTGATAATGTCTATCGATTTGTGTAGTTTTGAGACCAGTTTAAGTAATTTTTTACGTTTTTTGTTTCGCCGGTTTAAGTGACGGTGTACAATATTGAACACACTTTACCCTATAACTCCGGAACCGGAAGTCGGATCCGGATGAAATTCAGGAATTCCGTATGGGACCGGGAGACCTTTCGTTTCAAGCTAAGTTTGTGGAAATCGGTCAAACCATCGCTGAGAAAAGTGAGTGAGATCTATTTTGGTATATATGACCACTATTTCCGGTACTTCCGGAACCGGATACCGGGAACCAGGATAGCCGGAATCGGTTTGTTTAGTTGCCTACTGATAATGTCTATCGATTTGTGTAGTTTTGAGACCAGGTTAGGAAATTTTTTACGTTTTTTGTTTCGCCGGTTTAAGTGACGGTGTACAATATTGAACACACTTTACCCTATAACTCCGGAACCGGAAGTCGGATCTTGATGAAATTCAGGAATTCCGTATGGGACCACGAGACCTTTCATTTGAATCCTAGTTTGTCAAAATCGGTTCAGCCATCTCCGAGAAAACCTTGTGAGATTATTTGACACATACACACACACACACACACACACATACATACATACACACATACACACACACATACACACAGAAACATTGCTCAGCATTGCTGGACTGAGTCGAATGGTATATGACACTTGGCCCTCCGGGCCAATTTTCACTAGTCGGTTTTTCAAGTGATTGCATAACCTTTCTATATGAGAAAGGCAAAAATGCCGTAAACTATTGATGGAAAGTGTATTTATTCAGAATTTGTGCGTAATAATGTTTTTACATGGAACAGTGAAGTGAGTTTCGAATGTTGCACTCTTATTGTAAAAGTCAAACGAAGTTCGTTGTATCTTCCAACCTATATTGCAACTGGTTGTAGTTTTTTTCAGCTGAAGGCTATATCCAAACAAAAAGAAAGGTAGGTTGTTTTTTATTCAAAACATAGTTTTGGTTCAAGCAAATAAGAACTTTCACAGTTTGTGTAGAATACTCGTAGTAGGCGGTTGTTCTTCTCTCTGGCTTCTTGTTATCTCATGGTATATTTAGCTCGGGCTACGCCTTCCGGAGTACTACTTATACTCGGTTTTTGTTTGCCGAGTGTTCCAAGTTTTCAGTGAGAGAGTCGATTTCGCTGAGTCGAAAGAAAATTTAGATTTGATTTAGAAGAAGAAATTAAAAAAAATTGGAGGGTTGTATTCAAGACACGACCGAGCACAATAGCATTAAAAATTAAACGTTTCTAGAGTCTTCATAATAAATATGATAATGATGATGATACACTAAACTTCATTACACTTCAAAGTTACTTGAAAGCTCAATTTTAGATACAAACACTAAAATTGAGCTTTCAAGTAACTTTGAAGTGTAGTGAAGTTTAGTGTATCATCATCATTATCATATTTATTATGAAGACTCTAGAAACGTTTAATTTTTAATGCTATTGTGCTCGGTCGTGTCTTGAATACAACCCTCCATTTTTTTTAATTTTTTCTTCTAAATCAAATCTAAATTTTCTTTCGACTCAGCGAAATCGACTCTCTCACTGAAAACTTGGAACACCTAAAGATTTAATCCTGAACAAATGAAACTATTTTATTTTACGATAAATAAATAATACTTAGTTACTTACATTGATTTTCGTTTTGGCATATTAGGAATATACGAAATGGATGCGCAACAAAATTCCGAAATGTTCATATTGTAACTTGATGTTATTAACACATGAATGAACATTGTCATAGTTACAACGCGTTTAGCCATCAGACGCTTGAAGCAAATGATAATTGAACTGAAACGGGCAGTTAACCAAATTCTAAGAGGGTTCCTATTCAAACGATACATGTAAAGCGCAGATAAACTTACCATGAGTTTATCTTTGATACTATATGATATTGCATCTAAATGTACTGTATATGTGAGCCTGTGGAACTCAATTATACTACTAAACCGAGTAGACCGCTTTTAGATAAGTTTCAGAATTTGATTTTGAATCTTTTGAAGCGTTTAATTCCTGGTGGGACAACAACTTGTTCAGTCATATTGTCACGTTTTGTTCGTATGGGAATTGAGATTCAAGTATGCAAACGGATCCATTGACAAATTAAAACATTTTTAAGCTTACAATATTGAAGCTTTGGAATCATTTAAATTAGGAAAATCCATTAACAAATCATCGAGGAACAAGCGCTGCAAATTAGATCCGAAAAATTAATCGCCGATAATTCTAAATTGGCCTGATAGTTACCAGAGAACCAAAATAAAATACTCAATTCAAACACAATTTTTCAATGGTATGCAATTGAAATATTCAAATGACGTCTCATAACTTATGAGTCATAAGTTTAAGTTAAATGTTTCCGAATCGATTGTTTGTTGAATTATATAAATCCATCAACAAATGACTGAGTTATAAGCGTTCAAAATTATGACAGAAATATGTTACGCGATTAGTTTTGCATGTTTTAAATTGACACCCAGCCTCGGGAAGCGAAGTGTAAGGCATTTTTAATGGCAAAATCGACCAAACACCAAAGACCAATTTAATGGCAAAATCGACCAAAAATCGGTAACCACGTTGATTCGGTTTTTCAATAGCTAGATGATATATAAGATACTCAAGCGAACACGGTGTTGCGCAGACAACAGGAAATTTCACCAACGCATAATACAAAAGCGACAATCCAGCAAGTGAACGTATATACAATTCAGTCATCAGCTACTTGTTTAATTCACAGTCAAACATCAACAAGGCAAAGCAATACTACGCAGAACGATGCGGTGTTTTTTATGCATGACGCAAAGCCTTCTATGCCGAACAAGAAGTTGACGTCATTTTGTACAACAGGGATTGGTGGATGAAAACATAGGTCGATTCCAACCATTTTTCCAATAGTATGCTATTGAAATACTGAAACGACGTCGTTATACATGTTTAAGTTAAAAGTTTCCGAATCGATTGGTTGTTAAATTATAACAATCCATCAACAAATGACCGAGTTATTAACGTTCAAAATTATGACACAAAAAGGTTACGCGACTATTTTTGAAACTTTTAATTGACACCCGGCCCCATATAGTGAAGAGTAAGGCATTTTTAATGCCAACAAGAAGTTTGTGTTTCGTTAATGTCTTTTTCCGTAAATACAACACGGGAAGTCGCTACCGTATTACTACCTGCCAATAGAGAAAAGGCAAAATTCTTTTCGGGAGAAGTGTGGTAGTAGTCATTACAGTGTTAAAGTTTTTTTTGTGACAGTGCGTCATATACCTGAAGATTGCAGAAGCCAATTCATTTTGGTTGAAAACAACATTTTTTTATTTATTTTTCTAATTTTTCTAATTCAACTAAAAAATTAGTTAAATGGAAATGGAGTTTGCCTTAGCTAAGAAATGGCAGCACGTTTAATTTGTGAATTTAACTGAAAAATAACCATTTCAACTAATTTTTTATCATTGTTAAGGATTAAAAAAAACTAAACTAGCATAAGTAAGATTTTTTTAGTTGTCTCAAAAAATAACTAACTAAAATCAGAAAATCAACTATGTTTTTCGCCAAAATGCTGATTTCGGTCGTTCTGTCTAGTCAATCGATACATTGCTGTTAAGAAAAACTACAAGGATCAGCCCCATGGGGTTGTTCGAGCCATTGATGTGGAACAAGGCAACCAAAATTTCTAATGATCTACAATCAAACAGTTCAATCAATCGTAACACTTTTGAATCCGCAATTGCACGAGAGTCTGCTCATGTCGTTTTCGTTTTTAAAATGCACTACACCGGTGTAGCGAAAGCTGCCCCTAAACCGTTCGTTTTTACCAATTGCACTACACCAGTGCTACACTTTTTCTGCGCCACTGGTGCAGCACTCATCAAAAGTTCGGTGTAGCTCTGTGCAATAGAATCGTTTATTGTAGTCAAGGGTTACTGTTTATGTTTTCATCATTTTTGTTCGTTTATTTATGCCATGGTGTACTGCCCGTACTTGCATATCTATCCCATATGGAAAATCGGCATGTCGAGAAAAAGACGATTAAAATTTTATTTTCAATTTTTTTGATTTATTGTGCTACCTAATGCTAAATCATGGTATTATTACAAGAAATATCGGTAATATACCTTCGCTATTCCAATATTGCAACAAATGAAATTATTGAAATTTGCACTGAATGGGACTGATATGCGGGTACTTTGCATATGGGACTGACATGAGTTGAAATTTTTGTTCACATTTTACTGAACAAACCCTCAACTTTTATTGAAATTTCTGATAGTATATTGAGGATGGATTGCATTCCTCAAGCTAACTCAATATTAGCGAAAATCGGTATGGGACTGATATGCTAGTATGGGCAGTGTAGTGCAATTTAAAAACGAAAACGACATTAGATTGATCTTGATTCGGAACCAACACCGAACATTGTTTGTTTTATAACCGACGAAATTACACCAATATCCCAAATGTATACAATTATATCTTTGTACATACTTGCGATACGATTTTGATATTTGAGCTTCTCTTCGCTAAGCTTGTGCTCAAGTTTTATATGCCAGCAGTTATTTTTACAGTGTTAAGTTTCTGCGATTTCGGTTGAAGCGATAAACTTTTTCTCATTATCAATCGAGTTCATCTTATATAAATTAGAAATTAATCCTAAGCACTCATTTACCCTGGGAAGTTGTCAATTTCTCAGGCGAAACGACTCAACATGGAATTTCATCCGAGCTTGCATGACACAAGATCAGAGCATACCAATTGAAGCTTCAAATCGTTTTATGGCACTTTTTGTCTTACTGTCTAGCAACAACCTACCTCTAGCATGCTACGCGTAGGATTGAAACGTTAGCTATAATTTTGCTTATATTTATAGCTTCGCGTTCTTCCAACAGCTTCACTGCTTTGATATATCGCTCACTCCTTCAAAACCGTCGTCTATGGCAGGGAAATCCGATATGCCGGAGATTTTTAGCAGACAAAATAGGGCACTGCTCGCTACTAATCAAAAGTTCAATCATTTATAATTGAAAATATGGGACTTGATACATTCAAATCGAATCTTAGAAATATTTCAAATAATGAAATAATATTGATAATTGATACAAAATATACTGAGCTGTAAGTGTTTCTGGAACCAAATTTTGGAACCGAATGCTAGAACCGAATTCTGGACCTGAATTATGGAACTGAATTTGGATCACTCAGGGGTTGCCCAAATTTGGTGCTAGGGCACATAACCGTTTTCAATATGTTTACGTTTCGTCTTTGATTCATCAGTGCATAGCAGTTCAAATTGAACTGCTGAATGCAAAACTCGGCAGCTCAATTTGAAACGCTAAGCAGACGTAAATAGCAGAAACTTTACGTCTGCTTAGCGGTTCAAATTGAACTGCCGAGTTTTGCATTCAGCAGTTCAATTTTCAATCAAATTTTTGATTCACTTGATGTCTATTTCAAAGTATCATTGAGTTACATGTCGTGTAAATTACATTATTTCTTTCTGTGTAGTTTTTGGCACAACTCATCGAAATCTTGATTTTTTGAATTTCTGGTCTAAATACCTCGAGAACGGTTCCATCTAAGAGAAAGATTACTGCGAACAATTAATCCACTAAATCATATTTTGGCTTGATTTTGCAATGAAAGAGTGGAAACATAGATTGAAAAAGAGAAATGAATAAAAAACTCACTGCAAAGATGATTTGAAACCTGCCTCTAAGTGTGGTTTTTGAAAAAACATTAATCAAATTACGACAAATGTTGATTTTCTTTAAAAATAAATTGCAAATATTTCAAATTCTTTTTTCGATTAAATTTTCTAATTGTTTGAAAAAAAAATTAGAAATCTGCTATTTTTTCAGTGTATACAACAAGAGCGTACCCAATTTATTTCTTACAATTTTTTCTCGGGCATCAGTTTTGTGCAATTAATAGGTTTTTAGTTACAAAAAAATGGAAGGAAGTGCATGTCAATATACATTCGCGCTTTTTAAAAATTAGTCTTGAGTCAAATCAGTGTCTTTTTCTGTGAAAAATGGTTTACCATACTGAAGATGTACACAAAGTTTCATCCAAATCGGAGAGAGTCGATTCAGATTGTGTCTCCTTTTTCTGCTATTCAACTTATCTAACAACTCTCGTATCGGAGGCTATCTGACGGATTCGGTAGGAGTAGATACAAACAATTTTGGTATTACGTGTTCAATCCGGATTTTTCCAATGAAAGCTGAAGAATGCGCACTTCGCTACAACTGGCGCGTGTGAAAACTCCGGGCCGTAAGTCAAACTTTTTATCATAAGTTTTTTTGTATGTATATTTTTCTCGATTTTTCGAAGGTCCCAAACAATAAAAAATCAATTGTTTTCTACAAAATTTTAAAATAATTATAAAAAAATATTATTTTTCGTAATTTTTATACAACAATTTTAAGTTTTTGTGTTGTCTGTGATCTTTGAAAGCTTCATTCAAATATGATTATTTGTTAAACAATGGTATGATTTTGTTGTAAAAGCATCGATAATTTAGGCTTTTCTCTTTAGGAAGGTATTAGAATTGCTGCAAAAACCGACTTTCGAACGAAGCTTCGGGGACACATCAGTTCAATGATCAAATGGCTATGACTTCTTGTTCCGAAGATATGATGGTATAAGTGACCTAATCGACAAAACGCGCTGTTCTCTTACCGCTCAATTTTGTCAGAGATGGCTTAACCGATTTCAATTTCAATTTTCGATCTTGAAAAATCACCTTAGGGAGTAGTACATAAAATTTCCGAAATAGATTTTTTTGTTTGGTGTCGAATGTCTTAGAATAACATGAAAAGTCGAGACTTAGTGTCATCTAAAAAAAAATATTAGAAAAAATGTGCTTTCTGGGACTTAAAAAAATTTCAGATTTACGAAATCGAAGAAAAAATTTCCAATCCCAAATGTCTTAGAATTTCATGAAACGTCGAGATTTAGTGTCATATCGAAAAATAATTTTTTGGAAAAATCGGCCCTCTGATATAATATGGTAAGACTAGGTCCAGTTCCAGAATTTAACTTTTAATTTAGACTTGGACCAGTAATATGGTATAATATTTCAAGTCTAACTGCTCTTTCGTATTCGAGGTAAATGCACTAAACAGTGTTAAACATCGACTAACTTGAACGATCCATTCTTTTCATTCTCTCGTCATCCGGTTATGTCTCTGACATCACGCACCCGCCTTTTCCACCAGTAATTGTGTAATTCTTGGTGTCCCAAATCCTAATAATACAGAGTTCAAAACAAAAACAACTCATACGTTGGTTCTCACTTCAACTAATTCCACAGGTCATTTTAAATACGGTACACCAAAAGTCACTCGTGACAACTTAATCCCTGTATACATTGCCGCTTTCTCGCTCGCTCCCGTGGAATATTTTCAGTATGGTACAGGTCAACCTGAACAGCAGAGTTCTGTAATTCAATTCAACAACAGCGGGATTATTAAACATCAACTGCAGTCAGACAGCAGTCCCATGTGTTCCTCCGCAAACAACCCGCGAGCCCTACAATAAGCAATCTGCTCCGTACGCAAAAGCATACGTGTCGGCAACACAACATGATAAACTGTCGTTGCAGCAAATAATGCAATAAAATGTGATAAATTTCAATTGTAACTGAAATGTGTGTACACACGTTCGTTGCGGCCTTTACCGGGAAACACTGTATTATTTGATCCCCTCGGTTTTACGGGCGTAAGTGGATCTTCCTTGCCAGAAGGAGAAGTATTTATTGCCATCGCTCCGCATTTTACGAACTTGATTTATGCAATTGCTAAGAAACTGTTGCACTCGCCGATACACTGTTAATATTTTATAGATCGACATATTTAGAAAAAGGTCTTAGAACTGTAAATAATCAAACTATGCTTGTTTAACAATTCATCGCTTATGATAGTATCATTTTTTTCGTGGTGGTTTAGTTTGAAGTAACAAATTTCATTAACGGTACATAAATTAAGCACTGACTGAAATGCCTCCGCGTCAAGTGCGTCGTATGTTATGCTGTCTGCCTACAATTCCTAACCATGCTCCATTTGGTGTTAGTTTAGGCAAAACTGGCGGATTTGTTTGCTGTCCCCCCTAATCCAACGAAACTAACCGGCGCGAGCAATGCACCTACCTACGGCCAGGTCAGGAAGGCTTGTTAGTCCCGTCTGTCAGTGCAAGTGAGTGTGAAAAAGATACTTATTCAAGTGTCTTCCCTTGCCCTGCCCTCCGACTACTAAACCCCGTTGCCAGTCAGCGATGGTTAGTGTTCTACGGCTACAAGAATGTTGCACAAAAATGGGGAACCTCAAGTACCGGCACTCGAGCAGTTGAAGTGCTTTGCATATGGACAGGATCCATTTCCAGTAGAGGTGTGACAGTGGTTTTGCAAATATAATGAAACGAATTGTATTGATTCTTTTGCTCTGTAGCTACTTGTGTACTTGTTTCGACGAGGAGCTTTTTTACTCATTTGGAGAGGATATTTCAAATGGAGTGGTGAGTCAACAAAACATTGTAAAAGTCCATTAAAACATATTGTCGACATACACTGATTCAGTTGTTCCCTTATAACCTGTTACGGAGTGTCAAGTATGCCAATATTTATGGAACCATGCTTTAGAAACAAAAACTGTCAAACATAAAGCAGGATGCAGACAATTTTGTAATATTTTTTTCAGGATTTGTTTCATTCGTATACTCTAACTTTTCGTTTGGTTCCACACATTAAGCTCAGCACATTGTCCTCTGTCACTTGTCTGAATCATTCATTCGTCTATCTTTCTTGTCAACTTCTCAATGTTTCGCACTACAATGGTCCAATATCTTTCTATTGAACGAAGTTCTGGGGTGTTCGGAAGAAGGCAACCTTTCGGTATGATATTGTTTACTGTATACCAGTACTGGACCGCTTCACTATAATGGCAAGATGCCAAATCAGACCAATATAACACATGGCTGCTATACCACGCTTTGCCCCACCCCATTTTGTTTCGAGCAAATATTTTTTGAATGAAAAACATAATACGCTATAGAAACGAAAAAGAGAGTACTCTGAAATACTATATATTTTTTTTTTTCAAATATAAATTGAGATAACTAACGTGCAATGAAAATTTCTAACGATTATGGTATAAATAATATAAAAATAACACTTCTACAAGAAAATTAACGAAGAGTTATCAAGCATACCCCACTTTGCCCCCCTTTTCCCTTAGATTCGATGGTTTGCTCGTACTCCGGTACTTCCTTCAGGAAATCAGATCAATCTGGCTCAGGGGTATGTTCCCCTAATTATATGGAGATTTGCCATTTTGGCAGTATAGTTTCAAACGAGCAAACGACCCATCAAATCTTCCTGAACTGCCAACAATCAGATCACATATTTCGAGTTTTTGCCAGATGAGACGTCGTCACTTCACTTATAGTCACTTTACTAAAGAGAAATGCCAAAGGTAAGGTACTCTCATCCTCCCTCATTTTGGGCCAAGAAGCCCGATGCAATCGGTAAAACGGTGAAGAAGTATGAGTACAAAAGGGAACATTATTATGCGGATGCGTCAGCCACGGCCGGCCGTATCTTAGTAGGCCACAAGAAGCGGTTGAAGGTGCCGGAGAAAAATATTTGAAAATAAACTTTCTTCCGATAGCCTGTTGAATGGAAAAAAAATCTGTTTTAATCCACCTTGTGGTGTAATGATGCTTTTCTCATATTACTCGTAAAGGCTGTCCCAGAAAGTATGGACGCAATAAAAAATCGCTGCCATTTCGCAATGGTTCAGAATCTGTCAATTTTTATGGCTGCGTGCTGTTGTTTACACTCTTCTCTAACTACTTGTGCAGTTGTTTATTCGTTTTCATTAATTTGTTTCGAAATGCGTGGACTTTCAGCAGAACAACGTTGAAAAATTGTGTACAAATGGTGCACAGAACACGTCACTGAGAAAGATAGCAATAATGGAAGGAGTAAGTGAAAAATGCAATCAGGAAATTCGGTGAGGATAAAACCTTTGAGGATAAACCGAAAACGGGTCAAAAAAAAGTTGATCAAACGTATACTGAAGGCGTTCGAGAAAAAGAAGGAGGTTTCAGTTCTGGATGTGGCTCAAAAAGTGGGCACTTCGAAGTCAAATATTTTTCGTGCTAAAGAACGTTTGAATCTTCGAACCTATAAAAAGCAGAAACAACCAAAACGTAGTCCGAAACAAAAAGCATCGATCAGGTCGAGGGTTCGAGAGCTGTACAATACGATTCTTGCTGGAAATTTGAACTGCATAATCATGGACGAAGAAACCTACGTGAAACTCGATTACAAATCCTTGTCTGGACCACAATATTATACAGTGCGAGAAGGGCAAGTGTTAAACCAGTCCGAGACATCGATTGAAGACAAAAAATTTGGTAAGAAAGCTATGGTCTGGCAAGCAATTTGTAGCTGCGGTAAGATTTCGAAACCCTTCATCACCACTGCTTCAATGAACAGCAATATATACATCAAGGATTGTTTACAAAAACGACTTCTACCCATGATTCGAAGCCACAAGGATCCTGTTGTCTTCTGGCTAGATTTAGCTTCTTGCCACTACTCGAAATCAACGGTAGAATGGTATACTACCAAAAATGTCACTTTCGTCCCAAAAGACTTGAATCCACCAAATTGCCCACAACTTCGACCATTTGAGGAATTTTAGGCATTAACGAAAGCACATCTTAGGAAACATGTCTCGGCAGCTGAAACCATTGAACAGTTCGAAAAAGATTGGAAAAAGTGTCAAAACTCGTCGCCAAGAAGTCTATACGGAATTTTATGAGGAACGTTCGCAAGAAGGTGCGCCAGCTAGTCTACAATGACTAAGTAGTAAATGTTGAGAATAATATTCTGTTGTTGTAGTTTAATATTATCAGAATATCGAATAAAATTTGAATATCCAACACTTGTGAATTATTTACAGCGAAATCAAAGTGCGTCCATACTTTCTGGGACAGTCTTTACATGTGCCACTTGGGGTGTGCCTTAAAATTAAACTTGGAATCCAGAAGAACACCCAGGTCCTTAACAGACGATGCGCGTTCGAGAACAGTTTATGAAGTATTATAGCCGAACTTTAATATATATCTTTTGCGACTAAACGAGATGATGGAGCACTCAGAGGCATTTAAAACCATTCTGTTGATGATACACCGATTAGTTAAATTATTCAACTGTTCTTGTAGGAACTCTGTAGGTCAGCTGCAGATTTGATTATATGAAATATTTTGAAGTCATCAGCGAACGATAGTTTCATACACTTGATCGAAAAATTTAAATCGTTGAGATACAATAAAAATACGAACGATCCTCGGTGACTTCCTTGAGGAACTCCAGAGGTAACAGCAAATGTTGATGTTTTACAGTCTCCCATTTTGACTATCATTTCACGACCAGTTCGATATGATTGAAGCCAATTCAAAAATGATTTATTAAACCCTAGTCTACTTAACTTGGATATCGTTATTTGATGTCGAACGCAGCAGAGAAATCGTTGTATGTAGAATAGTTCTTATAGTCGTAGTTGTAAGGAACGTATTACGAAGGAAGTGTATGTCACTAAATTTGTGGAAGCAGAACGCTTTGGCGTGAATCCATGCTGAGTCTCAGATATACCTTATGATCAAAAAAGAACCGGAATTTTCATTTTAAAATTCCCGCCCTTGTCCAATCGGTAAACTTTTATTCTCTCAACGTTGACAACACTTTTATACACATTCTGTCAAATTTTGACGCATATCGTACGATTAGTTTTTTTGGCGTCTATACAAAGAAGTTGAAAAATTTTCATGTGGCGATTTTTATAATGGATGAAAATTTAGAACAACGGCTCGCCTTCGAAGCGCCATTCGGTCGATTGTTGTGCGGTTTCGACGTCATATTCATAGATCCACACCTCATACCCCGAAGTAATACCTAGCGGTGGTGCCGGGGAGGTAAGGTTGGAGATCCAAGGTGTTTTAGTGGGTAGTTCCAATCAACAGTTGGGTAGTCCTGTGGAGAATCCCACACTCCGTGCGTAAATGCATTTCACCTTGTAAAAAAAAAACATCTCATCACCAGTTATGATGCATTCGATGAATGTGGGGTCACTATCTGCGTTGGAAATCATCTCTTTGGCCACATCAACACGACGCTGTTTTTGAATGAAATTCAGAATTTCAAAAAACTAAAACAAGAAACCAGTTCACTAAATAAATTATTCATTTAATCTAATTTATTACAACTATTGGTATAAATTTCTGCTTTAGGACTTCTGTAGTTATATCAAATTCAATGATAATTGTGATGCAAACGTTTCAAAATCTGTTACGATTTTGTTCCCGCTAGAGTCTTTTTTGTTATGATTTTTATTATTTTAACAGCTTACCAACCAAAAACATTTCAAAATTTGTTACAAAATATTTCTGAAATAAATTACTCCAGTTGTTATAATTCTGTTATTACCATCTGATCGGGGATGTTCTGAAACCCAAAATATCGAAAGGCGCGCACGTTTTCAATAAATACAATGATCAACTTCACCATAAATATCGAATAGCACTTAGATTTTGAGTTGATATAGTGAGTTTAAAGGAGATAAAATTCTATATTCTAGCTCTGATTATCGGATGCCGGATGTAAATGTTGAATTAAACATCAACAAATTGTGGTTTAATACCTACTGGTGAGCAAATTTGACAGAAACTAACTCCGGTGAACTTTTTTCTGCTCCAAGGAATAATAGAATAAAATAATATCTTTTACTTGGTGCGCAGTAGAAAGAATACTGTATTCTAGCATTCGACTAATAAAGTTTGGGAGCCAGTGGTTGAGAGTGCTCAATCGATTTCCTACAACTCTTTATTTCATACACATACCAAAAATCATCTGCCCTTTTCAACAGTCACCCTTGAGTCGGATTGGTCTCTCCGTTTATGAAAAATAATGGTTTGTCATATTAATTAGAGTATTGAAATCTATTGCTCTGCTACACATTTCTGAAATTGCTCAGTAAGGAGTGCGATTTATGCAATTTTTTGATTTTATAGCCGATCCGGCTCTTTAATTTTTTTCATGAGCGATATCAGAACATAACCATGTTTTTATTTGAAGATATTCTCCTATTTTCAGATCGATTACTGGTTGATACATTCTTGATAACAATAGATGTCTTCGCGGTACAAATCGCTATTGATTGTGTATATTTTGTGAAGGCATCGAAACGCACTTTTTCAACCACAACATGAATTAATAATAAATCACGCCTTGCTGTATCAATTTGCCACAAAAAAAGTATCATCTCATTCCACAATTGTTCCCTCCAATAAGCAACCCATTGATGGAAATGTGCCCGCTGAACATACTTATTCAATGATCAATTATGCAAATGATTTATTTGCGTCCCGTACAGTGCGGTATGGGTGTGTCACTACAAGAGTACCTACGGTATGTAGAATACAGCATATTCAGCGGTAGGTTTTCCGTCTCGAGGCTGGTGGAGTCGATGTCAGCGGGGTCAGTTGTAGCCACAGACTACAAATTGGCCTGCGTGTGAAATAGTGCTTGTATTTTCGAACGTCTGTGCACCAGCCCATCGAGTCTATAATTTCGATTTGATACCAACTGTTTAGAGCAGCGTGTCATTTCGTGACTAGCGCAGTGCCTGTCTAATGGCCGACGGCTGCGTTGGCCTGATTTGGGGGCTTGATTGGCCAATGAATGCTTGTGGCACGCAATCCTCCGTTTGCTAACCACCATATCATACAAGCTGCGGGATGACTGTTTCAAACTTTGTAATATATATGTTTGCCTCTTGTAGCATTTCACTCAATCAGTGTGATTTATTGACGGAAAGAATGGGACGTTTGCCACGGGAGAGGTGTTTCCCCAAGTATGCTAAATTGTATGATGACTTGTTAGATATAATCATCAAAAGACCGAATACCATGCTCCGCTAATTATAGTGTCACTAAAAAAATAATTATGTTTTATTGGATTACTTCTCAGATAAAGAATATATAAATTACTGTATTCAGCAAAATAGTCTTGTTTTTTTCTATTTTGCAGGTTTCACATTTACAACGGCAAAATCAGCATCCATTCGAACCCGCAGAATCACATAATTATCCCTCGGTGACAACGCAACGAATTCCCAGACCGTCAACCGGTAAACATGTGAAACTGAAATCATCCGTTCGTGATGCTGGCTCCAACGTTCCTCCCTGTGACTACAACAACTATTATTCGGCTCAACAACCACGATCTCAGCCGAAACCTCTCGACTATCGAAGGCAGCTTCTGAACAATCATGCCGGTCCGACAGGAATCCTGAAGCACAACAATAGTAGCACTAGTAACTCCAACTACTCCAAACGGCGTCCGTTAGCTTACGAGTTAAAGCCGTATGAGTATTTCAATAACGCTACACGAAACAGTAACAGCATACAACCGACTAGCACCAAAAACACCAACAGCTTATTACAACAGCACTACAGTGGCCAGAACTATAACATCAATTACAATTTGAATTTTACGAAAAATCAATACAACATACTGATATCGCCTCCAACGACTACGACAACGCCCGGTTTGGTACCTAGGACAGTACCATCATACGACGAAAACAATCATTTTGACAACCACTATCAGTATCATTATCAGAACAACGGTAGAAACTACAAGAACAACAACATCAGTGCCGACCATCATCGCTACAGCTACAATCAGTATCTCGACCATCAGGAACAGCTGCAACACTCGACCAAGTCCTTTTATCTGGACGAAAAGCCACCGTTCGGGGTGGGAGATATCACGTCACCGTTGGACGGTGGAGGCAAGATGCAACGGGAGGAGATTATCATCGAACACAGTCAGCTGGTTGGAGACGGAAGTGGACCAGGCGCTGTCATAATTTCAGCCGGTGGTCCTGCTGGTCAGGATCAACGGGCGGGACAGCAGCCACTACTACACGGCGGCAAGGGTGGTGGTAAACTAACGGCCATCAACCGGTCGCATCATTTTACGCAGGTAAGTGTGTGGGCACCATTATACTGTGAATCGGGGTCAGTACTACCAAAAATAGCGTTATTTTAACACGATTGCTTCACTACCATGGGTGATTTGTTGATATTTACCGGTTTGACTGTTGGGTGTCGTTAGCCATATGTAGCCATGCATATCCATGATTTTGCATACATGTCTCTTTTATGTTGACAATAAATTATAAAAATTCTCCAATCGAACATTAATTCTCCCAACGAAAATGCCTCGGAACTCATCAGTTTCAAAATGATTTCGATGAAAATCGCAATTCAGTGAAAAAGTTTGGAGACGAAAAATTTCACGCATTGTTTGATGAAGACCTAAATCAATCACGACAAAAATTGGCACAGACACTGAATGTTTCCTTCAGAGTAAGCTTCCAACAATTAAAAGCCGCGAGAAGTATAAAAAATGAGAGCCACATCATCTAAACAAAAAAACTGAGAAACCGTTTATAAAACGCTTTTTCGGTTGTTCGACAGAAAATGTTTTCGGTATCGAATTGTGAAAGTGGTTGTTGAAAGTGGGATTCTTCAGGAACTATTTCCAATTTGTAATTTGGAAAAATTGGTCTTCGTTTCCGTAAATAGTCGCGATGAAGTGACCAATTTAAAATCCAATATTTCATAACCCACGGGCCTAAACCATAGGGAGTCCTATGGGAGTAAACCCGACTATAAAGTTAAATATTAAGAACGAATATATGGAGTGTATCGAAAATAAGCTATCCACGTACATTTGTGTTGTAAAATGTCGCGTATTGAAAAGAGAGTGAAAATTAAGGTTCTGGACACATGGCTAAGTGAGAAGGGTATTACTATGCGAAAATTGGCGAAGCGGTTTGGAATTCATCATGCCAGTGTTAAAACTATCATTAATAAGTTTGTGGAACACTATTCTTTGGATGAGCTACCAGGAAGAGGCAGAAAACCCGGTACTTCCAACCCGAAACTAGACCAGAAAGTGGTATCCCTAATCATGAAGAACAAATCAATGTCAATACGTGATTTGGCCAAAAAAGCAGGAACGAGTGTCGGAATGATCCAGCGTATCAAGAGGCGAAACCACCTAAGACCTACAAGAAGCAGAAAATCTCGATGGGTGATGGACGATGAGACTTATGTAAATGAGGACTCAAAAACCCTTCCAGGTCCACAATACAGGTCGATTCAAGTGGAGATATTCGGTCGAAAGGTACTGGTATGGCAAGCAATATGTTCCTGTGGTTAGAATTCAACAATTTTTTCCACTACCGGAACTATAAATGAAGAAATCTATCGATCTGAGTTTCTCCAAAAGGGATTGCTGCCTTGATATAAGAAGCATAGTATACCTCCACTGTTTTGGCGGATTTAGCGTCGGCTCACTATGCCAAAACTACTCTCAATTGGCTTGCGGAAAAAGGTATAAATTTCATTGCGAAAAATATCAATCCACTAAATTGCCCTCGAACGTTACTGGGCAATCGTGAAGAGGGTCTTCAAGAAGCCTGGTAAGGCAGCTGGAAACATGCAGGAATTCAGAAAATTTTAGGCTCAAGCGTCCAACAAATGCGATGCAACACTTGTCCGGAACTTAATGAAGAGCGTTCGATGAAAAGTTCGAAAATTTGTGAAGGAATAACTTAAATTTCATCCAGGATTCATTAAGCTCAAGTTTTACCTTGTATAATAATGTATCTATTTTTAGTTTAAAGAAAATATCGTTTTTTATCATAATTTGAAAGAAAAATTTATGGATCGCGTATTTCCGATACACTCCATTGTAGGATGCCAAAAAAAATGAATTGTATATTGAGCAATTCCATGCGGAATTTGATTTGGATGAAACTTTGCATGTGTGTTCGTTATAGCAAACTAGCTGAATTACCCGGCGTTGCTCGGAAATGTTTCATGAAGGCAAGGCCGCAAAAAAAAACACGGCAACCCGATTAACCAATACTCCGTACATTTTCAAGTTGCGCACGGCCAGTGTCCCATCTCAGATCTTACAACAACCATAGTTTTCACGGCATTCTCGTCAAATCGTTTCAGTTTTATGTTTTATGTTTTTCGTTGAATCCGATCAATTTTACCTTACACTTCCCATGTTCGGGGCACTTGCTACACTCCCTCTCCCTTGAAATAACCTTATAATTTCCTTTGATATAAAAATAGTATCTGTATTTGTCAGAAAGCATCGTTTCTCGTCGAATAAATTTTATATTGAGCTTCCCTTTTTTAGTGAACTTACTATAGCTTTCCTTCATGATTACCCATATGATCACCTCTTAGTAGTGTATCCCGATCAGATGCACATAACAAAATCATAACACAAGTATATCAATAGTTGATATGTATAACAATTTGTGTTATTTTGAGATATTTAACAAATGAAAACAGTTGAAAGTTTGAACTTATGTTAACAATATACCAACAAAATCAGTTATGATGTTTTATTTACATTTGCAAGACTCATGATAAAGTTCATTAATTGGAAACATGAGTTCTTCCGTTGCTTCATATAGAAATATAATGATCAGAATGTCAAAGAACTAAAAGAAGAAACCAAATTAAAAAAAAAAATTACGAAAAAACACGATTTTTTATACTGTTACATACAATTGTTTCTAAGTATCAAAACGACTGTGTACAGTATCTTTTTTTCATGGCATTTTGCCTTGGACCGATTTTGGCACGGTTCGTTTAAGGCAACATAATCGTTCGAGTATGACATGTAAACAAGATGATGGCAACATTTTCAAGTTGAAAGTCATTCTATAATTATATTGATTCAAACTACTTCCAGCAATAAATGCTGGAAGAAGCAATATCACTCAATTTTCTCGGAGATGGCTAAACCGTTCTCTACAAACTCAGATTCATATGAAAAGTAGTATACTCCCAAACAAGGTTCCTGAATTACGTTTGGATCCGACTTTTGATTGCGGAACCACAGGGTGATGTGTGAAACGAAATTAAAATTGAGTAACTCATTTTTCTCGTAGATGGCTGAGCCGATCTAATCAAATGAAATCTAAGAAGCATCTATGATTCCAATGAGAGGTCCTAAAATCCTATAAAACATCTTACTTTTTAGTCAAATCCGACTTCCGGTTTAGGAGATACAGCGTTATTAGTATAAAAATGTCCATTTCACATAATTTTATCAAGTTTTTCAGGTTAACAGATTTGGATAGTCGATTACCAAATAAATTTATTTCAGTTTGAGCGGTATTCAGTTTTCGATTCGGAAGGTACCCAAACATTTAATTCTTACTACAATTTCTCAAAGATGTCTACACAGGTGAATTTAACTGATTTCGGCTACACCGATTTTAGAATTCCGGTTCCAGTATCGAATCGTTTCTCAAAGCTCAATCATTTTCTCAAAAAGGCCAAATCGAACTTCAAAAACAAAAATTCAAATGAAAGGACTTATGGTCCCATACAGAATTGGTGAATTTTTTCGGATTCTGGAATTACAGGATGATGAGTTTTTGCCTTTCTCTATAGAAAGGTATTAGAATTGCTGGAAAAGCCGACATTCGAACGGAGCCTCGGAGACCCATAGTGTTATATACCATTCGACTCAGTTCGACGAGATCGGAAAATGTCTGTGTGTGTGTGCGTATGTGTGTATGTGTGTGTGTGCACTTTTCGAAGATATTTGATATATGATATTAGATCTTGAAAAAGCATCATAGGGAGGAGTACATGAAATTTCCAAAATCGAAATTTTTTTGATGCCGAAACTCTTAAAACTGCATGAAACATCGAAATTTAGTGTCATCTCAAAAAAAAATTTTTTTTGAAAAAATCAACTTTCTGGGACTTTTTATATTTTTTCTAAGTCCCAAAAAGTCGACTTTTTCAAAAAACATTTTTTTCGAGATGACACTAAATCTCGACGTTTCATGCAATTCTAAGCCTTTTGGCATCAAAAATATTTTTTCGATTTCGAAAATTTCATGTACTCCCCCCTATGGTGATTTTTCAAGATATATGAAAATTCCACTATGTGGACTAAGAAGGCTTTTTTAGATTAGCATCACTGTTCTCATACAAATAAGCAACGCAAATGTCAAGCACTAGTTTGAAAAAATGATGCTGACTGTGTGACATAAACACTGAAGCATGCTTTTGTGAACTACTCGAATCAATCTGAATCTGTGTTCCAAAAATTGTGACTGTTCTTTTCTGATTTGTCTGTTGGTGCTACAAGAAAAAAACATCGATTTGCACCTAACAAACTCCCTTCGTTGTTTGTTTTAGAAAGACATTGATGTGTTCTATCTAGAATGTTTTCTATCTTTATTCTGTCTTACAAAATTAGGCCACAATAATCAAATTGTTATCATGTTTTAAAAGGACTATGTGCGTATAAAAAAATCATACGATTATGGCGATATATCTTCTGAAAATACAAATTGGACAGTTCGATGCTTCTACGTATGAATTTGTTGAAAATTTTTCATCATGAAAAATCACTAGTCTTCTACGACTTCGCATATTTGGTTGATACATATCTTCAGCAAAAGCGATAATTTATCGTTGAGATAAGCCCTTCCCTACTTCCTAATATGTACAAACGTTCAATAAATTACTTCATCGAGACGATATTATACGGAACAGCGTGAACCGCCTTCAGAAAGTTGTTGTGTGTCAAGGTCTTTCGGTGTACGGTAGTTATTAACATTTTAACAAGCAATCTCCGACCACCAGATATAGTCTCAAACGCAATCGTATTTGCCTGAAGACATTCCTACCCACTTACGGATGTCGTACCGAAACACGACAAATTAAACGATTGTCGAATTAACACTCCAGCGAGCGATTTGAAGCGATGACGTTTATCGGCAATCCTTACGGTTACTATTTGCGATTTATGTGGCAATTCATAACTATTGCATGGCTTCTTTTGCCGTGGAAAACCTTGTCGACAATCATGTAAGCGATTTGTAGATTTAGGGGAGTGATGCTTTTGGCTATGGGCTTTCAAATCTGTTTTTCTTGTAAAATATTTCCGCCCAAGCACTGCTCATACCATCCAAGTTGCGTTTTGTAACAAATACTGAAATCCAAATAGATGCTTATGTTTGGCGAGTAAATACTAATTCAAATCGGTTCATGAGTTTCAAAGCATGACAGGATCGGATTTTCTTGCATAGTGGTATTAACAATGAAAACGAGAAAAATGAATTAAACAACGTGAAAGTGTGATTGGGTGGATACCCTGAACGCCGCTTTACGGTACTAAACAAATGTATTCTATTGCACGCGATTGGGAGAACCACACGCCAAGCTGGCTTCCGTTAGTTTGAAGAAAAAAAAAACAAATTTCCTGTACGAGGTGTTGTACCGCCTAATAATTGATTGATTGTCCAATCAGCTTCAATCTTTTGAAATTAGCCGGTACGGCACACCAGATGGGTGCTGGTTTGTTAACGCCTAACAACCGTTCAAATTAATACTAGAAGCAATTCAGGGTTGGCTCGCCCTTGGCTGGACTGGAACTAATTGATACAAATGACCAAATACATTTGGATTAAGTCGCGTTAGATGTTCTATTGTGTTGAAAAATTGAAATGTTGAGTAAGGTTAACATCTGATTATTGGCATCGAAGATATCCAGTTATTATAATTACAATATTATTCAAGTTTTGCCTTATAATGAACAATGTACTGTTTATAGCACTGAACATTCCGCATGCATATAAATCAGTCAACAGCTTGTTAACGTACATTCAATATACATTGTTCCACGAATATTGGTATTGGCGTGCTGAAAGCAACTACATGGCAATCTAATGGCGTTTTCGTTTTTAATTTGCACTACACCGGTGCAGGGCTACACGGATGCATGAATAAACGAACAAAAATGACGAAAACATAAACAGTAACCATTGACTACCATAAACGATTCCATTGCACAGAGCTACACCAAACTTTTGATGAGTGCTACACCAGTGGTATCGGTGCAGAAAAAGTGTAGCACTGGTGTAGTGCAATTGGCAAAAACGAACGGTTTCAGTGCAGCTTTCGCTACACCGGTGTAGTGCAATTTAAAAACGAAAACGACATAAGTGCAACCACAATTCAAGCTTGCTTTCTAACTAATAAAGACATCCAAGTAGTTATCCTCAGACATGTCAATCGAACGGATCTGACTTATTGTCACTGGCGCCTTCCCCATTCCAAAGTCATTGAAATGACCGGTAAATTAATGTCTAAGGGGTGCCAATACTGCCGCACAACCAGCGTCTGGGTCATGTGAGCCCTTTTCTGTCCTGTATTTATGAACGGGTTAAATTGATAGCATTAATTAGAACATGTGTCATGGCATGGCGCCATCTGTTTGGACCTGTTAATATTTGACAACTGAATATCCTAATGATCGATTGGTTTAGGATCTTTTAACTAGTTAGTGTTGCTGTGGCACAAATGGGAATTAGAATTCAAGGATTAAGCTGCAATATTCAAATAGAATTTTGATCACAGTTTTTACTAAGCTCCAATACTACATTTTATACATACAATGACTACGGTTTTTATTTTTCGTTTCATCTCAATTATACAACATAGGAGTAAATTCTACTTCATGCTTTCGGCGTCTCTAGTTATATTTGAGAATTTTCAAGATTATTGGATAGGAGTTCCGTCAATTGATTTGAACTTCGAAGGCTCCTCGGAGTAGATTTGCCACTACTAGGGGACCATTTGTAAATCACGTAGACTCAGTCTTTCAAAGTCCATGCAGTCCTGCTTTGTGAGGAATACAATCGGCACTTCAGCAAAGAATCTGTGGTAAACGAATTTATTTTTGTTCCGATAGTCGGACAACTATAAAGGCACTAACTCAGCTTGAATGATTCAGCATTACCAATGCTGTCTACTTCTTATGGGTACTCGGTCGATCATTCTGTTATCACTGGAAATGAACTGGCTGATGAGTTGGCTAGAGCTGATGCAACGAATGATTTCGTTAGTCCTGAACCAGCTTTATAACTTTCAACTAGTTGGATAAAGCTCATGGGCTGCATCCAAACATGCTAGCTACTGGCGCAGCTTGCAAACTTGCGCTCGGACATTTTTGATTAGATTTGAATCTGAAAATGTCAAAATGTCTACTGAATTTTTCCAAGCATCATTGCAGTATTCTGGTCTGAGCTTTGACTGAACATTGCCAACTCATTCATCACATGGCTACTATTCAGCGTGCTGAGCATAATTCATGTGATTTATATGAATGCGATTACGGTACTTCATATCATCTGATATGTAACTGTTCCTCGATTGACGCAACTACATATCCGGGTTTTTGGTTCTCCATAGAGTCTGTGTATGCAGAGCTAAAATTAAAGGATATTCTATCGTTTCTCACCCAATGTGAAGAGTTGTAAAGAGTTATAGTCAGAGGGGTTCATCGTTCTTCCTGGAGTGAATGAATCCTTTCTGTATTTACCTTAAATAGGTTTTAGCAGATTGTTGGACATCCCTTATGGGATCCATCTCGAATTTAATGCTGCTCATACATACTACGAATCGTGCTGCATTCTTCCGGGGATGCAGAATGGTGTTGCTTTTGTAAAATCTCTAAATCCTAAAGTTTTGGTACCTTTATCAGTACCAACACCAGCCAGCTCCGAATGTAGATCGAGTAGGGAACAGGAAGGGTCGTCAATCTCACACTTGTTGTTACTAGAAGTCGTATATACTACTGCACGATCCAGAAGTGTCACTGCAAGAATCGATTTGTTGATATATATTACAGTACGATTCAAACAGAAAATGGTGTTTCAATGTTTGATCGTTATCTTCGGAAGAGAAGCCCCAAAACATAATCGTTTGGCCATCAACTAGCAAGACGAGTTCGCTTTCACATCTCATCCAAGTCAGTCGATAAAACAAAACCGCTTACGTTCGGGACGGAAGAAACCAAGTACAGTATTGTGTAGTGAACAATAGAACGACCTCGAAAATGAGTGAACCAAACAAACAAAAGCTACCGCCGATACAAAAGAATACAATTATTGTTGATTTCAAGCAGTGCAAAATTCGACATTCGATACGAGAGCTTGAAGGTTTGCTTAAGGAGCAAATGCGTCTTGACATTAAACGTGTGCATTTACTTCAATGCAATAAGACAAACAATGTTGTTTACATCCAGTTTTATAAAAAGTTGGATGCATTATATTCGTAAAACTATGTCCCATTACGAAGAGATTCTCTCTATCGAAAAAGAAAAATGGGCGAACTTTTTCCCCGGTATTCTAAATGGCGTACGTTTGTTATGCACGCGCGTGAAGAGGCCCATACCTTCTTATGTGACTTTCGGTCAGGATGCAAGAATCATTTGTTACCTATGACAATCAGATGGCCACATGTCAATATTGCCAAAAAGATGTTCACTACGGTAAGCCATGTGATAAACTGGACAAGGAGACAACTACACCAAAGGACAACGGTGTTTCCTTCACACCAACCCCAAGCAACCCCAGTGCACCTGTGACAGTCACCAACAACAGTGAAGTATCCCCTTTAACGAAACCATCCAACGTATTCCTTATAGAACAAAGTACACCAGCTGCAGTTAACAGCAGCTACAACAAGGCGCATCTACAGCAACTAGCAACGAAATCAACAACAATACCATGGCAATGGATGACGAGACGAACCACGAACAAACTGCCCCTCAGTCCTCGCAGGAGGAAAATGGAAGCTCCTCTCCCCCTAGAAAAAGGGTGACACCAAGATCCAATACAAAAAAAAATTATCTAAAAACTCAGCTCAATCGACTACGTAAAGCTTGTACTCAAAAATTTTCACATCGTCATGTAAAAGCGAAGTAACTAAAACAATTGTTTGACTTATCAAAAATTTTCCAAATGACTGTCATAATTCTATCCGACTCAATATATGCCGAAATTGCTGTTTGTTTGGCAAAAAATGATAAGCCGAATTGAAAACCTCACAGTAAAAACTATTTTGCTGCCGAGTCCGCATAGTCTTGGTTGCCTCATGAGATATTAGGTCAGTGTGTGCAGATTTCTTCATTTTTAGAAACACAACTCGAAACTTGCAAATAAGTTGTACCAGATTGATCTGCTTGAAATGAACGCAAAACTAACCGACATGAGAATATTATCATAAAAGTTCCAGAAATACAGTATTACACAAGGAATGAAAACAAAAAACAATGAGATAATTTGTATCCGGTTTTTATTTCGCGGAAAAAAATGAACAGACCTGGCATCACTTTTTGAAGATATTGAACGAAAAGTTAAGTTCATCATAGTTACTCTCATAGTTTTATATTACCACTTGAGCAACTTGTTTTTGCAACTAAAGCACATGGGCTTACCAAAATAATACCTACAGTGCGTATCACAAATGCCATAGATTCACTAAGATGAATGACTAAATTGTATTGTGGTTTAAGTCAAATAGTTTGATAAAAATAAAAACAACTATTTTAATAAAAATAAAAACGAAAATTTCTCTTTTCAATATTTACATGTTTATATTTTCTTTTATTTAGGTGAAATAAATCATTACGTTTGGTGAACCATTAGCACACTGTTATCCTATATGCCATATTGGAAAATATTGAAGAAAATTAATTGAAACATCAATATGATTAAAATCGTCTGAAAATGTGTATGAATGTTTGACAGCTTCTTTATACATATTTTGAACACTATTCCGATCATATTCATTGAAAAGAATAAATTGTTATTTTCATAGAAATTGATGTGCGAATTGTGAATTGAGGCGCTTGAAAATTTCAGGCATACGAAGCCATATTTCGCCATAAAAATGCAGTTCGTTGTCGATTTTCTATTTACTAAAACATAAAAGATCAATTCTACAATATGTAGTATTACGATTTATTTATGTGCAGAATATTTTTAAAGTTCCATACAGTTGTTTTGAAAATCATATGCGAAACTTTTTCATTAGAGATTATGTTTGCTATTTTTTGTGAACATGAATTCAACTCTTGTTTACATTGCGTAGTAGTTTCCATGAGTTTCACAATTGTTTTTTTCGCTGATTTAACTGCAGCATTTGTAATGGGATTTATGCATGAGTTTTTGTATCAGTTCCACAATAATTGTGAATATATTCGTAGCAACGGAAGAACAAAGATATGTTGCACAACAAAGAAAAATTGTGCTTTTTCCATAACACAACAGTTACTAGAATAGTAACATAAACTAATTTGATAAATTGCACAATCAGTAGAAATATACAGGACAGCAACTTGACGTGCTACTTGGGTAAGCAAAACACATTTTTTGAAACAAAACTCTACTTTATTACTCAGCATAGGATTGGTTTTGATAGAGCAGTCTCCGTGGAACATTTCAAACCACTGCAGAGTTTCACTATGTTTTTGCTTTCTCCATGAAAAGGTAATACAATTTCTGCAAAATCCAACTTTCGAACGGAGCCCCGGAGAATGTCCGACTTTCACCTAGACGTTTCAAAGCAAGTGGTTTCAGCTCAGCTTTCCGATATCGTCTTTTATCTTAAATAAAGAAAGAGCCTGGAAATTTGTATCCATATAGCCCTGTTCGCTGGAGATTTAATCAAATCTTTCGGAGAGAAAATCAATTTCCGTAACAAAAACTGATCAAGGTATTATTTAGCATATGTCGTTAGATAAGGACAACATTCTATGAAGAAGAGCGGGTGTCATGTTAAAAGTTTCATTCATAAGGAAGACGATGGAGAAGTTAAGACTCCGTTATAAATCGATTGAACATTTGTGATATGAATGGCAAAATGTTTGAACACATGTGAACGAATAGGAACCGTCGGTTACCACAGATACAATTGCTCGTTCAATCAACTAGAACAGGTCCTTAATTGAATTGCTATTCACGAGCCGGGGCTCCGGGGTATGTCGCCAACAGCCGGGGCATGCTTCCTATATAATGGTTCATTGAAGCTTGGGCATTCTACTAGGCATACATATTTTACGGGGAAGCTTTTTAATATGCTAATTGCTTCAGATTACAGGTTGTTTGTGGCCACTTACTTGAAGTTTAATTGAGCGTGGGAATATCAGAAAATCAATCGATTTACGACCGGCACTTCAATTGAAAAGATCTTAGCAAAAAGATCCTTGGGTGCCGTTTCTTCACAACCCTGCGGGGCGTCACTTGTCAATGAATTTTAATTAAAAAGTGTTAATAAGTCGATTACAGCTATTTAAAATCGAGTTCTAGTACTTCTCTTGCAGGTGGCCCACCGGCTATGATGCAAGCTTGGAAACTGAAGTCGTTGCATGTTGCTCTGAAAATAGAGGCAACTTAGGTGTGCCAGGCGGCGTGTAGAATTTCAAATTGCATGTTGACGATTAAAGTCAGAATGATACATTTATCATCCAGCGTTGGTATACCAGGAAATAATACAACCTGCTTGGAACCATTACGAAATATGAGGAACGATAGAATAGTGGATGATGGTTGACAAACAATAGCATTGACATCGTTATTACACACCTTATCCCATCGCATTTCTGTAGTTATGGTGGTATAACAAGCGGGTAAAAGCACTCTATAATCTTGATGGCGCCTTATTTCATTTCCCATTTCATGGATGTCACATAATTATTTTCATCATCCCAACATGAGGATGAGCAATTATGTAAATGGTGTTTCGCTCGCTTCTCCTTTTGATGGGAGACAATTGAATTGTGTGTCTGTGTGCGGGGAAGGAATTTCCATTTGAAATCCCTGGAACAGACTTTAAATGTAGCTCATTCAACAGTTCTAACATTGCGGTATCGGAATGCAAAAATTATATGGCCTCTTTTGAGCGCGTTATTGACCTGAGTATGTATCGGAACCATTAACTGTTCATTGAATATCAACATCATCCATGGTACATTAGCGTTGTAAAATGTAATCATTAGTGACAAGACAGCAATGATTTTCCTACATCACCCATGAATCGATCAGACAAGCGAACGTTCTGTTTATGATTTCACTTTGACTTCACTTTCAGATAATCGCGGCCCTCGCCGTATCCATTGGGCCCCTAGCGGCCGGTCTGGGGAAGGGTTACTCGAGCCCGGCGATCGCAAGCCTTCAAGAAGTGCACCTTCGTCAACGAGGTAATTATACTGCCTTTTCTGTGGACGATCAGCAGGCAAGCTGGATTGCAAGCCTTTCGCTATTGGGTGAGTAACAGTTAATTATTGAAATTGATAGGAAAGTTATGCCGCCTTCTACAGGCGCGAATCACAAGAGGAAATTAGAATCCTATCTGACTTTAACTTTTCCCACATAGGTGCCCTTTTCGGAGGCATGTTCGGAGGAGTCGCAATGCAATACGGCCGAAAACGGGTGCTAACACTGATGGCACTACCATTTTCGCTCTCCTGGATCCTGACGGTGTTTGCCAAATCGGTGGAAACGATGTTCTTCACCGCGTTCGTGGGGGGTTTCTGCTGTGCCATCGTGTCCACCGTGACCCAGGTGTACATAAGCGAAATTTCATCACCGGACATCCGGGGCTTTCTGAGTGCCATCCAGAAAATAGCCGGTCACCTAGGGATGCTAATATCTTACCTGCTGGGGGCGTATCTAGATTGGCGGCAGCTGGCGATGCTGGTCTCGGTAGCACCCATCATGCTCTTTATATCTGTGATCTATATACCGGAAACGCCGAGCTTCTTAGTGTTAAGAGGTTGCGATGAAGAAGCTCATCGGTTAGTGTTTACTTTGTTCACACTTTTTCACAATTCTGGTTCTAATCCTGATCCATTTTCAGCTCACTACAATGGCTTCGCGGTCCACACAAAAACGTAGAGATAGAGCTCGATACCATTCGTTCGAATGTACGTACATCGAGAATGAACCTGCTAAACCGTATGTCATCGATGTCGGCTACAGCGACCAGCACCGGACAGCCGCTTCCAACTCATCATCAGCCACCATCCAGCTATCTGCCGGAAGTCCTACGCTCCTGGCAGCTGCCGCGAATTTCGTTTGATGCGGTCGCAACAAATGTGAAGGCCGTTATGCGGAACGCCCGTCTGGTCAAACCGGTTTCCATCACCTGTGGCCTTATGATCTTCCAAAGATTCACTGGTAGGTATCCTTCTGTTTCGATATATTTCCAATTCCAGTAAATGCGATCCTCTCACTAGAGTGTGCCGTGTCCGCTACATGTTGGGATTTATTCGTCACTTGAGTCATTTGATACATGGAACAAAACTATTCAAATCGAAGTAAATGAAATGGCAGTGTTGAGTACTTGAAAGGCCATTGTTAGAAAAATGACGAAAAAATAATCCGATTTGGTTTTGATAAAATTTCGAATAACTCTCATCTTATTTTGAACACTCTGTTGACTAATCTGAGCGACTGTTTGGTTCCACCTTCTCTTCATTTCTGTCGCATCCTGAGTCACCTTTCCACTTTTCTTTAGCTTCTGTTTGAAATTGCCCAAAATTTCACAATTGGCCGGAATCGAGGGGAGTTGAGTGGATTGATGTTCTTTTGCAAAAAATTAATCCGGTTGTCTCGGTACCACTGGAGCACCAAAACTTCACAGGTCCATTTCGAATTTCAATATCTAGAAGAATACGCTTTTCCAGGTACTAATAGTTGTACATTTCCGAATCCTTAGTCTTCTTCGTCACGAAAAACTAATTTTGTTTGTAGCTGCTAATACCTTGCCAGATCTTATGCATTCTTGTATGTTTATCGGTATAAATGAATTTCAAATTGCTAAAGACGTCACCACGACCAATGACTTTTGTCTGGGAATTTACCCGTTTTGTTGTCCGTGAGGAGGTATCTTACGTATTTCGTGAGAACCACATTATACAATATTCAAGCAAGTCTTCTGGTCTCTAGATTGTGTTTCAGTGTTCAGTTTGATATCACTTATTGGGTCCATAAAAAGCGAACTCTTGTTCGCAGATGAGTCCTTCTGACGGTATTTTGACTGACATTGAACTTCTTGGCGATATCATAGTTCAACAGCACTGAGTTTGATTTGATTATTCTCAACATTTTCAAATGAAATTTCCAATTTTTATGTTCACTATGACGCTTTTCTAACCTGACCTGGTCGGATTTTCGAAGTGGGTGTCCAAAACTAATTTTTGATTTGCGGTTTCCTGCGGTATAACATCTTTAAATCAAAATGAATCATGTCGAAACAGAAAACATTTCAAAACAAGCCTCTGGAAAAACATTCCAGATCTGACAGCTGATAGTAAAATATACAGTGTGTCCGAATATTAAACGACTTAGGGCATATTTAGTAGTGTTCTAGTTCTAGATGCATAATTTATGTCAGTTTTAAATTTTAAATCTGGGTTTTATAACAAGAAAAACTGGCAGCCCCAGTAGTGTTTTACTCGTGTTTCAAACATAGAAAAAATAGAACGTATGCCAGTTTTAAATTTGACAGCAGAACTGTTCGAATAAATAAAACTAGAACGGATTGCTGGGGATACGTTCGTTCCAGTTTCAGTTCTATTATAGATTTTCCATATCAAACTTCTAGCTGCTGAATTTGCTCTTAGGTTGTGAACCATTTCGCGATTAATTTTAACTTTTGGTTGAAATCTGACACTTGAGCGGTTATTTTGTGTCGAGTAGTTAAATTTAACTAAAACTGCGGCCCATTTCAAAATGTGACGGACGGAAAGGTTATTGGGTTTATTTTCCACTGGAAATAATTTCAACTAAAGAATTAATATTAGAAGATTCATTGCAAGATTTTTTTCAGTGTCGAAAAATAAGCATCGATCTGTCATCGACTGTTCGCCGCGAGCTTACAAAACGTTCCACTTTACTTTGGAACGATAACAACATTCTCTTTTCTGGTGTAGAAATATTCCAACTTCAACAATTCGAACACTACTCACTTGATTTTTCTAAGTGTAAAAACAACTTTATTTCGATGTCGTTTGAATAACATGTCAATTCAATCGGAATGAACCAGAAATAAACTAGTCATTTAACCCAACAGCAAAATAAAAATTTTGCGTGAAGTAAATGTATCACCCAAAATAGTGTCGACCGCGGTGACATCTGGATGTATTCGCCACGATGCTTGAGCAAATTTTACACAAAGTTCATATGCAAGCCTTTATATCTGTTTTCTGTGCTAGGAGGAAAACTCACATCATATCATTGCGTTTGGCATTTTTCAACCGTTCATGAAAATGGCAAATTTTTCCAACAAAGAATTGACCCTGTTTGCGAATCTCAGCATTTCAAATGAGAAAAGGAAATAAATAATGAATCAACGCTTCTTGGTGGAATTGCAGTTAACTTTTTCACCATTTCTGAAGTTACGCAGTTTTTTTCACGCAGATTTCCGAAGTTACTCGGCTTTCCAAAGTTGCGTAGTGCTTCAATGTGGTTTCTTTCTGCTCAGATTATTAGAAATTACGCGGTTTTTACACGGATTTACGAAGTTACGCGGTTTTTCTATACGGATTTTCGAAGCTAAGCTGTTTTTACGCGGATGGCCGAAGTTACACGGAAAGACCGAAATCAGCATTTTGGCAAAAAAATTAGTTGATATTCTGATTTTAATTAGTTATTTTTTGAGAAAACTAAAAATATCTTACTTTTGCTAATTTAGATTTCCTAATTCTAATTCCCTTAATAATAATAAAATATTTGTTGAATCGGCTATTTTTTAGTTGAATTCACCAATTAAACGTGCTGTCATTTCTTAGCTAAGGCACACTTCATTTCCATTCAACTAATTTTTTAGTTGAATTAGAGAAATAAAACGTTGTTTTCAACTAACATAAGTGGTTGAACGCAACGTTTTTTACGCGGATTTTCGAAGTTACGCGGCTTTCCAAAGTTTCGCGTTATCTTTACGCGTGGATGTTTTGAAGCTACGCGATTATTTTACGCAGATTTCCGAAGTTTCGCAGTTTATTTTACACGGAATTTCGAAGTTACGCGATTTTTTATGTGAATTTTCGAAGTAACGCAGTTTTTCTACGTGACTTTTCGAAGTAATGCGTGTATTTTTCACGGATATCCGAAGTTATGTGGTTTTTACCTTTTTAAGCGGATTTCAAGCAGTTTTCTAAAGTTTCGTGTTTTTACGCGGATTTCCGAAGATACGCGTGTTTTTCACGCAGATTTCCAAAAGTATGCGGCTATCCAAAGTTGCGCAGTTATTTAATGTGGTTTCTTTCTGTTCAAATTTTTGAAGTTACGTGGATTTCCAAAGTTACGCAGTTTTTATAAACGGATTTTGGAAGATAAGCTGTTTTTACGCGGATTTCCGAAGTTACGTGGTTGATTTTACGTATATTTTTGTGCGATACATATCCCAGCATGAAAAGAGTCCACAGGTCTTTTTTACGGGTTAAAACTGAGGTCTTTTTTACGAGTTATTTATGTGAATTTTCGAAGTTACACAGTTTTTTTTCGTGGATTTTCGAGGTTATGAGTTGTTTCTGCACGGATATCCGAAGCTACGAGGTTTCTCCCCCGCATAAAAACAACTTCAGTGTTTTGTAAACAAAAAACTTTCTTCTAGCTTGACTCTTTTCTTGAGCTTGGTGGAAATATCTACGCCTAAATTAGTTTGCGTATATTGAAATCACAGTTTAGAATTCTTAGTGTCAGCACGATCATAGTAGTCGTCACCGAATTGTCCTGTACGCTGAGAAGTGGATGCGAAATTTGTTGATACTAATGCCATTTTCGCTTGAGAAAACTGAAACTGACCCAGGTTAGTTTCATCAAATAAACACTTTTCGCGAAACTGTGTTGGGTTCGCACTTGGCAACGGGGGTTTGATCAAACCTTATATAAAAACCAGGTTCAAAACTGACTCGATTTCCAGTTCTACAACGTTGAAACTAGGTTCGAAACTAGCTTCAAACAAACGGTTTGACAGCAGTTAGGGTGGAAACTGGGTTAGGTTTGGCATCAAGCGAAAACGACATAATAATTCTAAACTGTGATTTCAATATACGCTAACTAATTTAGGCGTAGATATTTCCACCAAGCTCAAGAAAAGAGTCAAGCTACAAGAAAGTTTTTTGTTTACAAAACACTGAAGTTGTTTTTATGCGGGGGAGAAACCGCGTAGCCTCGGATATCCGTGCAGAAACAACTCGTAACCTCGAAAATCCACGAAAAAAAACTGTAACTTCGAAAATTCACATAAATAATCGCGTAATTTCGAAAATCCGCGTAACTTCGAAATTTCGCGTAAAAACTGCGTAACTTTGGACTTCCAGATAAAAAATCCGCTTGACTTCAGAAATCCGCTTAAAAAACTCGTAAAAAAGATCTCAGTCTAAACCCGTGAAAGAAGACCTCAGTTTTAACCCGTAAAAAAAGACCTGCAGTCTCTTTTCATGCGGGGGATATTTACCACACAAAAATAAACGACAAGCAATAAACGACAGCAATTAGGGTAGAAACTAGGTTAGGTTTTACATCGAGCGAAAACATAGGGATAAAGTTCTGCAACGAAATGCAGTACAACAACTACTTCACTTTTGAAATCAAGAATTATGGAAGTTTGATTGTGGTGCACATAAATCAATAATAGTTCCATGTTTATATGTTAAATCTGGCATATTTTATGGAAAAGGCAAATTATGCATAAATAGAGGAATTGAGAGGCCTTCGACCAATATTTGGTAAAGCTATGCAATACCGAAGCTAGTTAAAATTTTTAAAACATTGCAATTGTTTCGATTTAACAATGTTAAAGCTTAATGTTTTCAACAATTGGACAACACTGGTGCAATACCTGACAAAAACACTTGCATGTTGTTCTTCATCTGAGGTTTTTTTTCTATTGTAAAGGGTTATTTTTTGTTGTTATCTTTTTGGCAACACTGCTTTAGACATATCACGCGTGAATCGTGGCTTGTGTCATTGTCAAACATTGTTTTCTATAATTTAACCATAAATTGTCGTTTGGTCTATAATTTAATCATGAATGAGCGCTGGTAAAGTTGGAGGAAGATCGACTTTTTATCGAAAAATTGCATACCAAAAAAGTCACTGTTTGATGTGGATTATGGGCCAGTGGCATTATTCGGCCGATATGTTGGAGAGAATGTGCCTTGCGCATCTAAAGCGGAGCCGCGGTCAACATTTGCATGATATCATCTTCAAAAATTTAATTAAATTGATCATTCTATCGATTCCGATAAAAATTTTGGCAATTTCCTATTTTTTGTATTTTTTTGAAAATCAAATTCTATACCTCTTGAAAATTACCCTTTGCAATAAAGATGTTTTTATGTGAAACAAATATTTGTTTTCCACATACCTCTATACATAGCAAATTAGAAATTTAAGGAAAAACACACACAGAAATGTGATCACGTTTTGATCTCGTCAAAACTTTTTAAATCACTAATGTTGTTTTCGCTTGAAGCAATACCCAACCCAGTTTCGACCCCAACTGCTGTCAATTGAAAGAATTTGATAGCAGTTAGGGTTGATCACCGGAAAATTTTTCTAATTTTTTGCTGTGTATTTTTCTCTGCTAATGCTAGATGAATCTTTAAGAAAAAAAAGCATCTGTTTATTGAGAAAAATGTTCCAAATGTTTTTAAATTTCCGCTAAATGACAGCGAAGAAAATTGCTTTTGCGTTTGGCAACAATGTCTTCCACTTAAAGGTAGTTCGAATTTGAGTGAAATGCAATGATGTATTGTTTTTACCTGAAAAAGCTGGAACTGATGCAGGTTATTTCCTTCAAATAAACCATTCTAACGTTACTGAGTTGGGTTTACACTTACCTTCGGGTGTGAGCAAGCCCCATATAAGAATCAGGATCAAAACTGTCCGGAATTTCAATTCGATTACGTAGAAATTAGGCTCGATGGGGACGGGTATAATTTGATGGGTTAGTCGATGTCTTTCATGTAGCCCACCTTGGTCTGATTCTCAAATATAAGGGAACATATGGTCAGAAATTTTTTTCTGGTGCGAAGAGGCGTATGACTTTAATACCGAAATTAAATTCATGAATCATTTTTAATTAACTCATATTCAAAGCCGGGTAAAATAAACGATGTAAATTAAATTAATGTCATTTTCGATTGAGAAAGCTAAAACTGACCCAGGGTAGTTCCATCAAACAAACACTTTTCCCGAAACTGTGTTGGGTTCGCACTTAGCAACGGGGGTTTGTGCACAGTTCGAAAAATTTTTGTGATGTGAAATTTTTGTGACATCTTATAAGATGCACATTGAACTCGAATGAAATTAAAAAACAAAAGATCGATAGCAACAGCGGGACTTGAACCGAAAAACAGTAGATCACAAAGCACATCGTTCAATCGACTGAACCACAGAAACACATATCTGCTTTCTGAATAATTGATACATATAAACGCTGCGGTAAGCCAAGTGCGAATTAACCTCGAAGCGTGTAAAATTCTGTGCGCGTGGAATATTGCGTCATCTAAAAAATCAAGTAGTTATGAATTATATCGTTTTTAGGTTTATGTCACATATAAAATTCATAATTTTTTTATGTGAGCAAACCTGACATAAAAACCAGGTTTGAAACTGACTCAATTTTCAGTTCAACAACGTTGAAACTAGGTTCGAAACTAGCTTTAAACAAACGGTTTGACAGTAGTTAGGGTGGAAACTGGGTTAGGTTTGGCATCAAGCGAAAACGACATTACTTACATCTCCGCTAGAAATCTTGGTTGATATGGATATCGATTTGATATGTCGTACAAAAACGGATTTTCTAGCAATATTTAAACTGAATAATCCTCTTCTTCTTCTTTTTTAAGTTGATCTTACGATGATACGGTACGGTCTAGTGTGAATAGCGCCTAATCGAAAAACAATTCTTCCATCCTAGGTGCCAATTCGTTCAACTTCTATGCGGTCAGCATTTTTAGCAAGACGTTCGCCGGTATGAACCCACACGGAGCTGCGATCGCCGTTGGCTTCGTCCAGCTACTGGCCTCGATGTTGTCCGGTTTGCTGATCGACACGGTTGGACGAATTCCTCTGCTCATAGTCAGTAGCGTTTTTATGTCACTAGCACTCGCCAGTTTCGGATCGTTCGTTTACTACGGCCAAACGAACAAACTGATTGCAACGGCCAACTTCGATCTGGACGAACCGGTCGGAAACAACGATTGGATACCGCTGTTATGTGTTCTAGTTTTCACCGTAGCCTTTTCGTTGGGTATTTCGCCTATTTCGTGGTTGTTGGTAGGGGAGTTGTTCCCACTTGAGTATCGAGGAATCGGAAGTTCCATCGCGACCAGTTTCAGCTACTTCTGTGCGTTCCTCGGAGTAAAAACGTTTATGGATTTCCAGGTAAGCTTTATCATTTATTGTAACTCATGACTACCGTTAAACTCTACTGTTTTGTAGGCTCTTTTTGGATTACACGGGACATTTTGGTTATATGCTTGTATCTCCTGTGCCGGCCTGTTCTTTGTTATCATGGTTGTCCCGGAGACCAAAGGTCGCGACCTGGAGGAGATGGACCCGAAGTACGTGCGAACACTTACGATAAATCGATGAGATATGGGAACGCACGTAGAGTATCTAGTATAGTATTTAATGGGCCCCCGAGCTTCCTTGCTTCTACGGTATATATGCTAACCTAGCTTCATTGCCGCTTCGACGTTAGCAGCAAATCCCTGCGGCTGCATCGATTGCTTCAATAATCATACAACTAAGGCGCTTAGAAACACTACTTATGAAATGGGAAAAGTGCTAGAGTGAACGTGAAAGATTGTTATGTTCCTATACACGGTTTGAGAGTGATGTATGGCAAAAGAAACGAAAAGTGTTGCTTAAAGGTACGTTATGACGTAGGAGAAATCTTAATTCACGTGTAAATAGGTTCTAATCGAAAGGAGTCCGTACTTAGTAATAGTTGCATTTTAATTGATTCTAAACTTGCCGAAGAAACGCCCCCATCATTGAAATTGATAATTGGATGGCATGAACTGATAGTCGATTAGCTTGTTGATATGAGTATGAGTATAAAAAACTATTAACTGTTAGGGAAACTACACTGTACATATAGATCCGTTAAACGCACAAAAGAGTATTGATTATCGATTAGAAAATTGCGATTAGAAGCATAAATTTGCAAAGCATTCACTGCAGCTGGGTGTAGTGGTTACGTGGGGTTCCGAAGAATTATAAGCGATTTCTCTTTAGATTTCTGTTTTCAGTGTACTAATCAATGAGGTACTTTAACGAACTAAGCGACCGGATATCACGAGTATCTGAAGCGTTCGAAAATAAACGGGTTTGAAGCTGGCACGGAATGTTTGAATGAAGTCAATTAATTTTGAACTAACTCGCACGCGCTCCTTGACGCTTCGCGTAATGCTTGAACTCTGACATCCTTAGGTTGCTGTCAGAGTGCAAGCGTCACTGCGAGCTGGTTACATTTGATCAAAGCAAACCTATCGGAGTAAGCGCGATGTGGCAATAGTGATTCGCAACAGAAAACAGCAACCTGAGGAGAAGTAAGCGAGTAAATGAGTCGCGCGACAGAGCTCCATTCGTTTAGTTCCAGTAAGTTCTTTATTATCCAATTTTCAATACACTGAAATGGTGTCCCAGGGGGCAAAATCTGGCGAATACGGTGCCTGAGCGATGACTTTCGTTTTGTGTTTGATCAAAAATTCAGTCACAATCATGCTGGTATGCGACGGCGCATCCGTTTCGAGCTTGGCATCGATGCATTTCATATCCAAACAATTAACCGAAATGTGCTGAGTCGATCCATAAGAGATGCCAAGATCCTCTGCTATCTCTCTGATACTATCACGACGATTTTCAAGCTCATCGTCATTGTCGACGTTAACAGAGGTGGACGGGCGAGCAGCATGAGGCAAATTTTCTACGATTTCACGACCCTCACTTAATGCTTTATACCACTCAAATATTTGCGTTCCTGATTTTGGGTCAAAACCTACCCAAAATCAATTAACCCCTTCACGACCATAAGATGTGCAGGACGAAATATGTCAGTACAAGACAATATTTTAACTATTGGGGGTGCAAATTAAGAGAATATCACCAGAAAAACATAGCAGAGTTTAAAAGTTTCCTATAATTTTATGGGAAATATTTTTCCCTACGATTCTTAGAATTAAATAAAAGAAGTGCTGGGTTTATTATATCGTAATATAATTTATTGCTTTAATTGCTTTAATTATCAGAATAGTAAAATAAATAGTTAGTTATGGCATTCTACGAAACGATTTCATGTACTTGTGGACGTTGCACATGACATATTTATTATGTGTTCTATTTTCTATACGTCATTTTGCGCAAACTTTTTAGTGCAATAAAGTTTGATAGTTCTTTTTACTTATTCGTTCAGAAACACATTTGTCGCCTTGAAAATAAGTTTTCTTTAAAATTCAGTAAAAAAAACATCGATTTAATAGTAATTAAAGAAGCTATAACGCTTTCTATAGAAGGGAAACAAATTTCCCTTGTGCGTTAAGGGGTTAAAGTGCATCTTCCCAATTTTAGGTAACGAGTGATGACCTCAAAATTTGGGTAAATGTAAGTTTACCCAATGTGTTAGGCCATAATGAAGCACGTTTCTCATTTTATACGATCAAATCAATGTTTGGGTAGATAACGACCTAACCTCAAAAAATTGGTAAGCATAATTTTCAGTGTAGACTCCCCAGAACACTTCTTCAACGTTTTTTAATGATTCTGTAGCCGAAGTTCCATTTGAAACACGAAATTTCAAGCAAACTCGTTGTTCAATTTTTTCCATAATAAAAATAGCCAGAAAATTTTTCTGTATTTCGTTCAAATCGGATTGTTTCGAAATTTTGCATACTGTATTTCGATCGAGTTCGAATTTTTCATACAAAAGTATTACTCGATCGAATCACAGGATGCAAATTTTCACATTCGATCGAAATACAAAATAGAGGTGATTACATACAGACTTTTCTCTTCAAGATAACTCGAAATACTGTCAAAACCATGACTACGATTTCTAATTTTTCCAAAACCTCTTTTCAACACTTGTTCACAAGAACCCCGGTTCCGAAAGTTGCGATTAGCGCTCCAATATCAATCAAACTATCTTCTTCCGCCATTACACAAAATTATATCAACTGTTTTTCATGCGAATCTAACAGTCACAGCAAATGGAAAAAAACATCGATGAATGTTTCGACTTTGGTTTCAAATCGTATTTAGAAATTATCGTATATTCTCAGTCAATTTATGATTAGTCGATGTGTACAACTTTACTTCCGCCGTTTTTTTCCAAAATTAAAGCTTTATTGCGAAAAAGCGACAACTTTCTCCCATCTTTCCGGCAATTTTCGGACCCCGGCTCGAAAAAAGGAGTCCTCCTTTGACGCTTTCCATGAAGCAATCCATTTTACCAACTCTTCGAAGGATTGAAAATGTTGATCTGCCAGGCCGTGTGCCATCGAACGGAATAGGTGGAAGTCAGAAGGGGCGACATCTGGGGAATAACAACGGCGGGTGGGGCAAGACTTCCCATTTCAGCGATTCCAGGTACCATTTGACCACTTTTGCGACGTGAGGCCGAGCATTGTCGTGTTGAAGGATGACTTTGTCATGTCGCTCTTGATATTGTGGCCGCTTTTCTTTTAGCGCGCGACTAAGCGCATCATTTGCGTTCGGTAGCGATCTCCTGCGATGGTTTCACTCGGTTTTAAGAGCTCGTAGTAAATCACACCGAGCTGATCCCACCCAATAAAAATCATAACCTTGGCACCGTGTAAAAACCCCTTATGATTTTGTCTTTGAAGCAGTTGCTCACATACAAATAGACGGAGCTCGATGTCCCTGGGTTTCAACTCGTACGGCACCCAGTTTGCTTCTTTCTGAATCATGTCCGATTGAAATGGCTTGCTGACTCACTCCCAACGATTCGGCAAACTCTTCTTGGGTTTGGCACGAATCTTCATCAAGCAATGCTTCTAGTTGTTCATCTTTGAAGATTTTTTCTCTTCCACCACCATGTTTGTCTTCGACTTCGAAATCACCATTTTTAAAACATTGAAACCACTCCCGACACGTTCATTTACTCAGAGCAGCATCACCGTAAGTTTCTTAGAGCATTCGATGCGCTTCAGCTGCATTTTTTTCGAATTGTAACAGAAAAGTAAAACTTCTTGCAAATGGCGAGAATTGGGCACATAAACAGACATTTTCGAGCGTGAATTATACGAAAACAAGAACAACTGTCACTGAAACGGCGATGACAATTCGTTAAGCATTGTACACACTCACACTTTAAAGGCATTATCATCTATGTATTTTAACCAGCCTCAGCCGGTACAGCCACCTATCGGAAAATGGCGGAGGCAAAGTTGTACACCTGATAGTTTATTTTCAAAAGGAGAATTTTACCACTTTTCTTGTATATCCAATGAATAAATCAAAATAAAAGGAGTTGCACCCTATTTCGATTTGTTTACTGTGTTAATTATAAAGTTACGCCCTAGCGCATTTTTCGTGAAATTAGTTCGTTCATGCGACTAAGACAAATCTGCGGGTAATTTTATCGTCTCATTTACTATTTTCAGTAGTAAAATCGACGACACGACCAGGCACTCCGAAGAAAAATCAGCATTAAAACTGTTCGCTAACGATTCACCGTCAGTTACCACAAATCTAGCGACCCCCTGTAAATGATAAAAATAATCTTCTCGAGCAACACTGTTTAAGTTGCTATGGACTAGTTACCAAGGAACCCCAAAACAAATAAACATGTTTTGAAAGCGGTGGAATAGTTCTATTAGTGTTAAACATTGCCCAAATTAAGCAGAAATGCATTTAAATGGACTCGATTTTCGGAATTTAATCGAAACTATGGATGAAACCAACGAACGAGGACAATGATCTGCTTCCAGCGATTCATCCGTAAACTTCAACTGCTAGCTTTTCTGGGCAGTAGGATTCGGTGTAATATGCCGGTGTCAAAATTGTTTTGTGTCGGTTGATTGCGCAGCAGTGGAAACAGTATTTCACTTTGTTGGCCACTATTCGAGGATTAGCTCGTTGTCGGTCATTTCCATGTCTTCCTTCTCACACAACGGTTCCAAGTCAAGACCTGAATTATGAACTTGGCTTTATAAAAGACATAACTCATACTCCTCAATTTTTATATTCCGCTCGAGTCAGGTTAATCCATTAAAATGTTCCGTAATATAATAACCGATCTGAAATTTATTTTGTTTACATTCATCTTGCCTTCGATATGCAGTAACCAAGGTTATGGTGACTGTTATTCAAAATCAATAAATATATAAACTTGTGCTGCCAGTTTAAAAAAATTCACTAGCGTTTTCGATTTGACATTTCCAGTTACTGAGGGGTAGTTAAATTTACGATACAGTTTTGATAGACGAGTGGCAGGTCGTGTCGTCGGTAAAATGTTCGGAAACCATATAAAATAAAGAAAATAAATAGTTTCGCCCTTCCCTATTAGCAATTGAAGTATCGCCCTGTTTGTTGGCATGGAACACGGAAGGCGAAATCTACGTAAACAAAAGGAAAGTTTTGCCCTTTATAGTTCTTCGTATTACTAAGATTGAGATTTTTGTAGAATCCGAATTTTTAGGCAATATTGTAGAATTATGAAGCATTAATTAGTAGGTGAGAAAAAATCGTTTTGTTTACTTTTGTAAGATTCGCCCTTCTTTGAAAAAGTAGCTGATTTAGGAAACTTTTGTTCGTTCGTTAATCGCATGAAAAACTGAGCACGTTGTTTGTTGCACTGAAAATCACTTGTTGCTACGCAACGCATCGTGTTTACTCTGGCATACATGCAACGTTTTTGCTGGAATCAAACGAACGAAATTTGATCGCATTCAACGAAACTCGGGTATTCAACCAGCTTTAGCAATTGGGAAGTGTCCAGAGCAATAGCATTAGAAAAAGGAAGCATGTTGGGTTTATTTTCTACAACAACTCAGATAGCGGTGTTAATGTCGGACCAACTATCTTTATATACACACACTAAGATTCAATTCCGTTGTTCGGTAATTTTCTTTGACGAAAACTTTCGGTAATCAATAGAAATTACCGATATTTCTGTACATGAATTTCATTTTACAAAAATTATGCAAGTTTTTACCGGACGATCAGTTTTACGCAAATTTTCATTACAGAATTCTGTAAATAGATATACAATTCATACGGTAAATCTGAATAGTCGCCGAGTACGGTAAAAACCATACCGTCCGTATGGTAAAATAATCTTCCAATAACCGAACTTCTGTAAATACTGATTGTCATGAAAACTAACTGTCAAACAGTTATTAAAATTTTCAGTAAGTGTCTTTTCATTTACTAATCGAAAAATATCTTGAAGGGTTCGTCGAATGAAATGAGGTACAAGTGCACCAGTTTTTAAAATATTAGAACTACTCAAAACTTTTTGTTTACTTATAGGCAGAACATAATTTCATATAATTCTGGTGGACTTGACAGGTTGTGCAATGCTCCGAAAGGCGCTCATAATTCCGGTCAACCGGGAAATGAAGTTACATTTTTTCTAGACATTTTTTATATTTTTTCGTGGATATATAGTGCACCGTAGTCACGACTGTTTCGAATTTTTTTACTCGTTTCTAAGAAAAATATCCTAATCCGAAAAACCTTATCATAAGTTTAAAGTTTAGTTTTATGAAATCCGAAAAATCATTCAAATTTAGAATTTTAACGAAAAGTAAACAAACACAAAAAATTACCGAGCAATCAGTTAGATCCATTTGGTTTACAGTTTACGGTAGTTATTTGACAATTCAGCAATAACCGAACGATCGGTATTCAATTCAATTACCGAACTGATTACCGAACGTTCAGCTGTTAAAAATTCGGTAAAAAATTACCGAATTCTGCGAAATTTTCTAAGTGTGCACCCTTATTCTGAATAACGACGTATCGTTTTTTCGATTGTATTTCATTCGTATTCCTAATAACGCTAGCAAAACCAAAGGTAGCTGTGATTCGATCTATAAGGCGTTATTCAGAATAAGGGCGATAATTTTTGGTTGCAAAAAAGGTCCACTATCACTTTCTTTCGAGTGTAAAAGTCAGTCAGCTTGTATTGAATATCGAAATCCTTACGTTCAAATTGTTCACGACAAATATAAAACTATGCATATGTCATTTAAGAATTTTTGGTTCCTGGTGGGTAACCAGTTTGTGCAAAGTGCACATGGCTTATTTCATATTTTTATGTTTCGTCTTCGACTCATCAGTGTATTAGCAGTTTATGTTGAACTGCTAATGCCACCTCGTGAAACAACATAAACCGCTAAGCAGACATGAAGCTATTGCTATTTACAAAACACCTATTATTGTCTTTTATGATGTGCCGAACGAGAAAACATGTGTCGATTCTCTGGTCGTCATCAGATAGCGGTCATGTAGAGTCATTTAGTATTAACTCTACATCTACATAGCGGTATATGTTGAACCGAGATCTGGCACTAGAAGATCAACATAAACTGCTAATGCGCTGACGAGTCGAAGACGTATCGTAAAAATAAACTATACAAATGATTTGACAACCTAGATTTACTAGGTTAAAGTTGTCACACTAAAACTATACACGATCCTGTCGATTATGAACTCGAACACCCACAGAGCCACTGCACCCATTTGTAAATAATCCTGTAGCAGATAGAAACCGCATTAGAAAATAGCACCGAATGTTTTATGTTTCACTAATGGCCCATTAAATACTACAGTAGTGCCATTGCGTGCCGTCTGAATCGACGCAAAACACAATATATATAAAGTAGCGAACAATTTCAGTAAACCAAGTTACACCAGTCAAATTAAACACTTTTATCGAATAGTGGAAAACAGATAAGGTCCTTTTTATAGAGACAATAAAACGGTATAAGATAAGATTCTGATATCAATGGAAAATTTCAATTACTTTAGATCTGTAAAAAGAATTACAATATAAAATTCGTTTTTAACAAAGAGCCATGTGAACGCCGTATTGAAAGTGTGTTAAAACAGTAGCGCTTGTGTAAAACTTAATTATTTATTTGTATCAAACAGGAATAACCAATTATACATACAGTTCATAAGAAATAGTATAGCATTAAAATCTTTTTACAACCTAAGATAGATAACTTAGATGAGGTATAGATTTGGAACTAATCGTTAAGTGAGTTAGTAACAGAGAGAATTTTTTAAGCAAATGTTGGTAAGCCACAATCCAATATGGAATCATGATGTTTCCATTGCATCTCCCTGAGTATAGACCGGACAAATTTCCAACCAGTATAGTTCAACTTGACATATCGCGGAATATGAAACTGTATGTGAAACTTAAGTATCAACCTACACTCTCCAACAAGTACAAAATTCTAACCAATCAGTTTATTTTTAAACATTCGAGAATATCAAATCATATCCTCGTGGCGGCATAGGAGTATTTCTGTTTTGTTTTGCTTAAATGTAACAGATTGCATTTTCGGTTTGGAATCCTGTAGGTACTTATTCTAAATAAGTTTAGAAGAATCGACTTCAAAAGTGAACGACAATAATAGACGTACATTAGAACAAGAAAAAAATGTTTAAAGATAAAAAAAACACTGTCATATCATGACAATAATTAGGGTATAAAATATAACCGTTATGAAAAACTGATAGCTGATTGTGCGTTAGAAAGCGTATAATGAAATTAAGAAATGGAGAATCGTTTTTGAAGATTCTCTCGAAACAATTCAAACCATAACGTCAAACGTCACTCGGACGATTGACGTTGATAGAGTAAATTTTGCTAGATTAACAAAAAAATTATCAAAAAAATATATATACATATATATACTCTTTAGCTTTGCTAAAAAAAGGACTCGAAGCTCAGATTGAGAAACATGTTTCACGGTACTATAGGAATGCAATTCAGAGAAAGGAGCAGACACCTGATAAGCTGTTTCGCAAAGTCTAATTTTCAACTCAAATACTATATCTAACGAATGCTAGTTCTTGTTAATACTTTTCAGATTTTATTCAAAACGATCAGGAAACTAGCCTGTTTTACCTTTTTAAACATCCACTTAGCATTTTCTGCAGGTTAGCAACAGATCTTTAAGACAATGAAACAAATGAAAATAAGAAAACGAATCTTGTTACACAATCCTAACCGAATTAAAATCGTTGCATCCAGATGATATAATGTAAACTAGCTGCGGAGAGAACGGCGTAGAAAATCATCGTAAGTTCAGGAATGAGAACATTGGAATGATTAACTAAACTCAAGTTTTGTTTTCTTTGCTCCTATTTTAATTGGTACCGGCTTTGTTTGGAATCCATATTTCGTATTACGATGAATTTGCATACAAGGGAGCTATAACCTAAAGTCAAACTACGTTCGATGCTTATTGCTATAAACAAACGAGAAAATATTCTAAACATAGAGGTACATTATCAAAACTAATCAGAACGAGAAATAGAGAAAACACCCAACTTACTGAAAACTCCAATAAAGTGTAGCTTTAAATGTGGACAATAAAATGATAGCGATACAATTATCAACAAACAACAAAAGAAAATAGAGAACTCTGAGTAGTAAATGATAGAATCAAATAAAGTAAGTCCTGATGAAAAGTTTAGCATGCGAAAGCGTAATTGACCATTTTTTTATAAATACCAAGCAGCGGAATTACACACATGTAGGGAAATTCTGTTTACCAAACCAAGGTCGAACAGTGTTACGAAACGGGAATGCTGCGTACTTAATTGCGATGATAACCCATTATACTGAAGTGTTCAAAATTAGTAGAAAATCACGAAGAAAATAATAACAACTAGCCATGAAGCAGCTGATTTTATTCGGAAATGGTAGTATTTTGGTTCCATAAACGAGTTAGTAAATTGCTTGACGAAAAAATAAACACTTTTTAACAAATCCACGAAAATACCTTGCGTTCGCCGGGACGGGTCCCAGTGTAGCTTGCGCTAAATTTGTAAAATTGACCTAAACAGAGAAAATAAAAAATGTTTGCAAAAATACGTCCAAGGTGACTTTATTTTCCTGAATGTCTTCAAAGTGACTCTATCGGCTCTTTTCCTTCATCTGCAGTTGGTTTTTCATCCTCATCTTCAGGAGTTTTTTGACTCTCATTTTTAGTAGATTTTTGATTTTCGCCTTCGTTTGATTCATTGCCTACTCCATAGCGTGCCATAGCTTGTTCAAGTTGCTTGGAAAGGCAGTCCTGTAGAGTTAAAAGCGCTGAGATGTCATTTTTTAGTTTTTGGTTGTCTTCGCGTTCTTGTTCCAATTCCTCCTTAAGCACTTTAAGATGCTCTTCGACCTGCCACGAAAATACGGTATGTAATTTTTTAATGTAACATTACATGATCATCATAGTCAGTTCCGATTCCGTTCAGTACCGATATGACGCCGAGCACGGACGGTAATATTTTTGTACGCGTTTTATTGTGTGTGTTCATATTAGTGGACAAGTGAGAACATAAACGCGGTGAATCTTGAGGAAGAATATTAACGTCCGTGCCAAAACTGAATCGGATGAGAATCGTTCGAACAGATCTTAATGATTGCAAAGCTAAACTGTATTTCCTGTCATTAACCACAGAGATCAGACATCCTAGGAGTGATTTGAATGTGTGTAAGAAATTTAACGATTGTCACGAGATCAAGTACCAATCTCTGTGATTCAACGTCGAGAAAAAAAACAATAGAACTGACCTCATTTTCGGCATCGCTTACGTCTAAGGAACCGTTATTCTGCACGGACTGCATCGATACAATTTGGGCTACAAATAACACATACTTAATGTAAATAAAACAATTTTTTTCCTTAAACTTACAACTCAACTCTAGCACACGTGCTTCCAGTTCGTTGTTTTTAGTCTGTAGTTCGCTGAGTTCGTTTCTACCCCGCAGCACTGCTTCCGCCGCTTCTCCAGCAATCTTGTTAGATTCTTCTGCCGTTTTAGCAAGTGTCAAATGTTCGGCCTCCAGTTTCTGCAAATGGCTAAAACGATCGAATACAAACTAGATGAATAATTCGATGTGGAATGTCAACAACATACGAACCCATTCAATGTGTCCATTGCCTTCCAGATTCGATCGACACTTTCGACCGGTTGGTTTCCTGCTGCCTCCAGTACCCTGATCTTTTCCTGTAGTTTGTTGTTGTCACGTGTCAACTCCATGATCTTGGACTGCGATGACTGAAGCTTTGACTTTAATCGTTCCTGATCGTTTGTCTACTAACAAAATAAAGCTGATAAGGATTTTTTTATGCATAGGACAGTAATTTACGTTACCATCGCTTCTAGTTGAACATTCAATCGAGCTGCATTTTCCAGAAATCCTGTCCGGACTGAGTCCTTTTGATTGAGCGCATCCAATGCGATCTTCAATTGATCTCTCAGATCAGCTATTTCACGTTGAAAGTTTTTCGTATCTTGTTCAAGAGTGGCTTTCGTTCGATTAGATTCATCCAGAGAAGATTTCATCGACGTAACCTCAGACTTTGATTTAATGAATGACTAACAGCTCAAAGCTTAGAAATTCGAATTAGAAGTTTACTTACTCGTTTTGATTGTAGTTCGAAGATACATTTAATCAGTTTGCTGCGCACATTTTCTAAGTCGAAATCGTTTTTTGCAGTCAAAAACTCCTGATTATCCATGTTCACCTTGTTTGCGGGTCTTGATGATAAACGCGGCAGCGGTTGCTGTTTGATCGTTTTTGCACATGACATTTAAAAATCAGAACACGTGGTTTAGTGACAGTTGTGTGCTTCACACTTCCGGTGAAGCTCTGAGCAAATGAGCACGTCGTCTCGTGTCAGTGCGGAGAGATTTCGAGTATTTTGCACGAAAAACAAAAATTACCTGGCGTTTGCCTTTCTCTATAGTAAGGTGTAAGAAGGCTGAACCGATTTTAACAAACTGATGCTTTTTTGAAAGCTACTGTCGGGCCATTGATCAAGTTCAAAGATCAAAGGGCTGTGGCTTTTGGTTCCGGAGATATGATTGTATAAGTGACGTAACCGACAAAACGCGTTGTATTTTTACCACGCAAGTTTCTCGGAGATGATCAAACAGATTTTAACAAGCTTAGGTCCGTTTGAATGATATTGTTAGGTAATTTTTCAAGTTCGTAGACCAAATGGCTGTGACTTTCGATTTCGGAGATATAATGGTATAAGTGACGTAACCGACAAAACACGTTGTTTTTTACCGCTCTAATGTATATAAGGGTGCCAATATTTTGGGATCACCTCTAAAGCACCATAGAGGAGAGTACATGAAATTTCCGAAATCGATTTTTTTTTGTGTCTCTTGATTGAAATCTTAAAATTGCATGGAACGTCGAGATTTAGTGTTATCTCAAAGAAAAAAAATTTTAAGATCGACTTTCTGTGACTTTTTGAATTCCCAGAAAGTCGATTTAAAAAAAAATTCCGAGATGACACTAAATCTCGACGTTTCATGCAATTCCAAGACTGTTGTGAACTACTCTATTCAATCTGAATCAATTGGTGTCAAGAATGAGCCTAAATTAGTGTTACAAATTATTTAATAAAAAGATAAAAAATATTTTTATGAGACTGTTTTGAAGAAAGAGAAGGGGATTATCACACCACTAGGTTGATTAAGAAGGGATTTTTTCTGTGCTATTAATCTTTCACCATCGAGAATAGGAAGAAGTTATATGCAGTTTACAGCGGTTTATTTACCTAGACTCCCACTCTCTGTGGTATAAATTTCACGGTGTTACGTGCAGTGAGTCAAAAGTTATTCCAGATGGACACCGAGAAAAGAGAAAAAATTCTGCACACCCACTCTGATAATCCAACGTGGTCCGCAAGAAAAATCACAAAAACGTTGAAAATCGCCAAATCAACCGTGTATGATGTGATCAAACGTTTCAGGAAGCAAAAGAGTGTAGATCGAGTACCTGAAGGAAAGCGTCGTAGTGAAACATATGACAGCAAGCTGAAGGTGTTGATAGCCGTCAAAGCATACCCGGGACTATCACATTATGAAATCGCACATATATACGCTGCTGCTCACAGTACCGTTCGAAGAATTCGTTTACAAGCAGGATATCGTTCTTATTCAAATTTGTAAAAAAAAACTGATGATTTGACAAGGGATATGCATCTGCGGAGCAAAGACCAAAGTGTTCATGACGAATAAGACGATGGACTCGAAGCTGTATAAGGAAGATTGATTCAAAAACCGCGTACTATTTTTCATTAAATCCTATAAATGTCCCGTGACGTTTTGGCTTGATTTGGCGAGTTGTAACTACAGCCGGAAAGTCATCCAATGGTACCGCGATAGTAACGTAATTGCTAGCAGTTCCAGCCCATCGAGAGATTTTGGGCGGTAATGAAGCTTATAAAAAGTGGAAAAACGGCTCGGGGCGCGACTCAGATGATTAAAATGTCGAAGGAAGTTGACTTCGGAGGTGTGCAAAGTTTGATGAAAGGAATCAAGAAAAAAGTGCAAATTTCCATTCCAAACGAAGAGAAATGGTTTATATTGATATATTTTCCTTAAAGTACAGTGAATTACCTTTGTTTTTATGCATTGACTTTATTTGTAGGTCCACTCGTTACCGAGATACGGATTCTAAACGTTCATAGTTTCAGGCACACTGACCATCCCTGCAATCGCTTATGGGTTTTTTGCGCTCGAGGTAGCATACAATGGTAATTTATGTGTGCAAAATCGTACACAACGGTGATTTTTCACGAAATTTTTACTTGTATGCTTTACACGGGTTAAAAAAAAGTTTGCATGAGCTTGGATGTCTGTTCTCTGTGATTATAGCAAGTAACTTTGAGAAGATCGTACTAAAAACTGAAGCTAAACGGACACCCGACATCAACACGTTAAAGAAAGACTTTTGATATTATAATGAAAAATTCCGTAACATTTTTTCGTACTACTGTGGGCAAAAAGTAATAACAATCGAAATATCTTTTTGGTAGGTTGGTATAACTGTCAGTGACATCTGTGCCAAGTGTCACGTCAAAATATTCATTAGTGTTTAATATACTTCAGTTTTACTGAAGTATTAAGAGTGCAATCGGCGATTTCTACATTGAGTAAAATTATTTAACAAAGAAGTTCGAATAAATTTTGTGTGCGGGATCAAATTTCTGGTGCCGAAACGTTCGCAATGTTGCAAAAGGCCTTCGGTAATAAATATGTGTCGCGAGCAAGTTTTTTTTATTGGTACAAGTTGTTCAAAGAGGGTCGAGAACGCGTCACGTCATAACAAGTCAAAAATCGGAGTGATGTTGACAGTTTTCTTTGATTATTGAGGTGTGGTGCACTCCGAATTCCTTCCGACCGGACAAACTGTCAACAAGGAATACCATTCGAGTGCTATGCGTCATATGCGCGAAGCTATTCGTATAAGGAGGCCGAAAACTGTTGGTTTTTTCACCACGATAATATACTGTCGCAACCAATTTAAAAAAAAAGTCACACGGAGCCAAATGAGGTGAATACGATGGTTGCGGAACGATATTGGTTGCGACAGTATATTATTGTGGTGAAAAAACCAAGAGTTTTCGGCCTCTTTGTACGAATAGCTTAGCGCATATGACGCATAACACTCAACTTCTGGCTATTCGGCAAACTCAAACGAGCCTTTAAGCAGACCCTGTCAGCTTGGAGCGATCTCAATCTTCAGTTCAGCAACACCATCGCACGGCGTCTCATTCAACATGTCATGTCAATTGCATGGGTGCGCAGTGCTGCTATTTTAGCGCGTACGAATTTGACATTTCTCTCCCCTACTTCTATGTACGTGATTCGATGCGGACTCGCCTGAGGGCGCCATGGTCGCAAAAAAGGATGTTGCCAAAGATTTGTTCGGGAAATGTGAGAGCTGGATATCTTGTTAATATGATGTCTTTGCTTTAAGGCTATTTCGAAAATTGACTTTAACAACGAAATAGATTTGGAAGAATAAGTAAAGAATTTTTATGTTATGAACAAAGTCTTACTATTTTTTCCCACAGTAGTATACTGTTTTAAATAAATAATTAAATTTTCGTCACCCGTTTAAAGTGCAGCTTCAAATCAAAGGCGTTGAAAAAACTTAGTTGGTTTTGTGACCACAACGTGATTGAAAAATTTAGATACTATTGGTTTAGAAAGATTATGATATTTATGTACAAGCAAGGAGGTGAAGAGTAGAAAAGTTCTTATAATTATGCCGTTTTTCATTGAAAAACACTGGTGGCGTGGATTGCTCTGGTTTTGCACTTTCCAGAAGAAATGCAACATTTTGACGATGTTTCATTGCGATCTCTGCTCGAAAGTGCAAAACCAGAGCAATCCACGCCACTAGTGTTTTTCAATGAAAAACGTCATTAATCTCAGAGTAGGTAAACTTAAGCATATTATCTACCTTTTTTTAAAAATTTCGATTTATTCAAATATAAATAAGGATTTGACTGAATCAAACCTAAATTTAATTAAATGAATCGGCGACAAAATTAGCCATGCCAAAGTATATCGTTTTTGAAATCTCCAACTTTCCATTGAATTTCTCCACAATTTGTAGACTTCATCGAGTGCTTAAATTTAATAAAGAGCTACTAACATTTTGAGTTTCAATAAATAACATGATTCTCTAAATTGATTACGACACCGCAAAACTCGCACCTAATATACCAAACGCATGATATATAGGGGAGACCGGTGCGAAAATGGCCACTTTTTGTCTTGCGCAAAAATAGCGGAGAAAATAATATTTTCACTGGGAATGTTATATACTGTTCGAAAGCTATAAAACAGAATCTGACTCGGAGTACAAAAACCTCGAATTCCAAAATCCTAAAATAGATGGGGCTAAAATGGTCAGTCACATTTTGACACAGGAAACCATCAGACTTGACCTAATATTTGGTGTAAATTAAAAATATCATTTCATCTTGAAATTAAAGATTTTGTCAAAACACATATGTGAAATCGGTTGTTTATGTCGTATTTGTGAGCATTGATTATGCCCGTGATTTGGCGATTTTGGACTATTTTGTTGGCACGTACTCGAAAATATTGTTGAGCTTCATAAAATAAACAAATTTTTGTAAAAATCAACTATAAATTTTTGAGTCAAACCGAGTCTACGGCCATTTTTGTCCCACCAAAAAGTGGTCGCTTTCGTTGCACCACTTCGATTCGATTTTGCGAAATAATTTTTGTTTGTGTTAAAAAATTATTTCAACATTAAAAACACTCACCGAATATGTTCCTGGAAAGCTACACTTTTGACGAAAAAATCGACACTTTCGCACTCACCGGCTACTGAGGCTCAACTGAGCCAAATGAATATAAGCCAATTGTATGCTCGAGCCCACAGATAGAGGGCTTAGCCGATGGAATATGACGTTTGGTGCTCGAATTATTGCGAGCGGCCATTTTCGCCCCGGTTTCCCTTATAATGATTTATAAAACAACGCATAAAAATAAAGATCGAGAACCAAGATACGAAACCTGTTCGATTCGATGAAATTTTGATCGAATCGGGATTCATTCGAAGGCTTTAAATTTAATCTTAAAATAAAAATAATAAAAACACATTTGACATGTGAATTATTTAGTTAAGTTGATGTATTTAAAAATTCCTTAATTCGATGACATCCCCATGCTCTCATATATAGGAGCCCGTAATGTTGCAGTCCCTCCGGGATCGAAATTGCTCTCGATGGTCCTGGATATAGCTTGTTCAAGTTAATAAAAATCCCAAACAGGAGCCGGTAAACAGGATAAATAAAGGTAAATAGTCCGAAAACAAGAATGCGTGTGCTGTACGAGAAATTGATGATAAATTTTGAATGAGTTGATGATGAAACAAATGTCAAAACAGGCTTCGAGCAGCTTTCTGAAAACTGGTTGTAAAATAAATTACAACGTGACAAGCTCAACGATCATTTTCAGGTTCATACATTGTCGAAGCTCTAAGAAATACTTAGTTTGGATGGCAATTTATAGCTGTGGTTTCAAAAAGCAAAATCGTCAAAACCGTCAACGACTGTCTGCAAAAATGGCTACGACCATTCATTCAAAAGCACACGAGTTCTATTCGGTTTTGGATTGATTTGGTGTCTTGCCATCATGGTGAAGTGTTTCGTTACGTAACGTAAAAATATTCATAATAGTCATGTGCATAAACCGGATACCTATGACCATAAAACCGATGTCAAAGAAGCAGGGAAGGGTGTAAAAATGCGCGTGTATGAAGTAATACGAGCAAGTTGAATTAGCCTGGTTTTTCCAATAACCCTGTGCCGGACGTTCATGCATTTGAGTTGACAATTGAATGTGAATAATGATTCGTATTTGCTATTTCACTCGGTGGTTTTAAGGATGGGTGAAGGTTCACTGTCTCGGTTTCTGGACGAACGTAGACCGTTAGGAACGAATATCGAGTCACGACAGAGTGATTTGCAGGAAACACCATCAACCCCAAAAAATCGTCCAATGAAAAGATATTGGGCCAGACCTTGGGATGATATTTTTCGGATTTAGAAATAAATATAAATAATATTATAATGCGAGTTATTCTTTGGTAAAATTTGACGTCTTTGAAAAAATCAAAGATATTTATTTTGCCAATAGTGTTTAACTGGATGACATCGAAAGTGAATGACAATCCCCCTACATTTCCATTTCCACAGGTAACGGATTAGTGTCTATAATGCGATAATCTCAAGTGTGGCAGGAAATCACTATTATTAGCGCGCACAAAATACATCAGGTGTCACCTTTCTACGTAAAGCATGACGGATGGTGATTTTTCAATGAAAACAAAGAAATCAGAAAGTCTTTACAATATACGCATGAACATATTAAATAATGAGCCGAGCACGAATTGTATCAATTTGAAATAAAGAATTTTGAATTGAATTATTGGGCAATAACACGTACAGATCTGAACTTCGAAACTCAGAAGGGAAACAGAAATACGATACGTTAAAACTTTGTCATTTTATTTAAAGCTATTGCGGCACTTTGAATACTGTTGCTGTTGGTCCTGCAAACAACAATTTTGTTTTGTTTATGCAAATTATGCAAATACATACATAACCGAACACGTCAACATTTGTGCCACAATAAAAGAACATATTTCGAGAAAGGGTGCAAAACGAAGGATCGCATAACTGTTATGCATTCGGTCTACGATTATTACCCCACAGTGAATTTATCTAACCGCAGTCCCTTCGTCTTTGTGCTTTGTAGACGTTTTACATAAGCGTATTTAAATACACGACACGGCCTGTAGAAAGAAGCCTTGGCATCCAGTTGTCTCCCCCCGGTGGCCATATAAAAGACGGAAGCAAACCAATTAAACCCTTCAGTAACGAGGCACTTCTAACACAAACGAGTGCGGCGCGAAATATAATGGTAACACCTACCCGTGCAATCCAATTTGCAAAAGAGAGAGGACAGAACTTCTTTGCGTCGGAATCGGAAAAATTTTCCTGCAAAATCGAAAAATTTCTCACCGTTTACCACGGATACAACCAGATCAAACCAAGAATATATCCCAAACGGCTAGCGACCATGTACTCAGCCGACGTTGTGCAAACCGACGAGGATAACCAGCCCAGTTCCTTCCTGTCGTCGACGGCAACCAAATCGGCTACCTTACCGAAAGGACATCATCGCGACAAGGGAACATTACACGGCCAAGTGGACACCAGCACCCCAATAAGGATTATTCTACCAGCCGCACAAACCGAACCGACTCGTTCCAAATTCCCTTCGCTCGGCTCACCCCGCACAAAGAGACCGAAGACCCCGACCAGGGTAGTCTTATCGGTTCCGAAGACGAACGGCACAGGCAGTAACGAAGTTCTATGCTCGAGTGTGATGTTGACATATCGGGAAGAAATTTTCTTCAACCAGAAAGACATGGTACGGCGAGATTCTGATGTGTAATTTCAGATAGATTTAGGTGTATTTTTAAAAAAGAATATAAATTATGTGATAAGACTTAAGGGTTTGCTTTTATCTTACTATTAATGTATACCCCGATTCTGCAGTCCGACGGATTTGTGATACGAACGAATCTTTCGTTCAAGTTTGAATTTTGCATTCTTTATAGTATGTTCACATTAGCGGGGATATCAAGTGATATACAGATAGAATTGATATCCGATGATATCATGTGCGATATCACTTGATATCCCATACAATTTGATGTCAACGCGTATCACCATTTTGGCATGATATACGGGATATCATGTACGATATCATCTCGAGTTGTCAAAAATCGCAACTAGCAACACGGATAATGGCATTGAACGCACTTATTTATGAACGTCACTTTGAGAGTGACAATAAACAATCATTATAATTTCGAATTTTTCAACGAATACTTGCGTTCGGAGACCATTAAATGCAAGACTTAAATTATTGATGGAATCGTAGGAGAGAAAAGCAATATTTTTGATCTTACTCCTAATGGGAACATTCAATATGACAACTTGATTGTCAAACGATATCATTTCGATCATATGTGAACACTTCCACGTGATATGCGTATCATCTCGGTATATCAAGTGATATAAGCGCTAATGTGAACATGGTATTAATCCGTTCGACTTGTATGATTCGATCGACTCTCGTTCGGGTAAACTTGAAATTTCGAACATTAACCATCAAAGCTGTCAACACTACTTACACGTTCTATATTATTTATATTGTTAATTTCTTAGTAAACGAAACTGTCACACTTGTATAAACAAATTAGAACGAACAGAAGTAATACGTAAGCAAATCGATCGAGTAATGTTCGAAAATTCAACAACTCGAACGAATGATATTCGCGTTCATACCCAACTCGAACGGAATGCAAAATGGAAATTGCACATTCGATCGGAATATTTCGAATCGATCGACGTACAGAATAGGGGCGGTAGTGCAATTCACATCATAATTCGAAAATAGTTCATACGTGTGTTGTAGTTTAGCTACCACAAAAAAAATCATAAGACATTCGTCACACATAAGAAATGAATTAGTAGTATTTGATTTAAGTTTTTAATAGGATAAAATTTGCATTATTAAAATTAGCTTTTTTCGGATTGAGACAGAGCTAAGACAGATAATTGCTTTCCATAAATTTCCCATAGAAAGTAATTATTTAAACGGACTTGCAAAAAAAATTATACGCCTTGCGAGTGACCTTCCGGCAGTTAGCCGGAATATTCACCACAGAGAACGAAAACATGTTTTTAGGCATGTTTTTGAGTTTTTTTTTCGTTTTATTTATCAACTAGCTTAATTACCCGGCGTTGCTCGGAAATGTTTTGAGAAGGTAAGGCCGCAAAAAAGTCTCGAAATTGTTCTGCCCAGTGAAACACAACTTAGACGTCAACCCGATTGAACAATACCTCGTACATGCCCAGATTGCTTACGACCAGTGCCCCATCTCAGATCTCACAATAATCATTATTTTCATGGTATTCTCGTCAAATCGGGTCAGTTTTAAATTGTTACGTTTTTCGTAAAATCTTATCAATTTTACCTAACACTTCCCATGTTTGGGGCACTTGCTACACTCCATTTTCCTTTAAAATAACCTGTTAGTCTAGAAACGTCGTTTCTCGTCGAAAAAATTTCATATTAAACTCCTTTTTTTTTAGTGAACTAACTACAGCTCTTCTCCATGATTACCCTTATGACCACCTCTGGGTAGAGTAGAAAGCTGTGTGCCAAACTTGGTGGCGATTCGTTTAGTTGTTTAGTAGCTATGCTGAGATTTACATACACTCGCGTTCATAGGCAGATAAAGATTTTGAAATTATTTAAGGCCATCGTCCAAGTACCATGCGGGCGGGTGGTTTTAGGAAATTTTCGATGGAAATTTTGAAAAATTTGCCAAAACCAAAAACATACAGACCTTTGAAATACATTTATCTATCTACAGGGTGAAAATGGCTGGAAAATTCGGAGGATTTTCCGAGTCTTATCAAAAATAGCTCTGAAGAATGAGTGTTTTTGTGATCTTTCACAATTATCTGGAAAAATAAAGCGATGACATAAACTTTTTTGTTCAAATAAACTTTATTATGGATACACAGATTACATTCGGACACATTTTTGGAAAACCATTTCACGCTTGTCATAAAAAATCCACGAATTTCAAAAATTTTCACGAAATCGGTTTTATGAAATTCGTTGATTTTCCATGAAAAGCGTGAAAAGGTTTTCCAAAAATGTTTTCGAATGTGATCCTTGTTGCCAGCATGAGGTTTTTTTTGAAAAAAAATTTCATTCCTTCGAATTATTTTTTCAAACAATTGTGAAAAATTACAAAAAAAGCTCATTTTTTCAGCGCTATTTTTGATAAGACTCGTAAAATCCTTCGAATTTTCCAGTCATTTTCACCCTGTAGATAGATAAAAGTATTTCAAAGGTCTGTATGTTTTTGGTTTTGTCAAATTTTTCGAAATTTCCATCGAAAATTTCCTAAAACCACCCGCGCGTATGGTACTTGGACGATGGCCTTAACGAAAATTGGGATGTAATTAAATTTCAAACAGCAATACTGTCTATTACGACCTTAAAATTCTTGCCATTCTATTGTTTTATAAAAAATGTTAAGGACACTTGCTACACATTTTCCCTCCTTAAATTGTCCTAATGATCATCTCCGAAGAGCAAGAAGTATCTGTGCCAAATTTGATAGCAATCCGTTTAGTAGTTCCGGAGTTATGCCGTTACATCCCCCTTTTTAAAGGCACTTACTATATCCACCCCCCCATATATGTCATATCTTAGGTATGGAAAATGTTTGCATGGTCTTCAAAAATTATCGATTCGTGTCAAATTTTATGAATTTTTTCATGACCCCCCTGTTAATGATACTTGCTACGCTTTCGCACCAATAAAAGAACTTTTATGACTATTTCTGATGTGTAAGAAATACCTGTGCCAAGTTTTATAGCAGTTCGTGAAGAAGTTCTGAAGTTGTGCCATTACAAACATTATACTTCCTTTTATAGAGGCACTTACCAAACTCTCCCCCCACCGAATATCTTTATAATCATATTTAAGTTGTGAAAAAAGTATCTATGGTCTTCAAAAAATACCGATTCGCGTCAAATTAGATAATGTTTTAATGGCCCCCTTTGTTAAGGACACTTGTTACGTTCCCTTTCCCCATAAAAAATTTCTTATAACTATCTCTGAAGAGCTAGAAGTACATGTACCAAGTTTAACAGTAATCCGTTCAGTAGATTCCATGTCAAACATTACACCCCCCCCCCCCCCTTTTTAACAACACTTGCTACATGCATCCGCCATATTAAGGTATGCAAAATGTTTCTAAAAGCTTCAAGCAATACCGATTTTCGTCTAGTTATATGCATTTTTTCATGACCCCTACTTGCTAATGACACTTGCTATGCTCTCTCTTCTTTTAAAAATACGCTTATGACTATCTCTGAAGAGATAGAAGTACATGTGCCAAGTTCGATAGCAATCCATTCTCACCCCGAAGTAATACCTAGCGGTGGTGCCGGGGAGGTAGGGTTGGAGATCCAAGGTGTTTTAGTGGGTAGTTCCAATCAACAGTTGGGTAGTCCTGTGGAGAGTCCCACACTCCGTGCGTAAATGCATTTCACCTTGTAAAAAAAAAAAAAATAGCAATCCATTCAGTACTTTCAGTTGATATCTTGAGACACTTCCCCCGTCAATTTCGGTTCACTTATTTTCGGGTTATTTCGTATTTTGCGAACTATAAACCCTTCGTCAACTTCCGATAGGATCAGTTTTCTTCCCCTTTCTGCCTTCTTCTTCAGAGTTCCCTCGTTTTTCCAGTTGTCAATGATATTCTGTACGGTTCTCCTATTTCGCGTAAGGATTTTCCTTTACAGCGCAAGGAAATGATCAATTTTCTTGTAGAAATGTCTTTTTGCTTTCTTTTGCCTTCCATTACAAAAAATAACAGTTTTCTCTGTATTTCAATTTGTAACTCTCAAACTAAAGCTAAAACGAAATATTAATTATGTTTACTCTAACTCTAAGAGGATGTTCATTTATCGTTGTTGTTAAAGCATTCAACGCTTGGCCTTTGTGTGATTGATTTGAAGCGTGATATTATTTATGCAAACCTTACTCAATCGTTCCGAACAAGGCGGTGAATTGAGTTTAATCAATCACGCATTCGAGGGCTTCTAACAACCGACGGGCAAAAATAACACATCAAAATCTAAGTGACACTAATTTGATTCAGTTTACATTTTTCTTTGTACACACGCGCGCAGAATGCCAAGACCGCATTACTTGGTCATCAACAGTTAGAGGAGCTAATAATGAATGAAAACAGGATAACTTTATTCAGCGAAAGAGCGCATAATCTTAGCAACGGTATAAATGATGCCGGAATGCGCTCAATCAGGCCAGTTCTGATCGAAAATCGACAGAAACAGCACTTTAGATTATTTGTTTAGTTTTTCTTTGCCGAAATGACTCGCATCACGTTAACCATTTTGGCAACGTTGATAATATATCTCACTTACCAAACTATAGTAAGTGAAGCGCTAGCTACTAGCGTTTCAAACCCCGCCAATGGAGATAATTTGGTAAGCGACGACACGTTGGGAAAATCAGTGAATGCTTGGCTTAAGAGTACATACAACCGAAGAACACCCGGTCTCACTGCTGGCAACCGGTTTGGAGCACTTGCTTTACTGCGCCGATCACCACCACCTCCAATGGATTCGGGAGTTTCGGGAGGAAAACTTCCGCTTGCCTACATCTCGGATGTGGGCCTGATCGAGGATGATAGTGTGGACAAAAGATTCGACGACTACGGCCACATGCGATTCGGAAAGCGCGGTGGCGAGGGCGACCAGTTCGATGACTATGGTCACATGCGGTTCGGGCGGTAAAAAGTTCAGTGATAGCGACTCCTAACTGTGTAACTGCTTGGCGGCTGGTGACTTCTTTTCGTTTGGTTGAGTTGTTTGCCAATAGGAAGAAAAATTGAGAAAACAATATGTTAATAAATAAGTGAAAAATGTGCTGATACTCAAGCTTGTTTGTACGATGTTTTTACGAAAGAAATGTTTTTTAGTGAGTTGATGAACAATTCATGAGAAAAGTGATTATTCTTAGGAGAAACCTATCTTAATCCTCCGTAATGTTATCTTAATATTTAACGTTTATTGGAAAAATCCATGTGAAATATATTTTCGAGCCGTTTGAACAGTACTTCTGTAGCTACCTGAATCGGAAATCAGAAAAATATAAAACCGAAGTGAATCAGTTTGGCAATTAACATTTTCGTGTCAAAACTTATACGATGGATTGAAATTTCTAACAACATGCGAATTCAATAGCATCTAATGTGTCAATAAGATCTTTTACGTGATTCTCATCTAGTGATCTCTGAAAGAAGCCCAGCCATATTTGAAAAATCAATCTGATTTCCCTTCGAAAGACAATTTGTATACTAATATTTCCAGTTCTGCCGGAACCATAACAGCCATATAGTGTAGCCTAGAGTGCCAAAAATCAGAGTGACGACATCTCATCCGTTCTGTTGGCAACAATTCAAAACATTTATTGATAAACATTAGAAAAGGTCCCAAGTGCAAGTGCAGTTTCAGTCAATATTCTATATCAGCTGTTTTTCAAAGAAGGACGAATCTTACAAAAGTAAACAAATCGAGTTTCTCTCTCCTACCAATAAATTCTTCAAAATCCTACAATTTTGCCTAAAAAATCGGATTCTACAAAAATCTCAATCTTAGTAATACAAAGAACTATAAAGGGCGAAACTGTCATTCCATTTGTTTACGAAAGTTTCGCCCTCCGTGTTCCATGCAAACAAACAGGGCGATACTTCAATTCCTAATAAGGAAGGGCGAAACTATTTGTTTTCTTTATTTTTGATAGTTTCCGAACCTTTTACTACTGGAAATAATAAATGAGACGATAAAATTACCCGAATATTTATCTTAGTCACGAAAACCAACTAATTTCACAAAAAATGCGCAAGGGCGTAACTTCATCATTCACACAGAAAGCATAAAAGTAAACAAATCGAAAAAGGGCGAAACTCTTTTTATGTTGATTTATTCAGTAGATATAGAAGGAAAGTGGTAAAATTTGCATACTTTTTAAAGATAAACGAACAGATCATCGACTAATCAAAAATTGATCTGAGAATAGACGATGATTTCTAAATACGATTTGAAACCAAAGTTGAAACATTCATCGATGTTTTTCTCCATTTGCTGTCAATGTTAGATTCGCCGTTCTTTGGAAAACAGCTGATATAAACTGTAAGAGAGCGCAATTGCCGATAAGGCCATAACAATCGAAATAGAGAGTAAACAAAGAAAAGCTGTCATTTATACTTAGGACCTTTTTTAGTGTTTGTCTTCATTTAATCCGAAATGCTCGTCCGAAACAGCTGTCAGTCCAAACGAACAGCTGTCGACACTCTGGCTCTAGGTACTCTAGTATAGCCATAGTGAGTTTGTTTGGTTATCAACTAAAAAAGTCCTGCAAGTTAGAAAAAAATATCTACTCATTATTTTCATTTCTTGATTTCGGAACAAAATCCAATAGTAAGCTTTAGGACTACAGCACCTATTTTAGCGAACAGCCCGCCATCTCAGGAGAATCAATCTGAGTTCCATTCCAACATATTTAGACAGACTGATGCTTTCGATGCATCTGAAACTAATAGGGTAACAGAGGTATTTTGGCCACTTCATATATTTTGGCCCAACTAACAAACTTTATCGATTTCATCGGATTTTATCGATGTTAAGTAACTCATTTTGCATCAATTTGAAGCTAATCACATTAAATTACCTATCGCGGAAGGGGTTTTTAAAGCTATTACAATATTTGGTGGATATTTTTTATAAAGTGGGCCAAAATAAAATCAATCCTAAAGTGGGCCAAAATACCTCTGTTACCCTATTTGGGTTTGGCTATCAACTAACAAGTCCTGTAAAATAGAAGAAATCGACGTCACCATTTCATAAGGTCACATAAACCAATGAGAGTTTCTCTTTGTTTACTTTCCCTTTGGTAATATCTCCTTAATTTTCACGTGTACTTACAAAATATTCGTATAGAATGAAAGACAATATTCCCATATTTCTAACAGTACCAAATAAGTAACGAACATTTGTGTAATAACGCAGATATAGTCGAAAGAGCAAGTAAACAAAGGGAATCTGTCAATTGTTTTTATGCCCTTTTGAAATGTTGACGTCGGAATGTCTGATAAGTTCTAATGCATTCGTTTCACTTTTAGTCGTCAATTATTAAAATACATTCTTGAAATTGAAAATTTTACCACACTTACACTCCTGCAGTTTCGAACCTGGAATACTAATTTTGAGAAAAATGAGTAAGATTGTTTTCATTTATTTAGCACAGGATGATCTGAAATTCCCAGCCATCTGACACCGGTATGTGAGCACCAGCCATTTGAAAGTATACCGATTACGTTGAGCCCCTCGCGTTTCGAGCCCCAAACACTGCGATGTTTTGATACTCATCGCGACTCTCAAATTGTGAAAATTATATCCACTTAATGTCCCAAAACACTGTCTGCTGTATTTTAGGTAAACCGACAAGTTATTGTGAGAGAGTCGACACAAAATTCACTAATTTTCGTGCACTAAACAAGGTAAACGCGTTAAACAAATGCATTACTGTTTGTTTGTTTACGTTACAATCAGCTGATTTTGAAGTTCCGATTTTAATCTCATAGAAGATGGCGTCGTGACAGGGGGCCGGAAATTCCGGTACCGGAGTCCTGGAAAAAAATCAATAGTAGGCTATGGAACTATGGGACCTTTCATTGGAATTCTTCGTGAACGCAATTTTCCGTTACAGATGCTTCAAAATGCACACAACACTTTCGATATAGTTAACGTCCGGAGATTAGGAGGCCCTGTTCAAGATGGAGATACTCTTTTCAGGCGCGAAAGACGCGCCTACGATGATTCGGTTCATTGTCCACTTAACGTGCCTAATTTTTGTTATTAGGATCAACTATTTTCTCGGCATTTAAATTCTTCGTAGAAATACCCAAACAATTGTTTCCCGAATGTTTCACAGTGTGTAGAACAAATTTGGTACTGTTTCTAAACCAGGAACGCCCAATTCACGTTGTTTCCCAACCAGAAACGCCCGAATTCACGCCCAAAAAGTTATTTGATACCGGAAAAATGTTTTCGAGATTAGTATGGTTCTCCACTCAGCCCCAAATTTTTTTTCATATCAGTTACGCTTACCAGAGGCTTCGATATTGAAGCAGACTAGTCGAGCGTAGAGATCGCTGAGAAGCACGGAAGTCTAAAAGAGATAAGATCTTTGGACAGTCAATATCACCGTTGATTACTCTAGCCACAAGTAACGCTTGTGTCTTTCTACGCCGCTCTAGTGTTTCCAGTCCAATCAGGCGATAACGGTCAGAATACTGTTTGAGATCCAGAGGTTTCGCCAGGAAAGCGAATCTAATAAATCGATTCTGTACACGTTCTATCCGCAAATTCCATAACAGTTGGGAAAGACTCCAAATCGAACACACATTTTGAAGTAGTGGACGCATTAACGAGCATTACAATGCTTCCAAACAATACGGATACTCGAAGTCCCGACTATTTTTTGCAATAAATCCGAGTTACCGCGTTGTTTTGGAAATTAAAGTTGATCGGTGTTGATTAAAGGTGAGTTCAGCATCCAACAAAACGTCGAGATCGTTGACAAGTTCGACTCTATCAATCATTCGTCCATCCATTTAATAGTCGAATACTACGGGATTGGTTTTATGATGAAAAGTTATATCTTGACATTTCACAGTACTGATTATTCAAATGTTTTGTCGACACCAGTCTACGAAAATATCTAAGAGCTCCTGAAGATGGACACAATCTTAAAGAGCACGGACTGCCAAATACAGCTTCAAGTCATCAGCGTAAACCAATCTGCATCCAACGCCAAGTAGTAAAGCAGCATCGTTGAAGAACAGCACAAATAATATTGTGCCAAGGTTACTGCCCTGAGGAACACCCGATTTATTGGTGAACGGAGAAGAAGTATAAGAAAAAAGCTGCACACGTTATACTCTGTTACATAGATAAGAGCTGAACCGTCAGTATATCGATACAAATTCATTTGACTTTGGCTGCCATTTCCAAGTGAAGCTCCCAGAATTCATCGTCAGTTGAATAATCGCACCTAGTAATTTGAAGTTTTGCTTGCTCAGTTTCAAGTGCCAAGTAGTCTAGCTGCTTCATTTTCTTCGCTGTTGGTAGTGATCAATTTAGAATGAATAGAAGTACAAATGGAGTAAAGTATTAAAAATGAAAACTGAAGGAAGAAACGATTAATTTATGTGTATTCTTTAATTGATATTTCAGCTTTATGGTCTGTCTTTCATCTATTATCTTGGACCAATTCGAATGTTTACATGAACCTCATTTGCAGGCCGCTCTCACACTATTGAAAAAGATATTTAGGTGGTTAAACTGTGCTTTGTTTTAAAGAGAATCGATTGAAGAACTGAATGCTGCCCGTTCAGTATGTCAGCGTACGTTGTGTGTGTTAGAGTGTGAAGTTTACTGCAGTAGAGCGATCGTGTGTGTTTCAAATTCGGTTGCAATTGAATTGAATGAAGCTTTACTGCACTGGTTATGATCATAACCTAGCGAGTTAAGTCTCTGAGAATACCAACCCGCCTATTTTTAGTAGCCTGGCAGTGCATTCGAAGATCAATAATATTTCATAATATTTTGTTTCCTGTCTCTACCATCATTTCGTTACTTCCTCATGTGATGCTTCTTGAATGTGTTGATCACAAGGAAAATGGTCCAATAATGAAGTACGGGCTAATTTCCGATTCATCATAGAGAAGCGTTTTAATATTGGAAGTGATTGAATAAATGTATATTTTCTGCCTTTGTTCTCGTTAATGTCGGAATCACAGCTACGATAATAAAAAGTTTCAAACAAATTTGCGCACATAATTTTTTTTAGTATAGTTTACTTTACCCAGACTGCATCGATTGTTGACACATCAAGAATGATGAAAATACCTCACTATTTCGCCACTAGTCTCTGCTCGAAGCTCCTCGAGCAATATAAACATTATATTTATGATGAAAAAAAATCACTCTTACAATTTAAATAGCGCTCGGAACACTGTTTCGTTTAGTTGCCTTGTTTCGTCGACAAAGTGATGATGTACAATCAAAGCAGAATAATCTAAAACAAACCCTCTAATTAATTAATTGCAATACTGTTGACACAGTGGAGGAGATATTTATATTATTCGATGTTTCATAGAATTAATTCGACTATCCAACGTGGCTGGTTGGTATCGTTCTATGGATTACTATTACAACTGGTATTTCGGTAGTTTTATTTTTGGTATATAAATTAGTTCCAGTATTTTTATTTTTTTGTTTCCGAAAATATATTTCCCAGTTTTTTTGGCTACGATTGTGCTCCTAATATAGTGCTTGCTCTATACAATGAATATTTGATACTCTTAACGTGGTAGAAAATGCGATTCGGTTAGGAGCCGGTTTGAGACGATGCAAAATACAATCTTCGAAAAATCTTATTAATGTTCCTGAACATTGTACCGACTAGATTCATTATGCGACGGAAAACTATCGAATTTGTTCGTAACGTTTTGTTGATGAATATATATACTCTTCTTACTCTTTTTTTCACGAATTCAACAAACAAAAATTTTTATTTCATATGCCTAAATTCAAACTTTACAGTTCACAAAAGATAATAAAAATGGATTTTCAGAAGCCAATATTTCGAACGCATACAGTATTGGTTTAAAATCGAACGTTGCTATCGTAAGAAGTATGCAATTATGCCTTACACAATAATATCACCTTTAGTAATGAAAGTAAATCCTATCCCTAATCATTCTTTTTGCGCGACCGGGAGCTCGTACTCATCGTATCGCTGTCGTCATCACCTTCTTCGTTTTTCGGACGAGTCCACTTGATCATCGTTTCCGGTGACCGATACAGGAAGATAAGTTTTGCGAAGAGATCCTCCTCCAAGGTGAATTCGAGAGATTCTCTCACCAAATAGATGTCCAAACAAAGTTGCAGCACGCGATCAACATACGGCAAGTCTTCGAACATAATCTTCGAGCTTGCACCGGAGAAGATGCTGGTGCGCAACATTCTCGAAAAGACGAGAATCAACGTAGAGTAAATGCCGATGATGCTGAATCGAGATAATACTTGTATTTGTATGGTTTGAAGGAAGAAATAATCAAATCGAAACCTACCCTCCGGCAGCAATGGAGCTGATTGTGCTTGGGAAGATCTTATCGTTGAACAAATACATCACCAGGTGGGACATGCAATCTGCATACGGCATATTTGCGAAGATGGCATACGTTGGATCGGAACAGTTCTCTTTGGCTTCCCACCAGAACAGCGGATTGCTACTGTTGGGTTCAGTCTGGAACAACCGCAGTGTAATGTTGCGATAATTTTTTTCGCTGTCATCAGCTGCAAAATAATAAACAATATTTATTGAGTATTCCCTAAAGCAATGAAAAATAAAACTACTGCATTGCCCATGATCACAAGTTTATACAATGTTCTATGGAGAGATAAACAAGCGACCACGTGCAATACGAAAGAATGGAGCCACATAGTGCCTAGATAATATAATATGGCAAACATCCAGGCACCAAGCACCCCCATCGCACATCACTCACTGTCAGCTGCCGGAATGAGTTGATGAATTGGTTTCACGGCTCCACTGTTTTTCACTTTAAGAAACTTTGGCATCAGATATGGTAAAGACACTGTCATGTTCGTGTTGGTTGCAAGCATTTGCACCAGAACTGATCGGGCAGGATCGTTCGGTTCCAATTCGTATGCCTTTTCCTCCGAAACAGTGCCGGGATTTTCCTTGGAATGTGAATTACGACTGATGGTATACCGAAACCGGCACGTCAGTGTCGATGTGGTATTGAGGTCATTCAGCAACCGAGCCTTATCCGGTGGTGAAATGTTCCAAATTGAGGTAGAATTTGCGCCCAGTTTTACTGCCGCCACGTCCACCGGTTCATAGTTGGACAGAAACGTAAGTGCAGTTTTATCTTTCGAATACGGTGTCATGAACTTCTCCCACTGAGCATCGTTGAGCCCGTGGATGTTATTGTCTTGAGCGGACATGATGTACACTGGCTCATAGGGACCGATGCGGAGTGTGATGGATACATCGTAGGGAAGATTTGGTTCACCAACAGCATTACTAAAGGCGAACAGTGCCAACGGGAACCAAATTAGCAAAATTATTCCAAACATCATGCCGCCTCCCATGAGATACTTCGTGAGTGAACCTTTCTTCTGCCCCCTAGGAGCAGGTAAATCTTCCTCCAGTTCACGCATGCACTTCATCTGATAAACGTTAGTGAATATATCTTCCATTTTAAGCCAGTCAAACAAAGTCATGGATGTGTCAGTCCAAATCCAGTCCATGAGGGTACGCAACTCAAATAGGAACGGTATGGTCATGAACAGTTTAAATCCGGTGAAATTAATCATGGAGAAACCTTTGGTAACGAAATTACCCAGGATTCTTGCCGGATAACCACAACGTATTTGATAAGCTGAAAACAGTAGATAGAAGCACTTGATGAGGTAGTAGTAAACCGGTGGATTGGTTGCATTGAAACTTCTTTCGGTTGTGGCCGGTAGTACAAAGAACATCCAAATGTGCAGTCCAATGATGAGGAAAAACTGAAACAGGATTTTCCCCACCATGTACTTTCGCAGGTAAAGCGCCCGATCTACCACGATTAGGAAGAACTGTATAATCAACATCAGCAGGAACGTCATTGGCACTTTGTTTTCTTCGAAATACGACAGTACGCCGCCGTCTCCTTCTTGTGTCTGTCAATGAAAATTTAATTGATATAGCCTACATAAATTTCCTCATACTCCATTGATAACTTACTCCGAAAGCCGAAAATCCAAACAAAATCACGAAAAAGTTTATGAAATCGCACAAAAACAAATATCCGTAAACGTCGGCCGTCTTGCGGGACTGTCGGTCCAGTAGCTGATTGAAGAAAGCCTTCACCGAAGCTGTATATTTCAGGAACGAATGCTTCACAATCTGGGGGAAGTAATCGTCGGGATCTTCGGTGTGATGTGTAATGCACACTAGCGCCGTTCCGTTGCCCGTTTCTTGCTGTGCGTGTCGATCGGCTCCTTCCTCTACCTTTATCATATTTAGCTCTGTGGTATCGTCTTGCCGGATAGTTAGGGATTCACGGCTGTAATGAAAGGTTTACTTTACAACTGAACTTGTGGACAACTGGTTAGCTAATCAAGGAATGCTGAAAGGGTCGATATTTTTGGTAAAAGAATTATTGCCGATAGTTGGAACTTTGTTGGATAATTTTTCGGAATATTTCTTCTTAGAATTGAATTCATTTTTTCAACTATTTAACCAAGTAAGTTTTTAAATGTACAGTCCCTGGCCTTATTATTAGACCCATGTTAAAAAGTTAATATTTTTCTGAAATAATGAAGTTTCTGCCAACGATGAAAAAAAGGTTTTAAAATCTCGGTGCACCATGCTATTTATCAACGTTTTTAGAAACTAAAAAAATCGCTGTTCTTGACTGAGCGATAGATTCTTCAGACATAGAATGAGAAGTTTCTAAGCATGCTCCTCAGGGCTTGAAAATTGAAGTAACGAATATTAAAAAAAAAGAGTTCCACCCTCTGTGTTATTCACACACTTTCGTATGTCGACTAGAATTCACAGCGCAACCCAAGCAAGGAGAGCTGCTTCATTCGTTCTTTAGTTCATGAAGATGTACGCAAGCTGATGACTATGCTTCTTGAGGTTAGCATTTGATGAATGGTTCTCATATTGAAGATGCCTATGAGTAAACTAGATTCATAATTTTCAGTTCCGATGAATATTAATGTAAATAACATTGATTTTAGTGTTTCTAGGACATATACACAGTGTAAACTGACAAAAAACAAATTGATCGTTTTGAAAATGGACTCAAATGCAAAACATGTGCTATACAATGTGTTCAAATGTGGTCTTGGAGTACAAACATTACGTTCAAAAATGATTTCTGTGCACCTACACTGAAAAAAACACCGTAAACATTGCCTGTATGACCTTGCTTTGCATCTTGTAGTACGCCGTGAAGCAAAGTTCTTAATTCTCGTACAGTACTAACGAGAGCGAACCCTTCATTTCATTACATGGTTTGCTTAGTTCATGGTGATAAGCAGAAATTTTAATTTCAAGATGTAATAACGAAAACAATCTTTTGAACTAGCCATATAATTCTTATGTTGTACATGCCTTGTTAGACGGTGGAGAAAGCGTTTGATTTCAGAGATATCAATTCTTTGTTCCCGGCTCCGGAAACAGTGGTCAGAATCGCAAAGCGACGAAGCAAAAGATGAAAAACATGTTTTAAATTAGGTTCGAAACTGTTCAAACTAGTAGGTTATGTTAGCGGCTGATCAAACGAGCCGACTTCAGTTATACCGGCAACCAGTTCCGGAAATAGGGATCAGTAACTCCAAAATAAAACTTATTTCATTTTCTCAAAGAAGGCAAAATCAATTTTCATATACTGAAAGTTCTTATTGTTCTATAGACTGCTATTGAATTTTATCTGGATCCGACTTCCTACTCAGGAATTAAAGGGAAAGCGACGTTGCAAAAGCGGCAAAATATCGTCTAAATATGACTCAAAACTGTTTCGATTTAAAGTTTACATCAGTTGCTGGGCAAAAGAACAAACTTCGGCAATACCGTTTCCTAGTTCCCGGTTTTCCGGAAATGCTTGAAATAGTGACCAAAAACTCCAAAACGAAACTCACTCAATTATCTTAGAGATGACACAATCGATTATATTGAAGTTAGATTCATATGAATGGTCTTGTTTTTCGTCCGATTTCGGCTCTCAGTTCCGGAATTAAAGTGCGTGAAGTGAAGGTGAAGTGCGTTTGAAATTTGAACTCCATAACGAAGAATTCTATTTTTTGTGCCCGAACTAACTTTCTTGTTTTTATTCAAGATTCTATGAAATGTAATATGAGAAAGGGATCATCGCACCAAAAAAAAGTCTTGGTATTACATTCCTTTTGTGGAATTCAACCTTCTGTTTCAACAGATTTCGCAACCGGAGGTATGCCCGAAAGTTGGGAACTTTTTTAATTTTCTTGTAACAGTACGTCGCAAAAGATCTGGATTATTCAGCCATATTTGCTTCACCTTCGCGTCCTCCTGGTGATTCTTGAGATCCGTTTTTGTTACGTTCCCAGCTTCCCTGGCTGTTGGCAGAATCGGAAAATTTAAGAACGTTATGCACAGTGCTTGTAGGAAAACCAAGCTTATTTGTAAGTTTTCTTTCTGATATCCGGATTTTCATTATAACCGCACATAATTGCTTTTCGAACTTGCTCTTTTTTCGACGCCATCTTCGGTCTAAAACCTATAAATATTTCTCGCGTTGAGTATTTCCAGCATTTCCAGAGATAAACGTGTTTAGAGGTGTCCAAATTGTGTCGCGAACAAGCCTTAATTCATAACATTATTAAACAACCGATAGAGTTTTTTTGGACACATTTTGAGATTCTAGAAGACAAACAATACTGGATTCTCATATGTATGTAAATTATATCAATTATTGTATTGATGTACAGGTCCCTGACAGTATTAACACCCAATTTTAGCAGGTGGTCGGCGATTCACATGCATTTATTGAGTTCTGACCGAAAACCTCGTACATTGAAAAAATACCTGCGTATTGCAACATGTCGCTTTGAACACTAGCATTCAGAAGAAAGCCAGGACTAAGGTGATATATCAAAGGGGAAGCATCGCTCTGATTGGTCAATTGAAGAATCCAACCAACTCTTTTGCGATCGCTGCGCTGCCCGAGTGGCGAGCTTTGAACTAAGCGATGGTGATAATTTTCAAATTTAGCTTGAAGATTCGAACAAAATGCAGGGTTTTTATTTTTTTTCTTATGAATCGAATACTAACATACAAAAACGTGTGAAAATTTGGTAAAAAAATCGATCATTAATGATTCAGTAACTTTCCGTGGTATGTTTGATTGATATTTATGGAGAAATCGTAAGATGAAATACGAAATTCGAAGAAGTGAGGTTGGGTACTGTTTTCATATCTGGGATATTCTTTGTTTTTTGGGTTGGATTCTGAGATTAATTGATAAATTATGATTAAAAGTTTTATGACTAGTTTATTTACTCATGTTTTATCATCTGAATCAAATCTGTATGTGAACTGAAAATTTCAAATTTCATCCGAGATTGTCAAGAGTATAGGACAATTTGAAATCATATGTTTGATGACAACACGTGAATAATCGTTTTTCTTACCCATATTTGAAAGGTTTTGCCATCTGCATTCTTTCAAACTCAAGTAAATTGAAAAATTCGTCAAAAATATTTCAAAATACATGGGATATGTCAAAACAATCACCATAACGCTATCTCGTGGTGACCACGTTGACCACGTTGATTCCACATCAATGGCTCGAACAACCCCATGAGGCTGATCCTTGTAGTTTTTAATGCGTGACTGTCGTTTCCAAGAACGACATAATGTTTGTAATAAAACCATATTTGTGAAAATAAATGAATGAAAAGGATTCCATTACAACTTTTTTACAATGGATGAACGGATTCCATTACAACATTACAACTGGGAAAAGGATCCTAGAACGTTGGCCAACAATTAGCACTGAAGTAAATGAGCAGCGTTAGATCAATTATCCGCTACTTGGCATATTATTGAATGGATCACAAAAATAGCATTCAAAATGCAGCAGAATAGACCAGAGAATATAAAGGTCAAAATCAAACTTAAATTAACTGGAACACGCTATAAAAACCGGTTTTCACTCGATCTAAATTTAAGAGGAAGTTCAAAACATAAGTTGGCTTTTTTCAGTTGCTTCCAGACTATAGGATTGTAAAAAATACGCACAAAAAATACTAACTAAAGAATGAACACTGATAGAAAATTTAAAAAAAATCGAATCGTTTACCCACTGAAATCTTCAATCTTCAAAACCTTGGCCGCCTTGAAGCGATAGCTTTGAAAGTTATCCATCAATGAAGGGATTTCCAGTTTTTTCTTCGAGTTTTCTCTCGTCCTGAACAATGGCACGTGCTTCGATAGGAACTGCACCATCGTGGATCGGCGGGAAGTGGAGGGCTGGGTCAACGGGACATCTTGTGGAAATTGTTAGTAGTTAAGTGATTTAGGAAGGGTATTATATATAAGAGGAAAAAAGGATGCAGGATTACCAGAAGATTCATTTAAGTCCAAATCAGAAATTACGGAACCTTGAATGAAAGCCTCCCCAAGACGAGTTAAAAAACGAAACCTGTAAAATCTGAACAGAAAATGTGGAATGGATGGTTCAAATGTTCAACTAATCAACTTACTGTTTATCTAATTCTTCCGCTGCCTCGATAAGAGCTTTGGTTTTTTCATCACTGGTATCCAACTGGTAAAGACCTTCGTCGGCATTCGGTTCTTCAGCAAATTCTGATTTCCACAATCCAAGAGACTTGAGTATGAATCTATGACAGAACAACACGAGCAACAGGGCCAAGTCGTACGTGGCATAGCCTTTCTTCTGTTCGATTCCGATGATCCTGGCGGGACTGAATGGCTGATTCGGAGGTATAGGGTTCTGATTCCACCACAACATGTCGAACTGACAGACACACTTTAGTATCACGACGGTTTGTGTGTAGGCAATTAGCGTAACCCAGAAATTTTTCGACGGTCTCGGGAAGGTCAAAGTACCCCAAAGTGTTACCATCAATGGTAACGGTAGCGATAGGAGGCTGGCTGACTTGATCTAGAATATCAACAATAAAAAATAATTTTAAAAAATCTTCTTTAACAGTCAGTTAGTATATTACCTGATTCAAAAACACCAAGAAATAGCAGATGAAATCGGTGTGCGAGAGCACAGCGTACCAGGCAGCTTGTAAAAATTCCACTATCACCGAATGCTCCTGACTGGCGAAATCCTCTTCCGAGATGTTATCCGCCGGCGCTTGATCAACGACTTCCATCGTTTCCGTCGATTTGCTGTGCGGATATTGTTAATTTAATTTTTGTTTCGATGTATGTGTTAGGAATAAGGATTGGTAAGGTATTAAGAAATTTATTGTGCAAAAAACATGTACAGTGCAACCCATATTTAAAAAAATGTGTAGAAATATATTTCATTGGAATGGTGTAGAAATGATGAAATACAAAATAGGTCTAGTGATGGAGGTATTATGAATGTACGATTATGTTCGTCAGTTTTAATACATCTACCACTCAGCGAGACTGCAATACCTGTCCAGCGTATCACTGGAGACAAATTTGTATGGGACTCCTTCGTCTAGTCCACGCTCGATCGAGGGAGCCAAGATTAAAATCTCGGGTACGAAACTGCTACTGCGTCTACATAACACATCGTCGTCATGTTTGATGGAATGGAGGTGTGAAGCATATACGAAAAGAAAAATACTACAATCTAGAAGGATCGATCTACCATGCCTAATACAAATTCTACATCTAAATGCTATTTGATTAATAACGAAAGGATTTCGCTTTCGAACAACGCCATCGCCAGTTGCTTTGTGGTGATTGTGTTGCATAAGGATAACCATCCTCGGATAAATATATATACTAACAATTGTAACTGAAAATTAACTGAGGCTAAATTTTGAACAGAACTTACTCTTCTTTTGTTTGGTGTTCTTTACGTGCCATCATTGCGATGGCAGCTCCAAGTCCACCTACCGGGTGGAGCCTGGTTTGTTGGTAAGCAGCAGGGGAAGTAACAATATACTGATTTTAGTAACCATTGTAACAATGGTAGGATATTGACCTGTGTCTGAATCTATGTACAATATTATAAAGAATCAATTTGTTTACGATATTATAATAAGAGTTCATGCACAATGTTTATTTAATTATTTTCAATGTAACTAAACGAGTAACGTTTAAAAATCACTATATTATACATGAACTATATGTACAAGCTTGGAATACAGCACTGATTTTTTTGAAATAACGCGTAAAAATAGGAAAAATGATAAGACCACTCTATTCATAGTTTAGATCCTTCATTTGTTATACATCATCCCCATCATTCGGACAATTTGTGAATACAATGTCCATAAAACTTATTCGCTTTTCTACGCTTTATCGAATGAAATTCAAACCGTAATATGAATTAAGGCTTAGTCAATTGCTTCCGCACAGACGATAATCGAGAGGAGCCGAGTCTGGTAAATAAGCAGCATGGGGTTGAACTCCCCAGTTGTTGTACTTCCAATGAGTAGAAAAACGTTTTTTTTTCTCCGGGTTTCTTTTGTCCTTCCTAATACGTAACATAGTCTTCGGTATGGCAATACATTTGTTTTGCACGGAATAAGTCGATACGAGTTAATGTATAAAACATGTATGAAATTGATTGTATGTATGCATGTATGAGAAAACATTGTATGAAATTGATTGGGTGCTCTAAACAAATACACTGAAAACCATCAATGCCTCTCAAGATTAAAAAATTCACGAAAGAAAAAAACCCGTTTTAATCCACCTAGTGGTGTAATGATGCCTTTCTCATGTACATATAATATTGTGGAATTCTATTAAAAAAATCTCTTCGAGTTTTGAAAGAAACCAAGAGATTGTTTATGCATAACATACAGAATAAAACAGTGCTTTGATTGCGTAAGCCATCCTTAAAAAAACGAAATGGGTTCACTATTATATGCACTTTCCGGAATCCGGAACCGGATACCGGAAACCAGGATAGCCGGAAACAGTTTGTTTAGTTGCCTACTGATAATGACTATCGATTTGTGTAGTTTTGAGACCAGTTTAGAAATGGTGATGGTGTACAATATTGAACACACTTTACCCTATAACTCCGGAACCGGAAGTCGGATCCGGATGGAATTCAGGAATTCCGTATGGGACCGAAAGACCTTTTTTTTGAATCTAAGTTTGTGGAAATCGGTCAAACCATCGCTGAGAAAAGTGAGTGAGATCCATTTTGGTGTATATGACCACTATTTCCGGTACTTCCGGAACCGGATACCGGGAACCAGGATAGCCGGAATCGGTTTGTTTAGTTGCCTACTGATAATGACTATCGATTTGTATAGTTTTGAGACCAGTTTAGAAATTTTTTTACGTTTTTTGTTTCGCCGGTTTAAGTGACGGTGTACAATATTGAACACACTTTACCTTATAATTCCGGAACCGGAAGTCGGATCCGGATGAAATTCAGGAATTCCGTATGGGACCACGAGACCTTTCATTTAAATCCTAGTTTGTCAAAATCGGTTCAGCCATCTCCGAGAAAACCTAGTGAGATTATTTGACTCATACACACACACATCCACACACCCACACACGGACTATCGTCACACACACCCACACACTGACTATCGTCACACACACACACACACACATGAACTGAGTCGAATGGTATATGACACTTGGCCCTCCGGGCCAATCTTCACTGGTCGGTTTTTCAAGTGATTGCATAACCTTTCTATATGAGAAAGGCAAAAAACGAAAAAACATCATTCTAATTTGTTTACAATATTTTTGTCTTTATCATATAGAAAGACTACCGTACCACTGTGAAACCCGACTTATTAATTGAGGCCTGTTCATAATACCATTTGACTCAGTTTATCGAAAATGGGTACTCGATTTTTTCGAAGATGGCTGGAACAATTTCCACAAACTTTTTCAATGTAAGGTTTCATAGCCTTTTATTTTATTGTATCCGGATCGAAATTCTGGCTCTGGAATGAAGGAGTTAAATGAGCAAAAAAAATGCACTCTATTTCTTCGGAGACCGCTCAACCAATTTTCACAAGCGTAGGTTCAATTGAAAGGTCTTATTCGGATACGAATCGCAGGTTGATAAGAATGAAAATTTTATCTTCAAGAGCGTGTTTTCGTACATAACACTGGAAAACGTGCTTAATCCACCTAGCAGTTAGATGATACCTTTTTTATCAATCCGCATGTGTTTTTTGCATGAATATTCTTCCGTGTTAAAGTTTTCATGACATTATTCTAATGTCCGTCGTTCTAAGCGGCAATTTAAGATTTTAATCACTAATTACTCTGTAATGTCGAAACTGCAAAACGGATTGAATTTGAATCTAAAAATGTGACAATCGATTAAACATTTTATGATATGTTGAAGTAAGTTTCACTTTAGAGTTAACGGTAATTTAAGGTACCTTCAGAGCCGGTATTCAGGAACCAGCATAACCCAAACCGATTCGTATGGCCATATGACGAATAAATTGCAATAGTTTTGAGTCCAACATTAAAGCTTTTCGGGATTGTATAATTCCAGAATCGGAAGTCAGAATTGGATAAAATTAATACATTTTTTTTTATTTAAATTTGAACTTTTGTTTCTGAAATTCGATTTAGCTTTTTTTGAATAAACGATTGAGCTTTGAGAAACGATTCGATACTGGAACCGGAATTCGAAAATCGGTGTAGCCAAAGTCAGACAAATTGACCTAAGTAGCTGTATAGTATGTTTTATAGAATCTTAAAACTTTTCATTTGAATCTTAGATAATTCTTAGATTTCATTTGAATCTTATATCGGTTGAGCCATCTACGAGAAAAATGAGTTACACGGTTTTAATTTCGTTTCACATATCATCCTGTGATTCCGGAACCAGAGGTCGGAACCAAACATAATACAGGAACCTTGTTTAAGAGCATACGACTTTTCATATGAATCTGAGTTTGTAGAAAACGGTTGAGTCATCTCCGAAAAAAATGAGTGAAATTATTTGTCACACACGCATTAGCTGATCTCGACGAATTGATTCGAATGGTATATGGGTGTTATGTTCTTCCAGCATTTATTGCTGTAAGTAGTTATATAATAGTAGCAATATAATTATGGAATTGCTATCAACTCGAAAATGCTGCCATCATCTAGTTTACATATGTCATATTCGAACGATTATGTTGCCAAAAATGAACCATGCTAAAATCGGTCCTAGGCAAAAAGTCATGAAAAAAGCCATAAGAATCTACGATCTAACCAGTAAGTGTAATAGTTATTGATGATTATTTACAGAAAGTTCCTTTCAGATCTTGCTCCCACTGCCGGGAAGTTATTATAGGATATGTCGAAGAACTTCAAGTACGCACATCAACCAACATATTCGACAATCGGCGTTGAGTCCGAATTGCATATTTTACAATTGTACGTCCTCGAAACATAAGTAATCTATTGTATACTTTTTTCACTTATTTGAAAATAAAATGAAATTTTGATTCCCAATTGAATGTTTACGATTAAAACAAAAACGAATTCTTCTTTTACTTTTAATTGCTGGAGGGGCAGTAATTCATTATTGCTTTTGCCTAACATTCAGTAAAGGTAACAGACAGTAAACTTTATGCTGAAAATTTCAGTAATAACTGACGGTAGTCAAATTTGAGATTGCCGAGACTTTGCAATTTGATTTTTTGTCGAGATGATTACCGAGTACTCGGTGGTGTAAAAAAGAAGGTGTGTACAGATCAAAAGCAATAAATTTTATCTTGTTTCTAGAAGTCGTTCTCGTGATATTTAGACATGAATGCCATAGGACGGAGATTTTTGGTGAATTTGCGCCTATAATTTTTAATGCCTCTTCGACAACAAAAGTTAAATTAACTTTACGTTGATAAAGTTGTATTAAATTTACGTTAGCTAATTAGGTTCATGTTTAACTACTAAATCGCGCTAGAAGTCACGAGTTGAAGACGAAACATAAAACCAATTGTGACATTAACTTTTGTCTTTTTCTTGGTCACATTCGGCTAAATTAGCTGTTCAAGGCGTGATTTTTAATGTAAATACAAATTGATTGTTTGTAGTAGAAAATTCATTCAAAGTAGTTGCCATCAAAAGCACATTTCTATCTTTGCACCAGTTTACGAATTCCACATGAAAAAAACTGTTTGACAAAATAATGTGGATAGCCAGTCAAAGTTAATTGATGAATACCTACTTCTCTACTGAAGATTTGACACGAATCAGATAGGTTCAAGCATATATCTCGGAATACTTCATCCATGCACTTAATATTATGGTAAGAAGAGTATCATTTTGCCCACGAAAACACTTGCGTGTAAGTGTCTCTGTTTACATGTCCGCCAAACTCCTTTCGTTCATTTTTCGAGAACAGCCCCAGTAGGAAGGAGAATGGATAAAATCAATCACTAGCAAGTCCTTGAACTGTGGATGATTTGACATCTCATCATTATCAAAGTTTTGTTCACCAGCACTACGCATACTGATGAATCAAAAAGATTCCAAAGAGGATCGAGGTTAAATAAACATTTAAACAAATAATAAATGTACCCACATCATCTGGACAAGCCCCATGTAAGATCTATCCCATCAGCCACTGCTGATCACCAACAGGATACTGGATCCCTCAGAGTTGCGGTAATCAGCAAACGACAATGTGAACCAAATACAGCAATGTTATAATTCAATAAATTATCCTACACACTTAGAAAAATGTACATCTTTATAGATGCACATGAAAGAAGCGTCGCGATTCACCTACATTCACAATTCAAAGCAGGTAAAGATAAGTGATATCATTAGCTTCACACGTTAATTAGCTGAAACTCACATCGATACAGAGGGAGAATTTGTTTTTATATGTTAGTAGATGTAATACTGTGTCATCGCCGAAGAAATTACGGCGTGCTTGAATTTACGTCAAGCATAAATTTCATTTTTTCTAAGAGTGTAGTCTTAAGTACTGTTAAGAAATACCTTCGGCATATTAGAGCCTAGGTAGTGTGCCTTATTAAATATATCGTTAAATAAATAAAAAATAAATTAAAAAGAAATAAATAAAAAAAGGTATTAGATTTTCCTGAAAAAAAATTGTTGGAAGGGACTTCAACATTTCACAACAATTTAAAACTAAATGGAAATTACTCTACGTTACCACTCGTGTGTGTCTGCCCTTTGTGTATGAAGCTAACAAATGATATACTGTTAAATCTTTATAGCACAAACTGCATTTGTGCCTAGACTGTTTTTCGAAATCCGCTATTCATACTTATTATTATTATTAATATCATTTATTTTACCCCGGCTTTAACCTTTTGGTCGTTCACCGGGGGCTATTCATACTTGTACGCCTGGTATTTATCTTCGACTAATTATTTTTCAAAATTAAGCAAAATATTCGTACAAAGCCCAATCGAATTACTAGTAGTCATCAATTCATACGCACTTTGGGAAAGCTATTCATGGAAGAATTAATATTCAAAACTCTCATTGTGGAGGAAGTTATCGAATGTTGGTAATCCTTGTAAGAAGTGGTTAACGTAGGAAGATTGATAAAGTATGGGATATTCGGGAATTGTTTTTGTATCATAAATGAATCGAAATGAATCCCCACAGTTGATTTGTTCGGTTAGTTAAAAAACGGGTGCACTGATATGGTTCATGAAGCTGTGCCAAGAAATTGTTATTACCCTTCATCCTTAGGAATGTACTGATCGGCGTAAGTAGTTAGCTCGTGGCTACTTGCGATAGTAACAGCTTTAGATGAGCTAAGCGATGATGTTCGTGGTGGTGGTGGTTGTATTGATAGCTGTGGCAAAGATTGTGGTTGTTGTTGATCGGTAGCTTGACACAATGAATTTCTACTACTGTTTACAGAACTACGGTACAAAGCAACTCTACTGGGTAACGGTGTTCCTGCGCAGGATTTAACGCTACTGGTACTAGCACCGGAACGCGAACTACTAAAACGAAATCAAGGTACACATACTGAAACCATAAAAATTCGGGACAAACAGGCTTGTGGTAGGTTATTCGCACGAAAAATTACGACGTATGTTAATCGACTACTAACTAAATTCGCATCAAATGTACGTACTTTCCGGATCGCCCTGAACTTTGAATAGGAGTCCATACCATACTAGATCCGGTTCTCATACCAGCTCCGAAACCAGGCGTTTCCTAAAATGTAACAAATGTCGTAGACACATAAACTTGAGAGAAAATATAAAACAAAACTTACTTTCAAAGTTTTCTTCTCCTTAGCTAACACTTTCATCACGTATCGATAACTTCTGGATACACGATGCAGGCGTAGCGTCATCGAACCGATTGCACCTGCTATGAACGCTACTATCAGATGCAGCCCGGTAAATGACAATCTGGATTTCTTCGGTGCACTAATCGGTTCTTCCTCTTCCTCATCCTCGTCATCACTGATCAGTCGAGTTTCTTCGTCCGTCGTGGTTTGCTGTTGCCTTGGCTCTTTACTCGTACTTGGTTTCTGTCCATCCGGTTGATCGGTGTCAAGTTCTCCTTTCAACCGACCACCTCTCTGATCCTGACGACGGTAGGAAGATAATATTTAAGTATATACTGCTTTCACTATGTTTAGAAACCAAGCAACACACAACCAAAGCCGAATTCAAATCAGTTCAAATGAAAGGCTATGAATAGTCATATTCAATGTGGTGCAATTCAAGCGACAGCAGTACTAACTGCCTACGTGTAGAGGTTTTGCCATTACACCAGGATTATGAAGAATATAATATACAGTGCAACTATGGAATGGTGGTAGAATAGTATTTCCTTGTTTTTTAACAGTTCCCTAAAAGTATCATGTGATTGTGATGCTCTCGGAGTTGGCTGATCTCCGATATCCCAAAAAGTTAAATTAAAATTATATGTTCATTATCTTAACGGTTTACCGTTAAATTCGTCGGGTATGGATGAATATATATGAACAAACTGAAGGTTAACATTCACTTAGTTTCAATCAGATCGGAGTTCCAGTTCCGGAGTTGTGGAGTGATGAGTTTAGTCAAGTGTTAAGTAATTCCTTCTACGAAACGCTAGTAAAAATTGTCAATTTTCTTTATTTTATGGAACGGAAACAGAAAAAAGAAAAAAAATCTCTTTTGGAGAATCTGTGATGTAAGTTTCAGGACAAGAAACATTTTTTTCACTAAAAATAATCGAAATGGAAGACACGTTGAGTAACTGGAGAGTCAGATAAAAAAAATGCAGACGGATCACGAACCCATAATTACTGCTAGTCCGAAAAATCGTTACTCCGATTGAATTATTCCATATGTGAAGCACACGCAGAATAAATTTAATTGAACTGGAGGAGCTCTTGCAGAGTAATGACTATCGATCGAACTGCGTGACACCTGAGTTCAGCTGAAAATACTCAATTATTCTGTTACGCATACACCGCGTGTATTTCACATGCAGAACAGTCTATTTGGCAAAATGGTGACTTTTTCATAAATTTTCATGTCTGCTGTGTCATTCGTCAGTTTTTCCCCAATATATTTTCCTCGATAGATACTGATAAAAACTTAAAACAAGATCAAGAAAGAAGAGTAAAAACAAATCGTTAATTTATTCATACACTTCTCAGTGCGTTAGCAGTTTATATTTACTACTGATGAGTTTCAGAGTTAACTAATAAAAGTGGTTATGTGCCCTTAGCTTAAACTTGTAGGTAATTTTAAATACCATTTTCTGGCAAAAAAATGCTTCGATGAGAAAACTCACTGAAGAAAAGTTTACTACTGATTTTTTGCAAACGCGATCAGTTGTAAAAAGTTCCCTAGCGAACATGATCCTCGATGATATTTAAGAAAAAAGTTCGCACATTGAATATATCCGACATGATTCTCGAACAGAAGATTTTTGGGAAATGAATTTTCATAGCCACAGCGTTATATCTCAAGCTTCTGCGGAATACATGATAAACAAATCCGCCGATGAACAAAAATTGAACCCTTTTGAAAATGTTCAGTGCGCGTAGGATGGTTGAATTGAAAAAAGCTCAACTTTAAGCTCTTGTAATGGTATGCAAATGATTAAGAAATATTGCCCAATTTAACTCGAACATCATACGCAGAAGTAACAGGAGCGCAGGTCATCGCTACGCCAACTCAAACGCGCCATTCAAACGCTACGCCTACTGTGTGTTCGAGACATGCAAAATGCTGCGCTCCTGGTATATAAATCAAAGTCATGCTCAAAGGAGGATCCCCAGGAGAAACCCCTAAAATATTTAGGTTAATTTATCTTACTATTATAAAAAATATATGATTGATATCTTTCCTTCCTGCTAGCAGAATTTTCTTAAAAATGCTATGGTACATTTCTAGTGGCTCGTGGCCAGCATCGTTATTGGTCATTTTATGAAATGAATTATTTGACTTGATTAGAACGTTAGTTGCTTTGTGTAAAATTATGAATCAATGTGATATACGAAATGAAAATGATTTACCTCCTTCAATTTTGTCATGTGCTACGATGCTACTGACACTAAGAATACTTCCAGGTCGGGGCTCGAACATACGACAACAGGACTGCAAGAGCAAAACCTTATGCATTGAATCACCAACCTGGGACAATCCAAAAAAAGCCCTCGGTCTGACATAGAAAACAACACTTTTTTACGTACATACGTCTTGCTTTACACTGGTGGCCCTTTTCGAAATTCGCCTTGTGAAAGAATAGATAGAACTTAATCGTGGATATCTCGAGTTGTACTACACGTAAAAACATTATTCTTTCGCCATGTGATCAGAAATATGATCAACAAATTATGATTAAATTTGAGATAATCACAAAAAACTCCAAAGTTTTCTACCCTTTTTAAACACACAAAAAACTCCAAAAGGTTCGAACCCGAGACGACGACTTTGAGGTAGTCAGGCTCATATCAGTCCCGATGTTGGATGAGTATAAAAGCTAAACCATGATCGAAAATCGATCATTTCTTCTACACGGAACTGGATGTCGTGGAGTGGACCTTCCAGCAACAGCAGCAACAACCGACCTTCTGTGTGGTATAAAGCCTCAAAAGCACAGGTCGCGCTCTCATTCGCTTTTAGGACGTCGTAGAGAGCAGCCACCTTCAATCAGCAGCAGCAAATCGCATTCAACTTCTGAATACAAGATCTGGATTCGTGTAACTGAGTGTTGAATTAGGATTGTCCTAAGGAGTGTATCGAAAATAAGCTAACCACATACATTTGTGTTGTACGCATGTATTTGTGATGGTTTTTTATGCTTAGATCACATCATGTTGTGCGTTTGGCTGTCAGCTTTCGTTTGTTCACTTGTTTGTGCGGTTGAAATTCTGCGTTATCAAAATGTCGCGTATTGAAAAGGAAGTGAAAATTAATTTTCTGGACACATAGCTAAGTGAGAAGTGTATTACAAAGCGAAAATTGGCGAAGCGGTTTTGAATTCTTCATGCCAGTGATAAAACCATCATTAATAAGTTTGGGGAACACTATTCTTTGGATGAGCTACCAGGAAGAGGCAAAAAATCCGGTTCTTCCAACCCGAAACTGGACCAGAAATTGGTATCTCTAATCATGAACAACAAATCAATGTCAATACGTGGTTTGACCAAAAAAGCAGGAACGAGTGTCGGAATGATCCAGTGTATCAAGAGAGGCGAAATCACCTAAAGACCTACAAGAAGCAGAAAATCTCGAAACAAAGTGTAGAACAGAAAAAGCGAGCAGCAACAAGGGCCCGGAAATTGAATTCGCGTCTTTTGCAGTGTCCGGATGCATGCGTTTTGATTGACGATAAGACTTATGTAAATTAGGACTCAAAAACCCTTCCAGGTCCACAATACTTTACGGTCGTCGTTGAGGAGGATGTGAGCGATCCGGACAGGTCGATTCAAGTGGAGAAATACGGTCGGAAGGTACTGGTATGCTAGCAATGTGTTGCTGTGGTTTGAAGTCAACCATTTTTTACACTACCAGAACTATAAATGCAGGAATCTATCGATCTGAGTGTCTCCAGAAGAGATTGCTGCTTTTATATGCGAAGCATAGTACACCTCCACTGTTTTGGCCGGGGATTTAGCATCGGCTCACTATGCCAAAACCACTCTCAATTGGCTTGCGGAAAAGGGTATAAATTTCGTTGAGAAAAATATCAATCCACCAAATTGCCTTCAGCTTCGACCCATCGAACGTTACTGGGCAATCGTGAAGAGTTTCTTCAAGAAGACTGGTAAGGCAGCTGAGAACATGCAGTAGTTCAAAAAATTTTTTGCTCAAGCGTCCAAAAAATGCGATGCAACACTTGTCCGGAACTTGATGAAGAGCGTTCGATCAGAAGTTCGAAAATTCGTGAAGGAATAACTTAAATTTCATCCCGTTTTCATTATGCTCAAGTTTAACCTCGTTCAATAAAGGATCAATTTTTAGTTTGAATAACATATCGTTTTTTATCATTATTTGAAAGAAAAAATTGTGGATAGCTTATTTTCGATACACTCCTTAATCCCTAAAACTGAATTCAGAACCTGCATTCAGCTCCACCCGAATTCTTAACTGCATTCCAGGTTTAGAAATTTGTTTCAAATTACAGGTTCTGAATTTAGAACTATGACTCTGAAACTGAATCCAAATTCTGGATTCTGGAACTGGTTTCTTGACTGATTATGAAACTGAATTTAATTCCTTAATTTAAGTTTGGAATTTGATTACAGAATTCTGATTTAGGATTCCAATTTCAGAACTCTGAAAATGCATATCCTGAATCTTAGATATGAAGCTCCGAACCTGAATTTTGGAACTGATTTCTGAACCAGAATTCAGAAACTGCATGCAGGAACTGAATTTGGAACTTGGATTGTGGAACTAAATTCAGTTCCTTTATTCAGGTTCGGAAGTTAAGTTCAAAATTCAGCTTCTGGGTTACGAAAATGAGTTTAGTTTCGTAATTCTAGATATAAATACATGAACTGAATTCTTGATCTGGATTCCGAATCAGAATGTTTCAACTCAATTCTGAGCCTGTTTCATATTTCGAATTTAGTTTTTGAATTCAGTTTCGATTCCCAAGTCCTGGTCCAGAATTTTGGCTCTGGTGTAGATGAATGGATGGTGGGTAAGCACCAGATAAATTCCCCAAATCGATTCTTTTTTGAACTATTAAAAACTTCCCCAAGTTTTCCTCAACTGAGTAAGTAAATCCACAAATAAGGTACTACAACATTGTTTGTTGAATTTTTTAATCCTTTTTATTCCATATTATTTATTTGTAAGGTAGAATATGTTTGTCGTCAATAAGTCGTATTCTAGTGTAGATGCACCGTTACAATTCTGGAAGTGAATTCACACAATCAACTAATACGAACGATTATAAATATTCGGAAGTATGAAAGAAACATGTCAGTTTTATCCGTATTCACGTGTTCCAGTTATGTCTATTACATTACCCACTCGCCTTTGTCAAAGTTCGATTCACCTTGTGTTTGTATTTTTCTTGGAGAGCAATGCAATTGTTCCCACGGCGTTCGAAAATTTCTCTCCAGTTTGTTTTTTGAATCTGAGAACAGAAAATTGTCGCTGGGGGCTAAATCTGGCAAATATTGTACATGCGAGAGTAATTTGAATATCAATTCATCGAGTTTATCCATCGTAGCATCGATATTCAAGTGCTCATGCAAAATTATGAATTTATATTCTTTCGATATCAATATCTGGTGTCTCCTGCCACTTCACTTTGCGACTTTACACAACGATGAAGTCAACTTTCGGACGACAGCTTTATTTGGACGACGAGAACGTCCACTAACAAGTTAAATGTGCGGATAATATCAAACTTTTACAATATTCAGCTGCTCGAAATACGGATCATCGTAGCAGAAAAATGAAATTACACAATAGTCTACACACTCTTCAAAGTACGGAACACATAATTACATATTTAAAACTATTAAAGAACAAATGCTTTACCTAGACTAGAGAAGGCTGTGAACTATTTCGCAAATGGTTAAAATTGGACATATTTTCTATCGAGTAGTTCACTTTGGCTGAATCTGCGACTGATAAGTAGTATAATGATTGCAACGAAAGAGCATAATCAGAAAAAAATACTTCTGTTGACTTTTTGTTGAGGTATTCTCTTTATGGGAAAGTATAAAAAACAAAAATTACACAGAAATGATGTTTACCAAAGATCTGATACTTATTCCTCTTTGCAACATATTTTGTTTAAAATAACTATCGAACTGTCCGAAACATCTATGCTCTCGAGACTCAAATTTTAACCAAAAGTCAAAATAATTTGCGAAATGGTTGATAGCCTAAAACAGTCATCAGAAATTTATAGCAATGTACAGCATAGGGTGAAAACTGAAAGAATTCTGAATCAATTAGAGAATATTTCTGAGTTAAGATAAGAATGAACTGAATTATTTACAATTGAAAAAAGCCAAAAACCGTCACACCAGGAATAAAGCAGGAAAATACAGTAAAGCGTAACGGCGAGAGCGGTCTAATTGCTCGATCAGGAAACCCAAATACAAGAGTAGTTCGGGGGGGTTAAGGAAAATTACAAGTGATAGAAAGGAATAGGTCAAATGTAACGAGCAAACTCTAAAACCATGCCGCAGCCCAGGAAACACGATCAGCAAGAGATGTCACACAGTTAGGAATCATGTGAATTACAGACAGGAATGTTTGGTACTCAGTTTGATGAACTTGCCGAAAATCGATTCAGAGAAATAAAAAATCTACCGAAAAATAAAACTCACAAAATGAGTATGGCGTGGAATTGGTTCGGAAATGGCGGAACGATCCGTAGCCGTAGTCCCAGTTGGGTCTGTCGTTCCAGTGGGTTCACGCTCGCGGATATACGATGTTCGTCGCAGGGTGGGTGATGATCTGCGCCTGGCAGGTTGTGTCCCAGCAGGTTCAACGGAGGCCGTTGTCGTCGTCGTCGTCGTTGTCGTTGCCGCTGCAGAGGCAGCTTCTTTGTCCTGAGACTGCGCCTCTAATTCGTTTTGCTCTTTGATTTTCGCTATCAACTACGTATGCAAAAGAAAAGGCACGTGCCGGGACGGAAGCAGATAGTGCGAAAATGTTTTTTTTCCGAATAGTTTGTAACGGAAGTAGGGCGGTAGTCGTTGGGCGGAATTTGAAATTGGGTGAAATAGTGCACGTGAGCGTAGGTGATATTGTATGTCCGTTTTGATAAGAGTGAAATTTAAAAGTTCTGATTAAAAAATTTTGCGTAACTCAGGGGGCCGCAGAAATTAAATAAACCTAGTTCAAAGTACTACCAGGTGTACAAATTTTTTTTGTATATAAAGATCGATCGCTGAACAAACGCGAAATAAAGACTGAAGGTTAGAAACTAAGTCCATACTGTACCTTTCCAAGCGTCAGATGTTTACGATTCATACGGCGTTCCGCAGTTTTGTAGTCTTCATCGGAGTCCCTTGGTTGCATCAGGTCCAATTCGAACTCATGTTCCGTGTCTTCGAACATGTAATAATCACCGGACCGAATAGCTACATAGAAGGCAAGCATAAAACATAATTAGAGTTTGGCGGTAATCAACATCGTTTTCTTCACAGTTCACTGAATGACGAACCGATGTTTGTTCGTCAAAACGTACACAGAAAAATAGACGGTAATTGTGTATTTGACAGTTTTTTTTCGCTATTGGTGCAAACACAACATCAAGGTTTATTGTAGTTGAGAAAGAGAATATAGTATAAAAAGTGCTGTTTGGTAGTCACCAAGTAAATAAATGAATCTTCTTCCTTCGAGTGCCACCGATATCTTTTCGGCGAACACAAATGCGAATAATACTGAATATATTTAAACAAAGTACTGAATAGTCATTTTTCGATTACACAAAAATCATTAAAAAATTAAATGTGTTATGTATCGATTTCTTCACGTGACGAAATCGAAATGAAATACTTATTGCACGAACCAAAAAACGCTAAGTACTTTACGTAGTTTTTATATAATTATTTTCACCTGTCGTATTAAAATCGTCATATAAAAAATTACATTATTTAGACAAGTTGCGTTGATGAAAAAACAACACCTCGACAACAAAACTAAAAACAGCTTCTAGATCTTGAACTACAAAATTTCGTAAAATCAAAGATACTATGATTGTTATGAATAATAAAATGAAAGATGAAACAAAGCTACAGAAAGCCAATTATTCCTCAACAAAGGCCTTCGAAAGACCTTCGGTAAATTTGGTTAGTAGCAGGAAGCGTTTTGCCGTAAAATACATGTGCATCAAGAAAAGAAAATGGTACTTAAATCACAATAGAAACTCCGTTCGATTCCCGACACATTTTTAGTCACAGATGAATTCCGGTGAGAACAGTCAGACCTTACTGGAAGAAGTGGAAGATTTTCCTTCCCGATGAATGTTTAGTTGAGTCTCTCTAGATGAGGACCAGAGTAGGACATATTTAAAGCGATTATCGTGGAAAGCATTTGCTAGGAACGGGGATCACGCGTTGGGAGGCAATTATGACTGAAGTGAGCGCGAATACAACAGTAGCAGGTTATTTTACTGATCCTATGTTTTGATTGTTTCGAATTTTGTAATCGAAATCAAGTGTAGGTGTTACGATCAAAAATTGGCAAACTTTGGCTTGACGCATTTATTTCCATCGTTCATTTAAAAACCAGCTGAAGCATCGCGAAAATCCGAACTACTCGCACACTAAACTGGTAAACTTGTTGAATGTGGTCAAATCCACCTAGGTAATAAAAGTGCTCGAGACTGCCAGGGAAAATCGAAAGCCAGAGAGCGCAGTACGTCGAAAAGAGTGATCTGCTGTTTTCAAGCGGAAACCCAAACTCGCTGTCACAGATACAGCAAGCAAGCGTGTTGTCCGCAACTATGCATCTAGCTGGAATGTCGGCTTACAAATCCAAACGACTGACGATAAGTAAAACAAGTCGGCTAGAGTGCGATTTCGAAAAAAAGCTGTACTTGAAGATGCTGACGAAGTTTTCACGGTATAGGATAACAAAATCTAGGCCATGACTGATTTTAGAGTTTCCTAGTGGTAAATATAATAGGTCCTCTGGAAGAGGATAAGTGGCAGATATTTTCAAACAAATTAGACAGTTTATATAGAAATATCTCGAGTAAGAGGTCATCTGTTCCTGTGCTCTGTTCAACCAACAAATTTAGGTACCGCAAAAAATTGCATTGGTTGGATTTGGCATCTTGCTATCACGATCAAAACGCTAGAGCACCACCGAACATAAAACCTTAAGAAGACTTGAATAACAGTTGTGAGCCAGATTCAGCTCCCAACACACTAGCGTTCTGCGGTGAGAAAAGTGATCACGAAAGCGGTAAACTTGATTAAAGGAATTCAATAACAGGGCTGACAATTTGCATTCGCTAAAATGGAAGCTTGAGTGAACATTTTTTCTTTATTCTGTTTGAACAAAACTAAAAATACGATTCGAATTTGAGTAGTATGTTGGACCGATTTTATATTCATCCTTATTTGACCAATTTTTGACCTTAACACTCTTCACATTATCTTACCTTATGAGTTCAAAACATTCGATCATTCTTGCTCTAAAACAAACTCGGTCGAAGATTCACTTCAGTCACATTTACCACTCAACCATTGACCTGTAGGCGACATTTCAGTGGAAGTGGAAGTATGTATCATAGCGACAGTCACGAGATTTAACTGTAGGAAGCGTATTCACGATACATATTTGCTCGTTATACCGGATAGGGAGTGCTTGAGTGAGTGCAGCAGCAGTTTTGGTTAGAAAAGTTGGCGATAAAATTGAATGTTGTATTCTTTACCCGCTGATCTGTTCTCCGAAATTCGACGCCATAGGCTCGGTCGTGGGGGCCGGGAATCTATAGAAAAATAAGGCACACAATTTCAGAGCGTTGAGCAAACAAAATTTAGTGTAAGATAACAATTAGTAAAATCAGTAGTGATTAAATTGGTGTTGGTAAATAAAAGCAAAAAGCATTTTGTACTCGTTGTGATTAGAAACGCAGCAATTGGTGTAGTGAATAAGCTACGCTCCGCGAGTTTGGCGTGCTGTAACTGGTGAAGTGCAAGGATTTTCGGAAATAAACTCTCCTGTATATCTGAAACAGCTAATTTTTAACTCTCAACATAAACGAACGTTTTGTTTGGAAATATTAGCTTTATTTCTGTCCCTTTGTTATTTACAAACCTATTACGTACCACTCCTGGGAAAATCCGTAATGATAACGTATTGGAGTTTAATGAGTTGGGGTTATCGAATAAAGTATCTACACAATCGATAATCGGTGGGTATTCGAAATTGAAACTAAAACTGGTTAGAAAACGTAACTTCGTAGCACATAACACCAACCGATTATCTGTCAACCAACAGCGCATATTTACAACAAGCCGACATGAGGGAAGGGACATTTTTTTTCCTGAATTGAAAGCGAGAAACATCGATAAATAGATCGATTCGATCATAATTACACTCGTGATGCGAAACTGGTGAACGAGACGTTGCCGAACGAATTGAATCCCGAAAACCGGCCTCCCCAACAGGACCCCAGAAGCTACGGGCGCGAGATCGTTTTCTGGTTCCTCCCATGGTAGTCAAATCATCATACCGAGTGGCATCATCGTCTACGAAGAGGGAAACCAGAAAACTCGACCGTCTGCGACTAGGATCAACAGTTAGTTCTTCCGGTGCCACCGAAGTACCCATACTGGACTGACGACGGTGCTGGTGGCGCATACTCGCGCGAGGCGATCGCGGTGAACGGGGTGATGGTGCCTGATCTACATTATCCTGAAAAAAGGAGCTTCGATTGCCAGTTAAATGAACCTAGGAATTGTAATAGATAAATTACTTCTCCCGGAGTAAGATTATTAGAGAGTCGACGCTGCCTCGGGCTAATAGTGAGTTCGTTTGGGTTAGGCCAAGATACAGCATTCAAGCTAGATTGCCGGCGATGCTGACGAGTTTGCATTGCGGTTTTATTGGGATGTAATAAAGTGTTCGCATTATGAATCACCAGAGCCGGTTGTTCCTTCTAAAACGAAACGGATCGCTTACTTCGGATCAACTGTTTGATTGTTCTATCAACTACCTCGCACGGTGGTGGCGAAAACACTGGAAATGTATCATCTGGACTGCACACTCTTGCTAACAACTCATTTGGTGATTCGAATGACATACGCTGCGGATCCAAATAAGCATCCAGTGAAACAGTCATCAGTGCCGAGCTTGGTGAGGGTGCCTAAAATTGCATTTTGAGGAAACTTACACAATAGGAATAGCAACGAGCACAAACCTGTGTGTGATAAGATCCCCTACCAATAGCCAGTCCTCCATTATCGGAAGGAATATCCGATATTCCCTCGCCCTCGATAATCATGGAACCTCCCGCAATTTCATCCTCGATGGGCGTATGATATCCTGCATATGATGACAAACTATGAGTAGGTGCCATACGCTCACCGTCTTGTTCTGACCAAAATTGAACAACGGAAAAGAAAATGGAACAAAAATCTCGCTTGTTAGTGACTTTTGAGATGCTCCAAATCATAATCGTACTATTCTATCGGATGTGTTATACTACCGTGTGTCGTGCTGTTCACTACAGGTCACTATGTCTAGAAGGGAGGGAATTCTACGCATAGGATTCAACTTCAACTGAAGCAAACTCAAACCAAAACACGATTCGTTCCTGTACTTACTTCCCATTAACAGAAAAACAAATACTTACTCGGATGTTCATATCTCCAAAAATTGAGGAACAAAAATCATAAATTCTTTACCCGATATTTCACTTTAACAGACTTTCGCGGAAATTAACAGAAATCGGCACAAACGTATATGTAATCAGTACATGACAGCAGGATGTATTCATTACCTTTGGCATGGGTGGTCGGTTCATGCACTGGTTCCAAAATTTTCTGCTGGGTGGCTTTGATACGATCCATCTTCATTTTAATTTTTTGCAGAATTTGACTTTCGCGTTCAATTTCCAGTTTGACGTCTTTGATACGGAGCTCCTCAATTAACTCCGCTCCCCTAAAATGATTATTTGTCCATTATCAGCGCCCATCATCAGCAAACCAACGATAGTCTTACCTGGAAGCCAAAATAGTACTGGCTTTTGTTTCATTGATGATGTGACAGAAATAGTGACTAGAAAATATGCGCCGCTGCAACAAAAGAAAAGCAAAACATACTCCATCCCAAAATAGGCCGGAATCATCGTAAGGCACGTTGCACTGTTCAGTATCTTGATCCATATCAGTCGGACTCGGCACTGTTGGTGCCTCTTGGGAGGACAAACACGATATACCGAATAATTGCACCAGCCAACAGGTTTTGGCTGTTAATTGGGTCAGATAAAGGCATCCAACCATCTGAAGTAACGTTTTCGTGGTTATCACAAATACATTGTAGCCAATGAGCATGTTCCAACTGTTGTAGAAACAGAACAAATATAAATCATTTGATTCATTCATTAGCTCAAACTCTGTACTCACGTTTTCAAAATTGCTTTAATCGGTCTAAGGTAGAAATCAGTTCCTTGCCACAGAAAGGTGAACGATCCTATCAGATATCCAATCGAGAACAATGTAACTCGGCTGGATCCAGTTAGAAACACAATCGCCAACGTAAACCAGAAAAAGACCAGGAAAACTCCTCGCTTCGCTATATCCAACCAGTTTCGTACTTTGGCTATAAAATCTGGTGTTGGGTTGACGAACGGCACCGTCCCCAGTGTGTCGATGTCCTTCAGCACAGATTTGTTACTGCCACCACCGAAATCATCCGGACAGGACGAGTAGCGTGCCTCGATTCGGAACACTAGCGTTTGCCGACAGAGGAACATTAAAAGCAAAAAGTCTGCTACCATTTTCGAAGCTTGTGCTCGAAACGCTTCCGTACTCTCCGGTAACATGGCCCAAATCCGAAAATGGTCCAAGAATTCTATATCCCACGGATAATCGACGCACAGCACCGGTGGAAGTCCAATGAAGATCACATATTGCAGCGGGATCAAAACGACTATAAACCACGTGAGAACTTGCCACACCCTTCGCAGACTGTCACGGGTCATATGGAACATTACGCAAACCCATACGGCGTAAAAACACGAAAATATATCCATCCTGGAGGCAATCACGATAATCAATGAGACGAGTGAAATTTCTACTCCGAATTTGTAGAACCCATAGTTGAACAAGTATTTCAGCATTTGAGGAATATTCTTATCAGCGTCCGCCCGGGATACTTTCGGGAACATCAAATTGGGTGTTCGTGGTGATTGTCCTAACCGTATTCGACGAATAGTTTGGCGTAGAACAACAACAGCATGAATCGTCACAACAATGATGTAAACCAAATAAGATCGCACTAAATCCAACAGACTACTGACGGCGCTGGTTTTCTGGAATCCGATCCATTTCGCATTGTTCATCTCCATGTGTGTGATACTTACGTTGATGTTCGTACAGTTACTAATATAATTGTTTTCGTTGATATAGTCTACCTGATACATCATGGTCGTGATCAGCAAAAATGACGAAATCAATGACATAATCCTGGTTATCAGTACTAGCGAACTGGTGTGCGATTTAACTGCAAATACTGTCATGAAAATGTACAATAAATGCAGAAAGCTAACCGACTTGACACCCAGTGAAAATGCAACGATCAATATGATCTTCAGTAAGTGGATCTCGAAAAACAACCACACAAGTTCGGCAATTTCCGACAGCCGACTGATCAGTTTTTGAGCGACGCCTTTGATTTCCTGTTTGGACAGTTTTCGAAAGCGAAGATCCTCCAGTATTTCCGACGTAGTATCTAAGTTATCTTTTTTCGGTGGTTTTGCATTTTCATTATCATCCTCCGCATCTTTTTCAATCGGCGGAGCGTCTGTCATGCTGCTGAGCTTTTTCCGCTTCGAAAAAGTGCCGTAGGCGGAACTGGTTTCCGAAATTAGAGGAACATCACTTTCTTGGCTGAGAATAAAAAAATAGAAAAATCAATCAGAATGAGACGATTCCACGGTAGGTGGTATTGTTTACTTACATGATTGGAATTTCCGATATTTCCAAGAACTTTCTATGGCAATAATGAAGTTGAATGACCGTGATGATGACTATCATAGTTGGGTTCACTAGATGAAGGAAGAGCTGTTTGGTTTCGTATAGTTGTAAGCCGATATCTTTTTGCCTATCACACAAAGGAAAATTCGTTCCGTTATTGTTACAATGTATTCTCTCGTCGTTAGGGAATTAGATAGAACTCACAATGTATCTGATATCTTAAGGTATTCAGTCCAGTAAAGCGGGAACTTATCGAATTGATAGGTGTACACTAGAACTAGAATGGACATGGAGTAAACGATGACCGTGAGCCAAAACGTGTACATCATTTTGCGCCAGATTTTGAAAGAAAACTAAATGAGAGAGAGTAAATCATATTAAACCTTGGGTCCAAACGAATACTAACTGCCTCCGGTGTACCTGGAATGTGAGGACGAATATCAAAAACAATGCCATGTAAATTATTCGAAAACCGGTCATTCGGTTCCCCGTCATCCCGGACAGAAACAGCGTGATTGCGACTACCCAGATCCAAAATTTGATCAGGAATGAATTGATTAATGCGCCGGTACGCGTGATGAAGGCAGAAGATTTCTTATCCGGTGATCGTTCGGCCCTCGAAGCTGCTGTTGTTGCCGCACCAACCGTAACCTGCAGCGGTGCGGCTAGATCGGCTATAGCCGAAGTTCTCCGTTCCATCTGTCGCTCCTGAATCATCTGCCTCATGGAGATCCAGAACATAGTGGTGAAAAGTGACTTTATCATCAGTGGTAAACACGGATAGTCACGATACTTTATCAACCCGATCTGGGCGAGATTAATGCCGGTTATCTGTAGGAAAAAACGGACGTGATTAAAATGGTGTTTTGAAACAATATTTCATTCGGAGAAAACTGACATTGACGGTGGACGGCAGCTCGTCATCGGTGAGCTTCATTCCGTACAGGTACTGTGCCAGCAGCAACAGTTCGGCATAGATGACTAGGAAGGGACTAGAGTTTAGCATATTCCTGCGTTGATTTGGCATAATCCAAATTAAATTGGCCCAAATGAGCAGAACAAAGGTCAACCAACTGTGATACATTATGCTCCAGGTCTGCAGGATAGAAGAACACAAGGTTTTGTTAATACGATTTTCAGATCTTTTGAATGAAACCTTACCATCATTATCACATTGGTGAAGATGTAGCTGTTTTTGTAAATAAAACTGGCCACATTTCCGCTGGCGATCATAATCTGCTCAAAAAAGTTCATTGAATCGTCCTCTTCTGAAACACGTTTAAGGCCTTTGGTTAGCATTTGAGGGTAATAAATTTACGAACGATCAATGAGAATTCACACACATACGCACGACAGGATATTGACGGCATTCGGTTGATCGTGCAAAGAATATGTTTATTTACATCGAATTCAGCCAGTTATAGGTCACGGGAAAGTTGCAAATATTTACAAAAAAATGATGAGGCATATGAAGCAGTGTTTGTATATTAATCAGTTTTGTGTTTTTTGTGCCACACCGAATGAAAAGAAAAAAAAATCAAATTGTTATAGCTACGTACATCTATTTCGAAAGTAACATTCAAAACACTTACCAATAGTGTGCATAGCTATACTATCATTGGCAGTTGAATTCTGCGCATCGGAAGTGGAGACATCTCGAACCCTTCGTGTTCCACCACGCATCAGCTGTAAAGGAAATACCATTAAAATCATGTTCGAAGCTCAGGCAATGACAACAATCAGTTTGGAAACCTGTACCCGTCGTATGAAGCAATCGAAGGACAAAAGATTTAAGAGTTTTAATGACACTCAGGCAAAGAATCTTGTTATAACAGTATAACAGCTTAAAAACTTTTTGACACACAAACTGCCACACTTACACAGAAACAGAACTTTGTACATGTAAAAGCTTAACACAGAAAACAAAAAAAAAGCGATACGTACAGGTGTCCGTTCGTCCGGAAGATCGGACGGTGCAGGTTGGGCAGACGATGGAACTTTCACTAGAACTCGTCTAGATTTGGTGGCCTGCTGATAAAAGCGCCCCGTGGGTGATTCGTGCTAATAAATCACATCGGATTGTGGCGAGAGTTCGTTTTGAATATCATTGTCGTCCGTCCGTTCAGTCGCAGTTGCAGCAGTTGGTGTTGATTTCAGTGATGAAGGTGACGGTGATGATGATAATGATGATGGTTGGTTTGGATGTGTAATTAAATCACAGTGATGAGATTTGTGCGGTTGCGATGTGGGTGTTTCATGAATACAGAAGAATAAAAGTACACATATCAATGTACAAAACGGATCCCGAAAGCAACAAGAATAGATTTTGTTTTCGGAAACATAGAAATAAAAGAAAAAGAACACAATTTGAAGATAGTTGATAATTCTTCGAAAAATAAATACGAAAACTACTTGTAGGGTAAGAGAATCTACGAAGCTGGTCAATAGTAAAGATGAAACTAAATGCGTTTGTGCGCCCGCTAATCCTACCTACTGTCAATTAGCATGGTTAGGTGATACCATCATTAAATTAGAACCGTCAATTTCCGTGTTACTCAACGAATAGATATTACTTCTGCTCTTAGAGTCTGTTATTATACTACTAAAATGTGAATGAATTCTGGATTTAGATAGTTATGAATTCCTAAAAATAATGAAACCTCTGTTATGTTAGTAAAAGACTGAAAACTACTGGGAAATACTCTATAGTAAGTAGATGATATTTATTTAAAGTCTATTAATATTGTATTTACGTAGCACTATGCCTTGGTTTTCGAGAAAGAAACCCACATATAAAGTACGAAAAACAAAACCTTCTGCAATGCGCGTATTCGATAAAAATGGCACACCGAAAATCTTCTGTTAAATTTGAACTAGAGAAAGGGCAATGCTCGCGAGGGGCTCAAAAGAACTAATTCTTCTAGAAGAATAAGTGAAATGAAATTATTTAATAAAGAATAATAGTTCTCATTCTTTTCAATAGAAATAAAATCGATTTTTTCAAGAGAGTATACAACTCAATCGCATATTTAGGAACGTTCGCAGGATTTAAGACTATGGTAGAAGTTGCATACATGAGCGACCTTCAAAAATGTACACAAAAGAGATTGATTATTAGTACAAATCCATGCAAAGAATGATCAAAAACCTTGAAATTTGAGTAAATCTGATTAACAGTGTATTGTTTACATCTGCCAGATTTCATACTTATGTCGTCAGAACAACCGATGGGTAGCTAAAAAGCTTGGAATTGCAAATACCATTTTGTCTCGTGTTATAGGAAATTTCAGCGAGCTTCTAAATGCCCGAAGAAAGGGAGCAGGCGCTTGAAAAATTGCTTCATTACACAGTAAAATGACCGGTTCAATAGCCGTCCAAGCATGCCATGCAATACCAGATGTCCCTAAAAAGTCCAATGTATCAGTGTACAGAAAATCATGAAACGTGCTGGGTTATTTGTTTAGAAGGTACAAAACCTGTTTTAATCCACCTAGTTGTGTGATGATGCCTTTTTAATGTTACTCATACCCTCATAAATATTACTATAGCACTTTTCAAAAAACTTTCCATTGAATCTTGAATAAAAACAAGAAAGTTTGTTCGGACACAGAACATTTTTGAATTACCAAATTTAGAAGAATTTCTCCCGACTTCTTCGTCGTCGCTCAAAATGATAGTTTAAAATTTTGAACACACTTCATCTTACAGTTCCAGAGCTGGAAGTAGGATCCGGATGAAATTCAACAGCAGTATATAGAGACAAAAATTTGATATTACATTCTATCATCACTGTGAAAATGAAATAAGCTCCGTTTTGAAGTTTGAAGAACTAATGCTTCCGGAACCAAGAACTAGGGTTATATGGCAATAAACAGATATAACTTTCGAATAGGAACAATTTTGGGACAAATTTAGAAAAAAAATAGCTCCTTTTTGATTCTTCGCTTTGCATGACGGAGGTTTTTGACTACTATTTCCGGTGCTTCCGGAACCAAGAACTAATAACCCATATCTCCTAGATCATGTTTTTGTCAATAACTAACAAGAAGTACATGACATAAGACTTCTATGGCTGGTTCAGAGAAATTTTATTCGTTTCTCTTGTTACGTCTAGAAACACGCTCTTGAAATGAATATTTTCCTACTCATCACCATGTAATATCGGAACCGGAAGAAGTATCCAAATAAAAGTCAGCATTGTTATATAAGTATGTGAAACCTTTCATATGAATCTAATGACGTGTTTCTTTGAAAAACAGTGGTGGCGTGGATTGCTTTGGTTTTGCACTTTCGAGCAAAAATAGCAATGAAACATCGTCAGAATATTGCATTACTGCTCGAAAGTGCAAAACCAGAACAATCCACGCCACCACTGTTTTTCAATGAAAAACGGTATAAGTTTTTTAAAGAACGGTTCAGCCAACTACAAGAACATGGAGTGCTTATTTTTTGCAATTTTTGCCCATATCACCCTGTAACTCTGGAACCGGGATTCGGATCTACATACAATTTTAAAGCGTCCTATGGGAAATGGTCTATGGTCTTTTGCACGTATGAGAATCTAAATGAAAAGCAAATCATCACAGCGAAATCTTGCGCACGGAAACTCAGCACAGCATCGTAATGACATGGATGACGAAACGTATTTGAGGACTGACTTTCGTCAACTTTCTGGGCAAGTACAGTTCATTGACAAGTCATAATTTGCTGTTCCGGAAGATGTTTGAAAGAAGGAATTATTGAAATGTGTGAAGAAGTTCCTGATCTGACAAGCGATTTGCGGATGTGGTGAAAAAATCAATCAACGTTACGATTTACACGGAAGATCACCTAAAGTGTAGGCCCGTGATGCCGAGACTTAGCTTTGCTTTGCGCCTTAAGGGCGGCACACCACGAAACATCGATTTTTCATTTATTGTTTTTACCGACTTTGATTTTTTTCGGAGATACCATTCCTTAAATTTACTCGCGCCATGCCATGCCATTTTTAGTATCATTTTCTTATTCTCAAACTCCAAAAGAAGTTTTCCTGTCTTCACGGATTTCTGTATATTAAAACTAGCTGACCCATCGAACTTCGTCTCGCCCAAAAATCATTTGTTCGAATTTATGTTTTTGGATAGCAGAATTGTCGACTAAGTGGTTAACGTTTCTCTCCATTATTTTTCTGATTAACCTACAATCAACGGAATTCGACAAACATTCGCTTCAGCCCAAAACAGAAATATCACCAAAAATTGTGAAATACTTCTGTTAAGCAAAAATTGAGCAAAGGTACAGATTATCATCTCATCCTTTGTATCAAAGCATTGATCAGAGATCTCTCTAATGGCTTCGACATAAAGGATATAAGGTGCCACGTTTTCTCTTCCAGATGTGATTCTTGCTTTCGGTAATTGATGAAAAAGCTCACTAACCAGAGTTTTGCATTGACAAACTTAACAATATGTTGAAAAGTTAATTTTCTAGAGTTCTTCATTTGGTAGAGTAGGATATATTTACAATTTGTATTTAGCGAAAGTAACCAAAATTACAAAGTATTCATAACAGGCCGTTTTTAGGGAATTATTCATGCTTGAATTCACCCAACACAACAGAACTAACTTTGAACAGTTCCTTGTAAAGCTTTTAAGTAACGACAAAGTTTTCTCAGAAATGCATTCAAGTTGCCAAAAAGTGCCACGCGTACTCTATAGCTCTATTAAAGTGGATAATTTTCAGGTGCTGTGGAACTTTTTGTTGCTTGGTGAGACGACGCTCAAATTTTAATTTGATATTGATCCTACAAATTTGTACATTCTTCACAGAATAATACATAGAAAATGTCAGTCTCAATCCATTATGGTAATCCTCTTGAACATTGATCTAATCAGCAAAATTCAAGGAAAATCTCTTAGTTTGGCCTTAGCGCTTCTACAGCATAATCTTTTCATTGATTAATTCAAACATTTTCAGATTTGTTAAACTTACACTTACAATGAACAAAATTATTCATCTGACTCCATTACACACAATCCATCAACTGGTGAACAATATCAGAACTTTTTCTCCTGCCAATTTCTAGAACAGTATACATTCCGCCAGTCATTTATTTCGTTTTTGTTTAATTCTGAATTTAACCCAGTTTCCTCCCTAACTGCTGTCAAACCGTGCTAGTTTCAACATTGTTGAACTAAAAATCGAATCAGTTTCGAACCTGGTTTCTATATCAGGTTTGTTCAGATCCTCATTGCTAAGTGCGAAACCAACACAGTTTTGTTAAAAAGTGATGAAACTATCCTGAGTCAGTTTCAGTTTTCTCAAGCGAAAACGACATTAGTAAGCAATAATGTTGATACCTAATTAAGCACGCGGCTCCGAATGATGAATAACATGAATCTAGTATGCATGCGAAAACTTCACACAAAACAACTCGTTGCGCTCCAAAAGATTCTTTCTTTCGACGGCCAAGCACTTATGCAACTCGTTGCGCGCCAAACATCAATCGTGGATCTAGCAATCATTGACGACTTTTTCGGTGGAAAATTCCATTGTCCATACAAAACAACTTTATGGATTTTTCCCACTTTTCCGGCAAGTTTCCCTATTTTTTTTTATGTTTTTACAATAGATTGAAAAATGTTATCCGGACTCTTGACCAACAAAAGCAACGATTTGTCGGTGGTTCGCCGAGTTTAAACGTGGTCGTACCGACACAAATGACGCGGAACGCTCGGGTAGACCTGTGGAAGCCGTTACACCGGAAAATGTGAGTGAAGTGACAAAAATTATAATGAAAGATCGTAAAGTGAAGCTCCGTGAGATGGCTGAGATGACACAGATATCATATGGAAGTGTATTTACTATCCTTCCTAAAAAATTGAGCATGAAAAAGGTTTTTTCCAAGTGGGTGCCGCGATTGCTTTCGATGGAACAGGAACAAGTCGATGAAAACAATGGCGAAATTGAACGAATTGGGCTTTGATCTGCTTCCCCACTCCCCATACTCGCCAGATTTAGCCCCCAGTGACTACTGGCTCTTTGCTGATCTTAAAAAATGCTCCAGGGAAAAAGATTTGGCTCAAATGAGGAGGTCATCGCTGAAACTGAAGCTTATTTTGAAGCGAAAGATAATTTTTTTTATAAACATGGTATTGAAAAATTGGAAAAACGTTGGAACCATTGTATCACCCTAAAAGGTGATTATGTAGATGAATAAAAAAAAATTTTGCAAAAAAAATGTTGTTTCCATTGTCTCGGGACTTATTGATCCATGTGTTATACTTTTATGTATTTTTTATACTCGGTGATCAAAAAAGCAACGAATAGCGAGCAGAGTCGAAGCAGTAAGTATAAATTTCCATATCTGTGTAGTTTTTTTCGTTTCTCTATAGACAGGATATAAAATTGCTCAGAACGATTGAAATCTGAAAATAAAATTTCCTAATTTTCAAGGTCAACTTGAACTTGTTCTTGCTCCAACGAACTTGGAGCATCGAAGGATTTTTCAGATGATTCAAGGTGAGCTGCGAATTATCTCAGCGACTTATCCCAAATCGTTTTATATCTCTCTTTTACTTCGAACCGCCATAGCGAGTAGTTGGAAATCTAAGCTATATTTCTAAAAATTACCATTTCGTACCATTTGAAGATTTTTTTTTATATTCAAGGTGGAAATGAAATCAATCCTGGCTTTTGGAAACTCCGGTGCTACATCGCCTGCCAGTCATACCACTCTCGGAGCGATCGGATCACGGCGACTGGCGATGCTAGTTCTGGAAATCATTCAGGAAAACGTATGCCTAAGTCTCCAGTCATACCGGATGGAAATCCGAATGCGAAGAAGACAAAAGGCAAACATTTCGAACGGAATCAAAACGAAAGACTCCATAAGAAACCATCTGGGCGTACGAAACCTCCTTCCGAGGATAATGCACCCAGTTCAACAGAGCGCTTTCAGTTTCGTATGTTGAATGGATTGTCTTTTTAATTCCGAGCTTCAATGGGGGCGAACTCAGGTTCGGGATTATCTGATTTCATCCGGAAAACGAGGACAATTCAACCTGGCTCAGACAGAGGCTCGGAATGAGAAACGAACATGCGGGCGAAAATGGTATTGTGATAGAACCTTACTGTCTGCATCAGAACAGGATTTGTTTCGTTATTCCTTGGAATCCCGAGGAAAAATTGACGGATAATGATGTTCTGAAGCGAAGATATCTGTGAAACCCAGTAGTTCAGACGGTGAGATGGAAGGTTTTAAGAGCGGCTCCGGCAGTTGCAGAAAAACGATTATTTTTCTGCAGTATTGACGATTGCTCTCTAAATCTTCTAAACAAACAGAAATTAAAATTGAACTACGGTTTTTAGAAGATTTCTGTTCGAACTATTCGGCAGGAATAATCAAGACCATTCTAGGTGCAGAATTTACTTCTGGTTATATATTTGACTTCTGTTTACATGTATTGTACGGTCATTATCCTATTCTCCTAAATTGCCCAGCTCCTTCCTTTAAGTCTTTCCTTCCCCTTCATGAAAATGATGATAATACAGATCTTGCGGCAAAACAATCTCCGGCGTCAAATCTCTATACAACAAGAGGAACGTACCATTCGAGCCAATCTGTTCTGATTCCTGAACTCTCAGAGCTTATCGAATCCTTCGAAATTCCTGTTCAAAGTTAAGGCTGACAAAGGGCTTATTTGCCGTTATTAAAAATACGTGAGAATTCATTCCATTCATACATTCCGTATCATCGTTAGAAATATAGATGATAGCTTGCTTCATGAGAAATTTCTCAGGCGGTTAGCATTTTAATTCTACAAAAGAGCCGAACGAATCATGATTCCGTAGTAAATTTTGTTTTTTTTAATTTTGTGGACATATACTTTTAAGAGTAGTTCTGTTAACAAGAATTATTTTGTCATGTTTGCTGCAATTTAAATTAATAATTATGCGCATCGCGTTTTGCATTGAAGGGTATAAACTTGGACGTTTTTCTGTAATTTCGGGTGTTATGTATTCAAAATGCGATTCAGGCCATTGTTACTACTTTTTCTAGGTTATTTCGACAATAATTTCAAAAAAAAAAACATAAGATCGACAACTTTTTAATGCAATACATTCCACAAGTAACACATATAAAGACCACGATAAAAGTACAAACAAAAGTCATGATTTTATGAGAAGACGGAACGATAAATTTCGATATTTTTTTTGGTGTAGCGATTATAATATTTCAATGAAGAGTGATTTGTACTTTGTGAATCATTTGCAATCCTCTATTATCTTCACTGACTGACTGAGATGAAGTGAAACCATTTTTAATTTGTTACAAAAAAAAAACTTTAATTTATGATTTTGTTCAAACTTTGGAAATTTTGACATTACGCGTACACGAAATTTTTATGCCTCATAACTTGTTCGATTGGTTTGCGATGCGAAATTTGGTGTCACTTGTTTGTTTAAAGCAAGATTAAACTACGATAAACTATTCCATAGTGCAGGTTGATGTAAATGTATTCCGAATCATCTGTCTCGAACAGAACCTACTCACAAGAAACTAAACGTATAGTTCATCACAACAACGCTGATGTGGGTACCAATGTCAAAAGTTTCCATTCACACCAATAGTTTTCATTCATTTCAAAGCTGAGTAAGCGGTTGTGTTCGTGTCACGTCAATCAAACAACGAAAACACCAGATTAACGAGAAACCTTTTTCTGACACCTGTCAACTCTCAGTCGGTGTGTTTTTAAAGAAAAATCCACATCCGACACGCTATTCCGTTCAGAAAACAAAACCTATAAGAATGTGTTACAGCATACCTTTAGTTTTACCCAATTGCGGTTGTATGTTCAGCTTCAAATGCTTCAAAAACTAATAGAATAAAACATGCATTACAGAATTAAAGCTAAATCGCATGCATAAATTTACCTCTAACTACATGTGAAGTAACTAAAAGTAATAAAGCTCAATTTCGATACTGCTCTACCGACGAGAATGAAAATAAATATGGATAGTTAACTACGACAGGCTGAGTTAGGACCAGGAAACCAGGATGCACACTATCACCTTTCGCGCAGCTCCACGCCACCGGTCGCTGGTCAGTGTCTTGCGGAGAATGTTTTTTCTATGCATGCGAAATGAAATTTGCCGCTGGAGACGGACTCCACTTTCGAGTTGGTAGAAGAGTTCCTGGCGTTTACACTCCTTTTCCGTCATCTTGTTTTGTTAAGGGCAAGTTGGATAAAAGCGTGTGAATCGACAGCCAGCGGTAGTAGCGAATCAATAGCGGTTGCAACAACAGCCAATTATTGCGATTTAGTATAGCATTTCAATAACAGCCATTTTAGCGCATTGGTACGAATTTTGGGAAAGAATAATGTTAGATCAATTAATGGAAATTCATTCACCCTAACTAGCAATTAGTGACAATCCTATGGAACTACAATAAATACAACTATTGCGTTAGTAACTTGGTTAATCTAGCAAGGTAGTATTCCAGCTCATAGTTTGGAAAGACGCTGGAAACAGTTTTCATACTTACTCTTGGTCTCATGAGAAGTGATGAGGTGATTGATATACAGTAATAACAGATCATAAGTACTACGGGATTTAAATAGTAATCCGAGCCCAGACCGCCATTGAAGTGCACTTCACGGATGTCGGTAACGTTATCACACGACGAGGACAATATTGGCGTTAGAGCAAATATCCGCGCAAGCGTGTCGTTTGCCGGTAACAGCTGCTGCGGCCATGGATTCTGATATGCTAACAATCCGGTGATGTGTATAATTAAAAATAGCAATGTTATCCTTAAAACTATTCCGAACGCTCTGTGAAGAAAATACAAGAAATCATTGAGTCAGTTCTGTCGTATCTAAGTGACGACCGTTTATAGGCACACCTATTCAATTCTTTGTAACAAGCCCACCACGTGGTGGATCCCAAAAATATTACAAAATAGATCCCACTGGGAACCGAGGGTTGTAGCACAGCCGCCAGGCACAGCATTGCGACACTAAGCAACACTCCGAACTTTGTTAGAAACGCCAACTTTTCTCGATTCACCGGATTTGTATCATACCGCAAGGATAGCGATTCTGGTGCTTCCAACGTACTAGGACTGTTCGGATCCTGTTCGGTGTCCATGTCCACGGCTGCCAGCTTACTCAGTACCGCATACACGGTGACAGCCGTACAACTCATTATGATCTCCGGAGAGATCCAGTAGATGACCATCGCCACATCTAAATCCTCGAACTTCACCAGACCGATGTGACGCAGGAGGACTTCCAGGAACTGGCATGATGCGATTAGTTCAAATCCGAGTACTACAAAAACTATTTGGAAAGTTATCTGGCCTAATAACAGCAACAAACTGATTGTAATGTATATCTTGAAAAAGACTCCTGTGGAACCTGAAAGCAATTGTTTGGATTAAAAGCTATTTAAAAATAGATTCAGTTCAACTAACCTTTCATACTTCTTGGCATAGCTACTGGCACAAATGGTAGACATAGTAGGAAGAGCAAGTACGGAAGCGATAGTCCTACCGGCCTCATCAGACAACCTGGAAGAAGACACATCATATTTAAGTAATAATCATGCAAACAACGGTTCTAATGCTATTCTTGACATTGAAGTTGTTGCTAGCCGGATGAACATAAAAGTTACACATTCCTCCAAAAGCTCAAGTCGGACAACGACAACTTAATGAAATAGTAAAAGCTCTTCCTGCTCCACACTTCATTCTAGGATATTTCAAGCAGATTAATTGTAAATTCGGTCAATATTTCATGAAATAAAGAAAATAACTGAATAAAATACCAATATATCATTTCCTCAACATAATTCTGAATAAAAAAATTTATTCAAAAAGTGCACTTATAAAAGAAAGTAAACTATCTAGTCGATAACATGAAATTTCTGCCGGGTTTTTATCGAGTTTGAGGATAGGAATAGTGTTTTTCCATCTTTTAGGGAAGTAATATATTGAAAAACACTACCAAAAAAACACGAATTTTAACCACGTGTATCAATATTGAAAATTCCATCACTACCAGCAGGCTTCATGTTTTCTAAGTTTCCTAATGGTTGATTTAATTAAATGAAAAATAAAACGTCTTAGTAATGCAATTTTGTAACAATAATTGAGTTGAATTGAAATCTCACCGAAATATGATCATATTTCCATTTTCAATAGGTTTCACACAAGCTTTTGAGCTTTTTCGCCGTTTGTAAGAAGTATTTGATTTCCTTCCTTGAGAGCAGAAATTTGTTTCTGAGGTATCTTAAGAACCTTAGAATGTTTTGATGTGGAACACATCTTTATTTTCTATATAGGAATGCAAATCAGAAACTCAAGGAAAAATACATGTAGAAATGTGGTCAGGTTTTAAATACTTACAGCACAGTCTGTTTTGTATCAATTATTAAATTTTTTTCATCATTTGATTGGAAATATTTCTAAGTTTCGATTTGAATGTATCAAGCAACGTATTTTCAATTAACAGATCGGCTGAAAAGTTCGTATCGTTTCTATGAGAGGGCGCCACTAGAATTAAATCCATACCATTTTCAGTTAGTACCAACCTTCAAAAGATACGTGTATAAATTTGACAGCTGTCTGATTATTAGTTTGTGAGATATTGCATTTTGAGTGAAGCTACTTTTGTTATTGTGAAAAAAATGGAAAGAAAGGAGTTTCGTGTGTTGATGAAACACTACTTTTTGATGAAAAACAGTGCCGCCGATACCAAAAAATGGCTTGATGAGTATTATCCAGACTCTGCACCGGGCGAAGCAACAATTCGTAAGTGGTTTGCAAAATTTCGTACTGGTCATATGAGCACCGAAGACGATGAACGCAGTGGACGTCCAAAAGAGGCTGTTAACGATGAAAACGGGAAAAAAACCACAAAATGATTTTCAATGACCGTAAAGTGAAGTTGATCGAGATAGCTGACACCCTAAAGATATCAAAGGAACGTGTTGGACATATTATTCACGAATATTTGGATATGAGAAAGCTTTGTGCAAAATGGGTGCCGCGTGAGCTCACAATCGATCAAATACAACAACGAATTGATGATTCTGAGCAGTGTTTGGAGCTGTTATATCGAAATAAAACCGATTTTTTTCGTCGATATATAACAATGGACGAAACATGGCTCCATCACTTCACTCCGGCGTCCAATCGACAGTCAGCTGAGTGGACTGCACGCGATGAACCGAACCCAAAGCGTGGAAAGACTCAACAATCGACCGGTAAGGTTATGGCGTCTGTATTTTGGGATTCGCATGGTATAATTTTCATCGACTACCTTGAAAAGGGAAAAACCATCAACAGTGACTATTATATAGCGTTATTAGAGCGTTTGAAGGACGAAATTAAAAAAAAAACGGCCTCATTTGAAGAAGAAAAAAGTTTTGTTTCATCAAGACAATGCACCGTGTCACAAGTCGATGAAAACCATGCTGAAATTGAACGAATTGGGCTTCGAATTGCTCCCTCATCCACCGTATTCTCCAGATTTGGCCCTCAGTGACTTTTTCCTGTTCTCAGACCTCAAGAGAATGCTCGCTGGTAAAAAATTTAGAAGCAATGAAGAGGTAATCGCTGAAACTGAGGCCTATTTTGAGGCAAAGGACAAATCGTACTACAAAAATGGTATCGAAAAGTTGGAAGATCGCTATAATCGCTGTATCGTCTCTGATGGCAATTATGTTGAATAATAAAAACGAATTTTGGCAAAAAAATGTGTGTTTCTATTAAACGATACGAACTTTTCAGTCGAACTGTTATATATGATTAAAATTTAGATTAGTGGCGAGCAGTGTCCTATTTTGCCTATTAAAAATCTTCGGCATACCAGATTTCCCTGCCATAGACGACGGTTTTGAAGGAGTAAGCGATATATCAAAGGGAAAGCATCGCTCTGATTGGTCAATCGATGCAAAAGCGAAGCTGTTAGAAGCACGTGAATCTATAAATAGAAGCGAAATTATAGCTAACGTTTCAGTCCTACGCGTAGCATGCTAGAGGTAGGTTGTTGCTAGACAGCAAGACAAAAAGTCCCATAAAACGATTTGAAGCTTTAATTGGTATGCTCTGATCTTGTGTCATGCAAGCTCGGACGAAATTACATGTTATGTCGTTTCACCTGAAAAATTGACAACTACTCCAGTGTAAATTTAGAGTGCTTAAGATTAATTTCTAATTTCTATAAGATGTACTCGATGAATGAGAAAAAGTTAATTGCTTCAACCGGAATCGCAGAATGGTAGAGAAACTTAACGCTATAAAAATAACGCCTCGCATACAAAACTTGAACACCAGCTTGGCGAAGAGAAGCTTAAATCTGTATAAAATGTTAAAAACGACGTATGTAACAATGAGAGATTCTCTTTGTTTACTTTCTCTTTCGATTATTGAGAAATATTCCTGCTTTTTTCGGTAATTCCTCCAGAGCATATTAAAAGATGATAGCTTTAGTTATTATTATCGGTAAATGATTGGAGAGAAGGATTGCTAAGAGTGCCGTAATAATCAAAAGAGAAAGTAAACAAAGAGAATCTCTCATTGTTACATACGTCGTTTTGAACATTTTATGCAGAAATATCCAAATCCTTATCGCAAGCATGTACAAAGATATAATTGCATACATCTGGCATATTGGTGTAATTTCGTCGGCTATAAAACAAAGATTAATCGAGACAAACAATGTTCGGTGTAGGTTCATAATAAATATCAATCTAAGCAGACTCTCGTGCAATTGCGGATTCAAAAGTGTTACGATTGATTGAACTGTTTGATTGTAGATCATTAGAAATTTTGGTTGTCTTGTTCCAAATCAATGGCTCGAACAACCCCATGAGGCTGATCCTTGTAGTTTTTTCAGAAAGGTTTAGAATGAGTAAATTTTTTTCTTTAGCAAAATTTTCTCTCCAGCAAAGAGTAATCGTATATTTAATTTAATTTTGTAAATCCTTAGCTATGATTTTCATAGCAGGATCACGAGAACGTTGATATTGTTGTCGACGATCATTCTTCAAACGAATGAGCAGTTATGTTTCTTTTATGCATTTAAAGTTTTATAAAATTGAAGTCAACAAAACAGTTTTTTTACTGCATCCGTTTTCTTGGAGGAAAAAAGTTCTCATTATAACCCTGTAGGAATTGGAGGGCTGCTAGCTCGTTGCTCACACGTTGTTAACAAAAATGGCATGTAATCAGCTGATTCTCGTAGGTAACCATCGATTTACAAGGATGCCGCCTCCCGCCCTGACCACAAATGACGTGATATGAAATTGCCTTATGAAATCGGATGCGATCTACCAGAGCTGTGGCACAACTATCGTTCTAGGAACGGGATTTGTAGTGTTGGGCAAGATGCGCCAGCGCGTGATTGGGTGAAAGCCAATCAGTGATAGAATGTGCGTATTGAAGATCAAGGGCATCATCAACGTGCATTGCCCACATGAGACGAGACCCGATGACGAGAAGGAAGCATTCTACGCGCAGCTGGAACGACCCTACGACGGCTGTCGACGGCGGGATGTAAAACTTGTTATCGGCGACATGAATGCTCATGTAGGCCGGGAGGCAATGTACAGGCCCGTGATCGGGCTGGAGAGCCTGCACGCGGTAACAAACGACAACGGTCAACGATGCGTAAACTTTGCAGCCTCCCGAGGAATGGTAGTTCAAAGCACCTTCTTTCCCCGCAAAGATATCCACAAAGTCACCTGTAGATCACCTGATCAACATACGGAAAATCAAATCGACCACGTTCTCATCGACGGGCGATTCTTCTTCGAAGTCATGAATGTCCGCACTTACCGCAGTGCCAATATTGATTCTGACCACTACCTTGTCGCGGTTTGTATGCGCTCAAAACTATCGACGGTGCACAATACTCGTCACACAGGAACGCCGGGACTCAATCTCGAGCAGCTACGTAGCATTCGTACTGCAGAGGAATACGCGCAACAACTTGAGTTAGTGCTACTAACGGAAGAGCAGCTTGGGTCGGCGACTCTTGAAGACGGCTGGAGGAACATAAGGTCCGCCGTGAGTAGCACTGCTGCAACCGTTTTAGGTACGAGGTTATCGAATCGAGGAAATGACTGGTTTGACGGCGAATGTCAGCAGTTGGTCGAAGAGAAGAATGCAGCAGGGGCGAGAATGCTGTAACACCGCACGAGGGCGAACGAGGAACGATACAGACAGGCACGGAACAGACAGAACACGGTTTTCCGGAAGAAAAAGCGCCACCAGGAAAATCAAGATCGCGAAGCGGTGGAACAGCTGTACCGCGCAAATGACAAACGGAAATTCTATGAGAAGGTGAACCGCTCACGTAGAGGCTACAAGTCCACAGGCCGAAATGTGCAGAGATACCAGCGGCAACCTTCTCTCGAACGAACGTGAAGTGATCGACAAGTGGAAGCAGTACTATGACGAGCATCTGAATGGCGAAGCACAAGATACAGAGAACGGTACAGGAATCAATATGGGTGCACGCTCAGCCGACGACAGATTCCCAGCCCCTGATCTGTCGGAGATAAGCGAGGAGATCGGAAAGCTGAGGAACAACAAAGCCGCGAGCAATGACCAGTTGACAGGCGAGCTGCTCAAACATGGAGGAGAGGCACTGGCTATCACCAATAACTAAGGAATTCGTAGGGCCGTACCAAGCGGGATTTACTGGAACCCGCGCCACTACACATATTCGCGATAAGACAAGTACTCCGGAAGTGTCGTGTAAACAACGTACTCACGCATCACCTATTCATTGACTTCAAAGCGGCATACGACACAATCGATCGAGAACAGCTATGGTAGATAATGCACGAATACGGTTTCCCGGATAAACTGACGCGATTGGTCAAAGCAACGATTGATAGAGTGATGTGCTACATCCGAGTATCTGGGACGCTCTCGAGTCCCTTCGAATCTTGAAGAGGGCTACGTCAAGGTGATGGACTCTCTTGTATCTTGTTCAATATGAAGGTGTGATTCGAAGAGCGAGGATCGACACGAGTGGCATGATTTAACGAAAGTCCATAAAACTTTTTGGCTTCGCTGACGATATTGATATTGTGACACGCAACCTTGAGAAGATGACGGAAACCTACATCGGACTGAAAGCTGAAGCTAGTTTTTATTATTCAACATAATTGCCTTCAGAGGCGATACAGCGATTATAGCAATCTTCCAACTTTTCGATACCATTTTTGTAGTACGATTTGTCCTTTGCCTCAAAATAGGCCTCAGTTTCAGCGATTACCTCTTCATTGCTTCTAAATTTTTTACCAGCGAGCATTCTCTTGAGAACAGGAAAAAGTCAATGGGGGCCAAATCTGGAGAATACGGCGGATGAGGGAGCAATTCGAAGCCCAATTCGTTCAATTTCAGCATGGTTTTCATCGACTTGTGACACGGTGCATTGTCTTGATGAAACAAAACTTTTTTCTTCTTCAAATGAGGCCGTTTTTTTTTTAATTTCGTCCTTCAAACGCTCTAATAACGCTATATAATAGTCACTGTTGATGGTTTTTCCCTTTTCAAGGTAGTCGATGAAAATTATACCATGCGAATCCCAAAATACAGACGCCATAACCTTACCGGTCGATTGTTGAGTCTTTCCACGCTTTGGGTTCGGTTCATCGCGTGCAGTCCACTCAGTCCACTGACTGTCGATTGGACTCCGGACGAAAAAAATCGACGAAAAAAATCGGTTTTATTTCGATATAACAGCTCCAAACACTGCTCAGAATCATCAATTCGTTGTTGTTTTTGATCGATTGTGAGCTCACGCGGCACCCATTTTGCACAAAGCTTTCTCATATCCAAATATTCGTGAATAATATGTCCAACACGTTCCTTTGATATCTTTAGGGTGTCAGCTATCTCGATCAACTTCACTTTACGGTCATTGAAAATCATTTTGTGGATATTTTTCACATTTTCATCGGTAACAGCCTCTTTTGGACGTCCACTGCGTTCATCGTCTTCGGTGCTCATATGACCAGTACGAAATTTTGCAAACCACTTACGAATTGTTGCTTCGCTTGGTGCAGAGTCTGGATAACACTCATCAAGCCATTTTTTGGTATCGGCGGCACTTTTTTTCATCAAAAAGTAGTGTTTCATCAACACACGAAATTCCTTTTTTTCCATTTTTTTCGCAATAACAAAAGTAACTTCACTCAAAATTCAATATCTCACAAACTAATAATCAGACAGCTGTCAAATTTATACACGTATCTTTTGAAGGTTGGTACTAACTGAAAATGGTATGGATTTAATTCTAGTGGCGCCCTCTCATAGAAACGATACGAACTTTTCAGCCGATGTGTTAGATGGGTCTAGTTTTATTGCAGTCACCTTTATCAGTTAATACTAACCTTAAAAGACAGCTGTTATGATTTCATGATATTCTATCTATTAGTTTGTGAGTTATTGTGCTAAGAGTAACGCTACTTTTGTTATTTTCAGAATAATTGATCAAAACCAAATTCGTGTTTTAATTTTACACTGCTTCTCGATGGGAAACAATACCGTTCAAGCGAAGCAATGGCTTGAAAAGTATTATGGAGACTCCGCTCCATCACAAACAACAATAAAACGTTGGTTTGCTGACTTCAAACGTACTCGTAGAGACACCAGTGGACGTCCAAATGAGGCAGTAATACCAGAAAACATGAAAAAATCCACAATTCGTTTTAAATGATCGTAAAGTGAAGTTGCGTGAGTTAGCTGACATCGTAAAGATGTCAAAAGAACATGTTGATGATTCTGAGCAGTGTTTGGCCATGTTTAAACGTAACAAACCGGAATTTATGTGTCGATATGTGACAATGGATGAAACATGGATTCATCACTTCACTCCGGAATCAAAACGATCGTCATCTGAGTGAACAGCAACTGGTGAACCTCGCCCAAAACGCCCGAAAGCACAAACATTGACTATCATTAACAGTATTTACTGAAATACCATTACCAGTGAAAATCATATAGCGTTATTGGAACGTTTGAAGACTGAAACGACCGCATATGGCGAAGAAAAAAAGTTTATTTAAGCAAGACAACGCATCGTGTCACAAGTCAATCAAAACAATGGCAAAACTACATGAATTGAACTTCGAACTGCTCCCACATCCGCCGTATTCGCCACATTTGGCTTCCAGTGACTATTGGAAAAAATGCTCGCCGATAAGAAATTTCGCAGGAATGAAGAGGTTATCGCTGAAACTGGAACCTATTTTGAGACAAATGATAAATCGTTCTACAAAAGTGGTACGAAAAACGAATTTTTGTAATAGTAAACTTGAAGAATACTGTTTCTATAAACTTGCAGACATTTCTCTCTCTGACTTTTTATAAATTTTTCTTGTAGACATTTAACATAACAGTTTTTACTTGTGATTGACTGGTTGCAAATGCTTTGTCCAATACTGTATACCTTTGTACCTATTGAAACAAACTTCTTTTTTAGAAAAAAAGCATTCAGCTTTGCTTACGACCAACTTGAGGTCATGTATTTACTAACCAGTATCCAATCGAATCAATGTTTACCTATCAGTGTTTTTTAATAAGTGGTACATTATATGAGTATTGATAGCGGGCTGAATCAAAGCTCTCATAATGGTGACAAATTGACAATCCTTACGAGAGACAGCAAAATTCCAGCAGCAGCACCCAAGCGAGGCAATTAGCAGTACTCCACGTGCTGCTTGTTGAGTAAAGTTATGAGTCTTGTTCGGCGTCAAAGTGAAATCACGCAACAAGATGTGATTAATAATTCATCGATGCCGGCCAACTCTATAGTTGATGGTTTGCGCCAAAGTCCACCTGATCGTTGATAGTGGATTTTCATTCATCGTTCATTGACTTGTGACAGTCGGCGATTCAGTCAAAGAAAGGTGGCGATAGATAAGGTGATAATCTTTTTCCCTCGTTTTCTTCGACGGGTTGAGCAAATATTTTTCCTACGGAAACACGTGAAAGCTGGGATACGTGACGGTGACATCGATATGAGGTAAAACATGATTACCGTAACATAATATCGGACTAGCGAACATGGTAAACAGTAAATATTCCTAGACTGTGGTTTATGACGAGAACAAATGTTGATTCACTAGTGACGAGTTAAATCGTTAAGTAAGATTGATGTTTTATGACAAACCATGTCAAACAAGATCATTGACCACATTGAGCCTATGCTGAAAAGAGCAATAGAGGATATAAAAATTAACTTAGTACATCTGCAGACTCGGGGTGCCATTTTTCCATCCGATAAAGAGGTAGCAGGGAAACCGTGCGGCACCAGGAAGTGAAAATCACTGTCATCATTGAATAGGACAACAGAACGAACAAATAAACCGCGTGTTAAAGTCCATTATGTAAGTTGCGCAGAAAGGATAACAAGGTAGCAGAAGGTGGTGATGATGGCGGAAAAAATGAGTCCAACGGGCGGGCATGGCCATAATCCACTTCCTTTATATCCCACATTTTCCTCACCCAACCGGTGAAAGTTGTTTCACGATCTATTTCCTATGCAACCTTTGTGTTTTTGCTTTGTTTTGGCCAGAATCTTACATTGTTTCCATCAGAGCATAAACTGCTACCATTCATAGCGGAAGCATGAATTTAACACTCCGTCTATAATAAACCCCCTCTCAAACATCCCTGCTATTGGAAGGTGGTTCCTTCTACTCAAGACAAAAGCATAACTATGTCAAATTGGATTTCCCATGTTTGTGTCACTCGATGGACTACTGAAAGCATTCCCGAGAATACATCTCACTATCAGCTGACCTGATTTCACATTTTTCAAGCGTATTGTAGTTTGGCTAATCTTGTAAATCATTCACTGGTTTTGTGTTGGCGCTTTGTTGTTTTCCGTTGCCATTGTGCGGGAGGTGTGTCCTTTTATCTGAGAATTCTTTCATACTTACATATTGCCAGAATCAGTGGTAGCACCAATCGCTGAATCACCAAACAGACGAAGTAGTTGGCCATTGTGACACGAAATCCAACTCTCTTCTACACTCCTGAAATTAGATTTGAGAGAAAAAAAAGGATTACTGAACGTGAAACGTGTAATTACTTAATATAATCAGGAATGGGTGTACGTTTGAAGCAGTCACTGTGTTCATGTTACCCGACTTCTCACGCGATATTGACTCCCTAGTGAGCAATGATTCGCAAGGGTGAAAACAATATCAATCTTCGGAAGGCTATCTTATGAGTTACTGGACAGCGCTGCGAAGAACTGTCAACCTCGGCCGGTCCTGGTGCGTGTACGATCCTGCCTACCGGACCTGTCCCACGTTAGCACACGTTAATGCCAACTAGGTTTAATTAATTAATGCATATTAAGGCAACCATAATTTATATGATTAAAACAGGTACCGCTAACATTTGGGTGCGCCATTCCGAAAACGGCAGTTTGGTAACATACGAACCAACTCCAAATCAAATCAAGAGGGGTAAGTATGTTTGTCTAAAATGGGTACAACGGGTTAAGAATACAGCCGCACTGATTTAATGTACTGTGTATTTATATTGCAGTAAATATAATATGAATTTGTCGAAGCAGATTCAAATCATAAAAATTCGTTACGCTTTGGACCGAGATATTTCAATAATTAGAAAACGCTGTTCATCGAAGATAATCTTATCACGATTGCTTTGATTTATTTCACTTTGTGTAAAGCTCAAATTAATTAAAAAATTTAGTTCAACTTTCAAAATTTCGAATATTTTACCTCAATTTTGTATTTTTGTCAAGAACTGATTAGGGATTGGCAAAATATACCTTCACGCAATATGGATAGAGTTGACAGTTGATTAATGAATACTGTTGGGACTGAAAGAAATATGTATTACAAGTTAGAACCACGTTTAGCATATGATATCATCGTAAAAACCAATGATTGGCATTCTGTCCGTAGATGTTGACTTTATTCTTCTTGAATGTAGCCTTCATACAATCACTATAAGTTTATTAATTGACATTTCCAAAAAAGATCTTCTAACACATGGATCAATAAGTCCCGAGACTAACAATGGAAACAACATTTTTTTTGCAAAATTTTTTTTTATTCATCAACATAATCACCTTTTAGGGTAATACAATGGTCCCAACGTTTTTCCAATTTTTCAATACCATGTTTATAAAAAAATTTATCTTTCGCTTCAAAATAAGCTTCAGTTTCAGCGATGACCTCCTCATTTGAGCCAAATCTTTTTCCCTGGAGCATTTTTTAAGATCAGCAAAGAGCCAGTAGTCACTGGGGGCTAAATCTGGCGAGTATGGGGGGTGAGGAAGCAGATCAAAGCCCAATTCGTTCAATTTCGCCATTGTTTTCATCGACTTGTGGCAGGGTGCATTGTCTTGATGAAAAAGGATTTTTTTTCTCTGCATGTGCGGTCCTTTTTTGCGATTTCCTCCTTCAAACGCACCAGTAAGTCAATATAATAATCACTGTTGATCGATTTACCTTTTTCGAGGTAGTCAATGAAAATCACGCCATGCGTATCCCAAAAAACTGACGCCATGACTTTGCCAGCTGACTGCTGCGTTTTCGGACGGCTTTCGTCAGCTGTGCGCCACTCAGATGACTGCCGCTTCGAATCTGGAGTGTAGTGATGTATCCATGTTTCGTCCATGGTCACGTAGTGACGCAAGAAATCTTTTTTGTTGCGAGTAAATAGCGATAAACTGCTTTCTGAATCATCGACTCGTTGCTGTTTTTGTTCCATCGAAAGCAATCGCGGCACCCACTTGGAAAAAACCTTTTTCATGCTCAATTTTTCATGAAGGATAGTAAATACACTTCCATATGATATCTGTGTCATCTCAGCAATCTCACGGAGCTTCACTTTACGATCTTTCATTATAATTTTTGTCACTTCACTCACATTTTCCGGTGTAACGGCTTCCACAGGTCTACCCGAGCGTTCTGCGTCATTTGTGTCGGTACGACCACGTTTAAACTCGGCGAACCACCGACAAATCGTTGCTTTTGATGGACAAGAGTCCGGATAACATTTTTCAATCCATTGTTTCGCTTGCACGGTATTTTTACCCATTAAAAAACAATGTTTTATCAAAACACGAAACTCGGTTTTTTCCATTTTTTAAACAAACTACAAAACGACTTTACTCCAACCTCTATAACTCAGCTGTTTCTGGTCGGATTGACTTAAAATTTTGACCCGTTTCAAGCAAAGGTTAGTACTCTAGAAAGACGTGGTTACTGGTTTACTACGAGCGCCATCTCTGCTTTAGTCTCGGGATTTATTGATCCATGTGTTACATATGGACTCATCGCTGGTGGAATATTTGCAGTATTGCAAGGTGGTGTTAGAACCGGTTATGTGTGCATGAAAGCAAAAAAAAAATTTTTTTTTCACATTCCCCTATCTGAATACCACTTTTCTGTTCTAAAACCCTTTCTGCCCCTTGCGGCTCATCATTGTTCTGATTTGGTCAATATGAAAAAATGAAATCGCATTGCAAATCAATACCGCCGATTGTGCATTCCTTGCACATGCATCAGAATTCGCATTTTTTGTTGTTGAATCGTATTGCAATGTACATATATTGTGGATTTGAGTGGTGCATGTGAATCATTGTACAATGCCATTGTAGAGATAGCATTCGATATTGTGTTCAGCTTGTACGGAGCCGTCCAATGTCATTAGATAGATTCACGTAGCATCGCTATCGTCTGATGGATAAATGGCGGTAAATTATTTACATTTCCTAGCAATCACTCAATGTTTGCAACCAGCAGAGTAATTAGTATTGAAAAATTCATTTAATAATAACACGTAATGATAGAGATTCGCTGAATGTCCGTTCGCTGCCGTGGGGTTAATCGGAAACATTCGACAGCAATTGAGCCGATTTCAAGCGGTGATGTCATATACTAACTAAAAAAGAAGATACGTTGAACTAAGAGCGAGAGTGAAACCGGCATTGAGTTGCTTGCCTACGAAATTCAAACAAAATTATTTCGTTGTGTCCCACTAATAAAGTTTACACAAGCTGGGCTAGAGAGGTGTGTCATTTTACAAACACATGCGATTTGATACACAGGGGCGCTGGATCTGTTTCCCATTTGACTTTCGGTTCCAATAGCTAGTATCAGTTATTGCCATTTAAAATATTCATTCGAATAGAATTCTGTGAACCACTCGAAACCGGCTCAGAATGTAAGTGGCCTACAATCCACGCATTGCGAGTATATTTCAAAGCGAAAGTATTCGCTCTGCGAATATGTGAAAAAACTGACGTATCATCTATCAGTTCGAATTACAGTTTGAATTATTCTAGATTAGGTTAATGTCTCAAGTATGTACGCTTTTCATCTAACGTTTGATTTGCGGCGTACACAGCGAATAATTAATAGTACAGGCGAATAGTTTATTCGCGATGATAATCAAATGAATAAGATTCATACCCTTTCGAGCTCATTTGCGGCTAATTTATGATCTTACCTAATGAGCCGCAGGGCTTCGCATTACCTAATAAGATTGAATTGGATTCCAATGGAAAATTGATTCACACTATTCTCTCACAGTAATACAGTTTGTTTTGACAAGTGCTGCAAGTAGAATTGATAATCATTAGCGATTGAGTAATTTTGAATAAATTCATCTGTTTGGTTTACGGATGTAATATTTTTAAATTGTACGATAGCCTAAACCAGTTTGATAAATTCTTGACCTCATTGTAGCTTCTAAAAACGGCTTAAAATTGGTTGAATTTCTTGAGCCATAATCGAGAAAATTGTTCTGTGTTGGGTACGTCACTTTTACGATTTTCATCTCTGGAACAGGAACTGCCCGCGATGAACAATTTAAAAGTGATCTGTTATCATATCAAAATTTTCTAACCAGCCCATATTTGTCGCAATTTGTCAATTATTTCACATTTACATTTATATCCTTAAAACCATAAGTACTCTCCATGAATCTTCCAAACTTGATCAATGGTTTCGTAGTGGATTTAAAACGCGAACGGAATGAATGAAGTATTGGTTTGTTGGTTACGTCATTTATACCATTATAACTCTGAAACTCGATGAGTTCGCAATAGTCACTCGAATTTGATCTATGTCATCCCCGAGAAAATTGAACTGATAATAAAAAAAACTGTCGGTTACGTCCAGAGATGCCAGGTAAAAATTTCAAATATCTGCAGACAGGGTCTGGAAATCTGAAAAAAATCTGCAGTCAGCAAGTATGTCTTGCTGGCAGCAATTTCTCTATAAAATATGCCACGCAAAACTGACTTGGCGAGCAAAAAAAAAAAAAAAAAAGATCGCAGAAATTTCAAAAGTCTGTAAATATAAATGAAAGTCTGCGAGAATTTCGAATGTCTGTTAAAGTCTGTGAGAATTTCAAAAGTCTGCACAACAAAAAATGTCTGCAGCACTATACCCCAAATCTGCAGATTTACAGACAAATCTGCAGACCTGGCATCTCTGGTTACGTCACTTATACAGTTAACCCAATACAATTCGAACCGATAATTGCTTTCAAACGAGCCTATGATTATTAAAATCAGTTGAACTATCTCCGAAAAAATAGAGTGTTTAGAAAAAGTTTAGAAAGGTGCACTCGTAAATGCGAGTTTTCGGGGCTAGGATCAGAAGCCGGATTTCCAACCCCTTTTTGTACTCTTCATACTATATACATAAAATTTATTGCAGCGTTTGCCATAGATTACTGAAAGGTATAAATAAACTGCCCATAAATCGACGAAATTATAATTGACGATAAAAACTGATATATTTAGAATAACGTGAAACGAAAACAATCCTGGAAAATGAAAGGTGAATTGTGTTAAATAACATAAAAATCCTATATTTATCAAAAGGTGTTTTGAGACCCCCGTCATGTATTATGTAACTCTATTTACAATTTGAAATTATTTTTTGGATGGAAAACAGAGGCACTGCCGAACAAAAAATTAGTATTTAAACTATCAAAGTTCTTTACTCTTATTCGTGGGAACGCTATTGTATATTTAAACTCGAAGTAAGAATATAAATAAACAGAGGCCCTTATTACCGTTCTCACTTCCACTTTCACATTCACTTTATTTACATGTCACTTCACTTGATTTTACCTATTACCAGTATCACGCATCGTGAAGTGATCACTGTGGTGGAAAAAAAATATTTTTTTCAACAAAATATTGGTGGCGTGATGTTCATAATGGCATCAAGTTCATCCAAGTAAATACTTTTGTCTTGAAAGCGACTTCCGTAATAAGGACCTACATTCACTTCACTTGGTTTTCACCGTGAAGTGATACTCATAATAAGGGTCACAGTCACTTCACTTGGTTTTCACCGTGTAGCAGGGTGGCAAGTGAATTAGCGATTTCAATTTCCCGGTTTTTTCCCTGTTTTCCCGGTGCGCGAGACTAAAAATTCCCGGTTTTTTAACATGTCCAAAAAACATCGAGAGTTGAGAAATAAAGATTTTTCGGTTATCTCCTTGGAACTACGATTCAAACTCCCATCCACAGTTTGTCTAAATGAACTATTCAATCTTTTTCAAAACTACCACTGAATCAGTCTTTTAGAGGCTATCTGAAAAATCAGTCCTTCTTAAAACTTATACAAGTTAGGGGCTGTCCATAAAAGACGTCACGCTTTTTTTGACGATTTTTGACTCCCCATCCCCCCTTTGTCACAAATTGTCACAGAAGCAAAGACCCCCCACCCCCCCCTATGTCACATGTCACGAATTCAAAATAAATAAAATTCATCTCAATACATTCTCAATATGTATGACAAACCATACAAATATGAGGGAAAAATCGATTTATTACATGCTGTCATTAGATTGAAAAATATCCCTAAAACTACAAAATCATCGGAATTATTTTATTAATATCAATTATATAAATTAACAAAAGTATTTGGTTGGAATTGATGAAACATTTAAATCATCTGTTTTATTCCTCCTAGGGGTACACAGATATATTACTCTTTTAGGTAAAGAATAATATTTCCTTAGTGTAGCATACAGGGCTAAGAAAATAAAGACCAAAACCTCATCAAAACGAGATCACTGCCGGAGAATCTCTTCATTATCAGTTGATCAGTGAAATTTAAATCACATTGATCAATATCGGTACTGATCTTCCGTCACACAATGGGTAGTGATTTTGAGCTAAAATGCTTCTTGATTTATGTAAGTTCAATCATTGGATGATTCGATAAGCTTTGATGTTGGTGGAGGAAAATCACATATGATCAAGATAAGACATGACATGATCTACGTCTAAAATCGTTGATCTCCCGCCCTTTTTCAAATGGAGTACAATTGAATAAACTGCATCAGAATCAGATAAGAGAAATTCTTATGATATACTATTATCAATGCTAGAAAATCAAATTACAAAATTGTCAGTGTATAACTTAAGTTAAACCGTTTGAAGGCATCTTTTTCTTTTTTACTCATATTAGGCAAAATTTATTAATTTCGCTAATTTACTCGCTCCTCCGTGCACTTTTGCTAATCACAACAGAAATGATTTCCTGCATCACTCATTTCCGAATTTACAAGAAGAAGTTTTTACATCAACAAATACACGTTTTCCTATAGAATGTAAACGTTTATTGTGGAGATTTTTTCAGGAAATAGAGCAAAGCAGTAATATAATTAGATATTTCAAAAATGCGCTCATTGAAAATATTGGACGTCACATTCCAAAAACCTCCCCCCCTCCACCCTGTCACAAAAGGTCACGTTTTATGAAACACCCCCCTCCCCCTTGCGGCGTGACGTCTTTTATGGACAGCCCCTTAGGAGTGTATTCTAGAAATGGGCAAAACCGTTAATTTCAAAGAACTGTTGAAAACTTGATAGTTGTACCGAAAGAATTAGTTCTAATGAACCGTTCTTTCGTTTTTCTGAAACTTTGTATGTTTCTTCGAACATAATATGAGAGCTATAAATTATATTTTGTAGTTAATAGATTCAATAATAATAAAGTCTTTTTGCATGTGTTCTACCAATAATCATTCTCTTTTGTACAAAGTTCGCGAAATTCTACCAGATTACTCAAACCAGCAAACGTTTTGAAAGACTATTCTATTGAGAAGAACAGTGAGCTATCATTCTTCAATAAAGAATTCCAGTTTACTCAATCTTCGAGGAAAACTAGTTCTGTTGGACCGTACGCGGACTGACCATCTCTAGTGTATTCCAATTTTTTTTAGTTTGATATAGTATAGGGTTAAAAATTAAAAATGAATGAACTAAAGCACAACACTCCTCCCTCAAACCCGATTACTTCTAACAACCAGTGGCGTCTCGTGAGAAAATTTACGGGTTGTGCACTGCTTATACGGTATGATATCAGAACCGTTTCGACGATGCAACTGAGACAGCAATTTGTTTTCAACTGTCATAAGCATAAGGCACTGAAGCCTCTCCTGAATGTGTGCATACAAGTTCTCACAGAGCATATTTGACCAGTTGTGCAGTGCACGAGATGCACATGAGGACGAGAGACCATTGCTAACAACATATACAATATTCTTTCAGAGTTGGATTTTGGTGAGAAAACAAAATCCTTCTAAAATTCTTAATGTGTACGCTTGTCACTTTGAAAAAACAACAATCTATGCCTCTAGTGACTGAGATGATCTAAATTTGATGCTCCTATCATCGACACTGAACAGGCTCCTACGAACTCTGGAAATCCAATTTCAGCTGTTAAAGAAGGAAATCAAATACTCCTTGCAAACGGTGGATAAAATGAAAGTCGACAGCTCTGTCGATTTTGTGAATCCTATTGGAATCAATACCAAGATTACTAAAAAAATATTGTCACAATTTGACATTACTGAGACAAATTGGAGTGAAATTAGGGAAATTATTGGCTTGCAACTAAAAACACGGCCCCTAAGATTTCTTAAAAAAATTATCAAACAAACATGTTACTTGATGTTACTTTTACCATTATGCATACTTATTCTGAAATTTGAAGAAAAATACTAGAAAAGGTCATAAGTGCAAATGACAGTTCCTCTTTCTTTACTCTTTCTTTCGATTATTATGGTCCTATAGGCAATCATACTATCTTTCACTTAGCATAGAATAACGACTGAAACTATCAACTTTCGATCTGCTGTTAAAAAAATGTGTGAAAATGCTGTAACAATTGAAAGAGAAAATAAACAAAGAGAAACTCATTTGCACTTGGAATCTTTTCTAATATTTGTCGAGATTTAATAAAAATCCAGCAGAAGTATTCAAATTATCTTTATTTTTCATCATGAGCATTCATTGTGCTGTTATTGATGCCAACTAAGAAAGCGCTTATTGAATTAAAATTGCTGAGGTGTTGGCACCATTTTCAATGGATTGAACCTGTGAGGAAAAAAAAGAAGTATCAAAACTTGTACTGAACTCCTAGCTCAAACACAAAATGGCCTTCAACTTTTCATTTGTTGTATCAGGAAAATCATGATGCTGAAAATCGTTACTAAGATTAGGACTAGTAAATTTTTTCCCGGATTTGCACTAAAATTCCCGACTTTTTCCCGGTTTTTCCCGGTAAAACCAAATTCCCGACTTTTTCCCGGTTTTCCCGATTTTCCCGGTCACTTGCCAATGTAGTGACACGGGTAATAAGGGCCAGAAAATTATATCTGGACACATCGCTTGCTTAGAGTGAATCCTAGACTCATCGGTTCAGGTAATCAACTCCGCGACACCTATGGAAGAGTCTGATAAGTCGTCGTAAAGAAAGTAAAGCATCACCCTTGTCTTTGAACAATGTAGATTAGAGTGCACTATGGTTCGAAACGGGAAATTAGCGTGACAAAAGTTTTTTCACTATTAAATATTAGTTCTTTGTAGTTGGTGTCTTCACAAAAGTTGTTTGTAATCAAATGGCGCTTCTTTTGATGAAAAATGTTACTAGGGTGGTCCTCATTTAGATTGAAATTTGAAATCTAACTTTCTTAATTGAACTCAAAAATGACTTTCTTGTACTATACAGTTGTATGAAATTTTATTTTGAGCAACTTTGCTGAAAAAAGCACCTCTCTAGCTTTTCATTTGATCGAGTTACATCATTTTTCCCTAGTAAAAGTAGGGTGGCTCCTGAAAATTCACTTTTTTGTTCTAACTTTTTTGTGAAACGTTCTACGGACAAGATGTCTTCAGAAGAGTTGTTGTACTAATTATTGCGCATAATTTTGTTCAACCAAGCTTTTTCATATGAGCTACCAGTAAAAAGTTATTATTATTTTACCATCAAAAACTAATCGAATCCGGGAATCGATTGTTGTGATGATGATAAAGGTCTTTTACCATTTACTATCTGAACCGGCTACTTTCCGACATACCAGCGACTTGGGTGATTCGCATTGTTCAGATGCCTAAACACGACTCCTCTGGTAGAAGGTAAAAGTTGAAAACTCTGTCACGTCTCACCTTTCCGTTCTATATATTCACATCCTTGCTCTCCCTTGATTACTATCATTCTATAATTTTCATATTCTGTTTCTACGAAAATGGTCTCCGGTTAGGTGAATATTGCAAAAAAAGAAATATTGACTATCATACTTTGTCGTTAAAAAAGAAAAGACAAAGGAACAAAATTAAGTGAAATCTTTAAACGTTTTTAATTAATTAAACGGCTTGAGTCACTAAACAGCTCATTGAGATATAATCTCGAATTGAAATTTTCAAATCGAAATTTTCTAATCAAACATTGCGGTATTATGATCAATGTGATACAATTGTGATCAATACTACTAAAAGATTAATCTAGCAGACGCATTCCAGTTGTTGTTAAATTGTAACATATGTATCTGTTTTGATTATTTTTCCCCCTTTATAGGCTGCTCTGGCCGAGGGGGGTGGTTACAACGATCCACACTTTCCATACCGGACGAACTAGGCTATGGTGCCCAAATGAACACTAGTAACGAAGGAGGAAACCGGCCTATCATTGATAGGTTCCCTCCAGCATGTAACCCAAGCGACATATTCCTTTACGGTTATCAATTTGCAACGAAAGATACGAATATCTTCTATTGCAAGTTCGCCAGAGAATTTGTCACTTGGGCAGGAAGTGTGTGCTTCACCCTGTAACCAGTCAATCATTGAGTCGTGCGTCTGTATCGTATTGGTATTTTGTCATCCTACCAGCTGCTTCTGTGTCTTAAATGTCCTCGTCGATGAAACTTTGGAAAATTTCGCATTGTATCCGCTTCGGTCTTGGCACTGCTTTCCTATATAGTCTTTTATGTCTGAAGCGGTACTTACGATTATTACTTTGAAGTTCCCTAATCAATGTAGATATGTTTGGTCTACTTACACTATCCAATCTAATCTATTCTAATTGTTTCTATGTATCTGTTTTGATTATTAAAATAAAATCTTACTCATGCGAATTTCGAACGAAAAATTGCCCGAAATTAATTTTGAAATATCACACCATAACTGAAGCCCATTCTGGTACACACCTTTAATACCATTATACCATTTACTGTTAAATTAACACCATGCAGAACCAAAATTACCACTCGCTATCATTTCGATGATCTTTCTGTTGTGCACCATTCGTAAATGGCACACTGGAACAGGTTTATAGTAGCCGCGGACTGTGTTGAAGCTAAACAGTCTAAACAGTCATAATTAGGTTGGCGGCTAGTTGGTCAGCTCTAGCCGACTATACACTGGCACTGTTGTTGCCAAATGTCTCGCTAATTGATGAGTCTCAATAAGGTAAACTGGATCAACTGCGCCGAGAGTATCTTGTTTAATGTTTCAGCTGTGTGTTGACTGGAAAAAGGTGTCTAATCATAAAGTAACAAAAAATGGCTCTCGTGACTGTTAGCTATATTTAATCAGCCGAGACTGTATCATTTACACATCATTCATTACAACCAATGATATCATATCTGACCAAACACAAATTACATATGTTTAAATAATAGGCAACATAAGCATTAATTATTCCTACCGACAAGACTCTACATCGCCGCCGGTTATTTCAATTAGAAAACGCCCTTGTGTAAGGGTTAACAGCAAGACCCTGACAGTGGGTAATGACGTTTCGTTTGGTGTGCGACTGCTGCCATATCGCAATACTCGATCTCCAGACGTCGGCCGCTCTCTCATCGTTGGTGCTTTCCACGAAAGGAAAACTGCACAATGAATGCATAATATGTTACCTGCACTAGGAAGGATCACGAATTTAGCAGTATGGAACATTTTACGATCTGTTTCGGGTTTGTGTTAAGACTGTAAAGGTGTTTTGGGGTCATTTTTTACTTTCCATCTCTACCTACGAGGAGCAGACCGAGAGAAAAGATAAATTGATGATGCAGCAAAAGCAAACCTTAGAAAAATCAACAAGCTGAAATGGATGTAGGTCCGAGTTGCTCTGCGATTAAAGGACAAGAACTCAATTTTGTTATCATTGAGTTTTGAAAACGAAATCATTTGATTTTGCATTAAATACAGCTAAGAATTAAGCATACTAACGAAGAGAACGAAAGTTCAACGAGCTACCGAAGCCTTAGTAATGCTCACCAGTGGAAATACTCGTTCTACGAAGCGCCGAGTTTCGCCTCACCGAACGCAGCAAATATGACGAAGTGTCGATGAAAAGTATCGTCATCCTTCAATCGTGACAAGCTGATGTCTACACGATGCGAAACAGTAGAAAACGTCCCAGACGTGAAAACCGGCATCGCAGTACAAGCCCACATGCAAAAGTAGTAGTCGCCTGGGAAGCCGGTCTGTAAGACGACAAAAACTTCCGAGGTCGCGATAATTCACTTACAAATGCAATATTGCGTCATGCCCGTGAAATGCGGGGAATGCTGCCTTGCTCAGACGATTAGACTGTTACTATGGCGTATCACAAGTCGCAGCTCCTCGGCGATTATCGGTAATAATACACATCAATGAAGCAAAACAATTAAACTCATGTGCTGACAAAGGTTTGTGCATTTTAAATGATCGTCGAGACATTCGAATCACTTACAATCGCGTACGAAGATTCATTTTAGAAACTCAACAATACAACAATACATGATTGTTTGAAAGGTTTTCACTTTGTCAAACGATTTTTAACGGTTGTGATAAACAAACAAGTAAATAGCAAAAAATATCCTTCGTTTCCAATTAGTTTTTTCTCGACTGGCAATAATAGGTTGAACTAATTGTGTATATTGATTTGCGATTGAAATCTGAGATAAAGTAAAGTTAAGATACAGTTATCCATACGTATTCGTATATTCGAAGTACAGTCAATACGAAAAGCTTGTAGAAAAGCCCATCTTTGTCAGTTGTTCAAGTTAATCTGAGTTAATGAAATAAGAGAAAAAATTAAGACATCACTCGCGTCACGATTTTCTATTTATCGAACACGAAAACAAAAAATATTGCAACATTAGGCAGCCGGCTACCGCGAACTATTCATATCTTTATTAGGGTACCAATACTTTAGGGTCATCTCTAATTGCTTTACGGGGTAGTGCTGAAAAGTTCAAGCCTCTCAAAAAAAGTTCCAAGACAAAATTGGTCAAAGTTTGAAAATTTTCGATCTGGAAAAATCACCGTAGGAGGTACTTGAAATTTCCGAAATCAAAAATTTTTTTGATGCCAGAAAACTTAGAATTGCATAAAGCGTCTAGATTTAGTGTCATCTCGGAAAACTTTTTATTTCATTCGACTGTTTGAAAAATGTTTTGAAAAAATCGACTTGGAATTTTGAGATTTCCGAAATCGATTTTTTTTAATGCTAATTGTATTAGAATTTCATGAAACATGGAAATCTGATGCCATGGTGTGATGATGCCTTTCTCATATCGCTCATCTATAAATGTATGATAGTTAGCAAAATAATTTTCTTTGAAAAACAAAAAGTATGTCCATAAACTAGTATAACATACAGAATGAAACAGTTTTCAGTGGGATCCACTGTAGCAGGTACTTCCGAAATCAATTCTGTTATGTATGAGCCGGTATAATCGAAGTCGGTTCGAGAAAAGTGACTGGTATTCATTTTTGTGTCTATAGTCACAATTTCCGGTCGTTAATCGAAAACCGGGATTCAGAAAAGCCTACATTAATTTGTTTGGCCATCTACTGACAATGACTACCGATTGGAATAGTTTTGAGGCAAACTTAGAAATTATTTTACGTGTTTTACTTCGCTGCTTTTAGTATAAATATTTTAACAATCCCCACTGTATAATTCTGCAACCGGATCAATTTCAGGAATTGAATATGGAACCACAATACCTTTCATATGAACCTAAGTTTGTGAAAACCGGAGTGTGAAGTTTCCAGGATCGAAAACCGGGAACCAGGATAGCCTGAATCGGTTTGTTTGGTTGTCTACTGATAATGGCTACTAATTGGAGTAGTTTCGAGTCAAGTTTAGATTTTTTACGTTTTTCGTTTCGCCACTTTGAATGACGGTATCAAATTTTTAACATACTTTACCCTAAGACAAGACCTGACATCTGGGGGGGCTGCTTTTGTTCCAAAATGGACCAGTTTCTGATTGGCTGATTTTGATGTTGCTACCTGCACTTTGTGAAAAGAAAAAACTTTTGCAGGGTACACGAGCAATGATGCCAAGTAATGGGTGATTTTTTAAGAGCTTGAGAACTTTTTTAAACAATAAAACGCATAAAATTTGCAAAATCTCATCGGTTCTTTATTTTAAACGTTAGATTGGTACATGACATTTACTTTTTGAAGATAATTTCATTTAAATGTTGACCGCGGCTGCGTCTTAGGTGGTCCATTCGGAAAATCCGCTTTTTTATCGACAAATTTTGTTCAGCGATGAGGCTCATTTCTGGTTGAATGGCTACGTAAATAAGCAAAATTGCCGCATTTGGAGTGAAGAGCAACCAGAAGCCGTTCAAGAACTGCCCATGCATCCCGAAAAATGCACTGTTTGGTGTGGTTTGTACGCTGGTGGAATCATTGGACCGTATTTTTTCAAAGATGCTGTTGGACGCAACGTTACAGTGAATGGCGATCGCTATCGTTCGATGCTAACAAACTTTTTGTTGCCAAAAATGGAAGAACTGAACTTGGTTGACATGTGGTTTCAACAAGATGGCGCTACATGCCACACAGCTCGCGATTCTATGGCCATTTTGAGGGAAAACTTCGGAGAACAATTCATCTCAAGAAATGGACCGGTAAGTTGGCCACCAAGATCATGCGATTTGACGCCTTTAGACTATTTTTTGTGGGGCTACGTCAAGTCTAAAGTCTACAGAAATAAGCCAGTAACTATTCCAGCTTTGGAAGACAACATTTCCGAAGAAATTCGGGCTATTCCGGCCGAAATGCTCGAAAAAGTTGCCCAAAATTGGACTTTCCGAATGGACCACCTAAGACGCAGCCGCGGTCAACATTTAAATGAAATTATCTTCAAAAAGTAAATGTCATGTACCAATCTAACGTTTAAAATAAAGAACCGATGAGATTTTGCAAATTTTATGCGTTTTATTGTTTAAAAAAGTTCTCAAGCTCTTAAAAAATCACCCTTTATAAAGAAAATCAGAAAACAAGTTTATTAAAATGTATAATTTTAGCTCACCAATGAAAATGAAAATTTTCGGAGAATGTTTCACTTTTTTCAATCTCATTGGTAACAGATGTTTATAGTGGCAGCACTGTGTAATTAAAATAGGCATCAAGCCGTTTTTTTCTTTAGAGAATTAAAGTGTAACCAAAAAAGATTTGTTAAATTAGTGTAAACTCGAAAGTGTGTTTAGTTTTACGAGAAGAATGAACTATTGTGTTCCACACTGTGGTCGCACTAAGCATTTCTATCCAAGCCTGACTTTTTCCGGTTTCCAAAAGATTCAATAATACGTCAACAGTGGATTCGAATTGCTTTCAACATGAGATATTTCGTGTTTTGTCATCAAAGCTCAATTAATTGTTTTTAAGCATTAATATATAATAAAAAAATGCATTCACCAAAACATTTTTCATGTTTATTTCAAATCAAAAGCCCAAAGTCTAAAAATTTAAATGTAATATTTTTTTCCTAGCATAGTTATTAAAAAAATCTGTAAATATGGCTACACTGTAGCCGATACGTTGGTATTTATTCCACAGGGCGAAAATAACGAGAAGGATGATTTGGAAGGAAGAATAAGAAGCCAGTTGTCAGGTCTTGTCTTAGACTTACCCTATAACTCCGGAACCGAGTGGAATTTTGGAGTTTTGTATGTAATCATGAGACCTTTTATTTGAACCTAAGTATTCGTAAGATCGGTCGCGCCATCTTTTAGAAAAATGAGAAAATAATCTGAAATTGTGATTTTCACACTAATCACACTGTAATTCCGGAACCGAAAGTCGGATCGTAGTGAAATTCAGAAGCTTTCTGTAAGACAATTACACCTTTCATTTTAATTTGCTCATATCATCAATTCTGTTATGTATTTTAGCAAGCTCGTTTGAAAGCTACTATGAGGTTATTGATCAAATGACTGTGACTTCTGGTTCCGGATACATGATGGTATAAGTGACTTAACCGACAAAACGTGTTGTTTTTGCCTTTCTACGTAGAGAAGTGTTAGAATTACTGGAACACCGCCTTTCGAACGGAGCCTCGGAGACCCAGAGTGTTATGTATTATTCGACTCAGCTTGACGAGATCGGAAAATGTCTGTGTGTATGTATGTGTGAACTTTTTAAAGATATATTTTCCGCTCAATTTTCTCCGAAATGGCTGAGCCGATTTCAACTAACTTAGGTTCGTTTGAAACCTACTATTGAATTGTGGATCGCGTTTGAAGATCAAAAGACTGGTGCTTCCGGTTCCGGAGATATGATGATGATACAAGTGGCGTAAGCGACAAAACACATTGCTTTTTACCGCTACATTTTCTCAGAGTTGACTCAGTCGATTTTAACAAGTCTATGCTCATAAAAAAGCTACTATTTTATTATGGACTAAGTTCAAAGATCAACACATACATGGGTTCAAGTGACGTAAACAAATAACCGCACATTTTTCATCGGCTAATTTTCTCGAAGATGATTCAACAAGCCTATTTGAATGCCAACAATGTCAATCAAATTTGGAAGGATAATGGCGAACAATTACGTTTAGAATGATGCAATGTTATATGTGGCGAAACCGACAAGTTCCAGTGTTTTTCAGTGCAACAAAATTTCTCAGAGATAAAAGAATCTTACAAATATTTTATCGAGACTATTTAAATGACAAGATAAAGGCATTATCACACCACTAGGTGGATCAAAAAGAGTTTTAAATAATACTCCTTCTTCGGTCATATCTTCGAAACCTTCAGAACTATTTACACTTGATCCGTAACCACCGTGTCTCTTCCAAACGAGTCCAAGATCATCTTCATAGACTGTGTCACCATTGAGCCACTCGCTTCGTCAGTTACATTACAAATATGGTTATTTCTTCAGGACGAAGCTTCTAAACGAGTTTGCTCAAATCGTCAACTATAAATTTGTCAGTTACGTCACTTATACGATTATACCTCGGGATCTGGAAATGTTTGTCATGAGTCATCAAATATTACTGTTTATTCAGTAACTTTCGAACTAGTCGAAGATTTTTGAAAGCCATCTCCGAGAAAATTGAGGGGAGAGTATGGCATAATTTGAATCAAAAAAACACTTTTTTGGTCATTTTTACGGAGAAACAGCTTGAGTAAATTTATTCAATATTTGTTTACATTATAAATCATCCTTTAAAGAAAATTTAGTTAAATTTCCGTATTATAATATTGAAAGATATGGCGGTAACAGAGCATTCTCCAAAACCTCTTTTGAGAATCACGTTACGCGGTTAACACGATAATTCGGCGTAGAATTATCTGAAATTAGAAATGTTCTTAAATTTACTTGAAGTACTAGTCATTACCCCCCCCCCCCCCTGGTCGTTTTAAAGTTATTATTTGTTTCAAGTTTTTCAAAAACAAAACTATCATAGGCTTAAACAACATTTTTTAATCCACCTAGTGGTGTAACGATGTCTTTCTCATATTACTTATATTTTGAAAAACATCACTAGAAAATTTTGTCTAGATTTTTTTTTCAAACTTGAATAAAATCAAAAACTTTGTTTGGTATAAGCTACCATCCGCTTTTCAATCTGTAAACCGTTAGGTCAAGTTAATATAGATTTAAATGTAGCAACCTTGCATGCTATACAAAATTGAACAAATGTGTGCAAGGCGGTGACGTTTTCTTTTCCGTACCGATGCGTATCGATTTTGCATAATATAGAATTACAGTTTGAAAGTTGTGACATTCATTACCCTATAATTTCGAGACCGGAAGTCGGATCTGGATGAAATGTCATAGTATCTTTTAAGACAATGAGAACTTTAATTTGAATCATGATTTGTGAAAATCGGTTAACCCATAGCTGAGAAATCGAAGTGAGTTCCATTTTGGGTGCTTTTCTTCACTATTACCGGTGCATTCGGCAGCGGAAACCGGGGACTAGTAGCCCAAAGTAGATTTTTATATCCACTAACTAACAAGGTCTGCCAACAAGATCGCATTTTCTAATATTGCCTTGTAATTCCGTAATCGGAAGTCGGATAATGATAAAATTCAATAGCGAGCTAGGGGAGTTTGTGAAAATCGGTCACGTCATATCTGAGAAAAGTGAGTGACATTTTTTTTAATTTTTTTGGTGCATATCACTTTGTAATTCCGGTACAGGAAGTAGGATCGGGATAAAATTCAATCTATGGGACCACAAGACCTTTCATTTGTATCTGTGTTTGTGAAAATAGGTTCAGCCATCTCTGAGAAAATCGAGTAACATTGTCACATACACACATACATACATACATACACACACATAAATACATACACACACATACATACGTAGACATTTGCTCAGTTCGTCGAGCTAAGTCGAATGGTATATGACATTCGGCCCTCCGGAAATCGGCTCAAAAGTCGATTTTCACAGTGATTGTATAAACTTTCTATACGAGAAAGGCAAAACGGTCGTCAACTAGAGACCCCCTTAATAGTAACGGGTTTTTCGCGAAAGCTGATTACTCGTATCATCATCTGTTCACGATGGGCTCAAACTTTTCTTAGAAAATAGATACAAATAATTTTTTTTTGAAAAACTCTGAGAATGAAAACTTACTTTATGACAGAATTCAAACGTCATCTCTATGTTTCTAACCTACTCTTATGCTAAACACACGACCCTCAATTGAAATACTAGGCAACGCATTGCGTGTAAAGGGCACCTAAGGTCAAAGTAGTTTGGAGCTTATTCTCCGCACACGAAACATAAAATATTCATTTCGAGGTTTGTTTCAACGTTTGTCGCTTCACTTCGGTTGTACGAAAGAGGAGGTGGTCGAATGGGGTCGTGATATTTGTCTCATGTCTTTTAAGTGGCAGATAGAAGTGGGTATAAACTTACACATCACCTAACTTAAAATAACATTGGCCTCAATAGACCATTTCAAGATCGATCGTTTGTCTATCGGTGCGATTTAAATTCAAGAGCCGACCAGAAATCGACTGTAAAGTTTTTAATAATATAATAAGAGATTAGAAAGCTGAGTGTCTGTGGGGGTTAATGACCTGGGATTTCCGACTTACGGTTTTGCCGACGATTATCATATATTGATGACCGGTATAAGCATTACCCCCGGTTGCTAAACGACTGGACAATGTGTAATTCAGGCCCCAATGTGGCTCTTAGCTTCTTGTCCAGTAACTCCTATCCCTACCTCCCCACGGTGCCGGCTGGAGTACGAGCAACCATAGGAAAGATCGGGTAACCAACCCCGGTGGGGCCTTGGTCGTATGCTGACAGGGAAGGGGGTCCTCTTAGGAGGATGTCGGAGCGTCTGCACTCCATGTTAGGAGCGGCTTCAAACAGCGGCTGTTCTGGTATCCAGCGGTTGAGTATGAAATGCTGTATTTCGTCCAGCTAAATCCAAGGTGGCAACCTCACCAACGGGATCGTCCTAGTGCTAGTTGGGACGTTAAACAGAGCAAGCATTATGGTCCTCCGGCGAGACAGGGGGTTGGCGTAGGCCTAATAAGCCACCCATAAAATATCTATTGCATTGAATACAGGAGAGAATACGACCCGGAACAATCGGCATAAACCCACGGAGCGAAATAAGGACTACGATTGGAAATTTGGAACATGGAACTGCAAGTTGCTAGGTTTCGTAGGCTGCGACAGGATAATATACGACGAACTAAAACCTCGCCACTTCGATGTCGTAGCGCTGCTGGAGCTCTGTTGGACGGGACAGAAGGTGTGGAACTAGATGCGAACTGGCTTTATAGTGCTGGGCAAGATGCGTCAACTAGTGATTGGGTGGCAGCCGATCAACGCTAGGATGTGTAAGTTGAGAATTAAAGGCCAGTTTTTGAATTACAGCATCATTAACGTGCACTGCACACACGAAGGGAGACCCGATGATGAGAAAGAAGCGTTCTACGTGCAGCTGGAACAAGCCTATGACGGCTACCTACGCAGAGACGTAAAAATTGTAATCGGTGACATGAATGCCCAGGTAGAAAGGGAGACAATATAGCGACCGGTAATCGGGCCGAACAGCCTGCATGCCGCATCGAATAACAAAGGCCAACGATGTGTCAATTTTGAGGCCTCCCGAGGAATGATATCCACAAAGCTACCTGGAGATCACCTGACCAACAGACCGAAAACAAATCGGATGGATTGCCTGTCCCATACCTCCAAGAAGTCGAGGAGGAAGTAAGCCGGTTGAAAAATAATAAGGCCGCTGGCGTAGACCAACTACCAAGCGAGCTACTAAAACACGGTGGTAATGCACTAGTGAAAGCAATACACTGGGTCGTTACCAAGATCTGGGAGGACGAGATTTTACCGGAGGAATGGATGGAAGGAATCGTGTGTCCCATCTATTCATCGATTTCGAATCAGCCTACGACACAATCGATCGAGATCAGCTATGGAAAATCATGCACGACTACGGATTCCCGGACAAACTGGTACGATTGTTCAAGGCTACAATGGTTCGAGTATCGGGGATAAACTCAAGTCCCATCGAAACTCGCAGAGGGTTACGGCAAGGTGATGGCCTTTCGTGTCTGCTATTCAACATTGCTTTGGAGGGTATGATAAGAAGAGCGAGGATAGACACGAGTGGCACGATTTTCAGAAAGTCCGTCCAGCTGTTTGGTTTCACTGATGATATTGACATTATAGCACGCAACTTTGAGAAGATGGAGGATACGTACATCGAACTAAAAGCTGAGACCAAGCGGATCGGACTAGACATCAATGTGTCAAAGACAAAGTACATGAAAGGCAGGGGCTCGAGAGAAGATAACGTCAGCCACCCATTACGAGTTCTGATTGGTGGTGATGAAATCGAAATGGTCGACGAGTTCGTGTACTTGAGCTCACTGGTGACTGCCGATAATGACACCAGCAGAGGAATTCAGAGACGCATACTGTCAGGAAATCGTGCTTACTTTGGACTGCGCAGGACGAAGTTAACTATCTACAAAACGCTGATTAGACCGGTTATCCTCTACGGGCACGAGTCCTAGACAATGCTTGCGGAGGATCAACGCGCACTGGGTGTTTTTGAACGGTAGGTGTTGCGAACCATCTTTGACGGAGTGCGAATGGAAGACGGTACGTGGAGAAGGCGAATGAACCATGTACTGAACCAGTTCCTGGCAGGACCAACCCTCGTCCAAACAGACAAGGTCGGGGGGTTACGATGGGCCGGGCATGTTGTTAGAATGTCGGAAAACAACCCGGTTAAAATGATCCTCGATAATGATCCGACCGGAATAAGAATAAGAGGCCCGAACCGGGCAAGATGGATCGATCAAATTGAGGACGACCTGCGGACCCTTCGCAGCTACCGAGGCTGGCGGCGAACAGCCATGAACTGAGTTGAATGGAGACGCCTCCTGAATACAGCAGAAACCCGCGTGGTCTACGACTGAAAGATGTATGTATAAGCATTGCCACTTTCTTTGGTTTAATGCAGCAAGCCCTACGATCTGTTCAGCAAAGTTGTTGTCAGGTTGGATTATCTGTAAATCCGGGCAAAACATCAATGGTACTTTTCACTCATCGTAGGATAATCACAGGAGCTCGTCCGTTAAATACGCCTTTCTTTGGATCTATACAACTATTGTTAGACCAATTTTAGCATATTGATGTCTTGTATGGTGGCAGAAAGGAGAAGTTGCGACAGTTTAGTCAAAGCTAAATCATCTCCAAAAGATGGTCACAATAACGATGTCAGGAGCATTCACGACAACTTCTACTGCTGCTCTAGAGGCGCTACTGTGCATTAAACCACTACATGTGTTCCTAAAACAAGATGCTTTATCTTGTGCATACCCTTCTCAAGGGTACAGGGCTTTGAAACAGTAACCCTATGACTATGCCTATGACTATGCCACTAGCCACACTCGCTCGTGGTCTCAAAAGGTTACTTAGGATGAGTATTTACTCGCTCCTAGTGACCTAACTCTCACATGCAGTTTTCCTTTCAAAACATTCAATGTGAGCTATCCTCTTCGTGAGAAATGGTTGTCTGGTTATTTGGAACGACAACTTGATGAACACATAGTTTGTTATACGGACGGTTCTCTGTTGAATGGTCGTGCTGGTGTTGGTGTCTACTGTCGTGAAATGAGGCTAGCGCAGTCTCATTCACTTGGTGGATACTGTACTGTGTTCCAAGCAGAAATTTGTGTGGAATACAATCGGCGCTTCAGCAGAGAATCTCTGGTAAACGAACTTATTTTTGTTCTGACATTCAGGCAGCCTTAAAAGCACTTAATTCGAATGACTCACGGTCGAATCTAGTGATCGCATGTCGAACTCAAATTGAAGACCTCAGCATTTCAAATGCTGTTTACTTCTTATGGGTACCTGACCATTCTAGTATTACTGGAAATGAATGGGCTGATGAGTTGGCTAGAGCTGGTGCAACGAATGATTTCGTTGGTCCTAAACCAGCTTTACCATTTTCAACTAGTTGGATAAAGCACAAGATTCGTTTTTGGGCTGCATCCAAACATGTCAGCTACTGGCGCAGTTTGCGAACTTGCGCTCAGACAAAAGCAATTTTACCATATTTGAATCTGAAAATGTCAAAATGTCTACTGGATTTTTCCAAGCATCATTGCAGTATTCTGGGCAGAGCTCTGACTGGACATTGCAAACTCAATTATCACATGGCTACTATTCAGTGTGCTAAGTATTATTCTTGTGATTTGTGTGAATGCGATTAAGATGCAACTACGTATTCGGGGTTTTGGTTCTCCATACATGGTTGCGTCTGTGTATGCAGAGCTAAAATTAAAGGATAGAATGTTTCTCACTCAATATGGTAAGGAGCTATTGTGAGAGGGGTTCATCGCTCTTCCTAGTGAATGAATCCTTTCTGTATTGACCTTAATGGGTTTTAGCAGATTGTTTGGCATCCCTTATGGGGTGACGAATTCATTTCTGCTCATACATTCTGCGAATCATTCTATTCCGCTATTTGCAGAACACTGTTTAGCATCGAAGTGCTAAGTGTCTATACTGACGTGTCGAACGAAAACGACTTTTTCTGGCCGTTGCAGATTTGGTCATTCAGGGGTTATGAGCTTATGAGACTAAGACAAAATGTAAACATATTATTAAAAACCTGTTTTAATCCACCTAGTGGTGTAATGATGCCTTTCTCATATCAATCATACTATCGTATATAATACTGTGGTATTCTTCACAATAATTTCCTTCGATTCTTAAAAGAATAACCGAAATCGGTTTGTTTGACCGTCTACTGATAAAAACTATCAATTGGAAAAGATTTGAGGTCGATTTAGAAAATTGTTTAAGATTGTTCCCCATTTTCAGAGATGGTATACAATTTTAACCCACTTTACCCTATATTTCCGGATCCGGAAGTCGGATTCGTATGAAATTCAGGAATTACGCATGGTACCACAGGATCTTTCATTTGAACCTAAGTTTGTGAAAATCGGTCGTGCCATCTATGAGAAAAGTTAGAAAACATATTTTCTTTTTTTGCACATTTTACCCCATAACTCCCGAACCGGAAATCAGATCCAAATAATATTCAGGAATTTTTTATGGGACCTCAAGACCTTTCGTTTGAATCTAAGTTTGTGAAAATCGTTTCAGACATCTCTGAGAAAAAAAATATTGCACTTATTTTCACAATTTTTTGTACATTTTACCCCATAATTCCGGATCCGGAAGTCGGATTCGCATGAAATTCAGAAATTACGCATGGGACAACAGGACTCTTCATTTGAATCTAAGTTTGTGAAAATCGGCCGCGCCATCTATGAGAAAAATTAGAACACATATTTTCTTTTTTTTGCACATTTTACCCCATAAATCCCGAACCGGAAGTCGGATCCAAATAATATTCAGGAATTTTGTATGAGACCACAGGACCTTTCATTTGAACCTAAGTTTGTGAAAATCGATTCAGCCATCTCTGAGAAAAGTTAGTGCACTTATTTTCACAATTTTTTGCACATTTTACCCCATAATTCCGGAACCGGAAGTCGGATCCAAATAATATTCAGGAATTTTGTATGGGACCATAAGACCTTTCATTTGAATCTAAGTTTGTGAAAATCGGTTCAGCCATCTCCGAGAAAAGTTAGTGCAAAAAAACGTTACATACACACATACGCACATACACACACATACACACACACACACACACACACACACACACACACACACACACACACACACACACACACACACACACACACACACACACACACGCACACACATACACACACAGACATTTTGCGTACTCGACGAACTGAGTCGAATGGTATATGACACTCGGCCCTCCGGGCCTCGGTTCAAAAGTCGGTTTTCACAGTGATTGCATAACCTTTCTATATGAGAAAGGCAAAACGGTTAGGTGCCCTAGCAAAACATTTGACTAACCCATGTATGACCGACTGTAAAGGGTGTATTTGATAGAAACAGCACACGTAACTTTTAAACTTATCTGCTACCCTGAGCAGCAATAATCAATGAATATTGACAGAAGCAGTTATCGGGTTCTTTGCAAGTAAAATTATGCATCAAAATTCGACACCAAAACCAGAAAATGAAGATTGGTGCAGACGAATGAATCATGCATTGTTCCGTAAAATACAGGTACATTATCATGGGAACTTTGATAAACGCGGCAGCAGTTTGAATGTAAGTGCTTGAGTATTCTGATCCTTCTGTTCCGGGTTGGCAGTTCAATGCATAAGGCACTGGTCTTACAAACCAGTTGTCGTATGTTCGAGCTCTGACCTGGAAGGATTCGTAGTGTCAGTAGAATCGTGGCACCAGCCATGCACTGGTTTTGTACACTCTGAATCGGCTGCAAAGTCTGTTGAAACAGAAGGTCAAATTCCACTACAGGAATGTAATACCAAGGCTTAGCTTTGAGTATTCTGATGAGTACCAATTATTCTAAACATTACGGTGAGTGTAATTTTTTTTTGACCAAATGATAATGGAATCGGAGCAGTCCTCGAGACGAACAGTAAACTTGATTTTTTGATAAAGACTAGGAACGTAAATGAAATACAAAATACTATTTCTGGAAAATAACTAATAAAAGTGTAGTATAATGAAAACCTCAATGAGGCTATTGCCAATCCAGAAGATGGAAGTGAAATCTACAAGTACAATCAAAACAAACAACCAGACAGATACTTCGGAGCGATTATCGTTTTTTTTACCTCGACCAACATTTGTTCGAGTGTCTGTCAAGTTCTTAGCGCCGTATTGCACTTTTGCTGCCCCAAGTTTACACTTCACCATATCCATCCAGAGCACGACGGAATCAATCTGAACTGCCCATTTTCATGAACGATTATTGCCTACAGCAAGCACCATCGCGAAATCTATTTTCGTAAAACCATACGAGCCGTAGGTAAGGTCTCACATCGACCGGGCGCGCAATACACACGCAGTGCTTCCCAGTGTTGCTTCCGATTGTGTTTGTGATGTATCAATTTCTCGGTTTTTTTTTCTTCCAGTTCCTTCGCGACTTATCATGCAACCGTCAATCAAACGTAAACATGCCGAATCTCACCCTCGGTTCAATCGTTTGACTTCAATTGGTGACCTACGTTTTTCGGATTCCGCCCGATGGGTGGTGTCCGCTCCGGGTTAACCGAATCGACAATCCGGCGGTAATTGAATGGCTTCATTAACCTACTGAGCGAGAAGTTTTACATTTAACGTATATTGTACATACAAGCTACTACTGCCAGTGCCTTGATTTGGACTATGAAGGTTTGAGAATGTTTCTCCAACTCTGCGAAGAAGCAATAAATCTTTTACTCGTAACCAGCTTACTGCGGAATAAACATAACGAAGTACGCGTACACACCAAATAACCGGCTGTTCATCGTGTAAAGGTTAATTTAATTGTCGGCATAAATATTTGAACAAAGCCATTCATTCGAATTAACCTTCACAAGTTCTACTGGCAAATTGAGGATCAGAAAAAAAACTTTTCAAATTGTCGTCTGTTGTTGCATGAATATGCAATGCTTTGTGAATCGTTCCGACGGATTCACTGTAGAACCGGAAAAGAAAATCGACCAAGCGAAGAACAATGATTAGTCACTTACCGGAGCAGACTGGATTGAGATTAATCCATTCGTCGGTCGAGTCGTACTGTTACTGTTACTGATAGGCTGTACAATCAAAACAGGATGATTACCTCATCGCAGACGAATAATCTTATTACTTCACTACGTAAGACACACTTGTAATTTTCGCTATAGAAGAGCACCGATGCTTATTTAACCACAACTATGAATATAAACACTATAAACACCACAGTTGCGCTAAATTGACTAATAATTCAAACCCTCGTTGATGAGATTAGTTTTGTTCTGATTCTTCATAACCACCTCCTAGGCTTAGGTATCGTTCACACGAAAATCACCAGCACACAATTCACCAGTAGGATTTTCACGCATTTTGAATCATCTTTAATGTCCATCCGAAGCTGTAAATTGTAAACATTTCCGATTTTATTGATTCCGTCGTGGGCGGATTTAGTGGCCTCCACCGGGAGTCATGACAAGCTCTGACCGATCTGAAAATTAACGGATGAAAATTTATACTATTAGTGGTTGCTTGGTGCACGTTCCTGTCAATAGTTCTATACGAATTGCAACGGAAATCAGTTGATTGCCTTTTCAATTGCCAGTAATGTGAGAAGAGATGGTGAGGGAATATTTTATAAATATTCTGTGATCAAAGAAGTTGAATGAAAACAAGTACGGCTGTTGAAAATTACGGGTAGCACTTTTAATACGCTGAAAAGATATGTTCTCCGCGTTTGTCCTGTTATCCAGACACGTACCTCGAGGGTTCCCGAGGGACCCTGGTCCCTCCCAAAGTCAAAATTGGAAACAAAAAAAAGTTTAATGAATGTTAGAGAACTGATGATCCTACAGATTACAGCGTGAGATAGTGATTTTAAGAGTTTCATAATGGTCAAAACTCCACTACCACTGACAGTGTCAGAACTACACAAAGTAGAGGTTTAAACCGGGGCAAAAAACGACTACGATAATAATACATAAAATTGTACTGATTGATCGGAAATATTCTGCAAATGTAAAAAATATCCTACCGCTGGATCCCGAACCTATTCAAAACTAAAGAGACGAACGTAAGCCCACTTCGAATACATCTTTGGCTGGATCCATTGTTATACACCAGAGAAAAAAATGATTACCGGACAATGAACTGAAGTCGCTGCACGAGTGCCTTAAAGGAGGCTCAATGGGTCGGAAAGATCCACCTTGTTTACCTGATTTGGCTTCCTGGAGCTATTATCTGTTCCCAAACCTCAAATCATTTCTGAGAAATTTATGTGAGTTTCGTTTTGGAATTTTAAACCGCTACTTCCGGAACCTGAAACCGAAACCAGTATAAGGAGTCTATAGAAAAGTAGTTAGCAACATTGATTATTGATTAAAAAAGCGAGAAAAAAAACATATTTTGACATCAGTTTTCGATATATTGTAGAAAAATTACATTTTTATGCATTTCACTGATTATATTGAGAAAAATCCTAGTTTCTGTGAAACGCTCGCACTTTGGACTTGACATTCTTCATTAAATTCTGCACAGTTACTTTTGTGACTTTCCTGGTGGCAGCTGTCCAGTTTTTTTTAGCTCCTGCATGTTTTGGGACACTGTACCTTCCTTCCGAAAGTGCCGCTTGACAATTGCCTAATACCTTTCAATTGGTCGAAGATCCGGGCAGTTCGGTGGGTTGATGTCCTTTTCCACGAATTGTACCTTATTTTTTGATAACCACTGTAGAACGGAGTTGGCGTAGTGGGCCGAAGCCAAATGCGGCCAGAAGAGAGAAGGAGCCTTATGCTTTCTGTACAGTGGCAGCATTCTGTTCTTCAAACATTCTTCCTCGTACACCTTGGCATTAATTGTGCCCTTCGTGAAGAAAATCGACGACCGCAAACCACAGGTACAAATTGCTTGCCAGACCAACACCTGTCAGCGTCGTCCTGGTCCTGGTACACCGATTTCGTATACTATTGCGGTCCGGGCAGCGCTCGAGAGTCTTCCTTGGCGTAGGTTTCGTCGTCGATCAGGATGCATCCGTCTTTATTCTGTAGAATCCGGTTATACAGTTTTCGCGCTCTTGTTTTGGCCTGAACTTGCTGTACCAGGGACTTTTTCGGCACCTTCTGTTTCTTGTACGTTTTCAGGGAGTTCCGAACTTTGATCCGTTGAATCATCCCGATGCTGGTGTTGAACTGCTTGGCCAAATCCCACGTCGACGCCGATAGGTTTTTCCTGATGTACTCAACCACTTTTAAGTCCCGGCCGGGCTGGCTGGGACCCGTTTTCCTACCGGATCGGGGCAAATCCTTCATGGAAAAGGTCTTACCGAATTTCTCGATAATAGTAGTTCACTTTCACCCGTTTTGCAATTTCGTTGTACGTGACACCACTTTCTGAGCACCAAGTGTGCAGAATTTTCTTTCGCGTTTCCGGATCAATTCGACTCATCATTGAAACGATAAACCGTACCGAAACCAATCGATTGCGCAGCTGTTATTGACATGTCAACAAACATGTCACCGCAAAACACGTTGCAAAAAATTAAGGTATTTCAGAGTAATAACTGTTTGAATGTTGCTAACTACTTATCGATAGACTCCTTAGTCAAAGTAAGTTTAACACGAGGCTGAGATATTTTGCAAGTATAAGAGTTTCAACATAAGTCCAAATTGAGAAATCCAATTAGTTACCGCTACTAAGTATGCCCAATATTCCATCAGCCAAAATAGGGTTTGATTCGAAACATAACATAGCTGTTTCTTATCCCGTTGTGAAAGCCATACAGTTGATCTTTGTCCAGGGTGTTTTCGAGAATTCTGATATATTACTACAATATTATTTTTGAAATTTGCTACCAAGTAAAATGTCAAACCAAGAATGTCTCTTATCTCTAACACTAAGTGTTGCCTGGTGGATTTTATGTTTCCATCATAAAATTGACATGTTTAACCATAACCGTCTTCAGAACATTCGGTCATTTGAGCGCTATTTGTTTTGTTTACAGTGAGTTGAAAATTTTACCAAGGAAAAAATATGAAATTGTATCGTAAACATTTTTATGCAATGATTTATTACAATTTTCGTCGTGGAATATTAAGAAAAGAGTACTTCAATTAACTTAGTTCGACTTTCAGCAGTGTAGCACCACCTGAATTTTGCAACTGATTTGGATAGATAGATTGGTTCATTGCTGTTGGCCGAATTTCTCCTACGATATGAACTTTGTTTCAAACTAAAAAAAAAAATGATGTAAAATCACTGCCAGCGTAAAAATTAAAATTAAATAAACGCTTTACTTGCAGAATTCTAACGATATAAGTTGAAACACACGAGAACAAGGGGACCAGACAGAACACGATGACATTCAAAATACAATGTTACAAAAAGCTGCAGGCATAATGCACCTTTTGCTTTTCTCAAAAGTTACCATTTTTTTCACTGAAATATAATTTTGTAACCAGTGAACTTCTTTGCCAATCATTCGGGTTACTAAAATTAGTTCTAATACAGACGATGTATTTGCAATTTTATAGAAAAATCGTTAAATTTATCGTCTCATATTTTTGGGGGCAAAACGACCCGAATTGTGTGAGGCAAAATGCTCAAGAATTTGCTTACAAAAATTATCCATAAGTTATCAATTTAATGAAATATAGTGAACAATCTTCCATCTGGCAAATATTTCGTCAAAGAAAAGTCGGAAGCTTCCCTAAAAGAAGAAGAAGAAGCTTTATGAGGGTGCATATTGCCCCGTGGTTGTCATGAGCTTAAACCGTTGTTTTGATGGATGTTTACCCGTTGTTTAAGATCATCCTGCCTCTATGTTCAGATAATCGTCACTTCGCGTAATTTAGAATGTATATTTTCCATGTTTACCACGATCGGGCGTTATGCCCCGCATATATTTCAATAGACAATTTTTAAGGGTTTTAAAAAAGAAAAGATATTTCATGTATTTTTCAATATATTCAGCGAGTATTTGCACGTAATTTTTTAGAAATAATGATTACGGAAGAAAGTCATGCATGAAACTCTTCCGTGTTATTCTCAATAGTTAAGATATAGCTACATTTCCTGAGGGGGTGCATTTCACCCCATCTACCCCTATTTACATACATCTCTTAGACATCCAACATAAAATTTCAGGTATCACTTGTCGTTGTGTTAGTGTCTTTTTCGTGAACATGAGTTACTGCACAGATTAAAGAAGAGATGAAATTACTCAGTTCAGCTCTGATATTTGTTGTTCTCTCAGTCACGTTTGGCTCTGTGAGAACTTGTATGCACATTTTCAGGAGAGATTGAAACTGGCTTATGGCAGTTGAAAACAAGTTGCTGTCTCCAGAGATACTAGATTTAAAGATTAATCCGTGCTTCGCAGATTGTGAACATGCTGCACAGATTTTAAAAATGGCACAGATTTTCTTATATCCCTGAAATCAATCACCGACTGACAATGAGACCCTAAAAGTCTTCAAAATGTTAGGGAAAACAAAGTGTCCTACAGATCGGGATGAGACATTTTTTTTTTGCACAGACTGAATTATCCATTCTTCAATTTGAAGTATTCACTTGCTGTTACATCTGATATAATACCGTATAATCAGTGCACAACCCGTAAAATTTGTCACGAGACGCCACTGCTTAAAACCAAGGGTTTTTACTTATATGCTCTGTAACAAAGAATGAACAATTTCGTTATAGGTGAGAATCCAATTATAAGAGTATTTTTCGTTATAAATTGAATGACTAAATTGACTGTCGTTATTGCCTGTTTTGCTAGCGAACAGAACGTGTCGTAAACCCACTGCACACAATCACTGAATATATCCCGTATTTAACTGTGTCGGTTTTGCACGATACGCTTTGTGTGATGATTCGTTCGCGCGCCTTATTTTGGCACTGAATTTCACCTTAATGCTTGTTCATACCAAACATTTTAAAAAAATTTCATGTTTGAGTTATTTGTAGTTATCTCAGGCTACTGAAAGTTTTATCATAAATTGCTAGACATTTTACCGATGGTATAGTAAAACAATTATGTTGCTGCGTTAAATACAACAAACGATATTCACGATTAAGTTCTACCCATTCTTGTACAGAGTGTAGTTTGAAAATGCGCCTCATAGTAAAGTAAAACGTGTTCACATAAAAAAATGGTTTGGCAAGCAATGTGCGAATGAGAAAAAAGTATCTACTTCTATCATTCTAAAATATCTAAGAAAGTCTACATAAAGGAATATTCGTCATCTAAATTAGTAACGTTAATATTTAAACTGACATAAAAATGCAGTTTATTAAAAAGTTTGGACATGAATAATCGTTTTGCACCACGTTTGCGCAACGGTTTTTTAATGTGGAATACATCTTTATTTCCTATATAGGGTGCAAATCAGAAACTCAAAGAAAAATACACGTGGAAATATGGTCAGGTTTTAAACACTTACAGCTCAGTATATTTTGTATCAATTATTATTATTATTATTTCATTATTTGATTGGAAATGTTTCTAAGATTCGATTTGAATGTATCAAGCCACATATTTTCAATTATAAATGATTGAAATGTTGATTAGTAGCGAGCAGTGTCGTATTTTGTCTGCTAAAAATTTCCGGCATATCGGATTTCCTTGCCATAGACGACGGTTTTGAAGGAGTAAACGATATATCAAATGGAAAGCATCGCCCTGATTGGTCAATCGATGCAAAAGCGAAACTGTTGGAAGCACGCGAATTTATAAATACAACCGAAATTATAGTAAACGTTTCAGTCCTACGTGTAGCATGCTAGAGGTAGGTTGTTGCTAGACAGCAAGACAAAAAGTCCCATAAAACGATTTGAAGCTTTAATTGGTATGCTCTGATCTTGTGTCATGCAAGCTCGGATGAAATTATATGTTAAGTCGTTTCGCCTGAGAAATTGACAACTACCCCACGGTAAATTTTGAGTGCTTAAGATTAATTTCTAATTTATATAAGGTGAACACGATTGATAATGAGAAAAAGTTTATCGCTTCAACCGAAATCGCAGAATGGTAGAGAAATTTAACGCCATAAAAATAACTGCTTGCATGCAAAACTTGAACACAAGCTTGGTGAAAAGAAGCTGAAATATCAAAATCGTATCGCAAGTATGTACAAAGATATAATTGAATACATTTTGGATATTTGTGTAATTTCGTCGGCTATAAAACAAACAATGTTCGGTTTTGGTTCCTAATCAAGATCCATCTAAGTAGACTCTCGTGCAATTGCGGATTCAAAAGTGTGACGGTTAATTGAACTGTTTGATTGTAGATCATTAGAAATTTTGGGTTGCCTTGTTCCACATCAATGGCTCGAACAACTCCATGGGGCTGATCCTTGTAGTTTTTTTCAATTGTGCGCAATACTCTTACTAAAGTCTAAAACACAAAAATCGATAATATACTGATTTTTCATATGGACTGAATAAACATTCAGCGTAAGTAGGGTCAAACTTTACGGCTGCTTATTAGCTCAAATTGGAATTATTTGAAACAGTAGCAGTACAAATGGAACTGCTATGCACTGATTAGTCAAAGACGAATCGTGCAAGCAAAAATAAAAATACTGTGTGAAGAATTCCATAAGTTACCCTAGCACTCACGATATTACTCAATTCCCACGAAGTGTGCTCTTATTTCGGTACTAACATGTGATTAGGGCATATCGTGCGATATGCCTTTTTGAAAGTTACGAAAAATAATGCTCATTACTCAAGTTTTAAACATGAAATTCAAGCATATTGCGCACAATTTCGTAGATTAGGCTTCTATCTACGAGATTATATCGATTATTGTGTAAATGGTGGTTGTAGAGCCGAGCAATGAGCATTATATTTTGTAATATTCGCAAGGGCCTATCGTGCGATATGCCCTAATCACATGTTACTACCGATTTTGATGTCTTTCATAATTTGCCTACCGACCAAGCTACCGACTCTTCTCCGTGACACATGTTTCGTAAAAACCGCCCACTATTTATGTTTACAGCTAATAACGAGCTGCTGTGTTTCTATCGTGCTCTAGAAGCGAGAAATTCACATGAAATTGAATGATTACAGGCGCTCATCGCAACTGTGATGAATCACTGATGGTCCATTCACTGTAGCGCCGTGTGTCCCGCCAAAGAAACCGATCTCACACATCTTGACAAAAGATTCCCAGGTAGAATCAAGCTCGTCAACCGTGAAAGAAAACCGGTCCGATTTGTAATGGAGGAACAGGCAGTAAGTGACCTTGAGCATGTCACAGGTGTCGGAACTGTGTCACTTCAATGTTTCAAAATATTTTGATCACCGAGGATTGTGTTATATTCTTAGCTTGAAAAAAGTTTTGAATAAAATTACTTATGCTGAACAACAATCGTAAAAAATAAAACAAAACTATCAAACTTTGTTCTTACCGTTGTGTTTTACGCTGATGCCATTGGTTTACATTATAAACATAAACACCGTTGTCAAAGATGGCATATCCTATATGATTTTAAATCGTTGAATATGAATTGAATTCACAAATTAGTAAGAATCTCAATAAGATGAGACATGAAACGAATCTTCGGAGTCCTTGATAATAATGATAACTTTTTTCATAGCACTACCAAAAACTTCACGTTCCGCAAACCACACAACTATTCCTTTTCCATTCTTTTTGCATAGTAAAACAACAGCGACAAAAAAAATCTTCCGCTTTTGGCCAAAACTAGCCCCGCGCTCCAACCGAATCCTAACACCGCGGCCAAACGTCGTTGCTATATATTTGTATTTGTTCCGATTTGATTGAATGATTTTTATCGCCTGCTTTGTTTTATATTCCGCCGCCTTGTTATCAACAAACTCGCTCTGGCTGCCGGTACCAACGTACGTTTATGTACCTTCCGCACCGTTGCACTTTTCTCGTTCACCTATTTACTGACCGTTTATTCGCCACAAGTCCATTAAATATGTAGCAAGCACCACACCAGAAATGCCTCCGGAGAGAGCACAAAAACACGTCCGTACTGCAGCAAGAACGACTCGGTTGTGATCGACCGAACGAATGGTGACAGCCGAACAGCTGTTTTGGTTTTTAATTTTGGTTCTGTGCTGTGAGGGTGGCACTTGCGCTGCCCATTGAATCTCTCCCCCTGTAGCTGGATTTGTCTGTTCGGAACGCTTTTCGGCAGGTGCACTTGTTTACTGCGTCAGTACGGGTGTGTTTCCACCAGAGGCGCTACAGTTTGTGACATTGAAACGTCAACTGTGTCATTCAAAAATTTATTTTTCCGTGTTGAGCTCCAATTGAATATTCGGAGCAAATTTTGCAGTTTTTCGCCTAAAACAACAGGAAATAGGCCACGGAAAAGTACGAACTAACAATCTAGCATCATGACAACTCTGGAACGGCATGTTCTGTAAGTAGTACAATCGTAGGCCAGTGATTTAGAGATAATTTCATCATCCTAATTTTCGGGGCGTTATTTTTTCTACAGGAGCTCGGTCCCATCGGTTGCCCGCCAGCCCAGCCTGGACGATATGAATTTGGACCAGTTTCTGAAAATTTCAAACTATGAAGATACGGTCAAACAGCTTGACATTTACTACGGGATCGGTAAGTTAGATTTGACTGATTTTCGATTTCACTTTTACTCGTTCGGCTTTGACTGATTGATTCGTCCTTGACTGAATGTTGTTTGCGTTGTTTATTTACTGTTTTGTTATTTCATTTTCCAGTCAAAAGACAATTGCTCCAGTTTCAGAGTCCAATAACCGGTCTATTTCCCGTTTTGAGTAGTGATCGCGACGTAGGCAGTATTCGAGATAGCGTTTATTGTGCGGCTTCAATTTGGAGTCTGTACCAAGCCTATAGGTAAGTTACAACAGGAATACAACAAACAATGTCAAGCAATATTTATTTCGATTTTAGGCGAATCGACGATGACCGTGGCAAATCCTACGAGCTCGGTCAATCGGCAGTTAAATGCATGCGCGGTGTGCTTGAATGTTGGATCAAACAGGCTCATCGTGTGGAGAAGTTTAAATCTCGCCAATGTGCGATGAATGCGCTGCACTGTAAATTTCATTTGCACACGGGTGAACAAATTTATTCAGATGAAAAATACAACCACTTGCAAATCGATGTGGTCTCAATCTACCTCATTTTTCTCGTTCAAATGATATCCTCTGGGCTGCAGATTATCTACACTCAGGATGAGGTGGCTTTCGTGCAGAATCTGGTTTACTACGTGGAACGTGCCTACCGGACACCCGACTACGGGATGTGGGAACGAGGATCGAAGTACAACGACGGCACACCGGAGATTCACGCTTCCTCGATCGGTATGGCTAAATCCGCACTGGAAGCCATCAACGGGTGCAATCTGTTTGGGGAGAAAGGTGCCTCGTGGAGTGTCGTCTATGTGGATATTGATGCGCACAATCGCAACCGAAGCATCTTCGAAACCATGCTACCTCGCGAATCCAGTTCGAAGGGAGTGGATGCATCGTTGATTCCGACCTTGTCATTTCCGGCGTTCGCTTCGCACGAGGATCGCCTGGTTGAGATGACAAAGGCTAATGTTATAATGCGTTTGAAAGGTAAGAAAGGATTCAAGCGGTTCAGCAGGGATGGCTACCTTTCGCGGTTGGAGGACAAAACGCGCCGTTACTATCACAAGGGTGAAATCAAGGACTTCGAAGGATACGAGTGTGAGTGGCCAATGTTCTACACGTACATGATCATCGACGGGGTGTTCAAAAATAATTTGGACCAGATTGAAGAGTATCAGATGGAATTGCGGAAATGTATGCATTCGGATCAGAATGGGGGTGAGTGGTGGAATCATTACTAAGAGATACAGGAAACAATCGAATATTTTTTTCTTGTGCTTGCGCAGATCCAGTGGTTTCGATGTGCTACGCACCGGATGGAGACGGCATGTTCACTCGGGCTTCATCCCAGTCCCTGTTTCTCTGGGGTCAATCAGTTTTCATTATCGCACAGCTGCTAACCGCTGGTCTGCTGCACATCAACGAGTTAGACCCGATCCGGCGTTATTTGCCGTCGTACAACCGACCCCGTAAAGCCGGTCGTTATTCTGCCTTCCAGGTAGGTTCCATTCCTTCGCCAGGACGGATAATTTTTTCCATTTGTATAGCCAAAATTAAAAATCAAAAACAAAACCCGGGGGTTAATTGGAGAGCAAAAATTGGAGGCTTTTAGCGAGTACCATGGTTACTCACTCTAGACTATTTATTTTCGGTGGAATGGATGGTGACAGAATTAACGATTTTTTTCTCTTTTCACCGCACTCTCTCTCTCTCCCACGCATATGCTGCCTTACTCGAACAATAATAACGCCCGGTTTTTCGACAATGTAAATGAAATCTCAATCAATCATTTGCTCATCATCCTCTCCTCTGTAACCAAAACCAAATAAAACTCACAGGCTAAGCCGGGAATTGTAAGTAAAGTGCTGCTTTAGTTGAAACCGATTTCGTAGTTATTCCGTAGCTTTAGAAACGTAAAACTCTGCGGATGAGAACTTTGCTCGTTTTCTATGAGTTTAGGTCGTTTATGATCGCATAGCTTAGCATCATTTTTTTCCGTCCATTCTCCACCATAAATCGGATCATTTCCTGTTCTGTGTGAATTAACTTTTGTTATATTTTTTGAAATTTGTTTTTTTTACTGGTTTGTTATTAGATTCATTAGTTCTAGTCAAACATTGGGACATGGGCAGTTTCTGTCTACAAATCTTCCACTTCCACACATATTTTGTTTACCCAAAAGAAAAATACTAACTTTGATCATTGAAAATATCGTTCAATTCGCTTGTTTGCACAACTTACATCTTTTTATAGTCACGATCATGAAAGCGGTTAGAATACTATACGAGATTGGCGATGATTTCGTTGAAAACTCTCGAATAGACGCTAATCACCGCCAAATGTATTAAAACTGTAGTTGGAAGATAAATCAATATTCTTTTTTCTTTGTTCAATTTCTATTTAATCGCTTAACGTGACTATTTGCATCGTAATTTCAGCGTACACAAATTGGAAGTGTAAGTACTGGTTTGAATATTTCAGACTCGACTGATTATGGTTGTTATTAGATGTAGTACCCTTTCTCGAATAAGTTTATCCACATTTTTTCCAGAACTATAAAACTGCACAACCGAATATCTTTTCACAATTTCACGGGTGACTAGAATATATTACACCGTCTCGTAGAATGTCCGAACTAGGTTTCCGTATTCTGGTCACCCGTTCATTTTATTTTTCATTCTTCGCTGGAATGTTGTTTTCTTTTTTTTTTTTTTTTTGAGTTGCTACCCATAACCAAGTGTTTAACTGAATATTCAAAGGCCAACTTCTACTTTTTCTTCCAACCCAAAATGCTTTCCATCTGGGCGCGCGCATGTGTCTGTGTGTGCACGCGTGCTCCATTTGTACATACGGCAAACGATCGAACGAATGAACGAACAAAACTGGGTAAATACGCGCGGAACAATATGAATCTTTCCCCGGATTCAACTAAATAATCAACAATCCAAAAACCGAACTAAACCACTTGACATACAAATAATTTGACACCCACACACACACACACACACATACCGACCGACGCCGTCGTCATCGTGCGGTGTTTTTTTTACATATGTCGGAAGGCCCTCGCGGTAATGCACCGTCCGTTGGCGTTGTCGAAAGTGATCGAGAGTGAAGTGGTGACGTCCAACGAGCCCAAGGATTCCGACGTCGAACAGGATCAGCAGTCCGTGGTGTCCGACGGGTCGGAGAAGCGCGTAAATAAACTTGTCTTGTAGTAGTTTTTCAGTAGCAGAAGTAGTGGAAATGTTTTTTTTTTACTTTCACCCTGTACATATCGGCTAAGTTGCACAGAAACCGTAGAGTTTTTCTTTTGTTCAGTTTACAAATTTGTACGATCTTGTATTTCTAAGTTTTTGTAGGTTAACATAGTCTGTGAAGTTGGAGCAATGTTTCGTTGTTTTAGCTGGAATAATTTTGTTTTGATGCATGCTTTAACAATACGAAACTAAACTGTAAGATTCTGTGTTAGATTGGCTCTACTGTCACAGATCAATTAAGTAACTGTTGTAAAATAAGTAGCCGTTTTGGTAGTGATGTGTATCTAAAACAACAACAAAAAATGCGCATCTCCCTCGCATCGCTGACTTACTGATAGTCGAACCCCTAGTTAATCACATAAAAACTAAACCATTCTTTAAATTATTCTCTTCTATCTTCGAGTGTTTTCTGTGCTCTTTGTAATATAATATCGTAAAATGTTAATGTTTTGATGGTGTCTGGTCATTTCGCCTACGATCATTAGGCATACAGTTTTTTGGGATACGATCATTTAGCATACAGATCATTTTGCATATAGTTCACCATCTAGCATAACTAGCATAACAGTCGTTTGAAGACAGGGTAATTGATAAAAGTAATACACACAATCCCAATTACACTGAGATCTTTTTAAAACGGTTTTTTTTTCAAGCGGTTTCTCTACTCGGCTTTTTTACACGGTTTTCCGAAGTTTTCCGGTTCTCCTGTTTTGTCTTAGAAATACATGAAACGTCGAAATCTGCTGTTCTTCGTTTTTTTTTTATTCCAACTATGGCAGAAATTTTTTGATTGTTTAAAAAAACATTTTTTTTTGTATTCACCAGATCTGGACGTTTCATGCATTTCCAAGACAAAAAAAAAGTTCGATTTCGGAAATCTCAAAAATTTTCAAGTCCCCAAATCGATTTTTTTCAATTTTTTTATTACAACCGATCTGGACATTTTATGCTTTTATCTAAAGCACTTGGGGCATCAAAAAAGGATTTTATTTTTACGTTTTTCTTGCGGATTTCCAAAGTTAAGGATTTCCGAAGTTACGCAGTTTTTTTACGCGAATTTGCAATTCCGGTTTTCTCTGTCGTGTTCTGGTGTTATCCCGAAATTTTTTAATTCAACTCGGACAGAAAATTTTAAATTGTTTTCAAAAAAATATTTTTTGAGATTATACTAGAATTTCCAAATAATGACTTCTAATATTCTGTTGCATAAGAGCGTGGTCACTGTTGTGACAAAATGAGAAGACTCAGTACGAGAATACTTTTGAATATTGTTTTACTAGATCAAAAACTTGCATGCAAATACATTAATAGCAAGGCCAATCCTCTTCAGCGTTAATAATGGCTTGACATCTTCGAGACATACTTTGAGCGAGATTTTGGCGCGTATTCTTCTGAAAATGACCTCCAAATTTTGTGAATTCGGCGAACAAGTTGTGTGGTCTGTTCTTCCCAAGCTTCATCTTCCTTTGAGTCCAAACTTTCTCAATTTTATTGGCATAGGGCGACTGAGAAGGCCAATGTCTGCGAACAGTTCCGTACAATATAATTTAATCTTTTTGGTCAATTTTGAAGCACCTTCGCGTAAAGTTAATGTCGGATTCTTCAAAAACAGATCACAAATCACTTTTTTGTCTTTTTCCGACAATACACCGACAGAACCGCGAACCGCGATTTGGAAAGACTTCGACATCTTTCACCTCTTTAAAACGATTCACCCACTTACTCACAAACTGTTTCGACTTTTTCATGTATTTTGCCGCGGCAGCTTGGGTCTTTTTGGGACCTTTCGGATGCAAGGAAAAAAACTGCTTCGAAGCGCGTGGCGCACGCGGTACTCATTTTGGAAAAATGCTGTGATCGAATTATAAACAATAGTCAGCTAATTTATACTCGCATTGCATGAAGGACACTACTGCCACACTTTCCACTTTACCAATCGCGAGTAATCGTGACCACGCTCTTATGTAACAACCTGTAATATACCGAAAATTTGATAATATTTTCCTACTATGAAAGAGAATAATTCTTGATGCCGCGTTCCATTGTATAAACACGTCGATCAACTTAGTCCCGGGTCTGACAAAGAAAACAATTATTTATTCCAAATTTCATGAATAGCAGTACAATTGTTCCAACGACGTTCCAAGATTTCTAAAACTTTTATACCACAATTTCTCCTTAGCCTAATAAAGCGCTTTAATCTCAGCAATGAGCTCATCATTCGATGCAAATCTCTAAACATAAATTTTTTTTTCAAATCTGAAAACAGAAAATAGTCGTTGGAGACTAAATCTGGTTAATATAGTGGGTGCGATATCAATTCAAATTCCAATTCATGGAATGTAGCCATCGTAACCAAAGCTGGAAACGATCCGCTCACATGAAAGTTTCAAGTAAAACTCTTAAGTTGGTACCAAAAAATGGAGATGTTTACATGGCTGCATTTTGTTTTCGAAGTGCATATTATTGTTAGTGATAAGCCATCATAAGTCACTGTTTTCATCTCGATTCTATCCCAGAAAAATCATGCATTTAATATAAAAAAGTGTGCTTTCCCATGGCGTATTTTCCATGAAACATTTGGTAGATATGGTAAAATTTGAAGCCTAATAACTTCGAAATGCGCATATATTCGAAAGCTCGTCATGATTATTTTCAAATGATTTTATTCGTCGCGTACATCATGAAAGGTTATTTGAAAGACCATACTGATGCGCAAACCGAACCAAATATGCGATATTATAATGAAAAATAGTGTTTTAATTTTATTACATTTTCATATGAACAGTACTAGTAACAGATCCTAAAATTCTACAATATAATTGAAATTATATGAGTTCCCCATAAGAGCCCATGTTAAATTCAATCGTCAACCTAAAAAAGATTCAAAGAATGGAACTTAGATTGTGCGTCAGGTAAAATTAGTTCTGCGTTAGTTTGCCAATGACTACTATGCTTTCTAAATGTATTATTCAAAGAATAAATGTATCATTTGATTGCAAATCACCTTTACATTCGAAAAGAAATTTGTTGGAAATGAGTCAACTGTTTTCAATGTATTCGAACCTTTTCGCAACATCAAACTGACAAATCCAAACCACGGCATTTCGTCTATTCGTGTATAAACGAGAACGGGACTTTTCATTCGTACGAATGATGTTCGAATATATACTTTCTAGCCCCTTGGGATGACTTCCGCGGCCCCAACGGAATGGGAAAGCAAAACAAACATAAAAGCACAAAACTCTGTAAGCCAAAACGGTTAAATTTTATAACATCTACCCGGTGAACGACCAAAATGGTTAAAGCCGGGGTAAAATAAATGATATAAAAAAAAATATATATATATACTTTCTAGCATTTTTTCTTTGCGGATTTTTTTTCCGAACTCAGGAACTATTCGCGTGTGGTTTGAACGATTGTTCAACATCGACTGACTATTAAATTTTGAGTCGAATTATTCTTTCTGTATCTAAATACGACCACGTCATTTTCTGTCATTGCAGTTAGATTTGTGTATAATATTTGTCATGTTTACTTAAGGTAGCGCTTCGCCATGGTCAGGTCGAAGCAAGACAACTCACTGCTTCCTCTTGCTTTGTCGCCGAAATTTCACCCTAAATTGCAAATTTCTAAAATACTAACCCGATTCACCGAAAATCAAAAACATACGATTGTAGGTAAATGATTTTACTATGCATTTGGCGAAAAATATCAGTTAGAAAGCTTTTCTTTCGCGAGATTTCGTGCGAGTTTTGTTAAAATTTGGTTTTCTTTTTTTCTTTTCTCGCTATAAACAACTCGCATATGTAGGGATGTGCTACGTTTTCAACAAAGCGTCAAAGCTAGTAGCGATGAAAATCATTACTGATTTCTGGTTCTACTGAAACATGAATAGAAATTATTTTACAAAGTAGTAACACTTACTTACATTTTCTACTCATCTATATTCAACGTTTACGCAGAGAGAACGGAAAACGAAAACAAAAGAAATGTTGTTAGCGTCTACCGCATGTAGCATTTTGCACACCCCAATGCATGCGTTGACATTGTGTGCGTGCGAAAGAATAAGGAAAAACTCATTTATTTTTATAACTCGCACGAAATCTTTCGATAAATATGTTTATCAGGCACAATTTATATACGAATCGATAGAAAAATTAATTATCTAGAATCGTATGTTCTTGGAATTTCCGTTTTCTTCCCCGTTTTTTCACAATTTTGAGTAAAGTGCTTGAAACCCCGGGATAGGCAGCGAATTTTCTCATTTTCTCATCGATGTCAGAGAACTGTTTCATTCTCTAGGTTACACTAGTTAATGCACAATCTCTTTGGTTTATTTTAAGAATCGAAGAGAAATATTTTTAATAGTATACCACAGTATTATATATGAGAAAATGATTGATGTGAGAAAAGGATCATTACACCACTATGTTGTATTAAAACAGGTTTTTGACTGTTTTATTCAGCGTGAACATATGGTAACAGTGTCAAGCTATGGTAGAGTTTTTTCGCCTATTCGCCACTAATGGCGCTACTTGTAATCGTGCACGGCCCCTATAGAAATGAAACAAAAGATTCCCAAGAGATAATTCACCAGAAAAATGTTCACAGGGCATTAAGATATTTTTACTCCACTTGCAGAACGGCTTGTTGGAAGAGCTTTTTTGATTCCATTTTCAAGAATGGTGCATTAGGCTAATGCTACAGATGCACTTAAAAAAACCTGTTTTAATCCACCTAGTGGTGTAATGATGCCTTTCTCATGTATATAATATTGTGGCATTCTATTCAAAATTTCTCATACGGAATAAAACAGTGCTTTGATTGAGTAAGTCATCCTTAAGAAAACGAAATGGGTTCACTATTATATGCACTTCCGGCACCGGAACCCGAGAAGTCGGTTCAGACGACCACCAACTAAAATGACGTACAACTTCTTCTAGTACGCACTCTAGATTACGATTAAAATGTTTGTTGCATCCGAAAATATTTTAAGTGACGGTGTACAATATTAAACACACAATACCCTATAATTAAGGAACCGAAAGTCGGATCCGGATGAAATTCAGGAATTCCGCATGGGACCACGAGACCTTTCATTTGAATCTAAGTTTGTGGAAATCGGTCAACCCATCGCTGAGAAAAGTGAGTGAGATCCATTTTGGTATATATGACCGCTATTTCCGGTACTTCCGGAACCGGATACCGGGAACCAGGATAGCCGGAATCGGTTTGTTTAGTTGCCTACTGATAATAACTATCGATTGGTGTGGTTTTGAGACCAGTTTAGAAAATTTTTTACGTTTTTTGTTTCGCCGGTTTAAGTGACGGTGTACAATATGTAACACACTTTACCCTATAACTCCGGAACCGGAAGTCGGATCCGGATGAAAGTCAGGAATTCCGTATGGGACCACGAGACCTTTCATTTGAATGTTAGTTTGTCAAAATCGGTTCAGCCTTTTCCGAGAAAACCTAGTGAGATTATTTGACACATACACACACACACACATACATACACACACACACACACACACACACACACACAGACATTGCTCAGCTCGATGAACTGAGTCGAATGGTATATGACACTTTTCACTAGTCGGTTTTTCAAGTGATTGCATAACCTTTCTATATGAGAAAGGCAAAAACAAATACTATCACTTTGCTTTGGCAACAAATTTTTAAGCGTTAAGCGTTTTTAATTACATTGACATGAACTGTCCGAAAATAGATTAATCGCAGATGAAATTAAACCATTTATACTGTAGGAATATCTACTTAATACATGGAAAACTTGTTTTACAATTACCGGTGAACGACCGTAACTAGTTTGAACCCGGGTATAAATAAACGATATAAATTCAAAAAATTGTATTACAATTAACTCTTATATTCTTCGGCATACTTTCAATTACATGAAACGGCCACTACGTAACTGACATGAATGATGTTCATTTGCCATTGAAAATTTTCAATATGAAACGTTTCTGGTGAAATTAAGAGGATTTTTACTCTGCGTCTTGCTGTCTTCGGTCTCCGCCAAGTGACAGTATTTGAATACAGCAATTTCGTTTACATGAATGGTTATGACAAAATCAACAGATGTTAGTTAAATTGACAACATTTTAGTTAAAACAACCAGGGCACAAGTGTTGAGTAGTTTTTGCCATCATTTATTTATCTACACCAGAACCGAAATTCTGAACCAGGTTTCAGGAACTGAAACTGAATTAAAGAACTAAATTCGTAATAGGAAACAAACTCAGCAAATTTTGGATTCGGAATCCAGATTAAAAATGCAGTTCATTAGTTTAATTTTAGAATTATGAAACTGAACTCACTGAACTGAAGTTATAGAACTGAATTCGGAACTTGTACATGGAACCTAAATGGTGGAACTGAATTCAAGTTCCGAATTTAGTTCCAGCATGCAGTTTCTGAATGCTGGAAATTATTCTAAAACAGAATTCCTGAAACTGAATTCCAGAATTCAGTTATTAAACTAAATATAGAAACAAAATTCTGGTTTAGGAGTCAATTCCAAAATTCATTAGGTTGCCGAGCCCAGATTTAAAATTCATATCTTCATTGATTCGGAATTCTGAAGTTGAAATCCTAAATCAGAATTTGGGAATCAAGCTCCGCCTATAAATTAAGGAACTAAATTCAGTTCCAAAATCTAGTCAAGAAACCAGTTCCAGAGTCATTAAGCTTAATTTCTGAACATGTAATCAAAAACTGAATCCTGACACTGAATTCTGAAACTAAATTCTAATTATAAAATTATGTTCAGGTGGACCAGAATCCAGGTTCTTAATTCAGCCTTAGGATTTTATTCCTGAATCCAATCCAAAGGTCAATTCCTGAATCCAGCTCTGTAGTTGCTTCAGTGATAATCTGGTGGACTGGTGGAAGGTTCTAACTACGACGTACAGTTTTGTATTTATGAATCTTAATTTTGTGTATTACACCGACGTTTTATATTACAAATATTTAACCCTTTGGCCTTTCACCATTATTGTTCATACGATTCGGTAATTATTATAGGGATTGTAGTTACGCTTGTTTTACCTTTTTTCTGGCATCACATTTCTTTCGTGGAATTTGGCCCTTCTGTTTCAACAAACTTCGCAGCCAATTTTTAGCGTACAAAATCATTGCATAGTTATTATTACGATCCTGCTGACACTAAGACTCCCTCTGGGTCTGGACTCGAACATACAACAAGCGAAGAGCGAATGGGTGATCCGACCCTAGTTTGACTTTTGATCCATTAGATTAGAACAGATGTCTAATTTCAAAGGAAGAATAGAAACTGTTTACATTTAAATGGCACATATTGTTATCGAAATTTCAGTAGTAGAAAATATTTTAAAGATAATGATAAAAGTAATAATCGTAGGTATCGGAAATATGTTGATTTTCTTTGTAAAATATACACTGAACTGTTTGAAATGTGCACATTCATTGTTAATACCATTTGAAGTAACGTAAGATCATTAAATGTCATGTGCCTATCTAACACCACAGACTAACAGACAGGACACTCAAATTAGATTCTTCAATCATTTTAACGGTCTTTTCGAATATTCCTTTATTTGGGACAGTACTCACATGTGTCATGATGGCGCCTCGTTACCCTATCAAAAACATCCTGTCTGTCATCTAGACTGTGTTTATTTTTTTCATTTACCAACAGAGTTGCCATTTATACAGAATTACCTGTAATGTATTGATTTGTATACGTCCATGCGAATTTCATGCAGGATACAGATTTAATACATATGGCCAAAACTATATACATAATTGTGCCTATTTCTCATCCTCCAACGCAAGACAAAATCGAACCCGTTTTGTTACAATATTTACTTGCTTCTGGTCTGCCGCCACTTAATTTCTGGTGAAAACTACCGACACAATAAAAAATAGTCTAGATGAACAACGTTGAGTCAAATAAATGGTTACCTTCCAACATCGCGAAAAAGTTAAATATATTATCAACGTAATCCAATAATTTATTGTGACGATTCATTTTCAAATATTTTGATGAAATCAGGCATCCCTGCAAGCAGCTGATCGGTGTTGACAAACGAGGGGAAACCAACTAGTAAAAAAACTTTTACATAACACAAGGGGTGTACAGATAGTAAATAGTTCGCGCAGTACAATATAGGTGGAACTAGTGCATCACGAAAAATTATTTTTTATAAGAATTTACTCATACTGTCATGTCTGTTAGTCTGTGCTAACACTACTGGAGTTCTAGATTGACTTACAGACTTGTGCTTAACCAAGATTTTCTTATAGAGTTTCTTTTAACAAACTTCTAACTAGATGATTTATTTTGTACATAATTTATATAACTGAATTGCAATTGGTATTCAGAAACATTCAAATCACAACCAACATCACTCATTTCGTTTTTTGTTTTGACTCATAAAACCAATACACTAGGGAACCGCTACCGACTTGGTGGTTCAAATCGTGTTGATCACCGAATCGATGCGTCTGCAAGCGATGATGGCGACCTACGGAATTCAAACGCAAACTCCAAATGAGGTAAAGATCTGATCTGATTTATTTCGATACGTTCAGTTCCAGTATTCGTGTTTCAGGTTGAACCAGTTCAAATTTGGTCCTCTACGCAGTTGATCAACGTTTACCAGCAGTTGGGAGTCAACGATAAGCTCGGTTTGTCTGGACGACCTCCGCGACCGGTTGGTTCACTCGGAACTAGTAAGGTACTGTGGATGTCGCATCCATAATCAAAAACGAAATAAGCTAATATGTTTCGTTATTTGGGATCCTAGGTCTATCGTATATGTGGCATGACGATTCTTTGCTATCCATTGATCTTCGAAGTGTCTGATTTCTATCTGTACCGTGATATGGCTTTGCTGATCGATGACATAAAAACGGAACTCCAGTTTGTGGGTAAATACTGGCGGTTGTCGGGTAGACCAACGGTTTGTTTATTGATTCGCGAGGAGCATATGCGTGATCCTCAGTTCAAGGAAATGATCGATCTGTTAGCCATGTTGAAGAAGGGATACTGTGACGGGATGAAGGTTCGGATCGGCCGTCTGCAGAATTTAATTTCGAGTTCCTGCATTGAACATCTGGATTTCATGTCCCACTTGGATTTACCCGATCCCAGTGAAACAGCTTTCCCCCAGATTCATCACGATTACATCGGATATCAAAGCTTGACGGATGTTCCCAGAGCGCAATCGTACCGGGAGAAGAAGATTAGTGCAGCTGAGTATCAGACGAAATCTACGGTCGAAATTGTCGAGGGACTGAGAAGCACAGAGTCGATATTTTTACAAAGTCAATTGCTAGGAATTCTACTGCATCGCGAGGGTGCCAACTATGAAATCGCTGGTGATACGGTTCATGCTAGGTTAATCGATCTTTACAGTCGGGCCGGTACCCTCCGATACTGGCGGGCTGTTCGTTATTGCAGTTCTCTTCTGCGTCACATTGTCGATTCGATTTCACCTTTCATCACAACGGTGCTGGTTAACGGGAAACAAATAACAGTAGGAGTTCTTGGACAACGAGAAACCGTCTTCGACAAACCGATGACACCGGAAGAAATTCAAAACGTAATGTATTCGACGGTCCAACCGTACAATGTGATCTATGCCGTTCTGCAGCAGGAGGTGGTGCTTTACTGTGGTCGACTGATCGCAACCAATCCGGACATATTCAAGGGTATTTTAAAGATCCGCGTAGGTTGGGTACTGGAAGCGATGAGATTGTATCTGGTCACGACTGGTGACGAAGGAACTGACATCGAAAATCTATCTCCGTTTCACATCCGGAAGCTACTGCAAAGGGTTCTAACGGTTAGTGAATACGCTAGTGACGAATCGTGAGTTGAATGAATCATTTCATGACTTTCTGTTGATAATTAACGCTTCTTCCATCAGTGGTTTCAGTGCTTTGCAGCGTCGCCAGCTTGAAGGATGTCTGTTCCGCGTGCCGCACTCTTTCTATAACCACGTGTGGGATGTTTTGGAACGAACGCCGCTAGGCATCACCGTACAAGGCCACACGCTTCCAGCAACAACGACTCTTTCCAACAAAAGTCGAAGTGAATTTTCATTCGCCTTGCAGGTTGAAGAGATGCTGAATAAAATCGAACAGCCAGAACGACGTCAAATTGTTGTGGAGCTACTGTGCATCGTCGCGACCATATTGCGACGTAATCCAGAACTTCGGTTTAATCAGATTTTGGATTTGGACTTCCTACTGGAAGATTCTTTCGGCATGTACTGCAAGGATAATGATTTACCGACCACGAAGGATATTTCGCCACTTTTCTCACTGTCTCAAATTCAAACTACCGGCTATTTGGCTCGGGCAGCGGTCAACAGTGTTCTGATGCGGTGTGCCCTTGCCTCCGACATTTTTGCTGAAGATGTTGAAGATCACTGCCGGGTCCAGTGAACAAAAGACACGTTAGTAGTTAAACGGCCATGTAGAAGTAGGTTTTACCTTTTTTTGACTGTATTTTATGTGAAACTTAACGATGAAGTCACTTAAGTTTTGTTTGATCTGTTTCCAAAGAAAATTTTATCAACCGTTTCTATGATGTTTTAGCCATTTATACTGATCGATAGGTATAAGCTTTTGAAGCCTTCAAAGTGAAACTTGCCGTTTTATAACTTACTCATAGAATCTTATTAATAATAGATTTACAAATTGTATTACCAAATCAAGTAATATAAGCGCAAATGATTAGTTCTATCGACGTATTTGAAGAAGCCTTTTTCTTATGGGATTACTGTTGTTCTCATATCTTGAATTAACAAATGATTTTCTACTGAACAAAACTAGCTAGACATTCGGTGAAAATGCGTTGTTTGTCTCAAAGCAGAAAAATCGCACGTATCATTGAGATTAAGAACAGATCCGCCCCTTACCCACGATGCTCCTTATCAATGATTGATCGAACAATTCTCGATTAAGAACAGCGTCTGATAACTAGGTGACTTGAGTTTACTTTCGTACCTTGTCTAAGACAATCGACAAAATACACTGCCTTTAAACGACAGAAAAAAACCTGTTTTATACCGCCTAGTAGAGTTATGATACCTTTCTCATATAGCTCATATTTGCATTAAAATTACTAAGGGATTCTTAAAATAAACTTTCCTTTGAATATTGAATAAGAACTACAAAGTTGGGGTTTTGTTGACGATGTTTTCAAAGCGGCATACGACACAATCGATCGAGAACAGCTATGGCAGATCATGCACGAATACGGTTTCCCGGATAAAGTGACTCGATTGGTCAAAGCAACGATGGATAGAGTGATGTGATACGTCCGAGTATCTGGGACGCTCTCGAGTCCCTTCGAATCTCGGAGAGGGCTACGTAAAAGTGATGGACTTTCCTGTAACTTGTTCAATATTGCCCTGGAAGGTGTGATTCGAATAGCGAGGATCGACACGAGTGGCACGACTTCCGAAAGTTCGTACAACTTTTTGGCTTCGCTGACGATATTGATATTGTGACACGTAACCTTGAGAAGATGACGGAAACCTACATCGGACTGAAAGCTGAAGCTAGGCGTCAAAAACAAAATACATGAGAGGAAGAGGCTCTAGAGCAGAAACACTACGCCTCCTACCACGAATATTGATAGATGGTGACGATATCGAGGTGGTTGACGAATTCGTGTATTTGGGCTGGTGGCCGCCGATAATGACACCAGCAGAGAAATACAGAAACGTATTTTGGCAGGGAATCGTGCGTACTTTGGACTCAGAAAAACCCTCCGATCGAGAAAAGTACGCAACCGCATGAAATTGACCATCTACAAATCGCTCATTAGACCGGTTGTTCTTTATGGCCACGAGACCTAGACTATGTTGGCAGAGGACCAACGCGTTCTCAGTGTTTTCGAAAGAAAGGTACTGAGGACCATCTATGGCGGAGTGCAGATGGAAGAAGGAACGTGGAGACGGCATATGAATCACGAATTCCAACAGCTGCTAGGAGAACCACCCATCATACGGACAGCTAAAATCGGACGTCTACGATGGACTGGGCATGTCATAAGGATGTCGGACGACAGCCCAGTGAAAATAGTTCTTGAATCTAATCCGACTGGTACAAGAAGAAGAGGAGCGCAGCGAGCAAGGTGGATCGATCAAGTGGAGGGTGATCTCAGAAGCATCCGTGGCTTGAATGGCTGGCGACGAGCAGCCATGGACCGAGTTATGTGGAGACGTATGCTTGATACAGCAAAGGACACCCCAGGACTATAGCTGTTAGGTAAGGTAAGCAATCAACGCCTTTGCTTTTTTTAGTGTCATATAAAGCTTTATTACTGCGGCAGATTTCATATTCCAACGACGAAATGGCTGGCAGACATAGCCAGCCGTCTGGGGGGAAATCTGCCCGCCGCGTATAAACGGGAATATGCAAGCTCACTTTTACTATGAATGGTTTTGGCCCTGGAATAGTACTATTGAACTGTATAACCGTGAAAGCATCTTATGTTTACATTGTACTTATTGTTTTAACTAGTGCCATGGTATTTTTGAAATTTCACTTCTGGTTCTTTCGAAACACGGAAATCTGGTTAATTTGACAATAATGAAGATCATTCGAACATGCAAAAATGTTCAAAAGTTATATTATTTGAAATTTCGATGCAAAAATAACAAGAATACAGTAAAACCTGCTTTATTTTTCTAATACATTTTTCACTGATTTAACATTATCTATAAAAATTTATTTACAGTATTTCTGATTCTGAGCCAATTTTTTCAGCTATGAAACGAGCGAGTTCTAGCAATTGATTTTGATTTTGAATATTCGTTACTTTAAACTTTTCTATGATGATAAATTTACCTTCACTAGTTAGCGCAAGAACTTGTTTTTTGAACCCTTGTAGACATTCAAAATCATTAACTCATTGCTCTATTTAACATTTTAATGTTTCTGTTATGAAATCGTTCGGGTTTTTTACCAGCGAATTTCTTGGGGAATAATACTGTTCCTATAAAAGTGTAGAAAAAACGTTATATAAGAATTCCTAATAGAAGTATTTACACAGAGTTTTCCGTTAACTCAGCAAATTTTTCGGACATTATTTCAGAAAAACCTGCCATATCCGCTAGAGATATTCATGTGTCAAGTGTTTACGATGCTCCGAATCGAGTTCTCCATGTTTTGAAATAACATTTTTTCCATTATCATTATTACTTATGAAATTTACTCACCTGCAATGCCACGAACACTAATACAAGATATCGCAATTTCGTCGTTGGAATATGGAATCTGCCGCAGTAATGAAGCTTTATATGACAGCATATAAAGCAGAGGCGTTGATTGCTTACCTTACCTTACCTAACAGCTATAGGCCTGAGGTGTCCTTTGCTGTATCAAGCATACGTCTCCACATAACTCGGTCCATGGCTGCTCGTCGCCAGCCATTCAAGGCATGGATGCTTCTGAGATCACCCTTCACTTGATCGATCCACCTTGCTCGCTGCGCTCCTCTTATTCTTGTACCAGTCGGATTAGATTCAAGAACCATTTTCACTGGGCAGTCTGGCAACAATGCAACAACCGTTTCCGGCAGAGAATTTCGCCTAGCGTTTATTAACGGTTCTTTTCTGTCGGATTCTTGCCATACAAGATTGGAAGAACCGTTTTGAATCGGTTCTACATTTTAAGCGTCTTAGTTTTATTTTTTCAATAAAAGATACATATGAAAGGCAATAAGTTATTGCCCTTCATATCAGCTGTTTTTCAAAGAAGGACGTATCTTACAAAAGTAAACAAATCGAGGTTCTCTCTCCTACCAATAAATGCTTCAAAATCCTACAATTTTGTCTAAAAATTCGTATTCTACAAAAATCTCAATCTTGGTAATACCAAGAACTATAAAAGGCGAAACTGTCATTCCATTTGTTTACGCAAGTTTCGCCCTCCGTGTTCCATGCCAACAAACAGGGCGATACTTCAATTGCTGGTAAGGAAGGGCGAAACTATTTATTTTCTTTATTTTAGATAGTTACCGAACCTTTTATTACTGGAAATAGTAAAAGAGACAATAAAACTACTCACAGATTTGTCTTAGTAGCGAAAACCAGTCAATTTCGTGAAAAATGCGCAAGGGCGTATCTTTATAATTCACACAGGAAGTATAAAAGTAAACAAATCGAAAAAGGGCGAAACTCTTTTTATGTTGATTTATTCAATGGATATAGAAGGAAAGTGGTGACATTTGCGTGCCTTTTGAAAATAAACTAACAATTCATCGACTAATCATAAATTGATCAGAGAATATACGATAATTTCTAAACACGATTTGAATCCGAAGTCGAAACATTCATCGATGATTTTCTCCATTTGCTGTCAATGTTAGATTCGCCGTTCTTTGAAAAAACAGCTGATATATACTAATCATGGCAAATGTTTTTGCCAATAACATCCCTATCAGCAGGCCGTTCAATTTTGTTGATTTTTGAGCGCTTGTTGAACGATATATTGCACGAAATATTCGTTCAATTTGCTGGAACGGTTTGTTGTTGTTTTTTCTCTTGCAAAAATAGTGTGAAAATTAAGTGTTACCGTTCCATAGAAAGAAAATTTGTTGTTATTCTACGTGAAGTAGAAGTATTGTGCAGGTATGTATTGTTAGTTTAAACAAATGAGTGGAGAAAACTTCAGAAATTCTGCAGTAAAACTAGTCCAACGGGGCTCCAACTCCTCATGTTAAAAATGGCTCAACAATGGACCTCTGTCTGCCGGGTTTGTTGAACGAAAAAAATAGCTTTCGGTTCAACGGTCTGTTTCAAAATCGGCAAACGAAGGACCCGTGTTGGCCTCCCGTTGAACGATTGATTGGACTTTCATTGGACCAATGATACAACGTATTGGACCAATGAAGGACCACCGTTGAACGTTTTTTTCTAAGTGGGATTGCTTTCTCACTACCAAACACATCCATATTTCAATCACAGACTAACAGACATGACAGTATGAGTAAATTCTTATAAAATTTTTTTTTCGTTATGCACTAGCTCCACCTATATTGTACTGCGCGAACTATTTACTATTTGTACACCCCTTGTGTTATGTAAAAGTTTTTTTACTAGTTGGTTTCCCCTCGTTTGTCAACACCGATCAGCTGCTTGCAGGGATGCCTGATTTCATCAAAATATTTGAAAATGAATCATCACAATAAATTATTGGATTACGTTGATAATATATTTAACTTTTTCGCGATGTTGGAAGGTAACCATTTATTTGACTCAACGTTGTTCATCTAGACTATTTTTTATTGTGTTGGTAGTTATCACCCGAAATTAAGTGGCGGCAGACCAGAAGCAAGTAAATATTGTAACAAAACGGGTTCGATTTTGTCTTGCGTTGGAGGATGAGAAGTAGACACAATTATGTATATAGTTTTGGCAATATGTATTAAATCTGTATCCTGCATGAAATTCGCATGGACGTATACAAATCAATACATTATAGGTAATTCTGTATGAATGGCAACTCTGTTGGTAAATGAAAAAAATAAGCACAGTCTAGATGACAGACAGGATGTTTTTGATAGGGTAACGTGGCGCCATCATGACACATGTGAGTACTGTCCCAAATAAAGGAATATTCGAAATGACCGTTAAAATGATTGAAGAATCTAATTTGAGTGTCCTGTCTGTTAGTCTGTGTTTCAATCTCATTTACCTCGTCTCAAGATTCGTTTTGTGTACGTACATGCGGGATTGACGAATTTCAAATTAAATCCAATAAAAAAAAGAAAGAGGAGGGAAATAAACAAGACACGTACGGCGAGATAATGACACAATTTCGCCCGAACAATTTTGACAGCTGCCGGAATGCAGCCAGCCTTCTGACGGTTGCCAGAATTCCTCACAAGCGGGTTGTCAACATCATCTGATTTTATTGTGTGCTGAAAACCACTATACTAGTATGGTTAAACTAACCTCCCACTTAGAAAAAAACGTTCAACGGTGGTCCTTCATTGGTCCAATACGTTGTATCATTGGTCCAATGAAAGTCCAATCAATCGTTCAACGGGAGGCCAACACGGGTCCTTCGTTTGCCGATTTTGAAACAGACCGTTGAACCGAAAGCTATTTTTTTCGTTCAACAAACCCGGCAGACAGAGGTCCATTGTTGAGCCATTTTTAACATGAGGAGTTGGAGCCCCGTTGGACTAGTTTTACTGCAGAATTTCTGAAGTTTTCTCCACTCATTTGTTTAAACTAACAATACATACCTGCACAATACTTCTACTTCACGTAGAATAACAACAAATTTTCTTTCTATGGAACGGTAACACTTAATTTTCACACTATTTTTGCAAGAGAAAAAACAACAACAAACCGTTCCAGCAAATTGAACGAATATTTCGTGCAATATATCGTTCAACAAGCGCTCAAAAATCAACAAAATTGAACGGCCTGCTGATAGGGCTCCCATATGGTAGCTGTTACTATCTTGTTTTTCTGAGTCACCATATATGGTGACAACAATAATTAACTTGCTTGGAACGGGTTCTGGGTACATGCGTAAATGGCATGCAATTTTTATGAGAAATGTAGATTTATATACAAATTTGAGCTCCAACCAGCACATGCATTTCACCGTCATATTACCGCAAGAATTTGTGAAAAACGTCATCAAAACTAACTGAAACGCAATTGTTTGATTATATCGACAAATGTGGTTTTATTCTACAATACGCTTTGTAAATTGTAAATTCTTACATTCAAGTGTTATGAACAGTCTTTCAGAGCAAAATGTCAATGCGAATGTGCTTAAAATTAGTTGGTTTAAGGTTTTGTCCTCAATGACTAGAATCGACAACCATCTTCCTGAGCTCTTACCAAATCTTCAGCCTGATTTTATTAACGTGCATAAAAACAGTCACAACGCATAGCATGAAAATGTAGTAGCTTATGATGGTCAAAGCCGCCGGCGGCTCCAGTAGCAACGTTTGGAAAACCATATTGATCAGTCCGGTTAGTAAGTTGGCGCCGAGGAAAAATACTAACCCATTGCTGTTGATTGACTCGAATATCAGTGGAATGTACCAGATGCAAAAATCGTCACCCTTCATGATCTGATCTGGCGATTTTGGTTCCTCGAACCGCACGAAGTAGATGAAAACTTCACAATACATAAACAGAGCGCACATTGTGGTTCCGATGGACAGAATCCAAAAAACGTATCCCATGTTGGCAAGTCGTCGGGACACTCCAAACATATCTTCACATACATAAATCATTTTCCAGCAAACACCGGCCACGATACTGAGTTTGATGGCTTGTTTGATGAATTTCTTAGCAGGTTGAATTTCAACCGACGGTCGCATTACAGATCCTACGTTGGTCGATGCCAAATATAGTGCAACATATCCAGGTATAGACGCGATACCTTCTCGGTTTGCTTCCACAAAATTAGATCTCTTGGTGTTTTCGCTGAGAACGTAACGAGATACTCCAAGGTGCAGCATCATTTCGTGGCAGCATAAAATGGTTATAGCAATAAATTTGGCAATTTCCGGATCTTTTATAACATCCATAATAAATGTACCAGCAATCTTAACGATAGCCAATGTAATGAAGAAATTCCAATGCACTCCATATTCGGAAACATGCTGCTGATAGTCAATTTCCTGTGTAACGAAGAAGCGTCCAACTCCTAGTGCGATCAACGGTAATGTACCTAATAGAACGCTCCGCACTCGTATCAGATTCAGCTTTTGATCTTTGTCCGGCTTATAAACGATTCCATTGCTGAACACATAGAGCCCAACTCCTACGTCCATCAATCCGAATCCAAACGATTCTGTTTTAGCCAGTTCTCGGGGAAAAATACGGAAATCAACCGCTAATATGCAAATTGCTGTCATTAGATTTATGAGTGCCCTCGCTGCAGTTATAAACTGTGGTTTTCTACCCGGAATTTGTACAAACGGCATCAGGTGGGTTTTGTGTCTCATTTGTTGAAGTGATGATATGACAGTTATCAGTAGTAGAGCAATGGAAATGTTGCTGACCAGCTGGCTCAGTACTGTAACCATTAGTACAAAGGGAAATACTATCAGGAAAAATTCTAATAAAAACCGAGCAGGAATTTGTGCGATTGCGGTTGCAGAGATAAGCTGAATTGTGTGGAAACTGGTGAAAAACGATGGCACGATGTGCAGAAACACGTTCAACGCCGATGTGCCATTATTGTTCTGCATTGAATTTTCGTGTAGTATTTTGTACTTGACCGGGTCCATGGCCACAAATAGAACGAATTTATCACTGAACCAAAACAATGACTATTAAATAGCGGCTAAATAGGAAAAATATAATTTTTCACACCGATTTGGTGTCAAATTTCACCGATTTGTGCTTTGTTTACAGCTTTAGTTACTTTATTTTCCACTAGAGGAGCACGGTTGTAACATCAGCTACAGGGTTTAATTGTTTATGTTGTTTATTTAAAAAAGTATCTATGCATTCTACACTCTAATTATATACTATTGAGTAATTTTCAACCAACAAAAACATTTAATAGTAAGAATAAGAAACATATAAAAATACTGAAAATTAGTAAAAAATTGCTTTTTATCCGTACATGGAGTACATAATAATGAAGCAATTATGGAATTCTTAACTTTTCTTGTCATTGTTTGAAGTAAAAAGTAGTGATGTGATACCCAGTTAAAATATGTTGAGAATGATTTAGAATTTAGTATGGTTTTTAAATGATTAACGCATCCAATATAAAACAAATTTAATTTCAGATGACTTCACTGATGAGTAGGCGCTCAGAACAAGACACTAAGTAAATTGTGTTGTGGAAACCGTTAATTTTATCCTATGATGCATCGAAACCCACCAAAACATGAGTAGGGTAACAGAGGTATTTTGGCCACTTCATATATTTTGGCCCACCTAACAAACTTTATAGATTTCATCGGATTTTATAGATGTTAAGTAACTCATTTTGCATCAATTTGAAGCTAATCACATTAAATTACCTATTGCGGAAGGGGTTTTTAAAGATATTACAATATTTGGTGGATATTTTTTAAAAGTGGGCCAAAATAAAATCAATCCTAAAGTGGGCCAAAATACCTCTGTTACCCTACCCAGTTAAAATATGTTGAGAATGATTTAGAATTTAGTATGGTTTTTAAATGATTAACGCATCCAATATAAAACAAATTTAATTTCAGATGACTTCACTGATGAGTAGGCGCTCAGAACAAGACACTTAGGTAAATTGTGTTGTGGAAACCGTTAATTTTATCCTATGATGCATCGAAACCCACCAAAACATGAGTAGGGTAACAGAGGTATTTTGGCCACTTCATATATTTTGGCCCACCTAACAAACTTTATAGATTTCATCGGATTTTATAGATGTTAAGTAACTCATTTTGCATCAATTTGAAGCTAATCACATTAAATTACCTATTGCGGAAGGGGTTTTTAAAGATATTACAATATTTGGTGGATATTTTTTAAAAGTGGGCCAAAATAAAATCAATCCTAAAGTGGGCCAAAATACCTCTGTTACCCTACTACTCGGGAAAATGGTTAAGGTCGTATTTCATTGAGATCCTCAGTAAGAAAGAAAATCAATTGATTGTTGGCTATGTCTGAATCCAAATAGTGACAAGAGAAAATTTGGTTTAATTTAGCTAATATTGTTGCTAGAAACTACAAAACTATATGTTTGATTTTACTCAGCGGATTATATTTCTTCAATAAATATTTTGATAAACATTACAAATATTTTACCTAAGCGTTTCAGTTAATTTCAGTTCAGTTTAAAATCAATTTAAAATGAGTTAGCTTTAGATAAGAATAATATTTGCAGGACTTTGATGATAGGTAAAATGATTAGTATTTCAACTTACGTTTTTGTTCGTTAAAATCATACATTTTGTTTTGTTTTTAAGGGTAATATGATTTCTTTCAATATAATTTGTATGGTTGTTTCGATACATTTTTCTTCTTTTTTTCAATTAAAATTTTATTTGGCTCATTTGCTTTAGCTTAACGTTGTTGTTATAGAAGAAGAAGGGACGCCGTATCAAGGGGCGTCATACTCCCCTAGAGTTAATAAAGGAATGTAAGGAGGGTGGGAAATATAAATATATCATTCGTTTGTGGCACAAATCTTCTAGATACACTTTGAACTTTCTGGATCATCACAATTAGATCAGATTGAAACAAGAGAGATTATCCTTGACTGGGATTCTTTGTTGGTATGGCGTTTTTCGGTAGTTTGCAGCAACTCAATCAGTTCAAAGCAGGTTCATGCTCCGAAGCATTGTTTGCACAGGGCATACTTCCAGCAACGTAAAGAAGAGTGCGTAGAGCTGTAGACGAGAATGAGATAAGGAGAGCACTAAATTTAGGCATTGATAGTTTTTCAAGGGAGTTGAAGATGCGAGTCATATAAGGAAGATTTCGAGTTGCCAAGACGTCGTGGACTGGTACGAAGGGTGGTATACCTCGGGCCCGAAGGAAACCTATGAGTTGGGACCTGGCATCACAATACTCGACACACGTCCAAACAACATGCTCCATGTTATGATAACCCTCACCGCAAACGCAGACACCACTCTCAGCGAGCCCCACACGACGGAGATACGCGAAGAACATATAATCACAGACTAACAGACATGACAGTATGAGTAAATTTTTATAAAAATAATCAGTTACATTGTAGCTAATGCTTCCCGTAGCTTAGGATTCTTAATGAGAATAACTAAGCACTTTGCAGACATACACTGTCTAAAATCGCTTTACTGCTCGCTTGTTCGTTCAACTCTCGAATATTGCTCGGCAGTTTGGAACCCATGCTACCTGAACGGTGCTCATAGAATTGAGTGAATACAGCGCAGATTTGTTCGCTTCGCTCTTCGCTGATTGCCGTGGACCGATCCTCATCAACTACCTAGTTATGAAAGTCGCGGGTCATTAATAGGTCTCGACACATTACAAGTGCGACGAGAATTATCACGCGCTTTGATAATAGCAGATATATTCAACGGTAGGATTGACTGTCCCGTTTTGCTCAACGAAATTAATATTAATGTGCGACCCAGAGCTCTCCGCAACAGCGCTTTTCTTCGACTTCCTATACGACGTACCAACTATGGCGCAAACGGTTCTATTATTGGTTTACAGAGATCGTTCAACCGCGTTTCATCTGGGTATGATTTTAATGTGTCACGAAGCAGAATACGTACAAATTTTCTGAATATTATTAGGAATTATCATTAGGACCAAATTGTGTCTGTTGATTGATTGTAAATAAATAAATAAATAAATAAATCTATATTGTACTGCGCGAACTAATTATTATCGGTACACCCCTTGTGTTATGTAAAAGTTTTTTTTTACTATTTGGTTCCCCCTCGTTTGTCAACACCGATCAGCTGCTTGAAGGGATGCCTGATTTCATCATAATATTTGAAAATGAATCGTCACAATAAGTTGTTGGATTACGTTGATAATATATTTAACTTTTTTAGCGATGTTAGAAGGTAACCATCTATTTTTCTCAACGTTGTTCTTCTAGACTATTTTTGATTGTGTTGGTAATTTTCACCCGAAATTAAGTGACGGCAGACCAGAAGTAAATATTGTAACAAAATGGGTTCGATTTTGTATTGCGTTGAAGGATGAGAAGTAGGCACACTTCTGTATATAGTTTTGGCAATATGTATTAAATCTGCATCCTGCAGGAAATTCGCATGGACGTATACAGATCAATACATTAGAGATAATTCTGTATGAATGGCATCTCTGTTTGTAAATGAAAAAATAAACACAGTCTAGATGACAGACAGGATGTTTTTGATAGGGTAACGTGGCGCCATCATGACACATGTGAGTACACACTTAAATTTTTTAGCTGAGTCTCGGCAAAAAATGCCGAGATTCGCTTAGCCGAGTAATCAGCAATCATCTCGGCAACAATAACATAACTGAGCGTCTCGGCACCCTCAAATTTGACAAACGTCAAATATTGCCGAAATCGCCAGCATAAGATTTACTGTTTGCTCAGTGAAACGTTCGCTGAATATTCGGCAATAAAATAAAACGAAAAAATGAAAAAACAAATTACCGAATCATCAGTAATTAAAAATCTAGTCAATTAATTTTGTTTGTAATTTCTAAACATTATAAACACACCATTCAGGATCAAAAATTCATTTTATTAACACTTAGAGGAGGCTTACAAATTTGTTGCCAGTAGTGCTTAAAGCCTCTACCTTAAAACATGTAGCATAATAAAAAGCGGCGTTTCCGGATGCGGCCACCTTGAGTCGAGCTGGAAATATGAAAATAAAAATAAATATACAAAAATTTTCAATATTTAATTATGCATATACGGTATTGTTCAAAAAATAAACTTGCTTTGATCTATTGAATTTGTCCATGCATTGGGTTATTTTTTCGCATATCCCCCAAAGTTTTGTCTCGAGGACTCTTTGAGCCCCGTGTTGGGTGTTTTTCCCTTATAATGTGATCTGATAAAGTTGCTTTTTATAAAGCGAAACATGTCACTATATTTATTGAATATTTTTACTTGCAAGTGGTTCCACGTTTCTTCGAAGATTATCCATTTTTTCACTCAAGAATTTCATCAGAAAATAATCGCGCAATGCGAAGCGAAAATGTAACGCGGCAATAAATGACAGCTGTCGTGCTGAATCTCGGCAACAGCTAGCGCATATTCCGAAATCTCGGCAAACGTCTCTGCTGATGTCGGCATATCTGTTGTTTACTGATAAATTCAGCAAGCAATTATGCCAAATTTCGGCAAAGTGAAGCATTTTTCCGAAATATCAGTGAATGCATTTAACGAAGTTCAGAAACATGCGTATTGATTACTGAGCAATCAGCAAATTTAGGTGTTGCTGATCAGTTTCGGCATTTTATTATGCCGAGCTCAAGAAATGGTTTTAAGTGTGTACTGTCCCAAATAAAGGACTATTTGAAATGTCCGTTAACATGATTGAAGAATCTAATTTGAGTGTCCTGTCTGTTAGTCTGTGTTATAGTCTTTTCACAATTTTACATAACATTTATATATGTTACCAATACATAACACTGCACAATGTGAATGGTGTTATTTCGAATGTTTCAATGTTAGTAAAAGGCAAATTTTCTTCGGTGATCCATTTTACTTCTATACTACCGGAACATATTGATTGATTTAATGCAGCTATTCAATTTTCTTGCACTGTTATTATTAAAGTTTCGTTGCTTCAAAATAGAGCATTGAATGTCGATATATACCACGGCGGAAGGTTGTTATAAGACAATGCTCAGTTACATTTTGAATTCAAATTTATTGCACATTGCTTTAAAGTATGTAGGATTAGTGTAATTATACATTAACAATGTAAAAATAGAGTTGTAAATTTGCAGTGTGTTCGATGAGGACTCGTCTGAGGGCTGATGCTCGCAAAAAAGAATATTGCTAATGATTTGTTCGAGAAACGTGAGAGCAGGCTATCTTGTTAATATGATGTCTTTGTTTTAATTTTACCTTAATCGGGTAAACTCAACGATCAAATAAGTCAACTATCTTTCGAAACCCCATTAAAGTATGTAAAAAACATTATGGCTAAAAATCAAGCTTGGTTAATATTGTATATCAAAGCACAGAGAACAGACATCCAAGTTGGAACAAACTTCTTCAAAAAAAAAACTGTGTAAAGCTCGATCACAAGAGCCCATTAGGGATTATTGGGCTGCTTGAAGCCCCTTCACAGTAGAATTGCTACTTGATGATAGCTTTTTAGAACGACCGTTAAATTTCTCTACTTGGATGTCTGCCCTCCTGTGACTTAAACAAACAATTTTCATGAAACTGAGTTTGGTTCGCACTTAGCTACGGTGATTCAGTTCAATAACGTTACCGCATAAACGAATCAAATATTGTATTTGAACGAATACCATAAACTAACTATACTTTATATCGTCAAACGTTATAGAGTATGGTTTGGGTTATATATGGAATGGTTCATTATGCTGGTCAAATGGTATTTGTATAAATTTATTTAATTTTATTTATTTAAAAACAGGTATCAAACAAACAGATTAACAGCAGTTTCATTTGGAATCAAGCGATAACGAAACTAGTAAAATCTGAGTACTCCATTCTAAGCATGTGGTTTCGAAAAGTCGTCGCCTCGCGTTTTTTTTGTGTTCGGTATTTTTTTATGATGGCTAAACGTCAGCAAAATTTTGTGCAGCTGTGGCACTGTCATCGGCAGAATCTGTGTATACTTATTTACTCATCGTCAGACACCATTTCGGATACGGAATAAATTTTTGTACCTTAAATACGCAAAAATTGAACCCTTGAGGGTTGCAAACTCCACCTGAGATTAATGCCATTCGGTTTACCATGGGAACGAACGTGAGTAGACAGGTCGATCTGGCCGAGAACGAATATCTCAAGCGATTCGTTGGCAAGGAACATATTCCGGTGTACAACGATGAATTCTGGAACAATTTCCTTCAATATCACATCAATCTGCCGACGAACAGGTACGTTGTTGTCATTCTTATCAGCATGGGTTGTTTCTTATCGGAAGAAGCGATGATTTGGTGTTGGTTACACATTTTCAATTTGTGATTTCTTTGATTTATAGCCAGGAGCAGTTAAGCTTGGATTCGAGACTGGAATCACTATGCCAAAGTTTTATAAGCCATAACTTATCGACTGGAAACTTTGGATCCTTGATCAGTCTGTATCTGATTAAGGTTTCAGAATTACTGGCACTATCGGATGCGGAAAGGTAGCTTGAGCTGGAAAATGGTTTAAAAATAGTGTCATAATTCTCGTTTCGTTTTACAGTTCGGTGCACATTTGGCAGGCTTTCAATGCTTTGTTCATAATTCGATGCTTGATCAAGTATATGATTGAAACTGGTTCAGAATATCAGCTTCTCCAACACTTCGAGGCTACCCCAACTAACGAAAGTTTGCAGCATTTAAATCGGGATGAAGCCGAAGAAGCGGGAGCAGGTGCCGTTGCGGCAGTAACCGTGGATCCTAAAACAATTGCTGACACGAAAACAGCGATTGCCAAGCTGGTTGAGGGAACGAGATTCGAAACGTTTCTGGAGGCATTGGTCAACATTATTGTTGTAATACCGGTGAAGTATGTCTATCTATTTTAAGCTATCGATGGGAAATGATGGATCAATATTATGATATTTCAGAGAATTCACATATCATCTGCATTTGGAAGCTGTGAACTGTTTGATCGTACTGTTGTCGGTTAGTCAATTTTCCCAGCATGGAACGGACAAATCGGCAATATTCAGGTAGGATTCGCTGGGGTGCATTATCTACATTTTTGTTAACAAACACTTCATCATGTGTTCTTTCAGGACTATTTACAAATGCCAACATGCGAATACGCTGATGAGCGCTTTACTTCACTTCTTGAGTCGAATGATGCAGGCACCGTCGACGATGTTTGGCTTCGGTAGTGGTGGTTCATTCGTGTTCGGAATAGCCGAATCGCTGTGGTCTATTTTGACGTTTGCACGTAAACAACCGGACGTTTTGTCTGCCCACGACTTACCTACCGCTTTTACTGAGCACTATCCGTTGGCCAATCAGAGCCTACTCTTGATTCTAATACTGACAAATCACTGCACTACAAAGGAAAACTCGTACCGGACCAGTCTGTTCGGTTGTTGTGATTCACAGGGTGAATATCGCTGTGTTTATGTTTCGATGTGAGACAGTCACTGAACGAAGTCTTTCTATTTCGTAGATTCTCCGAAAGACGAACCGATCACTTTCAAAATAGACTTTTCTTCCCTGTACAACACGTTGTGCCGAATAGTGACGATCGATCAGGCAACTTTGCTGCTCTATCTGTTGCTGCATCGAAACCAAAGATTCTACAAGTACGTGATGGCTCAGCAGAATCTGCAGCAGTTGGTGGGTTGAGCGCGAAAATTTATAGAATAAATATTTTAGTGCGATTCGATGATATTTGATTTCGCCTTCTAGGTGATTCCTATCCTTCAAACTCTTTATCATGCCCCGGACAGTACATCACATCACATCTACATGTCGTTGATTGTGCTACTAATTCTCAGTGAGGACGATAACTTCAACCGAAGTGTACATCAAATTGTAAGTTGGGAGATTTCCGGCTATCATTCGACTTGAAGTAATGATGAAATTTTCTTTGAATTTTAGATCCTCAAAAACATTACGTGGTACACCGAAAGATCGATTAGTGAAATTTCTCTCGGCGGTCTGCTTATCCTGGTAGTGATTCGAACTATTCAATACAACATGCTTAAGATGCGGGACAAATATTTACACACCAACTGCTTGGCTGCGCTAGCCAACATGTCGGGTCAGTTCCGTTCCCTACATCCGTACGTGGCCCAGCGATTAGTTAGCCTGTTTGAAACTCTGGCCAAGAAGCATGCTCGGCTTGATCAGCAATTGAAACAATCTGCCAACGGAAGTGCGTGTAACGTCAATATGTCCGTAACGGAGTCGACGTCGGATGACATGGTAGGACCACGATTTTGTTGCAAAAACTTTTCATTTCCAACTCGAACTTGATTCCACTATTGCAGTTACAGGATCTTTCCGTGCTGGAAGAGGTACTCCGGATGGTGCTGGAAATACTAAACTCCTGTCTATCGCATCAGTTGGTTTATTGTCCAAATCTAGTGTACACTTTGCTGTACAAACGAAATGTGTTTGAGGCCTTCCGAAGCCACTCGGCGTTTCAGGATATTATTCAGAACATTGATATGGTTTGTTTCACCGAAGAAAGTGTCGGAACTTGGACTGGTGGGTAATAATTTTGCATTGTTCTTAGGTTGTAGGATTTTTCTCGTCCAGACTGGTACGGGTCCAGGATCAGCGCGGGGAACTGGGGGTGAATGAAGTGTTAGAAGTGATATCGAAAGGAGCTAGTCAATGGTCCAGTGACCGACTGAGGGTGAGTTGTTTTTTTTATCCTGTCGGTTAAACAAACGTTCAAGTGAGTTCTGAAATTTATTTTGTTTTTCAGAAATTTCCAGACCTCAAATTCAAATACGTCGAAGAGGACGCGCCGGAGGAATTTTTCATCCCGTACGTTTGGACTCTGGTCGGCAATGCAGGTTGTGTGCATTTCAGCTCGGAATCGATCAAGGGCGTAACGACGGAAATCAGCTGTTAACCGCATGTGCCGCCCGGGTAGAGTCAACCTGTCATGTCATGCTGATTCTGCTTACTTACTTACGGTTTTTTGTTCTCTTCCACGGGGCTCGATTAATGCCGCAGATTGTTGTAACTCTTAAACTATGTAGAAAGTGCAAAGACACATTACTAATAGGAATGATACCTTGAATGCCCACAAAACGGTCCGTACCCAGCATTGTAAATCTTAAAATGCAATCAAAAAGAAAAATAGATTTTTAGTCTTCAAATTTCAAGTCATTCAAGTTTGAGCAAAACTCTAGCGTTAGAATACTGTTGGTAGCATTCCTCTTGGACAACTAGATTTTGGAAACCTGGTTATTCTGTTTTCTTCCGGATATGTTTTGTCCATTTCTGTGGTTGTTTAGTCTTACTTAACGAGCTCAAAATTGTTGTGCATTTCTGTATATAAAGCTGTTTCGTAGAGCTGATGCTGATTAAATTAATATAAAGATTTACATTTATTTACTTTTGTTATGTGACAGCTATTTTGTTTTTTTGGACAGTAACAGACAATTGATGATTAATATTTTTCGTTTATTTTTCAATAATTATAAAGTTCATCTTTAATCGAATGTAAAGCCTAGTATAGCATTGTAACCAATTTTTTGGAACAACGCATGTTGAATACATACTGTATAAAATTGAAAGAACAAAAAAAAAACAAACAATAATAGAGAGCGAATAATTATTATAGAACACGACGAACTTATTTCGGACAACGTGTTTCAATAAACCAGACGAAAGCTACTGATCAGTAAGAATTGTAGATTTTATTACACTGTTTATTTATTATTAAATAAATATCTTAAAACGAAAGTGTGTAAACGTGTATATAATACTAGAAGTTCAACGCATTTCAGCTTTCAGCTTAAAGCCTAAAAAGTATCACTTGGTGGGGCAGTTGATCGCGGGTGCGGGTTTTCGATCGAATCAGTGTGTCCAATGGACGTTTCCAGTGATCCAGGGTGCACAGTGGACGCCCTTCCCCGTCGTAAAAAAAAATCCGTTATCCGGAATATCAATTTGTACCGCAAGGTTTTGCCTGGGATCGATTGGAGCGGTCAGCTAGAAATCCGCCGCCTTGATCACACTCCTTTGCACGTGTCCATGCACTTTTCGTACGTCAGGAAGTTATTGGCATTTCCGTCGCAACCACCGAATGTGAACTCGTGGCATGTTTTGGACTCCGGGTCGTATCTGAAAAAAAAAACAACGAGAGAATTTGATTAGTCAATTGTTTTGTTCGAATTCGTTGAAGGTTTATTAGTTTCTCAGGGTGTGACAGCCAAACAGCTTGTCTTCACTATAGTCTTGGTCAGTCTATTACTAAGAATGTGAAAAAAATAAATACAATTACCTAACCTAACCTAGACCTAACCTTAAAAACGTCTGGCTAAAATTGCTATAGGGTAACGACTCCAGTCATCTTATATACGGAAACCAGCAGTCATCTTATATACGGAAACCACTAGTTAGAGTGAGATCTGTTGTCTCTGTTTGATAGATCGACTGAAATAGTAAGATGGAAATAGGTGCATTCGCTTCGAGTTTTCGCGTCGCTATAACAGAAGTATTGAACAATTTTATCTGCGGTTAAAGTTGAAAGTCGAGTAATTGGCAAAATAATATGGCGACTCTACTAATGAGTTGACTATTGGTACAATAGCCCTACATAAGATTATAATCGCTGTTACGAGTAAGCCCACATCTTTGAAATATTACTATTTTCAGACCAACGCATTGATTGCAAATCCATTCATCAAATGAATAAGAAAAATTTCACGCGATTAAACACGATTTTTGATGGTCGGTACATTATAATTATGTGACTTTTCAATCGTAAGTATCAATCAATAAATTATTGCTCAGAAACTGAAGATCTTCAAAAAGAAAACTTAATATAGTATGTTCATAATAAATTTAGCTTTTCAGAAATTGATAGGAACCCCCAAAAGCCTGTCTTGTTGTCAAAATGTTCATTATTACAAACTAATTTGCCAAGATTCATTAATATAAACTACTTCGGTCCGGGTTGGCCGTTCGATGCATCATCGGGTGCTGGTCTTACAAGCCAGTTGTCGTACATACTCAAAACAGATTCTCCGAGCTCGGCATTTTATTGAATTTCCGAACTATTCTGATCTCTCGGTAAAGCGAGTTTTTTTTTGCCGAAGTTTGGCATAATATTACACCGAATTTGTCAGCCGTTTGCCGAGATTTCGAGCAGTGTGTTAGCTTTTACTGAAACTCGGCGAGACACGCAAAACACCACGTCGCCACCAATCGTGGAGTTTCGCGATGGAAAACATTATAATTTGATTAAGGAAAAAGATTGGGATATTTCGTGAAAACGTACACACTAAGAATTAATTCCTTTGTTCGGTAATAATTTTGACGAGAAATTTCGGTAATCTATAGAAATGACCGATATTTCGGTACATGAGTTATATTTTACAATAATTATGCAATTTTTTACCGGACGATCAATTTGACGTAAATTTTCGTTACAGAATTTTGTAAATAGATATACAATTCATACGGTAAATCTGAATAGCCGCCGAGTAGGGTAAAAACCATACTGTCCGTATGGTAAAATTATCTTCCAATAACCGAACTTCTTTCAAAACTGATTGTCGTTAAACTAACTGTCAAACAGTTATTAAAATTTTCAGTAAGTGTCTTTTTATTAACCAAACAAAAAAATTCTTGAAGAGTACATCGAATGGATTGAGGTACAGGTGCTAAAGTTTTTAAAACATTAGAACCACTAAAAACTTTTTGTTTACTTATAGGCAGAAAATAATAAATCACTTTTCCACTTGCTGCCTACACAAATCGGTCGAGGATAATTTCTGGTGAACTCGACGGATTGTGCAGTGTTTTGGAAGGCGCTCATAATTCCGGTCAACCGGAAAACATTTGACCCTTTTTTCGTGGAATAAAACCATAGCCACAACAGGTTGGAATTTTCTTCATTCGTTTTTGTAAATTTGTGTTGTTTTTTGAAATCCGAAAATCCAGAATTTTAACCAAAAGAAAACAGACAAACAAAAAATTACTGAACAATCAGTTAGATCCATTTGGTTTACAGTTAACGGTAGTTGTTTGACACTTCAGCAATTACCGAACGATCGGTAATCAATTTAATTACTGAACTGATTACCGAACGTTCAGAAAATTCGGTAAAAAATTACCGAATTCTGCGAAATTTTCTTAGTGTGTAGTTAATAAAAAAACTATCTCTTTTCATTATACTCACGAATATCTGCTTATTTCCAGGTAGAGGCATTGAAAAGCACTAGATATAATTTTCTTTAGGGAACATCAAAAAAACATCCACGCTCCGCAACTTTAGCTATGTGTGATATTCATTAGGGTGGGACAAGGTTGTATGGGAAAAAGATGAAAAGGTTTATTTTCTCGCTGCACCAATTGTTCGTTTTCCTTTTGAGTCCCATAAGCATCATGCAAAATCTTAGCTCGATCGGAAAAACTATATTTTCGCGCTCGAGGTTTAAAGTTTGTATGGGATTTAGTATGGGGAAATTCACTTTTAACAAAAAAAAAATCGACTGGAGATCATCCTATGAACTCTAAAAATCAGTGCATGTGATATTTTTGTAGGAAATTTAACGAGGAAAAAAACTTTTGAAGACCGCAAAACAATCCGACGTTTGTAGAAAAAGTTATTAAAGGGTATCCGGCACAAGGTCCGAACAATGGCTCAATTCTTAATATATCTAGCACCACTGCTGCTAGTGAAAGTAATATGATGTGACTTCCTTTTAATGTGCTATAACGGTTGATCCGAGTTGTTTGATGTCTTCACGATAGTTACTCAGCAGAGTATAAAGATTATTTTTAAGTGACAAACCATGCTCCAAACCTTACTGAAAGACACAAAAAGTCATGTAAATTGTGTTTTTGTTTGCATAAAATAGTACCATCTATATCTTCTAAACTATAAGAAATAGAGAGTTTGTATATTCGGCAAAGTTATTGGATTTAAGTTTATCTAAAATATTGTAGAAGATTCCAAGAACCTATTTCTTCAAATTAAAAAGTTAGACTTTTTTGTGTCACAGTGAGCTTTGGAACATGGCTTGTCACCTAAAAATAATCCTCATACTCAGCTGAGAAACTTTTGTGAATACATCAAACAACTCAAATCAACCGTTATGGCATAATAAAAAAAAGCACAATCATATTACCACTACTAGCAGCAGTGGTGCTAGATAAAGACTGTTCCAGAAAGTATGGACGCAACCAAAAACCGCTGCCATTTCGCAATGGTTCAGAATCTGTCAATTTTTTCTTCTCTAACCACTTGTGCAGTTGTTTATTCGTTTTCACTCGTTTGTTTCGAAATGCGTGGACTTTCAGCAGAACAACGTCGAAAAATTGTATAAAAATGGTGCACAGAACGCGGGCTGTCACCGAGAAAGATAGCAAAAATGGAAGGAGTAAGTGAAAAAGCCGTTCGAAATGCAATCAGGAAGTTCGATGAGAATAACATCTTTGAGGATAAACCGAAAACGGGTCGAAAAAAAGGTCCTGCTAACCCTCAGTTGGATAAACGTATACTGAAGGCGTTCGAGCAAAAAAATGAGGTTTCAGTTCGGGGTGTGGCCAAAAAAGTGGGCACTTCGAAGTGAAATGTTCTTCGTGCTAAAGAACGTTTGAATCTTCGAACCTATAAGAAGCAGAAACAACCAAAACGTAGTCCGAAACAAGAAGCATCGATCAGGCCGAGGGTTCGAAAGCTGTACAATACGATTCTTGCTGGAAATTTGAACTGCATAATCATGGACGACGAAACCTACGTAAAACTCGATTACAAATCCTTGCCGGGACTACAATATAATACGGTGCGAGAAGGGCAAGTGTTAAACCAGTCCGAGACATCGATTGAAGTCGAAAAATTTTGTGAGAAAGCTATGGTCTGGCAAGCAATTTGTAGCTGCGGTAAGATTTCGAAACCCTTCATCACCACTGCTTCAATGAACAGCGAAATATACATCAAGAAATGTTTACAAAAACGACTTCTACCCATGATTCGAAGCCACAAGGATCCTGTTGTCTTCTGACCAGATCTTGCTTCTTGCCACTACTCGAAATCAACGGTAGAATGGTAAACTACCAAAAATGTCACTTTCGTCCCAAAAGACACGAATCCACCAAATTGCCCACAACTTCGACCAATTGAGGAATTTTGGGCATTAACGAAGGCACATCTTAGGAAACATGTCTCGGCAGCCGAAAGCAAATGTTGAGAATGATATTCTGTTGGTGTATTCTAATATTATCAGTATATCGAATAAAATTTGAATAGCTAACACTTGTGAATTATTTACAGCGAAATCAAAGTGCGTCCATACTTTCTGGAACAGTCTTTATATTAAGGAGTGAGCCATTGTTCGGACCTTGAGTCGGTTTTCCTTTAATAACACTTTCTACAAATTGCGGATTGTTTCGCTGTCTTCTAAAGTTTTCCTGCTCGATAAATTTACTACGAAAATAACACATGCACTGATTTTTAGAGTTCATAGGTTGATCTCCAGTCGATTTTTTAATAAAAAGTGAATTTCTCCATACTAAATCCCATACAAACTTTAAACCGCGGGCGAGAAAATATAGTTTCTCCGATCGAGCTAAAATTTTGCATGATGCTCATGGGACCCAAAAAGAACACGAAAAGTTTGGTGGAGCTGATATTAATATTTTGTCCCACCCTAATATTCATTTTATACAATAATGAAAAAAATACTTTTTATATTCAAATACTGATGACTCGGAAATTCATGATTCAATCCTGATTGGCACAATGACGCTGCCTTGAAACGTAGAGGCGCTGCTTGTTTAGAGATGATACTTTCAGCAAGAGCTGTCAAATCGGCAGGAAAAATTTTAATTACTTCACATCATAGTAGAAGTGGAAGAAAATGTGTGGTAATGTTGATCTTAATTTATTGTGCGAAAACTAACGTTTATTTAGAGAAGAGCATTATACTTGGTTCAATACCATTTTTCAAATGCCCGGAAATATCTAAAATAAATGGTATTTGATCGCTAAACAGTCTATTGTTCGAGAAATCATTATTGCACTGGTTTCTGTTAAAAAAATGCTGGTCCGAAAAAACCTAACCTTACCCAATTTCACACATTTCTGAAGATTTTCCATGTTGAATTGTAGTTTACACTAAAAAAAGTAGTAGTAATCATTTTGAAATCGATATTCTTCTACTCCGAGTTTGTTTTCATTGCTGGTATCTATTAGTACTATTGAATAAACAAAAAAATCGTTGCAAATCACTACTGCCGATATGAAAATTTTCGGAAGAATCTTCCTTTTCTTGGTTCCATTTTTCATTTTCAGGTTTCGCTACCGGTAATTCAGTTTTACGACAATGTGCCAATCGCCTTTGCCGAGCTAACAGCAAAATTGCTGCCGACAAGTTCGGCAATAATTGACAGCCGGATTGCCGAGATTCTCAGTAATCATACATTTTGCCGAGACAATTACCAAGCGCTCGGCTGTGCAAATCTCAGAATTGTTTTGCCGGATTCTCATTGTCAGTAGGATCGTAGTACTAACCACGCAATGTACTCTAAGAATTGGCTACCCTGTTGAAACTGAAAGGCTTAATTCCATAAGAGGAATGTAATGCCAAGACTTTGATTTTTTGGCAAGGTGAGTGGAAATGCTTTCTTGTAGTTAGATTTGAAGAGTTTACTTTCACGTATCATCCAAGTCAGTCGATGAAATAAAACGGTTCACAAAACGAAACAAAACAAAAAAATAGATCGATTTGAAATGAGTGAATAAAGTCAACAGCGGCCCTTTCACGAGCAATATTTTTGTCATTTCTAATGATGACTGAGTAATGATATTTTAAATTTGCATAGAAAACTGCACCATAAACGTTCATTAAAATGATATTATTTTTTAGTAATGACACTTTTAATGATCGTGTAAGTGTAAGTAACAAAAGCTACAACCGTCACTAAAGAAGAATACAATTATTGTTGACTTCAGGCAGTGCAAAATTCGACTATTTGAAGCATTGTACCTTTAAAAACATTTGTTTATAATCGATAGTTTGTTTTCAACTGTGTATAATACAGTTATTGGATACACAACAGACCTAATACATCTTCCTATTTGCTATATTTGGGAGATTTCACCACAACTTCCCGGCCAGTATTACGCGATACTTTCACCGTGATGCACGCTATTGCATCGTAGTACGGCGTCACAAAATAAACCCTAGTTCCGCCCGTTACTCATTCGTTTACTCACCTCCACCTGGGCAGAAGTGCTCGGCAAACTCCCTTCCGTACTGGCAGTTTGCATTTGTCATTTTTAACTCCGTACTCTACCCGATTACTGGGCAGTAGCAAAGTGGCCGGTTCTTCCCGCTTTCTTAACACACTGTCGTCGTCAAGATCGTCGTAATCGCCCAGATATTCCAACATTTTGTAGAACATTTTGCCTCCGACGGCTGACAGCTGATCCCACGCGTCGATCGGTTTTGCTTCACTGACACAAGTGGCCACTAGGAACACTATCGCCACCCCAAAAAACAATGCACTTGCACTTTTCGAATATTTCATTTTGATTTGTTGCTTCGTTAATTTCACTCTTCTGATTCACAAACTTCTGTTTTGTATTACTTTTTATAATCAAGTTTCTTGTGTAGCTTCTCTTTGAATACTGACTCCGTTCGGTGGCGAGATCTTATATTTATTATGTTGGTAGGCACGATACGAGTATTTCCTCAGGTACGCCATCCGCTCATATCTGTGTCTTCCGCCGTCTTCGCCGCATGGACAGGCCTATGAGCGTGATCGAGTGGAGTGCCATTACACCGCGATCGGTAGGCACGAGCTCGCTGTGGGTTACTGTATCGTGGGACAACTTTGAAACTCGATAGGAAACGATTGAAATTTCAGAGTTCAGCAAAATAGGATTCTTTAATTTAACACACAAAAGGCAATGGATATGGAAGGTTGTCGTAAAACTATTTATTTTTTCGGAAAACTGTTTTTGTAACAGAAAATATTTAGTTTTGCTCAATTTGTGTAGCGCAATCTAATACAAATGAATTGAAGCAGTGTTGCTAACTTTTTTATTAGGGAAATAAAATCCACATTCATAAAATGTAAACAATTTTCAAATTGAAAAATTGATCAAAACTGATATTTCATCCAAAAAGTCAGACTTAACATTCATTTGAGAATACATTATTGTTAAAAAAGATTGTTTAAAACGCAATCGTGCAAGCCACTTTGATGAACTGGTTGCACTGCATATATGAATTCATACATCTATGACATACGTACCGAATGAAATGTACATATTACACAAATTACCAACACAAGTTAACTTGGTTTACTCTTGATCCTTAAGCAGTGTTCATATCTTTCTCCATGCGGTAACATCAAAATAAGTGAACTGTTTCGCAAGAATATAAGTAAACTATAATGTTGTTTCCATTCACTCGAATAATGTTTTAAAACTATTTAATTCTACTACATTTACGTCATTATACACAACAACACTTTGAAATGTATAATAAACGTTTATTCACAGGTACGTATTTCGAATACTTTATATATAAGCAATTCCAGAAATGCTTAGCAGATCATCAGACTCGACCTTCTCCGATTTGGATAAAACTTTGCACATGGCTTCGGTAAGGCAAACCATAAGTTTTGAACCGATGGAGAGATTGTGACTCGGAACCCGTAATTGTACAAAAATGGCGTTCAGCAAGAAGTTGTAGGGAATCGATTGGACACTCTAAAATATATACACTGAAACAAAAAAATTGATTTTTTTTCTCAATAATTACAAAATAATCCGAAAAAGTTAAATGAAAAAAGAGCATGGTTTCAATTTTTTTTGATAATTTTCATTTTAAAGCTGTTATTAAAACCTTCAGATTGATGGCACTTTGAAAAATGAAGAAGTTACAACTAAAACAGTTTACGGGTCTCGTTACAATTCGGAAACCGTTCATCGTACAAAATGGCGTCCAGGAAGAAAAAAAACTATACACTGAAAAAAAATTGGATTTTTTTTCTCAATAATTTCAAAAAGAACAAAAAAAATTAAATTAAACAAAATCAGGGTTTCGATTTTTTTTGATAATTTTTATTTCAAAGCTCTTATTAAAACCTACAGATTGATGGCTATCCCATCCGTGGCTTTTGGAAAATGAAGAAGTCACAGCTAAAACAATTCACAGATATATTCGAAATTTCAAGTTCTCATTGAAAGATAATCATTTAAACAGTAGAATATTATCGACGACACGACCTGCCACTCGACTATCAAAACTGTATCGCAAATTTAACTACCCCTCAGTAACTGGTAATGTCAAAACGAAATCGCTTGAGAAAATGTTGGAACTGGCAACACAAGTTGGTAAATTATTGATTTTGAAAAACAGTTACCAGTAGGCTTGGTAACTACATAAGGAATGTAAACAAAATCGAGAGATTCTCACTTAAAACGAAACCACTGAGTGTAGTTGGCTCGGTGGCAGGTATTAAATTTATTATTTCAGGGAGTTTAGAGTCATTTTGGCTTATTTTTTTATTTATTTGTATATTTTCTTTAATGAACTGAAACAATTTCGTCGCTGCCACAGAGAGGAAGGCTCTAATCATTTCATATTCGCAGCTAGAAAGTTGTATTTTCGGGTGGTACTGAAAAATTTGCCTATGGGTACACTTACAGCGCGCAACTGTGTTTGGAGAGGGTATATTCCAACGAACTTGGAACTCAAAATAATGCGAATTAGGAAAATAAAAATTATTTTATGCAACTATCGTAAACAATGTTTTTTATTGAAAAAAGTTTACTCGTGGTTAAAGGACATACAAACGAAAATAAAAATAACATGATATTGAAAAAATCGTATGTCTTTTTCTGACAAAATCAGAATGAAAATGATTAATTATTAGCAAAAGTTATTAAAGCATGAAATAAAAATATGTATATTTTGAAAATAATTAAAGAATATCTTAAATTTTTTATTAACACTAGCGTCTTTGAGAAGTCGAAAATGTTTTTCACTGCAATTTATTCTTAATTTCGTTTGTATAATATGACAAAATCATTGTATAATTTAGAATATATATATTATAATATATTTTCTACATAGATACGGTAATTACGGTATACGATCAAAACCTACGTAGTAATTAATTGTATAATAACAAAAACAGTGGAAGTAATCATCTTGAAACCGCTTTAGTTTCCGTGCAAAATGTCGCGTTTTCTCACTCTGGCTATATATAAAAATGATCTTCCACATTGAACCCGAGAGTCGTATTCATTCTACATGCTCGATCAGGTTTGGTAACCGTGGAACTGGAGGATAATGACTTGTTAAACTCCTCTATTTGTAGGCCATGTCCATGGCCAGAAGCATTTTCGAAGGCGGCGAAAGAATGTTAACTGCAAATAGAAAAATTAAATTTAATAATAAAATTCAAGCACTCACCTGCACTCAGCTTTATCATAATTTGCATCGATCATTATTCAAATTATTTACTTGTTCTCCGGAATTCACTAAATAACTGGAAAAGACACAAAAATTCAAGTCGGTGGAATTGTTCCACAAATATTTCAAACTGTTTGTTTATTTATTCTGGTGCTCCTTGGTAACTAGTTCATAGCAACTTGAACAGTGTTGCTCGAATAGCTAGTTTTTGTCATTTTCAAGGGGTCACTATATTTATGGTAACTCGTGGTAAATCACTCACGAACACTTTTTATTCCGATTTTTCTTCGGAGTGTCTGGTCGTGTTGTCGATATTATTCTACAGGTTAAAGGCAATAGATTTGTTCATGATATTCTTTCTTCTAAAAATAGCTGTTCTTGAGATGCTGGGATATTTAATTATAACACCATTTTTTATATTTCCATGAATTGTTTGTTTGCTTGCTATATCTACAATTATTACATGTACATGAATTTTATTTAATATTTAATTTTTTTTCAGTGTATATTTTTTTAGAGTGCCCAATCGATTCCCTAAAACTTCTTCCTGAACGCCATTTTTGTACAATTAACGGTTTCCGGATTACAACGATTTGGAAAAGGCATTTTTGGTGAAATGCAAAAATACATACGCCCTTTTTAAAAATCAGTCGTGAGTTGCCATACTGAAGCCATGTGCAAAGTTTCATCAAAGTTCAAAAGCACCAAGAAAAGGAATTTTACTTTTTTGTTTGAAATAACTAGCACCAAAGATTGAGGTTGAGAAACACGAACGTAAAACGGCTGAAGATTTTTTTTGTAGTACTCATCAACTTCTCTGGCTGTAACTCAAGCAATCAGAAGTTGCTTAAAAGTACACGCGGAACTATTGGCAACTTGAAAGTACAGAACAAGTTCCGTGTGAACTTTCTCGCCGCATAGAAGCTGAACAATGTATTCTAGAAGCAGCTTAGAAGTTCGTTCGGTTGCGTCGCGCGAACTTTCAAGTGTGGATAATTACTTAAAAAATGCACTGCTTAGAATGCTATTGATAAACTTTGAAAGCTGCTTAAGCTAAATCAGTCTCTTTTATCCGAACTTTTGGTCAGTTGAGAAATAAACAGATATCTTAAATTAGATCTGAAAAGTGGATCCCTTGATTTTAAATTCACATCTTTTTGCGAGATATCGAAATCTTTTCCTTTCTACAATTTGTACATTTTCCCGTTTCAGGAGAAATGGTGACGTGGCGTGACCAGCGACATTGAATGACAAGTGTCCTGCCGAATTTCGGTAAAAACCAACTCGCAGTTCGAAGTCCCGGCAAACGCATTTGCTGAATTCGGTGTATTCGTCATTTACTGACAAGTTCTGCAAACTATGATGTGACACTTCGACAAAAAGATGCTCTTTAACGAGATTTCAGAATATAATTTAAACGAATCTCGGAGAAGAGCATTTGAATGAAACATTTAAGCATGAAAATAGTATTGTCGATTTAACTCGACATTTAGTCGAGCACGATAATCGGTTGTAAGTGTGCTGAGCAATTACTTGCCATAGTTTCAATTTGTTGCACAAAATAAAAGCATAAGTGCACTTTTCCAATGACACATTCATTGCGTGAGGAGTCAATAATGCAATACAGGAACGAGGTGTGCTACTTGGGTTACCACTACACACTTAGAACCGATTCTCGAACTCAGCATAATGAAATGCCGAATAAGATCGGCAACACTAAATTTTAATTATTGTTCAGTAATTCACATACTTCTTGACGAAATTCGTTAATGTAAAGTTCAGATATCTCGGTAAAGCGCATTTTATTGCCGAATTTTGGTATAATATGTTTTCATCTAATGTCACCTATTGATTTTGTATAGCACCGGACGTTGACCCGGGTTGGTGGTTCAATGCATAGTGCGCTGGTCTTACAAGCCAGTTGTCGTATGTTCGAGCCCCGACCTGGAAGGATTCTTAGTGTCAGTAGGATCCATAGTACTAGCCATGCAATGATTCTGTACACTAAGAATCGGCTGCGAAGTCTGTTGAAACAGAAAGGCCAAATTCCACAAAAGGAATGTAATGCCAGGCTTTTACCGAACGTCGCCATTTTATTACATGGAGCTGAAAAACATATATGAATTGGGCGAAAGAAAGAGATTTCAGTACTGCGTGAAAAGCTAAGTGGAATTAAAAAATACGTGTCGAATATTTTCAAATTCTTTGGCGAAAAAAAAGTTAGATAAAAAAAAATTTTTGGATGGCTGTTTTTGCGTGGAATATACTTTTGACTGTTTGTTTATTTCAGGTAGGAGGAGCACTAGAAACAAATGTTTTTATCTGTGATATTTCGTTTCGAGATTTGCATTCTTTATTTTGAATTGAAGTGAGCATCAATAAAATATACTCATTCCGCAAACTTGGCTTTCGTGATAAGTATTCCATGCAATAATAAAGCAAAATCCTTTCTACACTCGATTACTGATGACTCGGTAATCCATGATTCGATCCCGATCGCTTTTGCCAAACTAACAGCAAAATTGCTGCTGACAAGTTCGGCAATAATTGACAGTTGCCAAATTTAGGTTTGCCGAGATTCTCAGTAATTATACATTTTGCCGAGCAATTATTTCAACAATAAAATTTAAGTATGTAAGAATCCTCGCACTGTAAATCACCGATCCAGTTTACGTTTCTTCTCTGGTAGTTTGTTTTTTTTTCTGCACACTCCAAAATCACCCCACATTACGGTGCTGCATCGGGAACCTACTAGAAGACATGAGCAGCACGGAGAATTAGCATCACACCAAAGATACAAATAACCGTAAACATAAATACGAACGACAGCCAAACTGCTTTGAAGTGCGTACCACCATAATACTGCTCATGAACGGGGACAGTATGATGCCAATTGGCTTCGGGGAATTCGTCGGCTGTCGAGGTGTGCAATGTTGTCATCGATCGGGGTAACTTCCAGTGGTTTCTCGATCGAATCGTTCAATTATGCCGAAACATGGCAGTGCGAACGAACCACGCAAAACGGTTGATGCAATTCATCTAGCAGAGTGAGATGGAATTTTCCTCGTCGGGAATAAATGCGGTCAGATTAACAAGAGCTTATTAGAAAGCTAAGCTGACTGAATGGCATACCGTTAGGTTTTGAATGGGACAGTAAGCGATCGAATTAATGCATTTTTTACGATTTACTCCGTAGACCGGAATGTCATTGACCGTTATGCTGAGGCTGTGTGGACTGTGGGCGCACGAGCTGCGAGCTTTGCTAGTTGTTTCCGGTAGCTTGATCTCTGCCTCTCAATCTATCTTTTAGGTGTGATTATTTTGCAGATAAACAGTCGATCATGCGGAACACCACCTTGAAGTTGCGTCGGAAATTGGCGAAATAAATCTGGAAAGTTAATTTTCCTAACCAAGCAAGATGTGTTGTAATGAAATGAAATCAAGCGGCTTCGTTGATTGAATGTGGATAACATTTGCAAATATTTGCATAATCGTGTTAGAAGGGTAAACTTTTATTAGATGCTCTTCACCTAATAACGTATTTGGGTGAGCTTAAAAGAGCTACAAGTCCGGGAATCATAGTCGACCCAATTCGATTTACTCATTAGACTAGAGGACAAATAATTTTTTTTCGATAATTTCGACATGACTGAGTGAACGGCAAACGGAAAGTTTACCGATGCTGATGCCTAGTTTCGAATAAGTATCTTTCATTGCAAACAAATTTCAACATCGCCATTATCCATTAATATCAAGGGGAACGTGCCATTTGAGCCAATTTGTTCTGATGTGCGCGTGGATGCGTGGTCGGTTGCCGGCCGCTAAGTTTGCCATGCCAAGATTCCAAAAGTTGACAGATTTGCAAACCAAGCAGTGCAATAACAAACGGAAGGGTGACATCAACTTCGGGGCAGTGTTTGCTTATTTGTGTTTTGTTTATGAATTCGTTTCAGCCATCGATTAGCCCCGGAGGCAGTCGGTGAAGAAATTGTTTCTCACTTCGAAGGAAACCATAAAATTGATATTGGTACGTGCGTGCCGACTCACTATACAACTCTGCGGATTAGTCTAGAAAAATGGTAATCAATTTCAACACTTTCGTTCGTCACGTTGTTTGTTTTTTTTCTCGATCCGTGATATGGGAATCCCCTGAAGTCATTGAGAAAAGTGACTAAAACTTTCCGTTACAGAGTAGTACCATAATTGGACGGATGTGTGTGATCCGGAATTCGCTTATGTTAAAGGTTTCCCGATGTAAATGTATTCGAAAATTCCCCAGCAAATCATACTCACGACCGAACTTTAACTCATTTCAATTTCAGTCAATTTAGCACAGCCCCATAAATGCATTCTCGACATCGGTGAGCGATTGGAATTGAAAATATGATTTAATGAAAATAATTCGCTACATTGTCATTGAGCAATTGCACATACACCGCCATGTCATACAATTATGAAAGAGCCCGAAACGGCTGTCCGAACGAAATGATGACGCCGATCGCTGCGCTACACGCAATTGGGGCGTTTGCATTTGCAATTATGACTGGACCTGTTTCAACCTGTTCCGTTGTATCACATTCAGTTGGAATTATCGGCCAAACACCTAACAGATACATCGAATCAATTATCTCGTTAAGGTTATTTACATACCGATTCGTGTCTGCCTCAGTTTCCATAATGCATTCAAATAATTGATTGATATCGCTCGATATATTTGAGCAGTGTGAACTTTCACTCGACTCTTCCGCGTTTCTTATGGTCTATTCAAAAGAGTAGTTACGTGGTTTGATTTATGTTCATCTGAACCTTAGTTTTGGTTTCCCAAATTGCATCTAATCTTTATTGATTTTTTTTTAAAGAGGTTCAATATTTTCCGTATTTCGCACATTATAAAAGTGAGACTATCAATTTGATCGTAGTGTACAATTTGCAGAAGATTCGAGCTGCAAAAATTATATGTTTGCATTAGTTCTCCAAAAACGAGTTATAAATAAAACCACGGTGAGCGACACTTTTTTTTCATAAAATATATTTATTAAGGCACAATGCGTTAGCTCTATGATGCCAAAGGCATTTTCTAATAATAAGAATTGTGTAGGTGCTGGCCTCTCATGTTTTACTGGTGACGTTGCTACTCAATGGTAGTGGCCGTATGCTTGTCCGTATGGGTCCACGGAAGTCAACCCTCAGGTCAAAGACCCGGCCGGTGGCCCGCGTGCTAGTTATCGACAGGAGTGGCCCTTCGTTCTTGGAATCATCCAGGTGACGTGAAAATGTATCAAAAATTGCTGCATTCTTCAATGGGTCCGCGGGAAACACCCACAGGCTGCGAAGACCTGGCGGGTGGCCTGCATGTTAGTCATCGACTGGAGCGGCGTTCCGTGGCAATGATGGTGATGTTGCCGAATGGTATGAAGAAAAAAAAGAGAAGTAATTGTTGTGGAAAACGGATTGTTAAAGGGGGGTATGGGAACGAAATAACTAATAACTACAAATATTTAGTTAGTTGACATCGAGATAGTGAAGAGACTGGGGAAAGGGGAGCGAAAAGTTAGTAACAGCAAAAAGATCTTGTTAGTATCGATAAAGATGGTAGACAGACGGGGGATTGGGAGAATCGGGCGAATGTTAGTGTCGAATCTATAGGTAAAGAGTACTTCTTAGTCTCGAAAAGAGTAAGTAGAACAACGTCAAAAAATTCTGTACAAATGGTGCACAGAACGCGGACTGTCACTGACAAAGATAGCAAAAATGGAAGGAGTAAGTGAAAAAGCCGTGCGAAATGCAATCAGGAAGTTCGGTGAGGATAACACCTTTGAGGATAAACCGAAAACGGGTCGAAAAAAAGGTCCTGCTAACCCTCAGTTGGATAAACGTATACTGAAGGCGTTCGAGCAAAAGAAGGAGGTTTCAGTTCGGGATGTGGCCAAAAAAGTGGGCACTTCGAAGTCAAATGTTCTTCGTGCTAAAGAACTTTTGAACCTTCGAACCTATAAGAAGCAGAAACAACCAAAACGTAGTCCGAAACAAGAAGCATCGATCAGGCCGAGGGTTCGAAAGCTGTACAATACGAGTCTTGCTGGAAATTTGAACTGCATAATCATGGACGACGAAACCTACGTGAAACTCGAGTACAAATCCTTGCCGGGACCACAATATTATACGGTGCGAGAAGGGTAAGTGTTAAACCAGTCCGAGACATCGACTGATGTCGAAAAATTTGTTAGGAAAACTATGGTCTGGCAAGCAATTTGTAGCTGCGGTAAGATTTCGAAACCCTTCATCACCACTGCTTGAATGAACAGCGAAATATACATCAAGGAGTGTTTACAAAAACGACTTCTACTCATGATTCGAAGCCACAAGGATCCTGTTGTGTTCTGGCTAGATCTTGCTTCTTGCCACTACTCGAAATCAACGGTAGAATGGTATACTACCAAAAATGTCACTTTCGTCCCAAAAGACATGAATCCACCCAATTGCCCACAACTTCGACCAATTGATGAATTTTGGGCATTAACGAAGGCACATCTTAGGAAACATGTCTCGGCAGCCGAAACCATTCAACAGTTCGAAAAAGATTGGAAAAAAGTGTCAAAACTTGTCGCCAAGAAGTCTGTACGGAATTTAATGAGGAACGTTCGCAAGAAGGTGCGCCAGCTAGTCTACAATGGCTAAGTAGCAAATGTTGAGAATAATATTCTGTTGTTGTAGTCTAATATTATCAGTATATCGAATAAAATTTGAATATATAACACTTGTGAATTATCAAAGTGCGTCCATACTTTCTGGGACAGTCTTTACGTGGCAAAAAAGCAAGACGCCAAAAAGTGCAATTTATTGGTCGATTCATACGTGAAAGGTGTCGAAAGCAGTCAAAATTTGGTAGTAAATCAAGCTTCCCAAGACACCAAATATCTGAGTCTCTGAGATAATCACTAATTAAAACTTGAAGAATCAGTTTTCAGTCATGTAAAAAAAAACAGTTACCATTTATATCTTGATTTGCATATGCCACTCCATAAACCTACAACTGGTTTTTCTTTACCGCCATATGATATCATCCTTTACAATGAGGTTTTACAACCCACCCGGCTCTTCCCTGTGCCACTCGATCACAAAATGTCAATGGTGGTGCAGATTCTGATTTATTTTGGTGGCACAGTTCGAGTCGGCAGTCGCTAATATAAAAGTAAATATTAAATAATATTACAATTATGCAACAACTTCGCATCACATCAAGCTTACGGCCGAAGTGCCATTTGAGGTAGATGGGACATATTTGCATAAGTCACGGTAACACCTTCTTCATCACCTGCGTATGAAGTCGGATTCGTTTTGTTTTTTTTCATTTTTCGCGATCGCACCGTTGAAAGTATTTACCAGGACGACTATGCACATGGTAGCCGTGAAAATTATTACTGTCTGTCAACCTTTAACTGCTGGTGGCCCAATAAATGCGAATGGCTTTACTTCCCACGAGCAATCGAAGGTGGCAATAAAACACACAAGCTTTCTTCTGGATCATTCCATCCAATTGCTGCTGGTAAGTGCTGGTAAACTGATGGCCCCACCAAAAGCCAATGAACTGCGACTGTTCGAGCCGAGAATGACAAATTTATGTGTGAAGACAGACATAAGTATGATGGTACCAATCATAAAATGAAAAGTGATCACATTCGTGGAAATGTACTCTTTCGGCTGTGGGAATAATTAACTGTGAGAAAAGACGAGAAAAATTAAGCTGATAGGAAATGCAAATATACAAATACAAAGCAAGTTGTTTGTTTTCTTCGTGAAGCTTCCATGATAATATTCGGGTCAATGCATTCGTGGTTTGACTCAGGTGATCAGCTGTTGGTAGGGTGGATAAATATCTACAGTTCCGATATTTTAAAACTTAACATGAAAGTTAACATGACGCACCGTTATGCATATAGATAATTTTTTGCGAATATATTTTCATTGTGATGTGTAAAAATTTAGCACAATCAAATCGTGATTTCTCGAAAACTATAATTCAATGCATTGGAAATGTAAATTGAATTTTTCTTTCAGCAATAAAAAATTAGCCACCCCACATAGCAAGATCTCTGCTTGTGATCGATAAGTTGTTTTTTTGTCGAACTGGTTATTTATTTACATTATACCAATGCATGCGACACGCTTCACACCTTCTGGAAAGTTCCATGCTGATATTGTTATTGAGTGATGACAATAATATTAATAAAACCAATAACGAGACAGTGGCGGTCATGTGTATCATCAGAAGGGGATTTTCCATGATCGTAATTCATTACAAGTTGTTTTGTTATGTCATGAGGATCCATGGTCAATAAGAGAAATAAGTGGATTCGAGGGGACAGTAGAAGACAGGCCAATATTCAAATAGATAGGGAAAAAGTGCAAACTCATTGAGAAGCCGTTTTGAGTATGTTTCAAATCCTTTTCACCGTTTATTGAAAATTATTTATGAGAGAGAAAGCAAAACAAGATCTGCTGTATCCATGCAGCAAGTTGTTCTCTTGCGAGAAAGATGCCACTGAGAAATGACTGATTCTTGAACTGGGTAATGGCGGCACAAAGATGAACATGTATGGGTTCGAGTCCCGTCGCAGGATCTATCAACTATCAACAGGATTTCGGAATGTTTTTAGCACATAGGTGTGGCAATACAGTGAGCCTTTCATTGGCTAATTATTTGACATTTAACAATACTAATAACTAGGTAGTTTCGTCGACATCTTACGAAAAATTTACACACTTTCAAATCGAGAGCATAGATTAGTTTGCATCCATCAACGAGCATCATAGCGAGGGTCGCGTTGAAAAACAGTGCTAGAACAAATGGATCCACACTGCTGCCTTGTGAAACTCCTGATTTGTTCGTAAACGAGGATGAGCAGTCTAATTGTGCACGTAAGACTCTTTAACACAAAATGGTATTCAAGTATTCCAAGAACATTAGTTATGTACCAAGTAACACTATCCATTTAAAATTACACGGTTCATTCTGGATCAAATGCCGGAAAAAGAAACAATCAATATTCACCGAACTTGTCTGGCAGGTGATCTTTCGATGCGAGAACAGATGATGATTCTTCTTCACACCTTGCACTACAATCGATCCAATTGTAATGAATTTTCAGGAAATATTTCATAATGTTTTTATTTTGGCACACATTTTTCTAAAAAAATAATTTTTTATTGCTAAATCTCTTTATTATCTTCTTTCTTGAAGGAGACTCGCTCTCATTGCTATCCAGTGAATACAGGGGGACTCATGGTACGCTATACTCGTCTCGTTTGTTGGTTCAGTGTCGCTGTTGATGTTAGAAACCTGTTTAATACTCATTCAGGGGTTTGGTACTTCATGTGTACCGGTTTGTGCTGAAGTGCACATGACTAATTTTTATTTTTACATTTCGCATTCAGCTCATCAGTGCGTCAGCAGTTTATGTTGAACTGCTAACACCATCAAACGGTTCAATATAAACCGCTGAGCAGTTGTGAAGTATTTGCTATTTGTAAATCATTTATTTGCACTCAAGTTCCATGTCAATCCTGATGTGCCGAAAGAGCAAAGCAAATCGACGACATACTGGCCGCCAACAGATTGTAGTCATTCAGGGGCGTTGCTGACCATAGAAGCCAGATCTGCAGATTTGTCTGTAAATCTGCAGATTTCGTACATAGTGCTGCAGACATTTTTTGTTGTGCAGACTTTTGAAAATCGAGTTTTTCGCAGACTTTCGTCAAAATTTCCAGACTTTTGAAATAGTCGCGACCTTTTTTTTTGCTCGTCAAGTTAGTTTAGCGTAACTTTCAAGAGAAATTTTGGCCAGCAAAGCATATTTGTAAACTGCAGATTTTTTTTCGGATATACACTAAGGTCTCTTTTTGTACGGGGGTTACGTACCGTGTTTAAAAATCCGTGTAAAATAAAACCGTGTTAATTGCGGAAACCGTGCAAAAAAAACGCGTTGAAAATTTGACTTAATAATCCCAAAAAATCGTAGATTTCATTATTTATTTGTATTGTTTTTGATAAAATGTAACTGTTTTTTTCTCACAATAAAAACGGAAACCTAAAAACCAGCCTGAGGTAACGAGAATCTACTCTAGTCGATGATATCAATGAAGACGTTGTCGTGTAATTTATGACAGGGATTGAAGATCTGAAGACTGATTAATCATTTTATAGAACGACAGTCAATGATCTCGTGAATTGTTGAGTGAATGATTTTAGTTAACTTTCAAACTTTAAATTAGCTCTCATAATCGTTTTCTTACAGACAACCTGTTACCTTTTTTTAAATTTTTTCTCAAAAAACAAATGACAGTGCTTTCATATTTAAACTCTCATCAGAAACCGTGTTAATTCCGGAATCCGTGTAAAAAAATGCCGTTTATAAAAAAACCGTGCAAAAAGAAACCGTGTAAAAAGAGACCTTAGTGTACAGACTTTTGCAACCCTGTCTGAAGATATTTGACATTTTTACCAGGCATATCTGTTGCTGACGCACTGATAGGTTTGACGAACTTGAAATGTAGTCAGTTGATGTTTGTATTTTCCGATTTGAATTGAGACTGGAAAATTTATGCGATTTGAATTTGAGACTGGAGTTCAAAACAGCTGCTTTTAGAGAAGTCTATGAACAATAGTTTCCATTAGTACTCAATCGTATCTTAGATCATCTCGAATTATGATTTCCATATCTACTCAAGTCTTTTTTATGCGGCGTGCAAGAAAAAATCGCATAACGTTCAAAATTCGCATACAAAACACATTACTTTGAAAATAACTTTTTTCGGGTTTTTTTTTTTAACGATATCAAACTAACTAGAGATTATAAGAGGAGAAAGAATATGAAATCATAGAGCCATAGTACTCAAGGAAGAGCAAGGATGTGAAGAATAAAGTGCGGAAAAGTGAGACGTGACAAGGGTCATTTAAGTAAGCAGAAGGCTTCTCGTATCTAAACTTTTACCTTTTACCGGTTCGGACAGTAAATGGCAAACGACCTTTGCCTTTACTTTCTGACATATCAGAGACTCGGATAACTCGTATCGCTAAGATGCCTAAGTTCGACTCCTCTGGTAGAAGGTAAAAGTTTAGATACGAGAAGCCTTCTGCTTACTTAAATGACCCTTGTCACGTCTCACTTTTCCGCACTTTATTCTTCACATCCTTGCTCTTCCTTGAGTACTATGGCTCTATGATTTCATATTCTTTCTCCTCTTATAATCTCTAGTTAGTTTGATATCGTTAAAAAAAAAAAAAAAAAAAAAAAAAAAAAAAAAACCGAAAAAAGTAAAAAATACTGACTGACCAGAAGTCATAAATAAAAAAGTAAAAATTTGAAAATAACAGATCGGCTGAAAAGTTCGTATCGTTTCTATGAGAGGGCGCCACTAGAATAAAATCCATACCATTTTCAGTTAGTACCAACCTTCAAAAGATACGTGTATAAATTTGACAGCTGTCTGATTATTAGTTTGTGAGATATTGCATTTTGAGTGAAGCTACTTTTGTTATTGTGGAAAAAATGGAAAAAAAGAAATTTCGTGTGTTTATGAAACACTCCTTTTTGATGAAAAAAAGTGCCGCCGATACCAAAAAATGGCTTGATGAGTGTTATCCAGACTCTGCACCGGGCGAAGCAACAATTCGTAAGTGGTTTGCAAAATTTCGTACTGGTCATATGAGCACCGAAGACGATGAACGCAGTGGACGTCCAAAAGAGGCTGTTACCGATGAAATCGTGAAAAAATCCACAAAATGATTTTCAATGACCGTAAAGTGAAGTTGATCGAGATAGCTGACACCCTAAAGATATCAAAGGAACGTGTTGGACATATTATTCACGAATATTTGGATATGAGAAAGCTTTGTGCAAAATGGGTGCCGCGTGAGCTCACAATCGATCAAAAACAACAACGAAAAACCATGCTGAAATTGAACGAATTGGGCTTCGAATTGCTCCCTCATCCACCGTATTCTCCAGATTTGGCCCCCAGTGACTTTTTCCTGTTCTCAGACCTCAAGAGAATGCTCGCTGGTAAAAAATTTAGAAGCAATGAAGAGGTAATCGCTGAAACTGAGGCCTATTTTGAGGCAAAGGACAAATCGTACTACAAAAATGGTATCGAAAAGTTGAAAGATCGCTATAATCGCTGTATCGCCTCTGATGGCAATTATGTTGAATAATAAAAACGAATTTTGGCAAAAAATGTGTGTTTCTATTAAACGATACGAACTTTTCAGCCGAACTGTTAAGCATTAAGAGATTGCAAAACGTAGTTGACAGATGTCTTGGAAGCTCATGCAACGTCGAGATCTGGTATGAATTATTTCCAAAATTGGAATATTTTCGAGATTTAAAAATCGAATTTTATATGCCAGATGTCTTAGAAATGCATGCACATCGGGATTTAGTGTTACTTGAAAAAAAATCAGTCGACTTTAAAGTGCCACTTAAAATAATTTTTTTAGAGGTAACACAAGATCTCGCAGTTGCATGCATTTTTAAGAAAAGACAAGGCAAGACGCACAACTTCGAAAACTTAGAAAAAAATTTGCATATGAAACCGCAATATAAAACATGTTTTAATCCACCTAGTGGTGTAATGATGCCTTTCTCATATTACTCATAACATCATAAACCTTACTGTGGAATTCGCAAAAACAACTGTTCATTGAACAAGAATAGGAAAGTTTGTTTGGACTTAATCTAACAAAATCTACAAATCCTGTTAACCCTGTAGTTCTTGAAGCGGAAGTAGTACCCACAACAAATTTAGGAATTTCGTATGAAACTGTAACAATTTTCCTTTGAACCTATAAGTTTGTGAAAATCGATTTGGCCATCTTGAAGAAAACTGAGTGAGATGCTTTTTGCAGTATTTAATCACAATTTACAATTCTTCCTAAACCGGATTCAGATGACCGAAATAGTTGAAGTTGGTTTGTTATAATTGACATCACTACTTCACCGGCACGATATTACTGCATTATCGGTGCATATGTGAAAATTGCATTTAGATCGCGGAGCTTGAAATTCCGACGTCTGTTTGCGAAATAGAACAAAGCACGCATCGTTCGTGTTGTGTTTTCTTCTTTCACGTTGCACGTACCGGTGTTGTACATATTGTCATTCTATATAACGGATTGAAAACTTTGACACTCATCGCCTTGTAATTGCGGAACCGGAAGTCAGAGCCTTTGAGACAATGTGAGCTTAAAAGATTTGTGAAAATCGTTTCAAGTATCGCTGAAAAATCGAAGTGAGTTCGATTTTTGGAGTTTTTCTTCACTACTTTTGGTGCTTCCGGAACAGGAAAAAGGAGGTGCAGTAGTGCGGAATCAAGTTCATATGCCCATTAAAGACTGTATGGACGCAACGTAAAAACTAACTCTATTTCTGCTCAACATTGCTAGAAAAGAACTCGGAACTGGGAAATCATTTTAAAGTCTCAGCATAGTTATCGTTCTGCAATGAATTTCGATACTGATTAAAACGGTTTTATACTAAATCCTCGAAAGACAAAAGGTCGAATGACAAAATATCGAGGGCAAGCCGCTGAGGTTTCCGCCAGCCCGAGTCGGCCGCCGACCCGCCGTCGGAAGCGGTGGCCTCTTGCATACGAACACTCGTTTGCCCGGTTTACTTAAACATAGTTTGTTTGCCTTTTTTTAGGTCCGATCGAGCGGCATCGAGGGTAACATAAAATAATGTCTTTATCTTTTAGGTTCTTGGTGATCCCTAAAGTATCTCAGTAGTCGTTCCTTCCACTAGTTTTTGTTCTTTACGTAAATTGTCCAACATCTCATAGAATCCGACTTTCTCCTAACAAATAATCCGCTATCTATAGAGTCAACCTTCCAAAGGATTAGTGGCTCGAGGCTCTTTAGAACACTTTAGCACAAACTAACAGAAAGGACACTCAAATTAGATTCTTCAATCATTTTAACGGTCATTTCGAATATTCCTTTAGTTGGGACAGTACACGCATATGTCATGATATCGCCACGTTACCCTATCAAAAACATCCTGTCTGTCATCTAGACCGAGTTTATTTTTTTCATTTACCAACAGAGTTGCCATTTATACAGAATTAATTGTAATGTATTGATTCGTATATTTCATGCAGGATACAGATTTTATAGGGTAACAGAGGTATTTTGGCCACTTCATATATTTTGGTCCACCTAACAAACTTTATCGATTTCATCGGATTTTATCGATGTTAAGTAACTCATGTTGCATCAATTTGAAGCTAACCACATTAAGTTACCTATTGCGGAAGGGGTTTTCTAAGATATTACAACATTTGGTGGATATTATTACAAAGTGGGCCAAAATAAAATCAATCCTGAAGTGGGCCAAAATACCTCTGTTACCCTACATATTGCCAAAACTATACATATACATAATTGTGCTACTTCTCATCCTCCAACGCAATACAAAATCGAACCCGTTTTGTTACAATATTTACTTGCTTCTGGTCTACCGCCACTTAATTTCGGATGAAAATGACCAACGCAATAAAAAATAATCTAGATGAGCAACGTTGAGAAAAATAAATGGTTACCTTCCAACATCGCTAAAAAAGTTGAATATATTATCAACGTAATCCGATAATTTATTGTGATGATTCATTTTCAAATATTATGATGAAATCAGGCATCACTACAAGCAGCTGATCGGTGTTGACAAACGAGGGGAAACCAACTAGTGGTGGTGGAACTAGTACATCACGAAAAATTATTTTTATAAGAATTTACTCATACTGCCATGTCTGTTAGTCTGTGACTTTAGTTCAAATTCCACAAATTTATTTCAAATAATGGTTTGCTTCACTCTCCATTTCTCTGAGCTTTTTAATGATTGCCGTGAACATAATCTTTCATCAGATTTTATGATTTGTGGTACAAAAGCCAATGCTTCTATTTTCTTGAATGTCATATAAACATCTTTGTTCTCTATGTACAGTGAGCGAAATCCAGTGCACTGTACTTGTGTGAGATGAAAAAACAATATTTTGGCTGCGAATCCGGAAATACTTTTGAAAAAAAAAACTATTGACCAGCGGAACGAATTGTCTTGCCTCACCTGCCAGTCGACGAATATTTTCACTGGTTTTTGTGAATTCTTCCAAAAGTTCATCGCTTTCAGACAAAGGATCCTTCGGATAAGGACCGATGAATCTCCGGGCTCTTTGATATATGCGCTTCTGTGTCAGTTTCGAGATCATGGTTTGAGCCTGATAAAGTAATAAAAATGGAACATACAGCACGACTAATAATTTGTGTTAATTTGTTATGAATAGAAGGTTTGTTTGTTACATTCAACCTTTCGTCATATTCGACGTTTTGTTATTTCGACTTTTTGTCGTATTCGATCATTTGTCGTATTCGGCCTTTTGTTCTTTCGACCTTTGAGTGTTTCGACCTTTTGTTAATCGACGTTTTGTCATTCGACCTTCTGCCATTTTAGTATATATTCATTAAAACTGATGCAAGCTCACACAATTAGGGGTGGTAGCGTGCCAGTTTAATACCCCATTCTTCGACGAGCAACGTATAACAGCTCTGACCACATCCAAGCGCTAATAGAAAAGATTGTGATTTGATTATCCCATCAGATTTGTGCGATAATTTGGTAAGCCCCATTTTGACAAGCTGTTGATAAATTCCAATTAAATAACATCGAATAACGAGCAAGCGTACCGTGAATGTTACTTCCAAAGGACGAACGGTACGTCAGGTCGGTGGGTGGAGTTGCGTGTGTAAATGAGCTGGTTAACCACACGCACATTTGCCTGTGTGTAGTTTCGTCAACCGCGTCGATCCAGCACCATGTGTTTGGTTGACGCGGCGGCTCCAAGTGTAAACGAGCGCGGTGCGGATGGGGATTTAGTCCTCAAGTGATTTACTCTTTTAATGGTGGAATAAATCAGTTCCGCCGAGCTGAACGATGTTTGTCAAGGCTCGTAAATTTTCTCACCTGTTGTTGCCGTTGGTTTGGAAGGGGGGAGCGGAAAACCCGTGGCACGTGGTTCGAAAACATGGGCATGGGAAACAAATTATTATTTATTGCTCTGGAATCAGCTTTACGAAGTGGGCGCGTTTTAGTGCCCGACACAGTTTGCGTTTCTGTTTGAAGAAGGCGAAAAGTTTGCTCGGGTTGCTGTCAATCTTCTGGATCCCTCCGAGGATTAGGTAGAACGAGGGTCCGGGAGGTAATGAACCCAATTTGGAGTTGTTATCAACTTTTTGCAAACGATATTGAACTACATTATTTTTTGCTGTCAAGAAAAATGGAAATACTGGAAGCGGAAGCGTTGATAAAATCAACTATGATTTGTTGTGTATTTTACAAATGCTTTGTTCTTTTTTTTGATAAATTCTCGGTAACTTTCGCAAAGAAAAACTGAAACTCGAAGCTTTCCAAAAATCTGTTCTGATTTTGAAAAGTTATAATGTCCAATGATCGCATAGAAAAATAAAACAAATACGAGGTATTGAGATGTTGCCGATTTTTCATCTACAAGTTCTCTACTTAGTCGGCGCAATAACATTCTAATTAGATCTATTGCATCGCATGTAGCAATCCTTCATGCTACGTAGTACAATCTGTTTATACATACGCGAAAACATTAAATTGTCCCTTCAAACGGAGCTGCGACTCATCCTTGCGGACCTCGGTTCATTAGCAGAATTACTCAGCATTGCATAGAAGAGAGCAAAACCAACAAGATGGTGTAAGACTTGTCAGAAAATCTTTTCGAGTTTCCCAGTTGAAAAGCTGAAAAGACGGCTTGTCTCGGAACGATCACCGGTCAACTCCCTCTGAAAGTGAAAAAATTGAACCTTTCGGTGTGAAAAGTAAAAAAAACACATACAAGAATACAGCAATGGAACTCCTTACGGGGGAAAAAACTTTTCCCACATATGATTTCCCTCGGTTTCGCCACAGTTGGCGCCGCTTCGGTTTGGCGTGCGAGCGGAGAAGGAGCTTTAAATTATTTTATTATTTCAACACCTGTTGCATTGTTGAAAATATATTTTCCGGCCAGAGCGTCCCAGTTGAGGTCTCGGATTCAACTCCATTCGGCGCACACACAAACACACATGTATGGGCTGCCTGCACGGAGAAATCACTGTTTCTACATCTGAGGAATTTACTACGTACCGGGAGAACGGTTTACCGAACCCAGGCCATACAGCGAGCGTAGATTGAAAGTGTGCGCAGGTGGGAAAATGGGCTGCCCCGTCCCGCGAGGCAATGGAAAAACGGTATAATCATCACACCGATAGCGAAACGGAAATGGGTTTTTCCACCATCAGCAGGGAAGCAGTGGTATGCGAGAACTAAATGTATATTTATTTATGGATCTCAAGGCTTTGTTTCCGACTTGTCTAGTGTTCGGCGAGAAGAGACTTAAAATGACATAAAATTTAATACACACGCGACTCTGTGATGTCGTTGTTGTTGTTGCTGCTGCTGATGCTCATACCCACGGAGGCACTGGCAGAGGATGAAACGACTTTGGTGTGCAAATATGAGATTTATGCGGACGCACTTACCTGGTCGTTGTGTAAAGTGTTAGTGTTTTAAGTGTAAGTAAACATAAATTATGCGCTATGGCTAAACACTTACGGGCAAGTGTACGAAACAGATGAATAGTAGCGGAAATGGGTTTTTGAAATTTATGTGGTGATGGAAAATTGTTCCAAAGAGACATTTGTGTTAACATCGTTTACTGAGATGTATTACGTTTTCACAAGCATTCAGCATAACGGGAAAAGTTCGGCAAATCCCATAAGCATTGCTTAATGTTGGATGGAACTGGAAAACTCTTTTTTGATAGGTATTTGTCGTTAGCTACTTTATTATATCTAGATTAACACAAAGCTATGTAAAGTTTTAGTACTCTTTTATTAGAAGATGTTCAAGATAGAATATAATTGTTTCATCATCAACCAAAGGACAGCCCTTATGTTTCGTCAAAGCATGGTCGTACAAGAGCTTTGCACGCTTTTTGGCCACGAAATGTTTTGCACTGTTTGATTGCCGTTTCACCAACTGGTCACGAAAGACCACAATACTTCAAAATTGTACTTTTTACAAATAATAGTACGCATATCAAACTTCACACTTCAAACATGAGCGATTGCGTCATACAGCTTCTGGTCGTTTGCATTGAAGGAAAAGAAAACGAAAAGTGGAAAACGATGGGGAGCATTATACAAGATCAGCCGTTCTAATGGCTCTAATTGGTTATCTAAAGAACTCTTAAAATTATTTTCTTTGCAAATCGAAGGTAAAAATCATAAGTTTAATGCAGTGCGGCAAAGTATGAACACAACAGAGAGAATAAATATCCAAATCGACAGTTTTAATGATAGTGGTAGTGTTATAATCCGCAATTACGGTCAAATCATTTAGTTCCAAACCATTTTCAGTGTTTCTACATAGAATCAAGCAAAGAGTTAGTTGGATTTCCTCATATACATTAATTTGATTTTATAGAATCGATTTTCAATTAGAATAAGTGTCGTCACTAATCCATACGACGCCCAACTTCATGAGTGCCACAACTCGGTGCGGAACGTTTGCGCTGTAGGGAAGGGTACACAAGCATGTGGCAGATTTACTTTGTGCGCCGTTCGCCAAACGAGAGGCAACCGATTTGCTCGCAATTTTGCTCATGGAAATAATCGTCAACTATGTTGAAAGTTAGAGGAATTGTAACCTTTGGTTCTTTTCATAATCCAAAGCATTCTACAAAGATCTAATGAGATTTTGCGTGAATCGAATTATTTATTAGTAGAACAATGTACCAAAATAAATTTGCGTTTGAAAAGTTATCTACCCCTTGTCGACACCAGTCCTACGTCAAATTCGCGGTTATGTCTCTAACATTACCTACTACAAGTTTTTCTCTATACGGCGACTCTGAAAACAGCTGCTCAAACTCGTTCGATTTGTTTGTGGATGTCATCATTTCTTGGAAACCAATCATCGGAAATTATATTCTGTATCGAAGTGGCGAAATTGCCATTTCTTAAACCCATTTTAATTGTTAATAACTTTTTTAAATAACAATTCTCAGTGGCGTGTACCCTCGGGATTAATTATTTTCTTGCAATTTTCGAATTTTTTTTTGATTTTTGAAACTTGTTTGTGGGAACGTGTCCGTAACGCACCTCAACACCTTGTGGCGCAGCTTACGATCGCTGGTTTCAGTATTGCCGCTGACTCAAAAACATTGATGAACGAATGGTCGAAGGGACAAACGACAAAATGCATCAAATGGTCGAATACGACAAAAGGTCGAAATAATAAAACGTCGAATGTAACGGAAGGTCGAATGCAACAAATAGTCGGACAACCATAAGGTCGAATACGATGGAAGGTATACTACAACAAAAAGTCGAATACAATTGAAGAGTATTGCATTCAGAATATATAAATATATATATATATATATATATATATATATATATATATATATATATATATATATATATATATATATATATATATATATATATATATATATATATGTATATATATATATATATATATATATATATATATATATATATATATATATACATATATATATATATATATATATATATATATATATATATATATATATATATATATATATATATATATATATATATATATATATATATATATATATAAATATATAATATAAATATATATAAATAGTATATATTTATATATATATATATTTTGCTGCATAGCAAAATATATAGGGGGGGTTTGAACCCCCCCCCCCCATGAAGATTTTTTTTTTAAATTAAGTTTCATGAACAATGGAGTACTTATTATATTAAAGTGCAAATAACTTGACAATTCAGCCTGTCAGAATTCGTTTTACATTGTCAATATAGTGGATGAGGTGCCTTTTCGCCTTTTGGACACCCCCCTCTCCCCTTGAAACCCCACCCCCATGGATGATTCCTGCGCACGGGCCTGGTTTAACCAAATCACTCTGCAGGGTTCAACATGGCGTAAGAGTTAAAAAAACGTGCTTTGTCCACCTAGCAGGAGATAATACACTTTTTTCCTTATTTTATATACATGAAAAATAGGTATAGAATTCGCTCAAACTTTAGACAAATTTTTCGAGGCCCGGAGGGCCGAATGTCATACACCAATCGATTCAGCTCGACGACTCGTATGTGTGTTGTCAACAAAGAGGTCGACATCTCAGAGATGGTTGGACCAATTTTGATCAAACTAGTCGCAAATGAAAGGTCTCTCCGTCACCTGGAACGCTATTGAATGGTTTTGAGATCGGATGTTTACTTTTTGAGTTATACGAAGTTTTATGGCAAAATTTTCAGTTTTTTGACAATATTTGTCACAATTGACCTTGAAAACAAATTATGTTTTTGGACTTAGATTCCGCACGGTAATAGTTATCCAACAAGCCATAGATTGTCAAAATTCGTCCATTTTTAACGGAGATGTCGGTATTTTTGTGTAAGCGACTTTTTTCCCTATTCCAGCAGTAGGAGTTTTGAGCGCTGTATGACAAAGCAATGCTTGGGAGCAACTTGAAACACTGTTTTTATACTGTTACATACAATTGTTTCTAAGTACCAAAAAGACTATGTACAGCATCCTTTTTCATGACAATTTGCCTCGGACCGGTTTTAGCACGGTTCGTTTTTAGCAACATAATTGTTCGAATATGACACATGTAAAATAGATGATGGCAGCATTTTAGATTTGAAAGCAATTCCATAATTATATTGATTCGAACTACTTACAGCAATAAATGCTGGAAGAACATGACTTCCATATGCCATACGACTCAGTTCGTCGACATCAACAAATGCGTGTGTGACAAATAAGTTCACTCAATTTTCTCGGAGATGGCTAAACCGTTTTCTACAAACTCAGATTCATATGAAAAGTAGTATACTCCCAAACAAGGTTCCTGAATTACGTTTGGATCCGACTTCTGATTGCGGAACCACAGGATGATATGTGAAACGAAATTAAAATAATGCAATTAATTTTTCTCGTAGATGGCTGAACCGATCTAAGATTCAAACGAAATCTAAGAATCATCTATGATCCACATGAGAGGTCTTAAAATCCTATAAAACATTTTACTTTTTAGTCAGATCCGACTTCTGGTTTAGGAGATACAGGGTGATTAGTATAAAAATGTCCATTTCATATGAATTAATCAAGTTTATCGGGTTTGCAGATTTGGATAGTCGATTACCAAATAAATTTATTTCAGTTTAATCGGTATTCGTTTTTGGATTCGGAATGTACTCCCAAATTTTAATTCGCACTACAATTTCTCAAAGATGTCTACACTGTTTTTCAAACATTTTGAATAAAATGTAAACTATTCAGCTCCTGGGGTGGATTTAACTGATTTCGGCTACACCGATTTTAGAATTCTGGTTCCAGTATCGAATCGTTCCTCAAAGCTCAATCATTTTCTCAAAAAGACAAAATCGAGCTTTAAAAACAAAAAATCAAATTAAAGGACTTAAGGTACCATACAAAATTGGTGAATTTGATCCGATTCTGGAATTACAGAATGATGAGTTTTTGAAATTGATACCGATATAGAAGATGTAAATTGTTTGGCGTATTAATTTATGGCCCTTCGAATCATTTTGGGTTATGCTAGTTTCTGGATACCGGCTCTGGAAGTACTATAAATAATGAATGTTCAATCGATTGTCACACGTTAAGATTGAAATTCGATACGATTTGCAGTTTCGACATTACAGGGTAATAAGTGATTGAAATCTCAATTTGCCGTTTAAAACGGCGATAATTAAAATAATGTCATGAGAACTAAAACACCTAAGAATATCCATGGAAAAAACACATGCGGATTGATAAAAAAAGGTATCATCTCACTGCTAGGTGGATTAATCACGTTTTTTATCAATCCGCATGTGCTTTTGCATGAATATTCTTCGGTGTTTTAGTTCTCATGACATTATTTCAATGAGCGTCGTTTTCGGCGGCAGTTTGAAATTTTAATCACTTATTACCCTGTAATGTCGAAACTGCAAATCGTATCGAATTTGGATTAAAACGTGTAACAATTGAACGTTAAGTAAGTTCAACTTTAGAGTTTTTCATCATTATTTACATTACTTCCAGAGCCAGTATTCGGGAACCAGCATAAGCCAAAACGATTTGTATGGCCATAAATTAATATGACGAACAAATTGCAATAATTTTGAGTCCAACTATGAATCTTTTTTGGATTGTCATCTTCTAAATCAGTTGGAATTTTAAAAACTCATCACCCTGTAACTCCAGGATCGGAGTTCAGAATTGGATAAAATATATTAATTTTCTACGCGACTAAAAATCTTTTAATTTTATTTATAGTTTTTGAAATTCGATTTGGCCTTGTGTCGGTTGAGTCATCTCCGAAAAAAATTGAGTGAAATTATTTGTCTCACACGCATTTGCTGATCTCCTCGAACTAATTCGAATGGTATATGGGTGTTATGTTTTTACAGCATTTGTTGCTGTATGTAGCTTAAAACAATATAATTATGGAATTGCTTTCAACTCGAAAATTCTCCCATCATCTGGTTTACATATGTCATATTCGAACGATTATGTTGCCAAAAACGAACCGTGCTAAAATCGTTCCGAGGTAAAAATTATGAAAAAGGATGTTGTACACAGTCTTTTTGGTACTTAGAAACAATTGTATGTAACAGTATAAAAAATCGTGTTTCACGTTGCTCCTAAGCATTGCTTTGTCATACAGCGCTCAAAACTCCTACTGCTGGAATAGGGTGAAAATCGCTTACACAAAAATATCGATATCTCCGTTAAAAATGAACGGATTTCAACAATCTATGGCTTTTTTGGATAGCTTTTACCATGCGGAATCTAAATCTGGAAACATTTTCTGTTTTCATGGTTAAATGTGACAGATACTGTAAAAAAACTGAAAATTTTAGTATAAAACTTCGTATTACTCAAAAAGTAAACATCCGATCTCAAAACCATTCAATAGCGTTCCAGGTGACGGAGAGACCTTTCATTTGCGAATAGTTTGATCAAAATTGGTCCAGCCATATCTGAGATCTCGACCTGTTAGTTGACAACACTTACAGACACACACACACACACACACACACACATACACACACACGGACATTTGCTCAGTGCGTCGAGTTGAATCGATTGGTATATGACATTCGGTCCTCCGGGCCTCGGAAAATTTTTCTAAAGTTTGAGCGAATTCTATACCTATTTTTTATATATATAAAAATGACAAAAGCAGCAAAAAACATTTCTGAGATGTTCACTCTGCATATTTTTTTTTAAAGATATTTTTATTCAGGCCTATTTGCGTACAAGCTTTACGTGGCCGAATTAGCCGATTTTTTAAATAAAGAATTTTTTGAAGTGGATCTCATTGTCACTCTTTTTCTAGGAGGAGAAGAGCTTCCATTTCCCTCCTGCGAGGGTTGAGGGGCACTTTGTTCGTGGCTCGTCTCATCATCCATTGCCTCATCGGTTGTATTGTTGTTGGTGTCCGTCTTCCTTTCGTTTTCCTTGTTGTTCGTAGTCTTGAGCTCGTTGCTAGTTGCTTAAGATGCGCCTTGTGTACATTGGTTGCTGGTTGGTTTGATGGTGAAACAGGAGTACTGCGCTCACTAGTTTCCATTGTTGAACGGTTGACCTTGTCTTTGGTTGAAGATGTCCTTTTCGCAGTTTCGGTGCAAGGTTTACCGTAGTGTGCAGGTTGTTCACAAAACTGGCATGTAACCAGCTGATTTTCATAGGTAATCAACGTTTTACACGGACGTGTCCCACCTTGACCACAAATGATGTAAGATGGAATTGCCTTACGTAGTTGCAAACGCACAACTCGCACGCCATTCCGGATGCCGGGAAAAAAATTTTGCTATACTTCCTTTTCGATGGAAAGGATTTCACCGTACTGCGACATATTCTCCCGAACGAACACGCATACTTCTATGGCATTGTCCACCATGTGCACAGAGATTTTGTATTTAATGTTGTCACACTCAACGCTGTGCACCTCGTTGTTAACCGAAGCGAATGCAATTGCATCGCTTTCGCGTTTAAACATAATGTATACACAGTTAGACGCCTTGTTGAATTGAATCTCACGTACATAATTAGCGTCTAGATGCATTCGTTCTTTAAGTAAGATTTCAATTTCATTTGCTGCTGGTCTAACTTTGCAACGCTTGAAATCTATATAAATTGAATTCGGTCTTGCTGGCGAAGTTTCAGGCTTTGTTAAATCGTATTTGACCATTCCGTACACTCTATTGTTCACTGGCGTATTGTCTTTGTTTCTGTTGTCTCGACCGTAAACGATTTTCGACTGTGTCGGGTGAGATGCGAGCACGAACTGACTCTGCATATTCATCAAGTTCATATTCATCATCAATGGCGTCATCCGAGAGTTTTTATCAACAATGCTGTTTAATTGCAAAAGGTTTTGAAATTTTTTTTCTTAATTTTGTATGGTTATTTTATGCTACTCAAAATTTGATCACAAATTAGAATATTTATAAATACATGAAGCAATAATTATCATTATAACTGTCATTACTGCATGAAAAATTCGTGCTCAAGTTCTACTCGTTTTTCCACAAGAAGAATTTTTAAAATATATATCTCACTAATATAGTACGTATTCACATAAAAAAGACTTCTTTTCGTAATGCTTTTCTTAGATAATGAACATCGAAATTTGTGAAAAATATGCTATATTTTAGGCAAATCTTCTGTTGAGAAAAAAATGCAGCAAAGCAAGATTTCTTAAGTTATCCTTGTTGAAAGATTTTTACGCTCTATAAATTGATACTGACTATCGATAGTTTGATCCGTCGACCATAACATCGTCTTGTATCATCGAACCAGCATCAGTCATAAATTTTATTATTTTACTGCCGCCAACCAACGACAGAGGTAGTAGGGAAAGGGCTGTAAAACATTTCCTATTAGTGATGTCTACCAACTACGGCAACATGATGCTAAGGGAACAGCACACATAGTCTCCTGCGGGACTGGAGTTCTGGTCTCATCACGTTTTCGTCCGAATCCCGTTGCTCCGGCAGTCACTGGCCAATGTTTGGGTGTAATTTTTTGATACAATTTACTTCCTTCCACCTTTCCTAGCAAGGAGCCACGTGGGAAATGGAGGTACTTGTTTGCAGGGTAGAATCGACATAAAGTGTAAATAATTTTCGTCATCAATGATATTAAGGATCGGTGTTCGATTTCTTGACTGCGAGAGCCTTGAGGGGACGGCTGATTCAACTGCCAAGTACACCGTTCCTGCCGATGCGGTTAAAAATGGCCACTAACTGCCCTTCACCAACGGTTCCCAATGGATCGCAACATTTACTAGCATATCGGATGGCAGGACCAATGGAAACTGGAAACCATAAAGTTGCCGGTTGAGATGCTGATGGTCGTGTCCGGTCAAAAGACGACTGCTTGCGACAATCATGAAACCGATATCGGAACCCCATTCCGCAACATACCAGTCGATAGCAGCCCGGAAACTGAAGTGTGTTTTCTGCCGTTTTCGATATATGTTAGATCAATTCTCGATGGTTTCCCCCCTCAATTACGATATGAGTCGGCCACAGTCATCGATGTGCTTGAACATAATGGATGGGACTGCCGGGAAGGCCGCCGCACTGTAGCAACCTGGCTCACGGTGCTGGCTAGATACTAAAAGGGTAACCAAGAAGACGGTGGTTTTCCTCGTATCCATAAATTTTTATTTCAATTTGCTTCTTTCGGTTACCTCTTGGCTGCTCGGAAGATTCATGATGCAACCGAACCAAGAACAGTCGTGACACGTATTGTACGGTAATGGGATGTCGTAAAATACACTGACTGTTCGTTTGGTAACTAATTCAGTTTCCTGTCGCATCGATTCAATGGAATTATTCCGTACGAAATGATTCTAGTTTTGGGCCCATTGAGATAGAATCAAAAATGATTTATCTGCTTTGAGTCAGATAACCTCTTTATTAGACCTAAAGATCATAGAACAAAGTTATACTTGAGTAACAAGTGTATGTAGGTATGAAACGGATAGATTTCTGAAACTGTAAATATTATAGTTTGTCACTGTCTGTTTAGTGGTTTATATTTATGTATACCATTCGACTCGGTTCATCGAGAATCAAAAATCGTTTCTAATGGGCTGATACTGAATGTAGTTTAGGGTTTCAGGTCGGCTGAAAAAAATCCTTTTGACACTCACACCAAAGAGAGAAAAATCCAAAACAATATGCGTGAAAATTCTTCGATTTGTAGGAAACGACGATTGGTAAAAAGCAAAGTCTTGGAATTACGTTCCTTAAATATGATCAGTATCTTACGGGGAAAACAGATTGGAAAACTGAAATGCGAATGCAATAATGTAATGAGAACCGCGATAATTACATTCCTTTTGTGGAATTTGGTTTTTATGTTTCAATAGACTTCGCAACCGATTCATAGCGTACAGAATCATTGCATGGCTAGTAATACTACAATAGACACTAAGAGCAAATTCAGTAGCTGCAAAATTCATATGGGTGGTCTATAATATAACTGAAACTGAAACCAACGTATCCCCAGCTAGCTGTTTCAGTTTTATTTATTCGATCAGTTCTACTGTAAGATTTAAATCCGGTATACGATGCCTTTCTATTTTTTTCTATAATTGAAACACAAATAAAACGCTGCTGGGGCTGCCAGTTTACTTGTAAGACACTGGCTTGTAAGACCAGCACTCTATGCATAGAACCACCAACCCGGGCAATTGATGATTGACTGAAATTCTTTGGCACCAATTCAATCAGAAAATCCGGAAGTAGCAGCCCAAAGAGTTAGAAGTTGAGCTCACATCGATTTCAAAAACTACCAAAGAATTTTTTTTCGATTCAACATCCGATTCCGAAATTGTGAATTGTTGAGCACGATTGGTTTGGGAATTGGGTTTTGATTCTATAAATATTTATGAAAAATTAAACATTGATTTAGTGGAATGAACAGTATGGCTCAAAACAAAAACTCTTTAATTACACTATTTAATCTCCTCACAACAATACAAATTTTGTGTGGAATACAATCGGCTCTTCGGCAGAGAATCTGTGGTAAACGAATTTATTTTTGTTCTGACAGTCAGGCAGCTTTAAAAGCACTCAGTTCGAATGATTCACGGTCGAATCTAGTGATCGCTTGGCTAACTCAAATTAAAGACCTTAGCATTTCAAATGCTGTCTACTTCTTATGTGCACTCGGTCGATCATTCTGGTATTACTGGAAATGAATGGGCTGATGAGAAGCCACGGCAAGGCACAAAACTCCAAATAGTAAGGAAAACGTGCCACTTGAGCCAATTAGTTGTGATTCCTGATTCCTGATGACTCAAAACAAAATCTCTTTAATTCAACTATTTAATCTCCTCACCATTGACCTTTGAACAATCGCTCGAAAGTAAAAACAACGTCCATCCTTGCGAAGCAAAAAGTAACAATAGAATGTTATTCGATCTTTGCGACCAGAAATTTTCAGCTACGATATGTTTGGTTTACCTTTTCGGAAAAGTGGGATTAAAAGCTTACATATTTGATTGCTAGTAACAAAAAATCAATTTAAATACTTACAATATACAATCGGCGATTTCACCCATTTGTTATTCGGCGAAATGAACCATTAGTAAAAACGACATTAGACAAAACGGCTTGCATCTCACATTTGGAAGGTTGCACATTCAAGTCATTTCTTAGGCGATTCTTTTTTTGATAATTTTCATATTTCGCAGTTTTCGTTCTCTATCTTCCCCCTCGGTGTTGGTAGTGATAAAAAAAAATAATGAAGAATAAAAATTTGATTTCTCAGTTCGCTTTCACATCTCATCCAAGTCAGTCGATAAAACAAAACCGCTTACGTTCGGGACGGAAGAAACCAAGTACAGTATTGTGTAGTAATCAATAGAACGATCTCGAAATGAGTGAACCAAACGAACAAAAACTACCGCCGATACGAAAGAAATCAATTATTGTTGACTTCAGGCAGTGCAAAATTCGACCTTCGACACGAGAACTCGAAGGTTGGTTTAAGGAGCAAATGCATCTTGACATTAAACGTGTGCATTTACTTCAACGCAATTAGACAAATAATGTTGTTTACATCCAGTTTTATAAAGAGTTGGATGCAATTCAATTCGCAAAAGACACTAAGAATGTGCAATATGTGGAGCACGAAAACATTAAGTACAACATTCCAGTATATATGGAAGATAATGCTATAGAAGTGCGTGTGCATGATCTTCCCTCAAGCGTCACCGATTCATATATTCGCAAAACTATGTCCCAATACGGAGAGATTCTCTCTATCGAAAAAGAAAAGTGAAAGAATTTTTTTACCCGGTATTCTAAATGGCGTATGTTTGTTACGCATGCGCTTGAAGGGGGCTGACAAGAATCCCGTGCAAATCACTTGTTACCTATGACAATCAGAAGGCCACATGTCAATATTGCCAAAAAGCTGAAACAACAGCGAATTGATTTTTTCTTTTTTATATTGGTGTCAAACAGAAGTGGTTGGAATCGATTACTTAGAATTATTGACTGTATTTTTCATTTAAATAGTCAATATTGCCAAAATAGTCAATATTGCCAAATAGCTGAAACAACAGCGAATTGATTTTTTCTTTTTTATATTGGTGTCAAACAGAAGTGGTTGGAATCGATTACTTAGAATTATTGACTGTATTTTTCATTTAAATAGGAAATGGGATTTAAAATGTTATGAAAATACATTGCTATTTGAAAGCACACATTTTCTCTCTGATTATTTCCGTTTATTCTAGAGACTTATCATCGTCACTTCTTTTATTGATAGTCATTGGTAGCTGTTCTGATTTAAGCATTTCCGATAATATTTCCGCCGGTCTCACCTCTCTGGATAAAAACCGAGCATGAGATAAGTAGTAAATAATGGCGGCCACGTGTGAACAGCAACTAACAGTTCTATTGCCAATAGCGCATTCACAGCAACGGCACTGGATTCCCAAATATCCAGTCGAATTTGGAGTGTACTCGATATAGCACTTTTAAGCTTTAAAAAATGAGATACAACTTATTACGGGCCCGAATAGCTTTTTTGTGATCTGTGTGTCTTAATTAGGTCATCTCGTGATAAAGCTTTAAATCCAAAATTGCTTAGCAGAACATCTTTCATAAAAGCTTCTATTCCAGAGCTACTATTCCGATACTTGTTGCTCTCGTTTCAATCCAAAGATTGATGATATTACCTTATTAGAACTTCCCGTTCACAATTTGAAATTAACCAGTAAAAACCTGGAGGCGTTTCTCTGAGAGTGAATAAGCACTTACTGAGTTGATTGGTACATGAGACGTCATTATGTATTCTCATAGATTTTCTGGAAAGTACGGACCTTTCTACACAATATACCCAAAAATTAAAGAAATCGAATCAGTTGAATGGTCGAGAAATGCATCACTTGAAATTATGCAAAACGTTATAACTCGAAAACGAAAAAAAAAAACGCATCGCATCTGTTGTTGTTTCAAATTTTAGAATAAATATAAAAATATATAGCGCACTCGGTCTACAAACCATGAAAACCATTATAAAGATATTCGATTGACGTTTTCAAACAAAAAATTCCAACTTTATCTTTATCATACATTTTTCCAGAAAACATCGATAGCTAAAGACTGTCCCAGAAAGTATGGACGCAACTAAAAACCGCTGCCATTTCGCAATGGTTCAGAATCTGTAAATTTTTATGGCTGCATCCTGTTGTTTACACTCTTCTCTAACCACTTGTGCAGTTCATTAGTTTGTTTCGAAATGCGTGGAATTTCAGCAGAACAACGTCGAAAAATTGTGTACAAATGGTGCACATAACGCGGACTGTCACTGAGAAAGATAGCAAAAATTGAAGAAGTATGTGAAAAAGCCGTGCGAAATGTAATTAGGAAGTTCGGTGAGGATAACACCTTTGAGAATAAACCGTTAACGAGTCGAAAAAAAGGTCCTGCTAACCCTCAGTTGGATAAACGTACACTGAAGGCGTTCGAGCAAAAGAAGGGGGTTTCAGTTCAGGATGTGGCCAAAAAAGTGGGCACATCGAAGTCAAATGTTCTTTGTGCTGAAGAACGTCTGAATCATCGAACCTATACGAAGCAGAAACAACCAAAACGTAGTCCGAAACAAGAAGCATCGATCAGGCCGAGGGTTCGAAAGCTGTACAATACGATTCTTGCTGGAAATTTGAACTGAATAATCATGGACAACGAAACCTACGTGAAACTCGATCACAAATCCTTGACGGAACCACAATATTATACGCTGCGAGAAGGGTAAGTGTTAAACCAATCCGATGCATCGATTGAAGTCGAAAAATTTGGTAAGAAAGCTATGGTCTGGCAAGCAAGTTTACAAAGTCGACTTCTACCCATGATTCGAAGCCACAAGGATCCTGTTGTCTTCTGGCCAGATCTTGCTTCTTGCTACTACTCGAAATCAACGGTAGAATGGTATACGACCAAAAATGTCACTTTCGTCCCAAAAGACATGAATCCACCAAATTGCCCACAACTTCGACCAATTGAGGAAATTTGGGCAATAACGATGGCACATCTTAGGAAACATGTCTCGGCAGCAGAAACCATTCAACAGTTCAAAAAAGATTGAAAAAAGTGTCAAAACTTGTCGCCAATTTACGGAATTTAATGAGGAACGTTCGCAAGAAGGTGCGCCAGCTAGTCTACAATGGCTAAGTAGCAAATGTTGAGAATAATATTCTGTTGTTGTAGTTTCATTTATTAATTTATAGTTATGAAATTCATCTGACAATAAAATGGTCTTAATGAATATGTATCAGTCAAGTCATAAAATTTTAGAACGTAGTATTTTCTGCGAAAATTTGTGAGTTGGTTCACCAAAATCGAAAAGATGTTCAACAGTACCAAACGTCCTCAAACAAGATGTTATCGGTTCGTAATACCCGAACGTCGTTCGATGAAATCTCGGCCGCTGTAAACTGGTTAAGCGCAGCGATCGTTGTGAAGCACGGAAATCAAGTAGAGACAGAATCTTCGAAGAATCGATATCACCGGTAATCAGTTTTGCCACGAAAACTGCTTGCTGAATTTTTCTGCGTCTTTCTAATGAGTCGAGTCCGATCAGTCGACAACGATCGGGATACTCCCACCGTACGCGTTCAATCCGTAAGTTCCAAACCAGCTGATACGGATTCCAAATTAGGCTAGCATTTTCCAGTAAAGGACAAACCAAGGAGCAATATAACGCTTTCAAGTAATGCGGATCTTTGATCGATCTTCGCAATGAAACCTAATTGCCGTGTTGCCTTTGAAATTATAGATGAACGATGTAGATTGAAGGTAAGCTTAGCATCTAACAAAACACCAAGATCATTAACATGATCAACTCTCTGGAGTTTTTGTCCATCAATTTCATAGTCGAATCGAATTGGATTCAATATTCGGTGGAACGTTATGACCTGGCATTTTGCAATGCTGACAATAAGCCAGTTTCTATGACACCAGGCGACGAATGTATCAAGAAGATTTTGAAGCCGGATGCAGTCGTCGATAGAACGAACTTCAAGATACAATTTCAAATCATCGGCATATACTAATCTGCAACCAACACCGAGCAGCAAAACAGCATCATTGAAGAACAGCAAAAACAAAAGTTGTCCCATATTACTGCCTTGAGGAACTCCAGATAGATTTGAAAACGGAGATGATACACAGGAGCCTACACGGAACGACCGAAATTAGCTCTGCGCCTAATTCGTATTACTGTTTTTGAATTAGTTGATTCTAACAACAAAATTTCCAAAATAACTATAAAATTAGTTAAAATGTAGAATTTACTGTGCTGAAAAAAACTCTTATTTTTAGAGAATGTGTTTAGTTGGCGAATATTCTGGACACAAACCAGCAATATTTCAATCCAACACGAAATTCTCATTGACAACTAATTTCGTTATTAAAATCAGAAACTTTGATTCTATTTATCTATCACCGTCATTACTGAAGGACAGCAGTGTCAAAGCAAAACAATCCATTAAAAAGCTAAAAGGGACAGTCTTGTTGAAACTGCTCGCAAATTGTTTAGATGTTTTTCGCATGTGTTACGATATATCCCTATATAATTTTCTAAACCGATATGTAAAAATGACGTAAACTGTTAGTGGAAAGTGTATTTATTCAGAATTTGTGCGCACTTGAAGCGATTGTGCGTAATAATGTTTTTACGCGGAACAGTGATGTGAATTTCGAATGTTTCACTCTAATTGTGATGAAGGTTTTTTGTATCTTCAAACCTTCCGAGCTGCGCCGTCCGGTGTACTATTTGTATTCGGTTTTTGTTTTCCGAGTGCTCAAAGTTTTCAGTGAGAATGAAGAAACAGTGATTTAGAAGAAAAAAAATTCAAAAAGATGTTTACGTTTCGTTTATGTCTTTTTCTCCAACACAACATCGTATTTATACCTGCCAATATAGAAAAGACAACCGCGTCTGAGTTTTTTTCGGCAGTAGTGTGCCATCTAGTGGCTAGTAGTCATTAAGGTGTTACCGTTTCGGTGACAGGGCGCCATATAGCTGCAGATTGCAGAAGCCAATTCAACCATTCATATTGGTTGAAAACAACATTATATTTCTTTAATTCAACTAAAAAATTAGTTGACTGGATATGAAGTGTGCCTTAGCTAAGAAATGACAGTACGTTTAATTTGTGAATTCAACTAAAAAAATAGTCATTTCAACAAATATTTTATTATTATTAAGGGAATGAGAATAGAAAATCTAAATCAGCAAAAGTAAGATTTTTTTAGTTGTCTCAAAAAATAACTAACTAAAATCAGCAAATCAACTAAATTTTTCGCGAAAATGCTGATTTCGGTCGTTCCGTGTAGCTTTATTCGCAAAACTCTACCACATAAGTAAGAGCAAAGCCATTCAATAAACTTTTGTGTTGCACCCAGCCGCTAAATCTTGCACAAAAGTATATACTGCATCAACTTGTACTAGTCTAATATTATCAGTATATCGAATAAAATTTGAATATATAACACTTGTGAATTATTTACAACGAAATCAAAGTGCGTCCATACTTTCCGGGACAGTCTTTACAACGCGACATGAACCAAGAAACATTAGATTACAAAGTACTTCAGTTAATCGACTGAACTACAGAAGCACATATCAGCATGGTGCATATAAATTGCTTACCAAGTGCAAATTATACTGCGGAGCCTGGAAAATTCTGTACGAGTGGAATATAGCGTGAATTTTCGAGCAGAATTTATATCAATTTCTTATATTAACGATTATGAATACGGCAACATTACCACAACTGAAACTGATATATTTCGACTTCATCTTGCAATTAGAAGCAGAAAGGTAAATAAAAATAGAACTAACTATGCGTGAGTTTTTCGTAACCGGCTTGTTGAACGAGTTTTAGAAGAATTTCGCAATAACTATAATTGTTTTTAGCTTCAAAGATTTGTACGCTGATTGTTCTTTTGTGTAATTGCCTAGTACTGAATAAGGAAAAGTCCACCTCTAGAGCAATTTTCTACTGCAACACTCGATGCACGTGTCAGAATTATTTATGTTTAATTATTTTGTATGCATTTTTATGCCCTAGACAATTTCTCTTTGGGGAGCAAGCCATAAAATGCTGTTTCCCGCGAGCTCTTCATAGCGTACTACTATCCAACCGAAACCTTTCTTGTGTGCACCATTTTGGATTACGTGACCAATAGAAAAACCAGCACCCGGCAACTAGTTGCTCGTGAGGAGCACTCGACTCTGTGGCGAGAGTCGTAGAATATGAAAAAAACAGCGTGAATTTGAAATTTATTTTATGATTGCAATGCTCTACTCGTGCTTACATTCTTGAGTTTTTCTGATTATGATTTTCAGTAATTCAGGCAGGAAAACAGTACCACAATCGCAACGAAAGGATTAAATCTGCTGGTTGCAGATCTACAACTTCAGCTAGCCACGTGCCAACCGCTTCGAACTACCGAAGTTTCAACGTTGTAGAATCAATTATTTTCGTCAAATTCGTACGCGCAGAAAATGAAATTTTAGTTGCTTTTCGGATTGGCCGGGAGAATGCAACTGACGTCAGCCAGCATTTTCCCCATCGCAAAAGAATCAACAGGATCTCGTGCATATCTTATCGCATGCCTGAATTTAATCCACCATAACACACCGAAACATGGTTCTGTCTTCTCCATTCGCAGATCTAAAACTTCTGGAGACCGCCGGTCTGCGTTCTTCCAGCTTCGTACACATAAACACGTACATTGGCTCATTAATAATGAGTCCGGTCGCAACCATGATAAAGAAATAAAAAGAATAACTTCCAGCACGATGGAAAAAAAAATTCGTCCAAAAGTGGGTGGCTGGGCACCCGCCGAAAAACAAAAAAAAAAACAAAGAATCAGCATAAACATTTCACGGAAGAGTGAACCCCAAGATGAAGCTAGGAGAAAATAAACTAACTTGCATTTGGTTGCGCTGCCATTCTACTACCGTTGCCCGCTGCTGCTGTTGCTCATTAATAAAAGAACACAGTGTGTGTATACATTCGTGTATGGTGTGGAGTGCCATTCCAGTGGAAGCTAGAATTTCCCAACTTGCTTCGTGGTGTCCCCGTGCAGCCGAAAAGCGAAAGGGTTTCCAACTGGTGTTGTCCGTGCACGGAAAACTGAGCGGCGAAAAAAGAGTTCAAGAATGTTCTAAATTATGGAGAAAACATTTTGTTCGCTTCATTTATTTACACTGAGAAGTGAATTCAAAGTCGTACAACCCAAATTGATGGTGGTTAGAAGGCGACTGCAGCAGCCAGGACGAGCTGGTTTCTTGCCCGAAAAGTTTTATGAGTACTGCAACTGCTTCACTTCCGGTTCCATCGCGTGCCTTCTGGCTCCGGAGCACGTTCTCGGTTATGGAAAACCATCCGACTTGTTACGACTCGACCCGGCTGCTGTCTTGCTCGGAGAGGGAGGAAGAAAGCACAAAGAGTACTCGCACTTCCGTACTATGCAGTTGTGGAAACGGTAAACGTTTTACGATCACTTTGCCGAATTCAAGTGTCCATTCCTTAAACAACCAAGTGTTGTAAGACATCTGCTCAATTGGTTGTTTTAGCGAGTGAAAACTTGTGATAGATGGATTCATATCTAAATAGATTTGAATAGACTTTATAAACTTGGTAATGTTACTGTAGGACGGTTGTTTTAACTTTCCTACTAGTACTACAACTGCTAAGCTGCCGCCCTAGCCAGAGTTCACCTGCTGCCTTTCATAACTAGACCGATAATTTTCGCTTAATGGAAACGAGTGCTAATATTTTTATTTATTAATTAGTCTTATTTATCGACCTACGGTACGCGGGCAGCATTTTCGAGAGTCACCGTTCTTTGTCGCACTTTGTTGTTGCCTGAGGAAGTTCTCGGGAAAAGTCGACACCACCCTGATCGCCTACCCCCATTGTGATGGAAATATAAACTTCATTGAATGGTGGTGAAAATAATTGCCACAACGCGTTTTCGCCGTCACAATTTTGTCGCAGGCTGCTGAGCTCGCCGGCGAAGCGAAAGGTGGGTTTTAATAAATGTGACAGGCAATAAATAAATATTTTAAGCACACTCCAGTTCCCGTGCCGAACTCGGTGGCCCGGTGTTGAGCTTTTTCCGAGGTGATTGCAACGTTTTGACTGGCTTTGCCGTCCCTTTATGCTTAAGGCGTTGCCTGTTCTTTTGCAAACTGGCGGAGAAAAATCTATCGATACTTTCTGTTGAATAAAGTCTTTTTTTAACGCTTAATTTATGAGTCGGAAGTTCATTAAAAATGTTATTAGAAATGATGCCTTTGCTTCTAAGTACCCGAATAATGTTTGAGATCGTTATTGAATTGATTTCTGGTAATTGATTTCGATATAATAAACCTGGCATTTTTGTATACAGTTTAGGATTGCATCATAATTTCTAGCTCTTAATATTTGCATTGATGAATGTGAGACGGTAGCATTAAATCGAAGAGCATGTCAAGTAGATTAAGTGTTATAGTTGGAAACGGAACATATTTGTATTTATTTGCGTATGCGGTTAACGTATCACAAATTGATCAAATAAGAATGTGTGTTAATTGGCGAAAAATCAATTCCTGCTGAATTATGGAAAATGTTCGCCCATGCCATCATTTCAATGAATTAAAATCGTTTGACGTGGGTCTTATATTTTCCTATTTAGTGGAGCTCTGGCGTGTTGGAAAGGTTAATGTCTTGGGGCTCTGCCTGAACCATGTGCATCTATGGCCTTTTTTCGATATGGCAAGAAGCCAAAACTAGCCAAAATACTAGTTCGTGAATGGAGGTTTTTGTGTACTACAGAACAGTTGTTTCAATTGATGAAAAACAATGGACGTTTCACTAGGTATTCACGTAAATTACTTTCTTGGTTTATGTTCCGGGTATCGATTCAAACTTCAGGAACAAACGACTTGTCACACGAGATGTTACTTAGCACTCTACGTCAGCTTCATATTTGAAAATCTCTTGTATCCGTGTAATATTCGTGTTTAAAGACTGTCCCAGAAAGTATGGAAGCACTTTGATTTCGCTGTAAATAATTCACAAGTGTTAGATATTCAAATTTTATTCGATATACTGATAATATTAGACTACAACAACAGAATATTATTTTCAACATTTGCTACTTAGCCATTGTAGACTAGCTGGCGCACCTTCTTGCGAACGTTCCTCATTAAATTCCATACAGACTTCTTGGCGACAAGTTTTGAAACTTTTTCCCAATCTTTCTCGAACTGTTGAATGGTTTCGGGTGCCGAGACATGTTTCCTAAGATGTGCCTTCGTTAACGCCCAAAATTCCTCAATTGGTCGAAGTTGTGGGCAATTTGGTGGATTCATGTCTTTTGGGACGAAAGTGACACTATTGGTAGTATACCATTCTACCGTTAATTTCGAGTAGTGGCAAGAAGCAAGATTTCGCCAGAAGACAACAGGATCCTTGTGGCTTCGAATCATGAGTAGAAGTCGTTTTTGTAAACATTCCTTGATGTATATTTCGCTGTTCATTGAAGCAGTGGTGATGAAGGGTTTCGAAATCTTACCGCAGCTACAAATTGCTTGCCAGACCATAGCTTGCATACGAAATTTTTCGACTTCAATCGATGTCTCGGACTGGTTTAACACTTGCCCTTCTCGCACCTTATAATATTGTGGTCCCAGTAACGATTTGTAATCAAGTTTCACGTAGGTTTCGTCGTCCATGATTATGCAGTTCAAATTTCCAGCAAGAATCGTATTGTACAGCTTTCGAACCCTCGGCCTGATCGATGCTTCGGACTACGTTTTGGTTGTTTCTGCTTCTTATAGGTTCAAAGATTCAAACGTTATTTAACACGAAGAACATTTGACTTCGATGTGCCTAATTTTTTGGCCACATCCCGAACTGAAACCTCCTTCTTTTGCACGAACGCCTTCAGTATACGTTTAGCCAATTTTGAACTCGATCGGCAATGTTTTTGTCCAAAAAATTCTATATCCGGAATATGAAAATATATGGGTTTGATTCCTTGCCGGAATATATTGGCATTAACTTGCAACATAAAGAGAATTTGATTTGCGTTTTGGAAAGTCTACGAAACTCTACAAGGTGGGAGGCGTGGTGTACATGATTTATTAACGCTCCCTTCGGATTTTTCCTTCATGATGACCCAGTACTTCTCAATTGGCTGTAGTTCCGGTGCATTCTGGGGATTTAAGCCCTTCGGCACGAAGTTGACCTCATTAGCATTGTACTACTATAAAGCATCTTTCGAGTAATGACACGAGGTTAAATCCGCCCAGAAATGCGTAGGACCTAATCTCAAAAAATCGAATCTCGTTCCCTGAAAGAACTGAACTTTCCATCATATTTTTCGAGCATTCAGAAGCACAAAAAAGTGATCGTCCTGAAAAGGACGAGATTTTCAACTCCTCGTTACGGATGGCCAGCTACAGATAGCGAGGGATGATTTTCGTTTTCTTGTTGTCACGGGCAGCGTTGCCGGCTAATTCCAACACATCGGCAGCCAAGTACTCCATCACTGCCGCCAGATAGACCGGTGCACAGGCACCCTCGGCGATGGATTCTGCCTCCAACTGGGAACTGCAGACCAGCACGGTTTGAGCGGGACTTTGCCTTGCCCTTAACTGTTCCTCCTGTGTGCGTGTTTCTGCGTACAAATTCCACAAGATGCTGTTAACAACTAGACAGCCAATGCAGTATTACTGGCTGCCGTTCTACTAACTCTCTCTTTTATATCGTCTCCCTGTTTCCCGTTCTGCGAAGAGGAATGGAATTTTGGAAAAGGGGCGGTCCTTACACCGCTGCCAGTAGCAGGTATAAAATGAAATTGCTTTAAGTTTACCCAGTTCTGATACGCCTGGAAAGTGGAATGCGCAAATCAAGCGGAAACCTTTGTTCTAACGATTTTTGTTTTCGGCGAATACTAAAGAATTTAAGACAAATATACATATTGATCTGTATACGTGGCAACTCTGTTTCGCACGGCATATTTGTATACTAATATAAAGATGTGTTCAACATCATCACTTCCACTTTCGCATTGCCATTCGTAATTGAATGTGTTAGTGACGGTGCAAATTATTTAAACTTGTTTCGGCAACAGTTGCTCAGAAAATGGTAGGAAAGCGACAAAATTCAACTAGTTCTTTAGGATGATCTTTAGCACTTAAATTCTTTTCCTGTTCGCAGAACGGGAAACAGTGAGACGACAGGTCTTCGATGTTGCTCTCGTGTGTCTGGTTTCGGGTACAGTTGCTCAGCAAATGGTAGGAAAAACAAACCACTCAACTTTTATATGGATGCTGTTGTATAGATACAGACATCTCGCGTTCTGATTGGCTGATGCTGTCATAAGTTAAATACTATTGAAAAACTTCAATGTTGTTGCAATACACGTTCAAGTTGAAAATTTTCGATTCTATTGATAGTTAGATTATATAAATCCTTCTACGGATCACTGAGCTATGAGCTTTCAAAATACGAGAAAGGCACACGCGCCTTATGAATTATCCTCTTTGACACTCGTTTATACCAAACATTTCAGAAAAGTTGAATTTTGAACTATTTGAGATTATGTTACACAACTGAAAATTTTATCATAAAATTGTGATCATATTTCCGATGACATGTCGTAAGAATTATGTTGATTCATTAGATACAACAGGAGATATTCACGATCAAAAACTTATGACTCTCTCAGAGGGTAAATTTTGAAAAGGCGCCCCATAGTAAAGTAAGTCGTATTCACGACAAAAAGCCCAAACTAATTAATTTACTGCCATTGAAGCGTTCCTACAGGTTGAACATTTTTCTATGGATACTTGTATATGCATTCCTTGGTTTCGGATGATGAACCTAAGGGTTTGAGATTTTCTAACATTGACATACATTAAGAATATCAAAGTAATAATCGTGTGCACCGCTGCAGGCTGGGTAAAGACCATTGCCTGCCCAAATGTCTAATTTTCCAATGGATTTGCAACAAAGGATACCCGTGTCTTTCGTTGTAAATTTATCATCCAAAAGAAATTTGCAGATTGGGTTACATGCAGGAGGAAACCTATCATTTCAATGATGATGATGGTGTTCATTTGGGTGACGTAGCCTTATTCGTCCGGAAAGACGTGTGTGGAACCTGGAAATCCCCATCCCTTGGCCAGGTTGGACAATAAAGGATAAGAAAAGAATACTTGTAGATTCATTTACGCGCCAAATGGTATTCGGAGTTGGCTACACCCTCTCAACATTCAATGAAACTATTATCACAAAAACCCACTTTGCATACTTTATGTTACAAAACTTATCTAAACTGTCTTTTTTTACCGATTTTATTCTAATGAAAGTGTTGTATGGACGACCATAACAAAATTAGTCAATATTTTTAATGAAAATTTTGATAAATAGAACACCTTGAGTTCCGCACTGCAAAAAATTTTTTTTTTAAATCGGTTTACAAAATATAAGCAACTTTTAATATTTAAACGATTTTTCCTCATGATTCTAGTAACAACTTTTCATGGTAATTTAGGGGTTATGCTATGTTTGTGTGTAGGGCACAAAACCGTTTTTACCTTTTTTTCGTTTACGTTTCGTCTTAGACTCGTTAGTTTAGAGCACTTCAAATTTTGCACTGTGGAGCAAAATTAAGTGTTTTGCAAGTAGCATTTACTTTACGTCTGTTTAGCGGTTCAAATTGAACTGCTGAACTTTGCACTAACCAGTTCAATTTGAACTGCTTTACACTGACGAATTTAAACGAAACGAAACCTTAAGCAAAGTAAATTTTTATGGTCCAAACCTGATTTTTTTGAGTGACTTTTTATAACAAACTATACAAGTCTGGGCAATTCTTTGCTCAGAATTTAATTACACTCTAACTGTAAGGATGATTTGCCTAATTTAGAAATAATCTAGAACTTTAATTTGAAGTCATCATGTTCTTGTAAGTTGACAGTCCGCTTCTATTTTTAGCTCGATGCACGGTTGAACATGCCTCCCTTGCTAGCTAGACTTTTGGGACGGAGAGATCGCAGTTCCGGCTGAAATAGTTGACCACTCTTTTCGACGTTTTTGTGTTGGTCGTCGGCTTTTGATTTTACTCGCTTTAGTTTTCCCTGCTGCCGACAAAACGATTTCCAAACTGCTTTGTGGCGTTGGTGACAGTTGATTTGTCCAAATTTAACAATATCACCAACTTGATGTGCGAGTAGGTCGAATTTTGCGATGTGCGAGCAAAATTTTGATCACGCTTTGATAACAATTTTGCATCAGAATTGACAGATCTTCGAAATGAGCGGTATGTAGGTTTGTATCGGTGCACTTTTGAAAAAAAAAACAATGCGTCAAGTTGAAACTACACCCTTTCATGCTGTCAACACTATAACATGAAATATGCATCGATACGATAAATGATGAATGGATACAAGTTCATTTCCATTCGCCGCTACAGTAAGGTGAACTGCGGCTCTGCCGTTTTTCCGACTTTCCATAAGCTACAAATCTTCTCGCCTAAGTTAATTTTCATCCCAAAAAGACCAATCAATTGTTTATCGAATCATCACACGATTCAATTAAATTTCCTCACCATTTGACGGAAGCAGCAGGTGGTTCGAAAAGGATGAGAACATTCCACTCGGATAAGCTCTCTCTCTTTCCTCCACTAGTCCGCATTAAACAATCGTCCACGGGTGTGGGAAACGAGTGTCAGACAAGACATTTCAAAAGCCTTAATTTCCTGCTCCACAGAAATCGAACCAAGCGAAGCGAGGTCCCTGTTAAATACTGCTCATCTGTGTTCCATCCAAGAATTGTTGCGCCACCGCCGTCGTCGTGCTGCCAATGCCGTGGCTGTCTTCCGAGATTAGCCGAGCCAACCGGTATTCCACTCGTACTGAAAACTTCGCCTTGCTGCGATTACCCTCGCGAATAAATTCATAAACTGCGTTTAAAGATTATAAGCCTCATTTTCATTCCCTGCGCGTACTCCTGCTCCTACACTGTCTGATGGTGCCATTCTTCCTTCAATCTGGAAGAACGGTATTGTTTATTCAAATAATAATACAATAAAGCGACATTAAATGAAACGCGGCTGAGAACAAGATGGAGATACCTAGGAACCGATCCGAGAGTGAGAAGAGTAAAAAACTTTTCCGATACACAAAAGCCAGAGGAAAACTTTCGCTTCGAAGACTTTGTCTCCATGCTGTCTTCCTCATTCGTGAGGTACTTTCGTAAACGCATCTCGGAAAACACGTGGGATTCAAAACGTTACAGGATATCTTTAGCCACTAAAGGAAACGCTACCGGCGGTAGTAGTGGAAGCGACTTTGCCTCGAACAAAAGTTGCTCAAAAAGTTATTCAAATGAAAAACAAATTGATTATTGTGTTTTTCTTCGTTTCACCCGCTGCTTGATGGGATGAGATGGCACCAGTGCCGAGTGCGAGTTCATTTCGTTTTATGAAAATGACTCCGAAAGCCTCAGGATTCATTGAAATAGAACAAGTTAGAGGGATGAGGGCAACTGTAAAACGGAACCAGATCTCGTGTTTCCGAAAACACCATCGTAAGTAACGAAAGAAAGCAGCCACTGAACCACGGGGTGGCAGAGTGGCAGCGGTAGCAATAACAACGAAAAGAACAAAAACCCAACCCCATCTTCCATCATCGGCAACGGAAAATCATCTTCATTAAACTGAAATATTTCCCCGTGATGGAGTAGTTGGCGCTTGGGATGGGGATTTTTCTTCCTTGAGCTTACTTCTCGACTTCCATGAAAGCTTTTTCTCTTTGTGATTTCTTGGATCTCTCCTGTTTCCTAGCTATAGCTATCGCAAACGAATTCGTTCAACGGGAAAGTTGTTGCCCATTGTTGTGTAATGTTAGAAGAGTAATAAGTTTCTGTCGTTTTATCTGCAAATTTGGGAATTATTGCTGGTTTTGTGCGAGATTTGTTGAACTCGATTTTCCTTTTGTGGCATTTTTGTTTACTGTTGAAGTAGCGACATCGCTGCCTGTTGTACAAGATGAATATGTATATTTCAATAGATGGAGAAACTAATCGAAATTTCTAATCGCTTATCTTACGGGAGCATAGATTTTGTGAAGATTATGACTGGACGAGTGGAAATAACGTATCGGACTTACGATTCCTTGGAATTTAAAGAATGGTACGAAGCATATTCAATAAGTAAGAGCCGTTTTTTCGTAAAACATTGAATTAAGCAGATGTTATTTCTTATAAATCTACTTCACTTTGTCACAAAATCACATTGTCGCGACTGAGGGAAATTCATCAGCCAGTGCACTAATCGTCAATCAGCGATTACAGATTTTTATACTTCAGAGAAACAGTTTCATTGGTTTGCATACTGGACCTATCACTCCTATCTTTGTCATGAATAATAGGTAAGATTTTAGAAATCACACCATAATTGTCTAATCTTTCCTTCACTCATTACAGTAGGTCCTTAAATTAGTCCTAATTCTTAATGAATTTCAGCAATTGAAGATCCTCTTGTACGCAAAAATCTTAACACAAGCTTGACATCCAGATTATCGTGAACATTGTTTATTGTACGCACAGATAGGCAAATGACTTGATGTGACATCAAGACATCGCCCGAAACTGCTCAACAAGTAGCATCTACTGATACTCATTTAAAGAAATATCAGTGAACGGCCCATGTATTTTAAATATGAATCGTATAAAGGCTTCTCATATCTTTTTTTCATTACTGTCTTGAAAGGGAGAATCAAAATAGCAAGCAGCTCGTTTTTTAAATCATTCGCTGTGTTATTAAACATAGGTCTAAAGATTCAAACAATGCGATTATAAATGTTGTAATAACCAAAAACATAAATTAAAAACGGTTCTGAGTGATAAATACTACGTTTTATACTAGCCATTCGTTTGATAACATAGTGTATTTGAGTGTTCTGGTGTATACCGCTGACAATTTCTAATATAGGGGAGACTGGGGCGAAAATGACCGTTATTGTCTTGCGCAAAAAATAGGGCGAAAAAAATTTTTTTTTCATTCTGATTCTCGGGCCTAACAAAGAGAACATTAATTATTTACTTCGAAAAATTTTGTGACATTGAAAAACACTGGGATCTGTTACGTCATATACAACATTACATCTCCCGAAACGGAAATGTTCGCCAATACCCTTCCAAATTTTATTGTCATTGTTAGCTTTTCAATGAGCCTAAGTTCATTGAAATTTGTTGAGTCATCTTTGTGGCAGAATCATCTAGAGATATTTTTTAGAAATATAAGTAATTTGAGAAAGGCATCACTACTAGGTGGATTAAAACAGGCTTTCAACTTCAGCTGCCAATTTGAAAGAAAAACAAAAAGCGAAGGAGTATTCGCTTTTGCCTTTCTCTAAAGAAACATAATAGAATGGCTACAATATTGGACTTTCGAATTGAGCCTTGGAGACCCATAGTGTTGAATACCATTCGACTCAGCTCTACGAGATCAGAATAATAAATATCTGCAAACTTAGGCTTGTTTGAAAGCGACTATTGAGCAATTCCATGCGGAATCGGCTGACTGTTGGCATGACCTTCTTCGATTTGCATGAAACTTTGCATGTGTATTCGTTATAGCAAATGAAGTATTTTTTACTGGTCTAGAGATTTTTTTCGCCCAAGACTTATTTATGAAAAGAGCGTATGCTGCTATCTGTAACCTCTACAAAAATATGTCTAAGAAAACATATCAAGAATTAAAAAAAAAAATTGAGTTTCGTTGTGATATCAGAAGTCTTAAAGCAATTGATGTGCAAGTTTTCATTTCCAAAATAAAGTTTCTAAAACAACGAATGAATATAAAAAGGCCATTTTTATATCGAATTAACTCGCGAACCTCTGTAAATTTAGAACAAAATACAACACTGATTCGGAATGACATTTCTTCGCAACCTCGCACCGTAAGGGACCGTGTGATGCGATCGGTGGAACATTGAAACGAATGGAAACAAGAGCTAGCTTGGCAAGAGAACATGACCATCCAATAAAGATGCGAAAGCTTTATACGATGGGACTTCTAAAAGAAATCAAGATAATTTTACAGCAATCTCTTTTTGATTTGGTGCTGGAAAATGGAAAGATATTTATCAACAAAAATGATTCAAGGTACACAAACATATCATTATTTTATTCCAGTAACAAAAAATAAGATTGCTGCGAAATTATTTTCAACAGATACAGGAATGAGTTATCATATTTTATAATCTGCAAAAAAAGCTTAATGGTTAGTTAAAGTTAAAGTCTATTATTAGTAAGATATTCAAAACGTGAAAACTGTAAAGAGTATTGGTGCCGATGGAGAATAATGAAGTTGGTTTGCAAAACGACAATTGCCTTATTATTTTTCGCAAATTATATCTTCAATATTGTACTTTGCAACTTGAATACAGTCCGCCTTGGTAGCTTGGAAAATAATATTTCATTGCTAAGATACATTTATTCCTATAAAAACATCGTTATCGAAAATTGTTTAAAAGCTTTTCCTTGGGATACTTTTTTATTTATCATCTCTTCAACTTTCTACAACATTCATTAGTTTTCTTGTAATTTGAAGTTTTTGTGATATAAAATTTAAAAAAATCGTGCGGTAAAAACACTGAGATTTTTTAAAAATAAAATTTAATTTTCGATTTCACGAAAAATCGGAAGATTTTTTTCCAGTGTGTATTTGTTTTAGAAAGTTCAATTGATTGCCTACAATTTTTTCTTAGGCATACTTTTTGTAAAAGCTATAGATTTCTGATAATAATTGTTTGAAAATAATGTGGCTAAAAATACGTATGACCTTTCCATAAATTAGTCTTGAGTCACACATGTAAAATCTCATGCATATCCAAAGGGGTCGTGCCATAATTTTGCCGTTTCTGTCTAATTTGGCGTGGAATTGCTCTATTGTGCCATTAATCAAATACAAAGATCAAATGGCTGTCACTTTCGGTTCCGGATACAGAAAAAATTTTTCATGAGAAAAAGAACGGTTAGTCGGTTGTGTCACTTATACGATTGTACAGGGTTGCACAAAGGAACCTGACACATTGTGTTCTTCTGTTACAAGGTACAAAACAAGGAAGGGAGAAAACGCACAAGGCATCAACAAGTAGAAGAATGAAGGTTTATTTTCATCTGGTAGTTTTCCATCATGGAACACCGAAATGTCGCTCAACGTGTTTTTATTTCATACCTTTAATTTATTCTAATAGACTCTACGATTTCAATCAATTTTGAGTGTTTCGTACGTTATTGCATCGTCTCTTATATGACGATATAAAATTTTCAAAACTCATACAAAAGAAAATAATGAAATTTACAGAGGACTAAAATCAAAATTAAAAGGGATTCTCCACAACCTGTTATGGATTCGTCTCGGCATAGTAACGACAACTTTGCTTGTTTATCGCGCCGTCCAAAAGGAAGTGAGTTTCGTCGTTCATCCTTATGTCTAGAGGCTTAGAGAAATCTCATCACTGCCTAGAATTTCGAGTATCCTGTTCGCGAACGATAAACGAACTCCATAATCCACCGGATTCTACTGATGGGTGAAGACGATCTTATATAGATGAAACGATAAATTTTCCTTGAACAGCGGCATTTTCGGCTTTAATTTAAAATGTTTCTTAAACTCACGAATAGTTATAACATACAACTGATTCTTCAAAACAGAGTTATAAATAAAAACGCGATGAGCGACACTCCAGTGCTCCATGATGGAAAACTACTAGAAGAAAATAAACCTCCGGTGTAACCGGAGAACGAAATGTGTCGGGTTCCTTTGCGCAACCCTGTACAATGGTTTTCTAGAAGATGACTTCACAAATTTTGATACAGTTATGGTTATTTGAAAGCTACAATGACAAATATTTCCGGTTCGGGTTATGTAATCTCTTATATATGATTTCTTGGAGATGCCTGGATCGTTTTCGAAGGAATCAGACAGGTTTGAAAGCTACTATAAGGATATTCTTATAAATGTTTTAACGAAACTATTTAAATGGTAAGATAAAGGCATTATCACATCACTAGGTGGATAAAGATGTTTTTTTTTTCGTTCCGTTTAAAGGAAGACCACTATGCGAATTGACAATTTAACTGGAGCCCGTAGAGCGGAGAATCATTCAGAGAATTCAAGCATTTGAATTTCATCTGTATAAGATTTTCGGTTCGGGAATTACAGGGTGATGAGTGAAAAAACTTCAATTTATAGAGTAAGTATATAAGCAGAGCTGCTTTATTTAACTATCAACTAGTAACTTTGCACGATGAAGATTGGAAAGCTTATGTCACTGGACTGCTTGGTAGCTCTACAAATCACCATATATTGAGTGTCTGAGAGCCCATCCGTCTCTAAATAAATTCTCTTGATATTACACTCACCAGGACGCTCATTTATTGCCGATGCGATTTATATTATCTTCATTTCTTCTGTCACTGCTTGATTACGATGGGACTAAATATTAACCAAACAACATTGAATTATATTCATTTACACCAATAAACTCCGAAGTCCGATGACTTTTTTCAAAGAACAATGAACTTTAGGAATTTATATTTATGTTAGTACTCTCATTGAATTTTTTCACTTCAACAGGGAATAGGAGAATGAGAGAGAAAACAAAAAAAGTCGTCTGTTCTTGACTGAGTATACTTCTACTTAGTCACAGAACTATCGAGTATCTCATTTGACAGACTCTTTCACCGTACTGATTACAGTTGACGATGATTTTAGTCAGTCTATAAAGGTCATTTGACATGGCTGACAATTTGCAACTCTGTTTACAAGTAAAAATGTTAAGTGAAGTTAATTTCGGGAAACTAGTTAGTGAAGTTTTTTTAATTAATGGGCCGTATTTGTTGATAGCCAAAGAATCAGGCTTCGATTATTGTTTCCGGAAGTCCTGGAAATTGTAGTCTTTCAAAGATTACTGAACCGTTTTTCACAATCTTTGACTCAAATGAGAGGTTGATTTTTATTCGGAATTATAGGGAGATGGGTGTTCAAAATTTAAAACTGTTTTTGTAAATGATGGTGCTTAAAACGAACAGCTTCTTTGAACTTTTAATCACAGCTATCTCTAGATCTCTTTAGTTATGTCTTGTTTGGTCTGGTTTCGGGTATAAGTCAGGTTCGAACTCAAAAGTTTGGTCTGGTTTCGAGTATTCGAATCAGAATATTCAAATTTTTTTGGTTTTGTGTTGGACGCGGAAGAAGATTTTCAATTTTTATCGGGTACGAGTAAAAGATTTTTGTCTTCGATCGAATACGGGTCGAGTTAAGGAAATTGTTTGTTTTGGTTTCTCTAGTGCAAATCCAGCATAGTATCGTTGAAAGTGTTTGTTTGTGGAAACTACTCGTGATCAGTTTCAGTTTTTTCTAATGAAAACGACAATAAAGATGTATTAACTTGTTTTCACCAAACGTCGAGGTAAAGAACAGTGGAATATCATTACACAACTAGGCGGAATCATAAATCAAATAAACATAGATTTCCCAGTATAATAGTAATGTAGTTGAGCAACCCGTGACACCAAAAGCACCGTCTGGTGGAGAATGGGTGCGTAAATGCTTCTAAAATGCATGCAAAAAGTTGCCTGCGCATTTAACACAACCACAGTAGCATAAATCAAATAAACATAGATTTCCGACTGTACGGTGACACTAACAGCACCTCTAGTGAGAAACGGGTGTACTTTTTTCCATTAGCTACTGTGGTTTTGTTAAATGCGCAGGCAACTTTATGCATGCATTTTAGAAGCATTTACGCACCCATTCTCCACCAGACGGTGCTTTTGCTGTCACGGGTTGCTCAACTACATTAGTATTACACTGGGAAATCTATGTTTATTTGATTTATGACAGTAGCTAATGGAAAAAAGTACACCCGTTTGTCACTAGAGGTGCTGTTAGTGTCACCGACGACGTGTCACCGTACTGTGAAAAATCTATGTTTATTTGATTTATGGCGGAATGAAACAATTTTTTGATCGAATTACCAGGTTAACAAATCAAAAGATTACAACAGGGCTAATATTTGACGTGAATTGCCAAGTAGGGAGAAAACTGGAAAACGGGCTCCAGATTCTTCCAGTAGGTGATCAGTAGGCCAGTTACGTAGTTACCTGTCAGTTGCTCGTCGCGTCTTATTTGTGCACTGAATGAGAATATGTTGAAAGTATTTACAACTAAAATTGAAGTTAAAATTGGAAAACAACGAATGTTGAACTTAAAACAAAAACTATTAGTAAGTTCACTTTGAGTGAAGTGTACAGTGCCTAAGAATATCAAAAATCCAATCCGATTTGATTCGAACGTTACTAAAGCAGCACGATTGCGATGAATTCAGAAATATTTTTAAAAATTCAATGGATATTTTTTATTCTGTTTTATTGGTGCTGCACCGGCAGAGGCCACAACAAGGTAAGCACAGATAGAGCTTTACTGTTGGATAACTTATATGGTAGTCAGACATTTTACGATGTACACCATTTGCAACGTTCAGTAACTTGACTCGTTCGGTAAAATTCGTTTCGTGCTGGCTCTGCATCGAGTCGTGCGATGCTCCATGCTGTTTTCCGCAAATTGATTATTCTAGAAAATGGCATGCTGTAAATAGCAGTGCCGCCAGAAACATTGTAAATTAAAAAAAATTACGTTCATATAACAAATCAAACGAAATTCGATTGGCATCATCAAATCCAGTTTGACGTAATATTTTTGAAGTTTTCATTTTTCCTAGCATCGAAACGTTTGCGATACATGCACCATTGGCATCCCGTTCCAGGTAAGGTAAGCTTACACCGAACAAATTTCTGTTTACCTTGGATCATTGCATTCATCCCGTATGTTCCTTCCAGAGTCGTTCAGGTTCTGCTAAAACTTTCCGATACCATGCCATAAAATGCAGCTCGTTTTGGCCTTTATATGCAGTTCCCATACGGAGATGCGGTGCTGTGGCTTCGACTATTGAACGGAACCGGTGGCGGTTGGGGATTTTATTTTTCCCACACCATCGACCTTCATTTTGTGGTTTCAGACAAGAGACTTACCGAAGAGAAGCAACTGTCTTTGTTTTTTCTTCGATTTCCGGACCGGACCGTTCGGTCGTACCGTTGCTGTTAGATTTCCAAATGTTAACATGTTTGCCACATGATTAAATTTTAAGCCACTTTTTATTGCGGGAACTAATAGGACCTGTAATTGATTGCCTGCAGTCGGAGAGGTCGAAGAGTGACGAAAACAGGGTTTTATTGTTTATGCTTCCGAATTGAGGTGGGGATAAATGAAGCTCGAGTCTTTCTATTATTTTTGTGTTTTCCGTTTGGGCTTTTTTCTTTGTAGTCTGCTTATAAAATGTTTCCTAGAAAGTCACTGCAAATAAACAGCTAATCTATGAGTTGGGAAGTTGAATGCCGGATAACTTTTAATAGTTTTGCGAATCTTCTATGCAATTGCTCGGTTCTGAATATACTAGAATCCTTGCAGTCATGTTATACTTTTAAAACATAATCCTCGCTAGTGTTTGGAGGAAGATCATGATCTTTTATGACACAAATTTCTCTGTACACTGGGGGTAATGTTTTCATGTTCGATTTTCCAGCTTTATTCAGCTGGAACTTTTGCACCTCATTAGTCATGCTTCAAGATCTTTTACTTTATGTCAAGCTCAACAACGCTTGATGTGAACCCTAGAATGCTTTCGTGACTTTTTCTATACGTAAACGCTTTTTGAGGTGAATTTCTACCCTAGAATTCAAATCTGTCTAAAATTATTAAATTTCAGTGGAATTACAAATAAACGGTACACCTTCATTCCTATAATACTGTTTGAGTTTGGTAAATTTTTCTATGAAATATAAGTCTTTTCAACAAGTCCCTAAATATGTCAAAATTCTCTTTTTAACTTAATTTTACTTAAACTCCAGTACTTCACAATCGATTTAGGAAATTTTATTGGCATTGCAAAGGTTTTAAAATTGTTTTTCTGTTGAATGGTAAATGTTTTCCTAACCAGTAAAAAAGTGTATTTATTGCAATGTATTTGTCAGCAACAGATACAATTATTTATTAATGTCATTAAGTTTAGCTACTGTATATTACTTATACATAAGATCGAATGTTTTCGCTGCAGAGAATGCGAAATCATGTGTTGCAAGCTATTAAACATTGGTGTTGCATGGTATAAAAATTATAACATATTCCAGTATAACGAATGTGTTTTATCTCTCTTATTAGCCTCAAAAAAGTTGGAACGGTAACTTTGAGCTGTCATAGCACAGCTGTTTTTCATCGGATCTCAATAAATTTTACAGTCCCGAATTTTGTACAGTTCGCAGATTATTTTAAGTATGTCATTATTGACAATCGGTTAGGAAAAATCAATGAAAATGTGATTTTTCCCGTTCCAAGTTTTTTTTCACGCACAAAATATGCCCTATCTGCATTTATGCGGCACCAGCATTGTGAATAGAATTTTGAAAACTTCAACTTTCTCGCGTCATAACTTTGTTGTTAGTCAACCGATCTTCGAAATTTGTTCACCATTGGAATGGCACAAGTTTCAGAAATAAAATGCACTAAAACATAAGTAAAATAGAGTTGTCTACCTAAAGTTATAGAGAAAACTGTAAACAGAAGACCATAAAAAAGATGGGATTTTTTACAATGGTCGTAAATATCTCTGAATTCAAAGCGATGACCTATATGTTTTTATACATTATTTGATTGCTAATAAAACCAGTTACAAATAGGGCTAAACTAGCAGTTTTTTTATATTCAAAAACATCTAGAAATAAATGACAAACACTAAAAAATTTCAAATTTTAGTTATTTTTACAAAATGCTTAGAAATAAAAGCGGTGACATACACTTTTTATACACTTATATATTGTTATTAATACTCACGATTATTTATAACAAATTAGACTCAATGCTCTTAAGGAGAATCTAAAAACAAACGGCATAAATACAGAAATTTTCAAAACTTGTTGCCTTTCTCATATAGAAAGGTTATGCAATCACTTTAGGTAGACAACTCTATTTTACGTATGTTTTAGTGCCTTTTCTTTCTGAAACTAGTACCTTTCCAATGGTGAATAAATTTTGAAAATCGGTTGACTATCAACAAAGTTATGACTCGATAAAGTCGGAGCCCTCAATATCCAGTCGCGACGTTGATGCCAAAGGAAACAAAATTAGATAGCAGATAGGGCATTTTTTGCGCCTGAAAAAAACCTGGAACGGGGAAAATCACATTTTCTTTAATTTTTCCTAACCGGTTGTCAATAATAATATACTTAAAATAATCGACGAACTGTACAAAATATTGAGATCTGTTGAAAAACAGCTGACCTATGACAGCTCAAAGTTACCGTTCCAACTTTTTTTCGGGCTTGATATTTGGAGTGTTAGTGAAACCAAAAATATAGAAAACGCTTCACTCGTATATGCCATTACTCTATAATATTTATTGTTTTTGGCTATCCTGGTTTCCGGATTCCGATTCCGCAGGAACCGGAAATAGAGATCATATTTTTCCAAATGGATCTCACTCATTTTTCTCGGCGATGTTCGGACAGATTTTCACAAACTTAAATTCAAATGAAAGGTGTTTTGGTACCATACGGAATACCTAAAATTCATTCGGATCCAACTTACGGTTCTGGAACTATATGATAAAGTGTGTTAAAACTTATACCATAACTAACGCTCGTATATTTTTTTTTGACTAAAAACAGTACATTCGGCGTAAAAATCAAAAAAGTACAGGACATCGACTTGGAAAAACAGTACATTTTACAGTACGCATTTTTTCTGAAAATATTGAATTAAAAACAAAAGCAAATAAATTTGATCAGCAGAACACAGAAAAACAGATTGAAAAAATGACGTATATTGCATATCGTAACACAGATTGAAATCTGTGTTTCACTTGCAGGGTAGCTTAATTTGCAAAACGATTTCCCTGGATAGGAGCTAGCTACGGGTTCAAGTCCCGTCTCTGTGGTAGCTTTTTAGCGGTTTTCATCACACAGTTGTATTCGCATATTATTTTTTTAAATAGTGTACCTCGTTAGATAACAAGCAAATGTAAAACTTACTCAGTACGGCTCTACATTTTAACATGACAAGCAAATAATTATCAAATGATACATTTTCAAAATCTCAAAATTTTTTTAATTTCCTTTTTAGGACATTTTCAAGTTCAACAAAAACGAAATATGCACTTTTTTTTTATCATGTTAATTTAATGTTTTTTTTTTGGTTTAGACATATTTCTTATTTTTTAATTATCAACATTTCGTTAAATTGTTGTGACGTACTTTGAAAAAATTGTTGTTTGCATGTCCTTACATTCACATTCGCTACGTGTTGTAACTGTTTTTTCTGATGTTTTCTACTGCCATAATTCGAAATTCGATGCGTTGAAGATTCAAAATTCTGTATTAATTTTTAGTGTAAAAACCTGTTTTATTTCACCTACTGGTGTAATGATGCCTTTCTCATATTACTCATAACATCACAAATATTGCTGTGGAATTCGCAGAAACAACTGTTCATTGAATAGAAATAGGAATGTTTTTAATCACCATTTCTAATTCTTCCGGAACCGGATTCAGATGACCGGAATAGCCGAAGTTGGTTCGTTTGCCAGCAACGAATATGACCTCCAAATTGGAGCAGTTTTGAACGTAGTTAAACCTATAGTTACTATCTCATGCTCTATTTCGATTAAACCAATTAAACGAAATCTAACAAACGAAACGGACCTGCGTTTCTGTTACTTCTGCATATGTAAGTCAAGCTAAACAGCATGAATCAGCAGCATAAAACATGTAGTAGGATTATTATTATTATTATTATTATTATTATTGTTATTATTATTATTATTATTATTATTACTATTAATATTATTATTATTATTATTATTATTATTATTATTATCATTATTATTATTATTATTACTATTATTATTATTATTATTATTATTATTATTATTATTATTATTATTATTATTATTATTATTATTATTATTATTATTGACATCACTACACCACCAGCACTATAAGCTGTGAAAATTGCATTTTTTTTTTCAAATAAATTTCAATTTATTGACACTTCTATTCTTTCGGTCACACTTATCATAAAATAGCTTAAATTTTGATCAATTGCAACACCGTCTTTTACCAATATTATACACTAGTAGCAGACATCCGTAACCGTTTCGTTTTCTTGGTAGCGTGTAGAAATAGAACACAGCACACATCGTTTGTTTTGTGTCTTCTTCTTCCACCATACCACCACGTACCGATGTAGTAATTTATTGTCATTCTATATGGCGATTTGAAAACTTTGACACTCATCACCATGTAACTGCGGAACCGGAGGTCAGATCCGGATGAAATTTCACAGTAGCTTCAAAGATAATATGAGCTTTAATTTATGGGATTTGTACCTGGTTTCGTGAAAAAATACTAATCAAATTGGTAGTTTTACACTTATCACGCTTTAGTTCCGGAACCGGAAGTCGGATCCGGATAAAATGTTCTTTGAATTTTTAGAAAACTATAAGACCTTTCATTTAAATCTTAGTTTGTGGAAATCGGTTGAGCCGTTTCAAAGAAAATTGAGTGCACACTTTTTCTCTAATTTTCACATATCACCATGTAACTCCGGAACCGGAAGTCGGGTCCAAATGAAATTCCATAGCAATCTATGGGACTATAAGACCTTTTACTTGAATTTTAGTTTGCGAAAACCGGTTCAGCTATCTCTGAAAAAAGTGAGTGCATATTTTCTCCACTTTTTGGTCCATATCATCCTATATCTCCGGAACCAAAAGTCAGATCGGGATGAAATTCAATAGCAGGCTATGGGACCATGAAACAAAATACGTAAAAAAAATCTGCTTGCTCAAAACTACTTTGATCGGTAGCTATTAACAGTGGACGGCCATACTAACCGATTCCGGCTATTCATTTGAGTATCGAAGAAAATTATTATGACGAATAACACAGTATTATATATGAAAGTATGATTGACATGGGAAAGGCATCATTACACCACTAGGTGGATTAAAACAGGTTTTTATACAATGGTTACTTCTATATATAAGATACACATCGCTATTGTTCAGCAATGCTCTTTACATATTTCTCGCTTCCAATGTTTAGATATTTTGCTCACAAAAAAACTACAAGGATCAGCCCCATGGGGTTGTTCGAGCCGTTGATGTGGAACAAGCAACCAAAACTTTTAATGATCTACAATCAAAAAGTTCAATCAATCCGAACCAACACCGAACATAACTTGTCTTGATTTGAATTTGTTTTATAACCGACGAAATTACACCATTATCCCAAATGTATGCAATTATATCTTTTTTCATACTTGCGATTTCGATAATTAAGCTTCTCTTCGCCAAGCTTGTGTTCAAGTTTTTTATGCAAGCAGTTTTTTTAGCGTTGAGTTTCTCTACCATTCTGCGATTTCGGTTGAAGCGATAAACTATTTCTCATTATCAATCAAGTTCATCTAATATAAATTAGAAATTAATCTTAGGTACTCGAAATTTATCCGGGGGTAGTTGTCAATTTTTCATGGGGAAACGACATAACATGCAATTCCGAGTTTGCATGACACAAGATCAGAGCATACCAATCAAGGGCTGAGGCCAGTGTGTTTTAGGGCGTTGTAAAGGGCTATTTTCACGCTTCAAATATGATTTTCTCAGAAACGGTGACGAATATCAAAAAACCCAACTGACAATCTCTTAGAAAATTAGTTTAGATTATTCTGTGAAATTTTCAGAATGACTGTTTGACTTTAGCGTAAAGGAAGTCTTTTTTTCCGAAGGAAGAATTGCATAGCTGAAAACGGCAACTTGCCACTTGTTCATTGAATATCTCGCCTTCAAAAGCATGGATCAAAAATCTATCCTGACAATGTCTAGATGATTTAGTTTAGATGCGATTAGTGCATAAAAACATATATGTTGTCGCGATAAAAGTTAAGTGAATGTTATTTTTGTTATGGTAAGTCCATTTCTATGGCGGCACCATTTTTTTCTGCTCTTGTATCCTGGTAACGTAACGAAACATGAGAGAGAAATGAAATAGGCTCAGCAAGGCTGGCAAAACAAGCGGTAGTTTTAGTGGATTTTATGTCATATAGTCAAACTTGTAACCGAACTTTTTGGCCACCCGGCCACATCGAGAGCCATTTTATACATTTACGAGAGAGCATGGAGAGAAAAGTAATACGCACAGCGAGCCACACGGTTTTACGCTAACAACTGGCCTCAGCCCTTAAAGCTTCAAATCGTTTTATGGCACGTTTTTGTCTTACTGTCTAGCAACAACCTACCTCTAGCATGCTACGAGTAGGACTGAAACTTTAGCTTTAATTTCGCTTCTATTTATAGATTCATGTGCTTCCAACAGCTTCGCTTTTGCATCGATTGACCAATCAGAGCGATGCTCTCTCTTTGATACATCGCTTACTCCTTCAAAACCGTCGTCTATGGCAGGGAAATTCGGTATACCAAAGATTTTAAGCAGCCAAATAGGACACTGCTCGATACTAATCAGAATTTCAATCATTTATTATTGGAAATACGTGTCTTGATACATTTAAATCGAAACGTAGAAATATTTCCTATCAAATGATGAAATAATATTAATAATTGATACAAAATAGACTGAGCTGTAAGTGTTTAAAACCTGACCACATTTCTACGTGTAGTTTTTCTTGAGTTTCTGATTTGCACCCCTATATAGAAAATAAATATGTGTTCCACATCAAAATTTTAATCAAATTTCCGTATTTTTTGTTTTCAACAAAACACTGATGTAAGCGTACATTTCTTCTCCAGGTCAGCTTTATAAGGTCATAGCTCAGTTGGTTAAGTGGAATAAAAATTATGCACCAGTGTAAATGAAAGACTAAACATCAGATTAAATTATTGAAAAGGTTGATTATTGTTAAAGTAAACCGTAAGGTTTGAAGTAGCGCTAGGGTAGAAATCTACCTCACGACAGTGTTCTAGGATTAATGATATTTGTCTTATCTTCGCAGCTCTGGTCTTCGTTTTATTAGGTTTGCTCATCTGAATATTGCTATGCAGGGATATAGAATTGCTGGACTTCCTATATTCGTTTTGATTCAGCTCGACAGATCGGAATATGTGTGTGCATCATTTTGAAGTTTTTTCTTTCTGTACAATTTCCGCAGACATGTTTCGACCGATTTCAATAAACTTTTGCTAATTTTGAATGGGCACAGTTCAAGTTCTAATGGACCTCGTACTGACCCTCTGGAACTGTGCTCTTCTTGAATAATTTCATTCCTACGCAACGAAAATTATGTTCCTCGACATGAAAACCAGCGAGGGTCATTCTTTCGAGCTCAAACTTATCTTTTACCGTACTAAGGCTAATATTGACTCGGCTCCATTACAGTCCATTTTCCTGCCAAACAACTTATTTGATTAGAGACAATCATTTTGAAAGCACAATCTTCGCAATGTAAAATAATGGAAACCTGCGAAACTGTGGCTGCATCCAAGGGGAGGAAAAAATGTTTTCTTTTTTTATTCTCAACCGTGTCGAGTCACTGCTGTTCTCGAATTCATCATCCAACCCACCAATTTAGGAATGGGTGATGGATGAGGTAGAGAGCCTGGACATAAAAGAAAAACTTTGCCGGTTCCTTTCGTTTCAATCCGGGCATTTAATCACTCAGAAACTGTCACTGGTGCACGCGGATAGTTATTCCGGCTAAGGAGAAATAAAAACAAAACAAACAAAAAAAAAAACACGAGTCAGCCAAAGCACAAAAATAAATATGAAAACAATTCGTAATTTCTGTTCACGCGGCCAAAATGAACAACAAAACAAACTCCTCCCCAGATTCGGTGCATTCGTAAAATCAACGGTTCCGGTTGGTAGGTTGAACAAAAGCAAATTCCTTGGGTCCTTTACTGATGAAAGCTGACCGTGGGCTACTCTTTCATTAACAACGGTGAGTTTCTTCCTTTACTTCGTTTTTTTTTATGCGGTGTCCTTTTGCTTTCCCCGTTCCTTTTTCTTAAGATTTGTCGAAAAAAAAGTGCCGACTGAATTCCGAGTTGGTTAATGCAACAGCTATCGAGAATCCGACCGGAGACAATTTTAAAGCTCGAAACAAAATGTACCTTCAACTGCCGTGGTAGGTGTGCAGAAATATGGCCAAGATGAGTGACGTGAAACGGAAAATGTTACCTTTGATGACGGAAAACTGGCATGTGGTGGAGGCATTGTCTGCACTACAGGCTTCAGGGGGATGCGAAATGAGAAATTTTGGTCAGAGTTGGAAATAAAACGTTACACGGAACAATAAAGAGAAAGTGATATGCCAGTTGTGATGAGCATTGTACGAACGGCGATGATTTTCTGCTGTAGGTGATGCACTGAAGGAAAAACGTGTGGTTGGATTATTGTGGACAGTTACAACTGGGAAAAAAACTAAACAAAACTGACACTCTTCTACCAATGTTGAATGCATTTTATCGGAACGCATTTATCCAGTTCTGCGAACTGCACACGGAAAAAACGGCACAATTATTTTCTAATTGTTTTTTCTTTCACAACTCGAAATATTCGCTTCCAAACTTATCACTATTTAACATGGTAAGTTTTGAAAAAGGCGACAAAGTAAGACGCATCATCCCTTGGATACACTTCATATGGCACCAAATTGTCTACCTTTCGGATCATTCTCGTTGTTTTTAAACGTTGACTTATGGCTGATTGAGTAGCTTCGAGTGAGTTTGCAAGTTTTTCTTGCGTTTGCAATTCTTCAGCTTTAAATTTTGGAGCCGCTCGCTCTTCGTTTTCCTAATCCAAATTTCCACTTCTATACCGTGCAAGGCAAGTCCGATCCGCAAGCCTCCACAAAAATACAACGACTCTCGACGGCTGTTTTCTTCATATTGAAATGACTTCCCACAAAAATACTTTTTTTTCGCCACTAAACTCGTAAATGAAAAACGCTTCAGCTAGATGACACATAATCAGTGTTGGGAAAAAATTGAATATATCTCATATGGTTCTCGAACAGAAGATTTTTGGTAAAATGAATGTTCATAGCCATTGTATCTCAAACCAGAATACATGATGAATAAATTCGCCGATGAACAAAAACTAAAGCTTTCTGAAAATCTTCAGTAAGCGTAGAGTGGTTGATAAGTGAATCAATAGTGGTGATGTTTTTGAAATTTATTCGGCACAATATCATTAATCAAAGCAGCAAGTGCAAGTTGTAATGACAATAAAAAGAATCACAAAGCATTTTATACAGCTGATTTAAAGACATTAGCCATGCCATATAATTTAGCTTGAATAACGTACGCAGAAGTAACAGGAGCGCATGTCAAATTCAAACACTGTGTCTGCTGTGTGCTTGAGACTTGCTGACAACGCTGTGCTCCTGTTATTTCTATGAATCCAATTCATGCTAAATAGCGTTATCTTGAGTTTAATCTAAATAGTGCAGTGTAATCAGCCAGCTGGAATTAAAACAACCTTTCTTCGATAAAATTACTATGTATTTGGAATGTGGAAAAAATATTGTTGTTCATATTAACCACCTACGTGCATCGAAAATATTGCAGTTATTATTTCTAAGTTGCGAATTTATTCAGTAGAGATTTTTTTATTGATGAAAATATAGTAATTAAATCCTGCACGAATCACTTCGGTGTCGAACTGAAGCGTAGTGGAAACTAAGCATCGAAGTATCATCGGGGACTCTTCTCCTTTTAGACTATCTCTTTAGAGATATTTTTAGGGTGAAATTCGTCATGAAATTTCGTTGACACAAAAAATCACTTGTGAACTTCGAGGTTCAGAGTTTTGTGGATGTTTGTTTCATGGATGAAAATATCGGAAGTGATTTTATCAGTTACTGGGCTTTTTTGTAGAAAATCTCTTGATTTTTTTCCGGGTGAAAGTGAAATGAACTTTTTCTGATCATGATTTTCCCAACACTGCACATAATGATTCTAAAACTTTATGACCGTAGCTTTCCAACATATATTAGGAAGGGTAAATCACTGAAATAAAAACCAAGAATAGAACAAAACGACACGAATTTTTTTATGCACCTATTACCATGAAAAATTTACGATTGATTTTTAATCAAAAACGAGCCAACCTTCTAATATCAATATTTAATAACACATGGGCTGAAAAGTCTCGGGCCATTAGTTTGTGAATTATTGTGCTGAGAGAGTTTTGTTATTTACAGAATAATTGATCAAAAACAATTTCTGGTTTTATTTTACACTGCTTCTTGATGGGAAAATACCGTTCAAGCGAAGCAATGGCTTAAAAAGTGTTATGGAGACTCCGCTCCATCAGAAACAACCATAAAACGTTGGTTTGCTATTTTCAAACGTGGTCGTAGAGACACCAATGATGCAGAACGCTGTGAACGTCCAAATGAGACGGTTACAGCAGAAAACATTGAAAAATCCGCAGAATCGTTTGAATGATCGGAAAGTCAAGTTGCGTGAATTAACTGACATCGTAAAAATATTTAAAAACGTGTTGGCTTTATATCGCATGAGCATTTGACTGTGAGAAAACTCTGTTCAAAGTGGATGCCGTGTTTGCTCATTGTTGACCAAAAACGAGAAAGTGTTGATGATTCTGAGCTTTGTTTGGACATGTTTCAACGTAACAAACTGGAATTTTTGCGTCGATATGTGACACTGGATGAAACATGGATCCATCACTTCAGTCCTGAATCAGAACGATCGTCATCTGAGTGGACGGCAACTAGTTAAAAGAACAACGATCGGCTGGAAAGGTTATGGCCTCGGTATTTTGGGTTATTTATTGACTATCTTGAGGAACGAAGCCCGTGTTGGTGGTTCAATGCATCAAAATAGCGCACCGTGTCACAAATCAATCAAAACAATGGCAAAACTACATGAATTGAACTTCGAATTGCTCCCACATCCGCCGTATTCACCAGATTTGAATCCCAGCGGCTACTGGCTGTTCGCAAACCTAAATAAAATGCTCGCCGGGAAGAAATTTCGCACGAATGAAGAGGTTATCGCTGAAACTATTTTGAGGCAAAAGAAAAATCGTTCTACAAAAGGGGTATTGAAAAGTTAGAGCGGAGCTGGAATGATTGTGTTGTTCTTGATGGAGATTACTTTGATGAATAAAGTAAATTTTGAACCAAAAAAGGCCCGGAACTTTTCAGCCCATGTGTTAGATGCTACATCGATAAAAATAAATGCCTATGGATGGACGCACGCGCTTCGAACTGCTGGCATTTGAAATCTAGCGCTTCGATGCGGATAAAATTTCTTACAGTTATTATCGAAAGTATTTCAAGAATACGCAATAAAAAATTAATTTTTTATCCACAACTTCCCATGTAGTAAATGTAACTTATTGACATTTCAAGATGTTCTATTTATGTTAGACATGTTCAGAAAGATTATTAAATATATAACAATCGGTTGTGCCACTTATCATTGTTAAGTTTCACAACACTACCGAAAAAATCACTGTAGAACAACTTCAAATACATCTAAAACAATTGTGCAGCTAATCACTAGCTTGTTCATGTTTCACTAGCACTAGCAGAATCGTCATGTAAAACGGGAGTAATTATAACAATTGTGCAACTTATCAAAAAATTTCCGAACGGCTGTCAGAATTTTATCGCACACAATATACGTCGAAATTGCTATAAATCTCTTGTGGACGAAAAATTAGCCCATGGTAAAAAATGATAAGCCGAATTGAGAACCTTGCTGTAAAAAATATTTTTTAGTCCGCATAGTTTTGGCTGCCTCATAATTGTTTAGGCCACTGTGTGCAGTTTTCTTTAGTTTTAGAAAAACCATGATATAAAATTCATAAAAGTTTTGCAAGATTTATATGTTTGAAATGATCGCAAAACTTGCAGACATGAGAATATTATCATTAAAGTAGCAGAAATACAGCATTACATACGCAATGAAAACAAAAATCAATCAGATAATTTGTATTCGGTTTTCATCTCGCGAAAAAAATTAGCAACCCTGACATCACATTTTAAAGATATTGAACGAAAAGTTAAGTTCATCATAGTTATATATTACCGCTTGAGCAACTTGTTTTTGCAACTCCAGCACATGGGCTTACCAAAATGATACCTACAGTGCGTATCACAAAAGTCGGGCCTTCAAAGATGAATGACTATACAGTATTGCTGTTTAATTCTACCAGAAGATTCAAACTAATAAAAACATAACGTAGAGCATTTCTTTCCGAAATATTAACATGTTGATGTTTCCTGTTATCTAGATAATATATGTCATTGCGTTTCGTGAAACATTTTCCTCACAACTCACGGTTACAATCGATGTCATATTGAAAAATATTCAAGAAAAATCATTTCGAGATTTTTCAGGTTTAATTACACATTAGTTTGATCAAAATCGTCTGAGAATTTTAAAGAATGTTCGAATACACATATTTTAAACACCATTCCGATGGTTCTCATTAAAAATAATAGACTTTTATTTTCAAAGAAATTTGTGTACAATCATCAATACACGTTAATTTAAAGGCGCTTGAAAATTTTGGGCGTACGAATACATGTTTCACCATAAAAATGAAGTTCGTTGTCGATTTTTCATTTACACAAACACAAAAGATTAATTCTACAATATGTAGCATTATCATTTTTCACGTGCAGTTTATTTTACAAGATCCATGTTTGTGTTGAGAGTAGTTGTATTGAAAATCAAATGTGAAATTTATTTATTAGAAATTATGTTTGTTATGTTTTTGTAAACGTCATTCCATTTCTTGTTTACATTACGTAGTAGATTGCACGAGTTTCGCAATTGTTTTTTCGCTGATTTCATTACTGCCTTTTTGATGGGATCGACGCATGAGTTTTTGTATCAGTTGCACAATCGTTGTGAATGAATGTTCGTAATAACGGATAAGTCCCGATTTGGCGGTTCAAAGCATAGGACGCTGGTCCTACAAGCCAGTTGTCGTATGTTCGAGCAGTAGGATCCATAGTACTAGCCATGCAATGATTCTGTACGCTATATGAATCGGCTGCGAAGTCTGTTGAAACAGAAAGGCCAAATTCCACAAAAGGAATGTAATGCCAAGACTTTGCTAGTAGCGGATGAACTTGAAAGTATGTTGCACAACACAGCTTTATCCATAAAATAACAGTTACTAGAATAGTGATATAAACTAACTTGATAAATTGCACAATCGGTAGAAATATACAGGACAGCAACTTAACATGCTACTTGGGTAGCAAAACGTTGGAAATTCACTAAACAAGACACTGAGGATACATCAGGCGGAGAAAATTGATTGCTACAGGCGTTGATTGCTGAGCAGTGGAAGAGGTTTTACTGGTTTTTTGGAAGGAACCAGGTGGATTAAAATATTTTTTTTCCTTGTAAGTTTTCTGCGTTTGGGCTCCAAGTATGTTTCCAGCGTCCAGTAGAATTCGGACAGGAATATAGCTTGAATATCTGACATCATTGTGCACATGCATTTAGCCGGACGTTGATTTTTCTGCGATGAACGCTGTTTCCGTTTTTCAGCATTTGTAGAAAATAATGTGAATGAGGTTCATTAATAACTCTTCAAAATTTATGAGACATAATATGTTGATGAATCAGTGTTTCGTGAGTGGTCCAAATAACTCAATAATTCAAAGCCGTAAGAGCTGACTTTGCGTGCTCGTAATTTCTTTTGAAGCGTCATAAGTCATTTCTGCACCCTATAGTAACTGGTGGCAAAAAGTGACAAATATCTAGGCAAACGGTTCATTCTTTAATTTTTAGCATTGTAACGAATGGAGGTTTCTACGGTTTGCCTTCACAGATAATCATATAGCTCACCGAACACACAGAGCTAGTTCTGTATAATGCAGATGGACATGTTGTGCGAATGCCAGAAAAGTGGCGTTTCTAGGGAGTCTTTCTTGGAAAACCAGTCAAGTAGACTGTGAGATAAACTTCGAAGGTATTATTTTTCGGAAAAGTAAGCATTTTTGCCTTTCACATATAAAAAGGTTATACAATCGCTGTGAGAACCGAGTCTGTGTGTGTATGTATGTATGTTAGTATGTGACAAATAATGTCAATCAATTTTCTCAGAGATGGTTGAACCGATTTTTACAAACTCCAATTCAAATGAAAGGTCCCATTTACTGCTATTAATTTTCTCCTGATCTGACTTTCGGTTCCGGAATTACAGGGTGATATGCACCAAAAAAGGGGGAAAAATAGTCACACAGATTCAAATGCAAGGTCTTATAGTCCTATACAAAGTTCCTGAATTTCATTTGGATCTGACTTCTGGTTCCGGAATTAAAAGGAAATATGAGCAAATTTTTCAAAAGATGTGCACTCAATTTTCTCGGAAATTTTTTAACCGATTTTCACAAACCAAAAAGCTAATAATAGATCATAAAAATATTTAACAAGTCCCCGAACAAGTTGATCCACATCCGACTTCCGGTTCCGGTATAAAAGTGCGATATGTGAAAATTTTCAATTTCATGAGTAGTTTTTCACAAGCGATGGCGAAACGAGGTGAACATTTGTATAAAACTTAGTGCTAAATTCATCTTGTTAGTTGGTGAATATATAAAACTACGTTGGGACTACTAGTTCCCAGTTTCTGCTTGCGAAATAACCGATAATAGTGAAGAAAAATTTCAAAAACCGAACTTTTTTCAATTTCCTAGCAACGGTTAAACCGATTTTCACTAATAATGATTCAAATTAAAGCTCTCATTGTATTTAAATATACTGTCCAATTTCATCCAGAACCGACTTCCGGTTCCGGAAATATAGGGCGATGAGTGTCATAATATTAAAATCGTCGTTCAAAATGACGATGCAAAACTGGTACGCGTCGGTACGTGCTTTGTTCAATTTTGTTGCGACATTTAAATGTGTATTTTTCAGGTGAAAAATATGTAAATTTATAAATCTTTTATTCAATTTGTACTTACTTATTAATATTATTACCAAATCATGATAACGATGCTTTTCTATAAAAGTTCATTTATTGTTTTTCTCATGTATAAAGTTTATGCAATCACTATAAAAATTAACTAGTGAAAATTGGTCCTGGGAGCCAAGTGTTCTATACCATTCGACACAGTTCATCGTGCTGAAAAATGTCTGTGTATGTATGCTCGACCGATTTTCACAAATAAAGAATATCATAGTCCCATAGGTTGCTATTGAATTTCATCACACTTTCATAGGATAAAAGAGGGTCTGAAATTACAGACTATCATTTAGAGCGACGATGCAAAAAAGGTTTAAATTCTAGATTTGTCTAGAACTGATTTAATTTGTAGGCTATATTAGTTACTTACAAAATAAACCGACTTCGGCTATACCGGTTCCCAGTTCCAAGTTCCAGAAGTACCGAAAATAGTGCTCAAAAACTCTAAAACGAGACTCACTCATTTTTTTCAGGAATGATTTGATCGATTTACACAAATAGGCTAAAAAAAGGTTCTATAGTCTCATAGGTTGCTGATTAATTTCATCCGGGTTCGACTTCCGGTTCCAGAACTATAGAGTAAAGTTTGTTTAATCATGCAAAATTGAAAAGTTTATGTTAGTTCATACCTAAAAAAAGTTTCTTATTTTTATCAAAATTGGGAAAAAAATCGTGACAGAATCTTCTAGTGATATTTTTGAAAATATAAGTAGTATGAGAGAGGCATTATTACACTACTAGGTGGATTAAAAAAAGTTTTTCCAATTCAAATCTTTCTGCTCATGAACACGGTTACTCTAGTACTTACTAGTGGTACTTACACCTGCTTCTACGCTTCGTGCAAGCTATTGCCAGTTCATTGATTCGATCCTAAGAGGCTTCACTATGAAATTCGAAACGAACATCTTTTTGTAAGAGCACCTGTACGAGAATGCCGGTTCGACAATGCATAAATGGATAATGCATAATCACCCAACGTTTCTGATAGTAATCTTCAGCATAACATCGGAGAAACCTCTGCTGTCAGCTTCCGGAACACGTTTCATCATTCGTATGATTCAATATTCCCTCTCGTCGAAAGAAACGTATTAATTCAATTTTGTACATTAACCATCCTAGTATCTTAGTAGATATCAATTACCTCTGCAGTTTTGGAGTAGTTTACTGTGGAATCTTCAATTATCTTCCCTTTTTTCTTTCGGTGCACGTCATCCATGCCATTTGGGGGAAGTTGGACAGAATCACACACGTATCGTCGTTTTCCTCCGTTGCGGGCCGTAGTACGTATAAACAGGAAACAGAGCCCCCAGAATAGGCCCCCGAGTATGTGTATGGCTGTGTATGTGTAATGAACGACGACGTATAGAGAGTACATTTAAACGTTCATAGCAGCCAGTCAGTGGCAGGAAAGGCTGTGGCACTGCTCTGATGGGTGGAAACATTATGCTGATTAGCCTTCCTCCTGCCGGTTCAGCTCGTATGTAGGCACCTACTTTACATGGATGCATCGAATCATCGTCGTCGCGTGTGAACAGTGAAATGACTGGGCCGAACAAAACAAGGGGATAGCTGCAGCAACAGTTTGCTTGAATGGCTGAATGAAGGAAGCACTGCCGCAAAGGGCATGAGTTGCGGCGAGTCCTGCTGCGCGGAACAACGCCTACTACTAGTTTTTTTTCGCTATCTCTCTCTCTCTCTCTCTCTCTCTCTCTCTTCAGAGTTACATTGTTATCGCCAGGAGCAGTACTGCATGTAATATTTGCACTGATGGTCGTGAATTGGTAAGGGTTGAGCACATTTTTAATTATGCAACACATGCCACCATCCGGCCTGCCAAAAAATGATACTGTGATGGATGATAAGTCATCTGTGAGCGGCCTCATTGGAGATGTTTGCTGGTCGAGAAGATTGAAAACTTTGCCTTCTAGCAAGTAACAGACGGTGCTGAAATCGGTTGCGAAAACCGAAGTTAGCCGGAGGGGTTACGCAACGATTTGAATTTCGAAACGTCACCCGGGAAACAATACTATCCGGGTGGTTTCTGTGGTCTGTACCAGATAAATTATCATTTTTTGAAATTTTCCAATTATACAATGCAGAATGTAACAATGCAGAAACAATGCAATTGCAATCCACATGTAAACAAGGATTTGTTTTAAAATAATCAAAAATAGGAGTTATAATCAATTTAACTTGAATAACTAAACTTACTCTACCTAAGTACCGACTTTATCTAATCTGTAAATGACACAAGACAAAAAAATGGAAAAGTTCATTTTGCACAAAAAAGGCTACGTTTATTCCAAGAACCAAAAACATATTTTACCAAAAAACAGTATACAACAAGAAAACAAGAAAACAAGAAAATACACTATTTGTTTTTTCGTCTCACTACTGATAGCAGGTAGTAGATTGTTAGTTAGGTTATGTGTCATAGTTAAATTAATTCTAAATAAATCAATATCGGCAACCGGCTACCCAAAACAAATCATCTATTTTTGTCGTATAGTAGATAATCAAAACGCGCCTGAGTTTTGTTAATCTTTGTCTATTGACGTCTGAATCAACCGGTTTTCATAGATCATGTTCATTCGTTTCACTGTAAAAGCCATTTCCAATTGAAATTTGTGTTGAAAGTCCCTGTTCCTTTCACATTTAACAACTTTCGTTTAGCCTACGTTTAATATTTGTGAGTTCAGTTTCAGTTTCGCACGCGAATTCTACAATCACTCTGGTGGCACTTGTGGAGTGTGCAGCTGTATATACGGCCTCTATTAACAACAAGTGTGGGACTAACAACCCTTACTATTCTCTACCCGATCTACTTTTGGAGCTAGCCGGCGCCGGTACTGATAATTCTATTTTGTGGTTACCAGAAGGATGATTTGCCAGTCCCAGGTCTGATCGTCGAAATTCTCTTTACAATTTTAACTGATATGTATACCTAAGGTTTATTTTAGTAGTATATAAATTTATTTCGCCTCGGTTTTAACCATTGACCGCCGATTTAGGGTTTTTTTTTATATTTTGTCAAATTTTTAAAGGTACGAAACGAAACCTTTAATTTGCTAAGTAAGCTAAATAACTACCGTAATCTAGTTCAGACGAAAATTTTATATTATTTGTAGAGAAATTGTTTTTTTTGCCTTGGAAATTTTTGTATCTATTGGTAGTTTGATAAATTGCGAAAATGTTCGCTGAAATACAAATACTGTGAAACCTTCTCATCGAAATCAGTCAAGTTTAGAACGAATATTTTACAAATCGATTACTTGCTAGCAGGTATAGTTGCAAGGTTATTTATCACGAGTGGTTAATTGAATAAAAACTATATCCAGTCTTATTCAGAGAAATGCAAATCTGTGAACAACGTTTGTAGTTAATGTACCGATCTGCTTTTCGCACCGAAGCAGTGACAATTTTATGCTTCGCTATTAAGTAGCAGAAACATCGTATTACAAGAAATGTAGAAAAAGGAAGTTTTAAGAACCCCAACTACTATTTAATATGTTTTTCAATGAAAACAATCGAATCTAAAATTAAATAAATAATCAATATTCGGTTGGTTTTTGGTAAATTATTGGTCTCGTTAGCTCCGTATTGTTCACTGTAAATATGTCTTGACGCAACTATTAAAAAAAAGAATTGTAAGTAATTTCTGTTCAAAGCCAAACGATGAAAAAATTGGTTGATGAGAATATAACATTTTGATTACTTTGGAGATTACATTGGAGCAAATAACAACAGAATGCGTGGTAAACTCAGGATCAACCTATTTCCATATAGATGGAACTATGCACTATGCATAGGTACATGAAATTTTCGAAATCGAAAAAAAATGTTCGATGTCGTCTTAGAATTGCATGAAACGTCGAGATGTAGTGTCATCTCGGAAATTTTTTTTTTTTAAATCGACTTTTTGGGACTTACAAAAAATATCAAAATTTTTCTAAGTCTCAGAAAGTCGATTTTGTCGAAAAAAAATTATTTTTGAAATAACACTAAATCTCGACGTTTCATGCAATTTTAAGTATTTGGCATAAAAAAAATCGATCGCGGAAATTTTATATACTCCCCCCTATGGTGCTTTTTCAAGATCGAAAATTTTCAAACTTTAACCGCTGAGCAGCACCCCTTACCCATGTCCGATTTTTCTCAAATTTTGCATGAGGACTTTTTTCGAGGTGTTTAAACTTTAGAACAATAGCGCTTTACGAAATTAGAGGTGATCCGCGTTTTGTCAGTTACGTCACTTATACAATCATATCTCCGGAACCAAAAGTCACAGCCATTTGATCTTTGAACTTGATCAATTGATAGCTTTCAAACGAGTCCAAGTTTATTGAAATCGGTTCAGCCATCTCTGAGAAAATTTAGCGCGTTCAAATATCTTCGAAAAGTACACACACACACAGAGACATTTTCCGATCTCGTCGAACTGAGTCGAATAGTAGATAACACTACGGGTCTCCGAGGCTTCGTTCGAAAGTCGGTTTTTTCAGCAATTCTAATACCTTTCTATAGAGAAAGGCAAAAAGGATTGAAAAAAGACGCATCTCATTGTTGCCTTTCTCTGTAGCAAGAATATAAAAAATGTTGGAAAACATGGCTGTGGCTTCGGGTTCCGTCAATATATTCGTAGAAGTGACTTCATCGGAACTTTGCAGCTTTTATATCCTTTCAATTTTCCTGAGGAAAATGAAGTGCAAACGTCACGGAAAGCTTCAGAAGGCACGCTTTCGAGATTGTTAGGTGAGCCTGAATGAGCGCGGAACAAAGGCGACGCAATACTGTTAGTACAATGCGATGTACTGTTTTCGCATCGAATTCACTGTGACAGGTTGCTTTGATCAAATGCAACTTGCTCGCACGCGCGCCTCGACGCTTCGCGTGACGCTTTCACTCTGACAGCAACCTTACTCTAACAGTTTTGCTTTGGTGGTGGTAGCAACCTTACGTTTGATCAAAGCAATCCTGTCAGAGTGAATGCAATGCACTAGCAGTGCTTCGCAATGAATCGCTTTGCATAGCACTGCGTTTCGCGCTCACTCTGGCTGTATCCTTAGATTGCTGTCAAAGAGAACGCTATTTGCAAAGTGATGTACAGCGTTTTGATGCGATGCACTTTTACCGTAACTAGCTCACATTCGCGGCATGATGCTTCGCTTGACGTTTACACTCTGGCAGCACCTTTATGCTGCTGTCAGAGTAAGCGCGAAACGTGGGGCGATCCAATGCGTTACACTGTTAACGCATCGCATTCACTTTGCCAGGTTTACTCTGATCTAATGTAACTTGTTCGTATGAGCATCTTGAAGCTTTGCGTAACGCGTGCATTTTGACAGCAGCCTCAGTGCAAGCGTCACGCGATGCGTCGAAACGCGCGTGCGAGTTTGTTATATTCAATCAAAGACAATGTGTCACAGTGAATGTCGCTTCGCTTCGGTCCGCGTTCCGCGCTCTCTCTGACATCAACCTTAGGATACGGTCAGAGTAAATGCGATTTGTGGAAGCGTTCCCACTCGTACGAGCTTGTTACATTTACTCAAAGCAAATACGTCAGAGTGAATGTGACGCGGTAACAGTGCGTCCCATAGAAATGCTCCGCAAACCACATTCATTTTGACTGCTACCTTAGGCTCGTTTGTAAGGTACTATGAGGCCATTGATCAAGTTCGAAAAGCGAAAAGAAGGACACTTTCTGTTACTGAGCTTAAATAGTATAAGTGAATTAATTGATAATCAACTAAATTTCGCTTGTTTTTTTTTCAGATGATGACTTTGAAATTCAGAAATTTTCTCTTAGGAAACTTTGAAAGGTAGTTTTTCGCGTTTTTTCCTTAAATATGCCACGAATTGTTAAAAAATAAAAAAAAATAACTTTAAAACGACGGAGGGGGAAGAAATGACTCGTACTTTAAGTAAATTTAAGAACATTTCTAATTTCAGATAATTTTACGCCGAGTAATCGTGTTCACCGCGCAACGTGATTCTCAAAAGAGGTTTTGCTCTGTTACCGCCATATTTTTCAATATTATTATACGGAAATTTAACTAAATTCTCTTCAAATGATGACTTATAATGTAAACAAAGTTTGAATAAATTTACTTAAGCTGTTTCTCCGTGAAAATGAGCAAAAAAGTGTTTTTTGATTCAAATTATGCCTTACTCTCCCCTTAATTTTCTCGGAGATGCCTTTCAAAAATCTTCGACAAGTTTGAAAGTTACTGAAAACCAGTAATTTTAAATGATTGACGTAACTCACAACTTTATAGTTGACGATTTGAGCAAACTTGTTTAGAAGCTTCGTTCTGAAGAAATAACCGTATTTGTAACGTAACTGACGAAGCGAGTAGCTCAATGGTGACACAATCTATGAAGATGATCGGTGAACGACCAAAATGGTTAAAGTCGGGTAAAATAAATGATATAAAAAAAATATGAAGATGATCTTGGACTTGTTTGGAAGCTACACGGTGGTTACGGATCAAGTGTAAATAGTTCTGAAGATTTCGAAGATATAACCGAAGAAGGAGTACTATTAAAAACTCTTTTTAATCCACCTAGTGGTGTGATAATGCCTTTCTTTTGTCATTTAAATAGTCTCATAAAAATATTTGTAATATCGATCCTTTTATCTCTGAGAAATTCTGTTGCACTGAAAAACACTGGAATTTATCGGTTTCGCCACATATAACATTGCACCTCTCGAAACGGAATTGTTCGACATTATCCTTCTAAATTTGATTGACATTGTTGGCCCTCAAATAGGCTTATGTTTACCGAAATTTGTTGAGTCATCTTCGAGAAAATTTAGCCGATGAAAATGTGCGGTTATTTGTTTACGTCACTTATACCCTTATATGTTCGGAACCAGAAGTGACAGCCATTTGATCTCGGCCATTTGAACTTGGTCCATAATAAAATCATAATCTGGCCCGGGTTGGTGGTTCAATGCATAGGGCGCTGGTCTTACAAGCCAGTTATCGTATGTTCGAGCCCCGACCTGGAAGGATTCTTAGTGTCAGTAGGATCCATAGTACTAGCCATGCAATGATTCTGTACACTAAGAATCGGCTGCGAAGTCTGTTGAAACAGAAAGGCCAAATTCCACAAAAGAAATGTAATGCCAGGACTTTGCTTTGCCATAATAAAATATTAGCTTTTTTATGAGCCTAGATTTGTTAAAATCGGTTAGGTCAACTCTGAGAAAATGGAGCGGTAAAAAGCAATGTGTTTTGTCGCTTACGTCACTTATATCATTATATCTCCGGAACCAGATGTGCCAGTCATTTGATCTTTAAACGCGATTCACAATTTAATAGTAACTTTCAAACGAACCTAAGTTAGTTGAAATCGGTTTAGCCATTTCTGAGAAAGTTGAGCGAAAACTATATCTTTAAAAAGTTCATACACATACATTTTCCGATCTCGTCAAGCTGAGTCGAATAGTACATAACACTATGGGTCTCCGAGGCTCCGTTCGAAAGGCGGTTTTCCAGTAATTCTAATACTTCTCAATGGAGAAAGGCAAAAACAACACGTTTTATCGATTAAGTCACTTATACCATCATATATCCGGAACCAGATGTCACAGTCATTTGATCAATAACCTCATAGTAGCTTTCAAACGAGCTTGCTAAAATCGGCCGACTCTGAGAAGATTGAGTTGTAAAAATATCTTTGAAAAGTGCACACAGATAGATACACACATACACACAGACATTTTCCGATCTTGTCGAGCTGAGTCGAATGGTATACAACACTATGGGTTTTCGAGGCTCCGTTCGAAAGCCGGGGTTTTTCAGCAATTCTAGTAACTCTCTATAGAAATAAGCAAAACCGCACTTTTTTCGATCAGCAGCTATTTTCTCAAAGAGGGTTCAACCGATTTCGACATACTTGAGCTTCTTTGAAAACTGCAAAGGAGCCATTGATCACCAAATAGCGTTTTAAAATTCATTTATTTGAAAGGCAATGGAAAGAGCCTGACGGTGTGCTGATTAATAAACTTTTATAGTAGAAAACAACGCGTGAAATAAAAACGATTAATGCCTTTCGAAAAATGAATAAATTTGCGTATATTTCAAGTTTCTAATGGAAAATAGTCATTTAAATACAAGAATAATTATCAACAGATGAAAAAATAGATTTCGTACAACGACTCACTTCTTGAAGTAGCATTCTCTCGAGATATTCAAGCTTGAAATTCCAAGAGCTCAGGTTATTTAAAACACAAAAATACACAAGTGGCAAAGGAAACAAGAATAAAATTTCACATATCAGTATCCAGCGATGGTAGAAGACAATTTAGATTGGCGATTGAGAGTGGATTGTTCTCCACAGGTGTTAGGATGAATTCAGAGTGCGATGCGTTCGGTCAGTAGTCGCTTCGCAACGCATCGAGTTCACTCTGACATACTTGTCATTTTTCTGCTGAACTATAGTGAACGGAGCTCTGCAGCGCGACTTCGTGCGATCTGTCAAGTTTCGCTCTTTGGGTGAAGCCAGAGAGAAAGCGACAGTCTGTCATTTTTCTGCTGAACTTATGTAAACGGAGCTCTGTCGCGCGACTCCTTGCGATCTGTCAAGTTTCGTAATGCTTCGCTTTGAGTTGAATGTCGCTTTCTCTCTGGCTTCACCCTATCAGAACAAATTGGCTCAAATGGCACGTTCCCCTTGATATTTGGAGATTTGTGCCTTCAGGATTTGTGTTTCAGGACTAACTGGCTCAAGTGGCACGTTTTCCTAGTTATTTGGAGATTTGTGCCCATAACAATCAGATTATTTTCGGTGCTTACGAATAAATGGAAAATTATCTAAGATGCAGGAATTATTCTTACTTCTTACAAATATGTTCAATTTTGACTTTTGATCATATTTTAGAAACAGAAACGAAAACGGATTTCAGCACCGATCCGTGTCTATCCATACTAGACAACCATTGGTCCACTCACACCCCTCCAGGGTCTCGCAACATGAAACGAAAATCTCATAAAACAATCCAGCGCATTCCCTGATTTATATTTCTCCCACTAAGAATAGATCCCTCCTCGGGGACCGTCTGGTGTGTTCCATAAAAATTTCAATCTTGCTTGTGCTTAGCTCTGGCACCTGCTATTACTTCGGTTTATATTTGCCAGGAAGCAGTCATAGTCGGAGAGAAGGAAAATAAGCTGCCGGAAAATCTGCCACTTCGGAAACCACCCACCACTGTTTATTGTTTATTTTTTTTGACGCGCCTTGCTCGACCCCCCTGTTCGGTGTGTAATTTTACAATTAGTACCTTACTGGTTGAGCCTGTCCACAAGGATGTGGATTTTGGTGGATATTTTTTCGCTTGTTAGCAAAAGGGGCAGTTATGAAACAACTTGAGCCGTTCGCCTCGTTCAGTCAGTTCACTTGAGGTGATCGTTTTGGTATAGAAAATGAATTGGAGCTTGGTTCTACTGTTGCCGGTTTGCTTTCCCGGATATATTTTTGAATGGCTCTAAAGATATGGGAAAATTATGCATAATTCTCCGTCCGTTAGAATAAGCTGAAACCATGGTTGGGACGTTTGAAGCGAATTAATAGCAATAACATATTGTGTACAATGTTATTATTGAGATGCTGGATTCTGAGATGCGGTTGTGAGACCACCCTTCGGAAGTTTTCAAAGTGAACAAGAAAAGAAATTGATATCCAGCTTTAGGGAATAACGAAACATCTGAGCCTTCGAACGTTGAGAAATATTTTCTTCCGCCTTTGACAGGCCCGAGTTTGGTTTTTGTTTGAAGTTTTTCATGCTGGAATAGTTACGCGAATCTGGAAAGGTGTTTTTAATTTTGGTACTTAACTTAGGAACTCATCAATTATATATAAATATGTGGTGAGCACAGGTCATAAATTTGGTCAAAACCGTTACGAAATATTTCCCAGTTTCATCACAATTTCCGAAGCAATTAAATACAAACTAAGTGGTAGCAAATTTCATTCCAACCAATTTATCAGAATCGCGAATAGCTTCGAAACCGATTCCAATACAAATTTTACAAAGATGAATTGTGGATCGTTCTAACGAGTTCTGCTTCCCGTTACTGTAGCACGGCTAGCTATTCAGCTATTCTGGAGTTTGAGCCGTTTCTCGCCCGCGGGTTTGCTGCAATTTCACCCGCGAAAAATCGGCAGGAAGTGATTATTTACTCTTTTCCCCTCTCACGATACGACTCGGCGTTAGCCCCGAACGTTCGTACCCCTATTGACTGTGTGATTTTTCAATGAGCATACCCTCGTTATGTTCGTTCGGCAGTGCCTAATGGAACAATGATTGATGGTAATTGTGTCTGCGGGCAGTGAAATGCTCCTGCACGGCTGCCCCCGACATTTGCGTTGAGTTCAGTTGACTGATGATGCTGCGATGTTTGGCTCGGTTCAATACCAGGGTAAACAGTTCTAGTTTACTGTTGCTGAGAAAAAAAATCTAAACTGCCTCAAGTGGTGCTATTCCTGGATGTGCGTCGTGGGTGTCGTCTCCAGCGGTACTGTCGGAATTTCCTACTTCAAATCCATTTGCTTTCAATTATAGTTGAAACCAGCGAAAACAAATCGCTAAATTTACTGTCGAGTGCCGGTTGACTGGCCGAGAAAATATATTCAAATTAGTTGAAAAATCCAAATTAATATTCTCTGAGACCAGCTGCTTCATTTGCGATTCGCCATCCGCGACTAAAATAAATGAGTCAGCTTTATTTGAAAAGTTCTGGCTTGAACCGAAAATATTTCCAATGCACAATGCATCTTTCGTGGTCGTCCAATACTTGGTCGTACGCTCCAAAGGGTCCTCCGTTGAAGCACATCCGAAGAACGCACGCAACAAACAAGAATTTATATTTTTTCGTTTAAATTGAACCACCCTATCCTATCATCATACAATATCGAGTTGGTATTACCTCTCTGCCGGATGTGGTCTGAATTTGATTTCCCTTTCCCCTACGACGGGGATGATTACCCTTATTACATAACGGGACGGAGAGATACGACAACAAGAGGGATAATAATCATAATAACATGACTTCAAGATATTCTTCTCCACAAGCGAATTCACCCAGGACTTGGTTCTGGTACTTCGCCAAACAAATCTCGACTGGATCCAGTCTCAAGATGTTTTGGTTGCACATATGGGCCTTATAACCTTACACCATTTTTTTTCCTGTTTGTGTGGGGGAGTAAAATTTTCTTTCGCTTCAGACCAATATGTAAACATTGGTAATCTAGGGATCAGAGCAAAACAAATAAATGCGCGCTGCGAGTCAGTGGATGTATTGATGGGTGCATTGAGCTTGATTGTGTTTGATTTTTTTTCTAACAACTAAGTGTCTCCTAACTTGAGGTTTGGGCATATTCGACTTATCGTAATTTTCAAAATAGTCAAGATTAGACAAGAAAATAGTGTAACTGTTTTTTAGGCAATTTTAAAATAAATCATACAAAAACAGCATTTTTTCATGCACATATTAGAACACTGATCGATTGCATTAAAATCAGATTGCACCTCTTTTCGTTCAATTATAGAGGTTTAAATCTTATGGCCGAATCAATTCGCCTCTCGGGCCAATTCGCTTCTCGGAATCAATTCGCCTCTCCGGGCAAAATATGCGGCATTTAACGTAGGTTGGCTACGTGAATGACGATGTGGTTACTCATCCCAATATGTCGTCTTCACTATATGGTTTATTTCGTATTTGCACATAATGTTTCAACTTTCTGAACATTTTGGGCAGGCACGTACCCAGAAGGGGGGCCCGAGGGGCCCTGGCCCTTCCCGAAATCAGAAACAGAAATAAAAAAAATGTTTAATTCGAAGTGAACAGTGTCAAAACTAAATAAAATGAAAATTAAATACGGGGCAAAATAAACGACAATAATAAAAAGACACTTAATTATTCTGGATGACTGGAATATAAAAGTGCGCGAGCTTACCATAGTTGAGCAAGGTTCTGCAAGGGGACGGGTAGGTCGATGTCTTTCACGCAGCCCGCCTAGGTTCGATTCCCAACCCCGAACATAGGATCAGAAACTTTTTCTACCCCGAAGATTCGTCTCTTCCATAAGGTTGAAAAAAAAATCTGCGAATTAGAAAGATATCCTGTCGCTGGATCTCGCACATACTTATTTAGGACTAAAAAGACGAGTGCAAGTGCAGTTCGAGAACAAGTTTGGCTGGATCCATTATTATACGACAGAGAAATAAATGATTAAACGCTAATGGACTGAAGTCCGGCTTGAGTGCCTGAAAGGGAGGCTCAATGGGTCGGAAAGATCATGATGCCTGTTTTCTGGGATTGTCATAGTACCTTATGATCAAAAAAGAACCGGAATTTTCATTTTAAAATTCCCGCGCTTTTCCAATCGGTAAACTTTTATTCTCTCAACGTTGACAACACTTTTATACACATTCTGTCAAATTTTGACGCATATCGTACGATTGGTTTTTGTTTGGCGTTTGTACAAAGAAGTTGAAAATTTTTCGTGTGGCGATTTTTATAATGGATGAAAATTTAGAACAACGTGCGTGCATCAAATTTGGTGTTGCAAATGGATTTAAGTGTTCCGAAACGTTAAAAATGTTAGAAAAGGCCTTTGGTGAATCGTGTCTAGGAAAAACACAGGCATACGAGTGGTATAAACGCTTCAAAGGTGGTCGTACAAGCTTGGATCATGATGAGATCCCTGGCCGCCCAACAACATTTGTTACTGAAGAAAACATTGAATCGGCGAAGCAAATCGTGTTGCAAAATCGTTCTGTACCGATTAGAGAGATTGTTGTGTTGTTGGACATCTCTTATGGATCAGCCGAACACATTTTAACTGATGTTTTGGGTTTGAAACGCGTCGCTTCTCGGCTGGTGCCGAAAAAGCTGAATTTCATTCAAAAACAGCGTCGTGTTGATGTGGCCAAAGGGATGATTTCTAACGCAGATAGTGACCCCCCATTCATCGAATGCATCATAACTGGTGATGAGGTGTAGAGCTATGAATATGACGTCGAAACCGCACAACAATCGACCGAATGGCGCTTCGAAGGCGAGCCGTTGTTCTAAATTTTCATCCATTATAAAAATCGCCACCCGAAAATTTTTCAACTTCTTTGTATAGACGCCAAACAAAAACTAATCGTACGATATGCGTCAAAATTTGACAGAATGTGTATAAAAGTGTTGCCAATGTAAAGAGAATAAAACTTTACCGATTGGACAAGCGCGGGAATTTTAAAATGAAAATTCCGGTTCTGTTCTGTCCTACTAGAACTGTTATCTATTCCCAAACCAAAAGTCATCTCTGAGAAAACGATGTTAATTTTCGTTTTGGAATTTTAGACCGCTACTTCCGGAACCTGATACCGAAACCTGTATAGCTAAAGTAAGTTTGTATGGCCATCAACCAATATAACCTACAAATTTAGAAGATGCTTTCCGTTCTCCACGAATCGAAGTAAGGGATCTATCTTGGACCACTTCTCAAAATTCATCACAAGTCTTGTGGATTTTTGTGCTCTAGAAATGGACATTTAGACTGTGAACCATTTCGTGATTAATTTTAACTTTCGATTGAAATCTGACACTCGAGTGGTTATTTTGATGTTGTCAAAAATAAATCTGCTCGAAAGCATGGTTGTTTTTGACAGATCGATGGTTATTTTCCGACACTGAAAAAAATCTAATATAAATTCTTTAGTCAAAATTATTTACAGTGCAAAATAAACCCAAATAACTTTCCATCCGTCAAACTTTGAAATGGGCCGCAGTTTTATATTAAACTTAACTACTAGACACAAAATGTCAGATTTTAATCAAAAGTTAAAATTAACCGCGAAATGGTTCACAGCCTTAGAAGGTCTTAAACATGTGGGATTGAAATGGCATGACATTAAACGTTAAGAAATGTAATATAATAACTTTCTCTCGGTTATAGTCACAAATTTTATATAAATATCTAATAATGATAGTTTCAGTGTAAAAGTTTAGGGTGTCTGTGTAAAAACGCCAGTAAATGGCGCGCCGGAATTTATCTATCTAAGCAACCTTCAGTAACATTATTTTTTTTCATTCTGGGCCCCTCCCGAAACCAAATCCTGGGTACGGGCCTGATTTTGGGTCATTTGAAGACAATAATGATTTGGTTTTTCGAGTTTGAATTTAACTCAACTGATAGTCAACTTGTCAAGATTCGGGATTTCAAAGACGCTAATTTTATCATCAATGAGTATTGAATTAAACCTACAAAATAAAGCCTTGAAATTACATTTTATTTGTGGAATATGGCCTTTCTGTTTCTGATTTTGCAGCCGATTCATAGCGTACAGAATCATTGCATGGTTATGCTACGATCAGACTAGCCAGTTTATCTGTCACAGTTTATCTGCCACAGACAAGTAATTTTTCGGCAGTTTATATTTGGTCTGGCAATGTGATCACACTATTCACAGTTAAATGCCTGCAACAGTTAAGTTTGATTGCCGACAGTCAATATTTTGACAGTTGTTATGTTTAACTGTGACAGACTTTTTGAGCATGTCTGTATTGTGATTACATTGAACAGACAAATAAAACTGGTTACAGACTTTAATATAGGGAGTGGGCTGTTTATTGCAGTTTTTCTGCACAAAGTGACCACATTGGAAAAAAGTTTGTGGGGCAGAGAACTTTTCACGGAATATTGCATTATGATAAAATATCGATCTGGTCTCACAAATGGAAGTTCGTTGCGTTGCTACTTGATGTGTTGTGTTTCGAAGCAATTAAAGAAGGAATATGAATGAAACCGAAGCTCTTCGATGTGTCTAAAAATCATTTATTAACCAAATATGAAGTGAGCGTGTTTTTGTTAAAATGAAACGTTTATTTTGAATGAAAGAAAATAGTCGAACTAGTGACCATCTTTCTGGCAATTTGTGGATACCTCGAGAATCAGACATCCCATTTTCGACTTCTTCGTAGGAATTGAAAAGGTGCAAAGTCAATGCGTGGCTATTCGATAAAAACAATTGGCAGTCATTTCATTTAAATTCATTTTTGTTTCCCTTCCTTTTTTATCTATGAATGATTTACATTTCTTTGTTACAGTACTTTGGTTGTTCTGTTTCTTATTTCCTATCTATATCTTGGTTTCCACTGATTTAGTGTCATTTGATACAAATAGTATTCGGAAATAAATGAATACGACGGTGAGGGAGAAGCTCCCAGTAAAGTGCTTTGATTGTATCCTTCCTGAACTTTGAAACTGATTTTGATTTGACTCTGCAGTATTTTTCTTCAAATGCAAACATCATTCTAATGCTTTCCCCAAATCATATCTTTCTAATACAAAATTCGACAATTTTTAAATGATGAAATTATACGATGTTGTTTGTTCTCTGACTATGATGTATATTTGATATGTTTAGCAGATGTCATAACAACAAAAAAAAATTGAGATTCTTTCACATCATATGTTCATTATCTACACGTTTGTGTCTTAACGCTCACATCATACGGGTATATCTGCTATTACTAAAAAAATCCAGAGTGGCACCGAGATCGAAAGCGTGAAAAAATATGTTTCGCAATTGTTAAGTACTTTTCACGCAACAAATACATTTTCAATAAATTGTAAATGGAGTGGTAGATTCAAAAATCAAATGCAATGAAAATCCATAGAATCATCCTACCTCCGTAAATAAAGAGTTGAAATTTTGGGAAGGTTGTCTCCAATCCAAGCTCTTTCAAATATGGTATAACGGAGTGAATTCGCTTCGGGGCAGAGTTAAGATTTTGACAGATCCACAATTTTATTACCAAACGCTTTGTAATCAATTCAATTATCGAGCTAATGAACGAACGATAAGCTATTGGAAATTCGGTGAATATTTACAAAATCCAGAACAAAATTTCAAATAAGTACATTTTCTGTTACCGGTCAGCATTTTTTAATTTGGAGTAGTTAATACTTTTTTCATTATTTCATTTCATAATTATTTCATCATCATTTCATTTTTTCATAATTATTTTATCCAAGTACAAAGCAAAACGTTCCAGTACTATGCTTCTGGAGATCCATTGCACTCAATCGTGAAGGGAAATTCGGAAAATTCGGAAATTATACGGAATACGCGATAAGCTTCATTATTTCGACCGAAAATGACGACATTGACGACGCGGTTCGGTGAGAAGTTAGTACTCGTGGTTGAGAGATAGAAGTAGGGTCTAATACTCGTTAATCGATTTCGATCGATTTTAAGTATTTTTTTTAAATAAATAATATTTGTGTATAGAACTAAAGAGCCGCAGCATCATATCCAAAGAGCCTTGGGCTATCCTGATTCCCGGCTTCCTGTTCCTGAAATAGTGGTCATATACTCAAAAAATGGAACACACTCACTTTTCGTAGAGGTCGCTTGACCGATATTCACAAATTTAGGTTAAAATAAAAGGCCAAAACTCCTGAGCTTCTGAGCTTTGCGCGGATGCAAGTGTTTAAAGTTTCAGTTTTGCCATTTCTAAAATTATAAGTATTTAAAATTTAAACTGTCGTTTAAAGTACGATTGCCGAATCATATAAAATCTTATAGAATTGACTAAAATCAATACAGTTTGTAAGTCATGTTAACAGATGGTCATACGAACCGACTATATTTACATCGGTTGCAGAAGTACCTGCAATAGCAAAACTGTTTCATTTTGTTGGTTGTGCTAATTGACGCGTAATCAAATTTTTTGTTTTCCTTCAAGAAGCAATAAAATTTTTTTCGAAGAATACCACATATATGAGAATGTGAGAATGTAAGTAATACGAGAAAGCCATCAATGCACCACTAGGTGGATTAAAACAGGTTTTTATTACTATCTGGTTTCTACACATTCGAAAAAAATTGATCACGAAACCAACCCTCTTGGGGAAAACCACGTGTACTCACTTCTCACACTGGTACTGGAACGTTTTGCTTTGTGCTTGGATGAAATAAACAAGTTTTTGGTTGTCATAGAATCTGTGACAGACAACTTCTGCACAACAGTTTCAGAAACAGTCAAATTTGTCTGTACAGTCATCAACTGTTTGTCTGTCGACTATGATCACACTGTGATTACATTGTCACAGATAATCTGTACACTTTGACTGCATACAGATGGACAGTCAAGCCGATTTTGACTGCTTGCAGACAACTGCGAACCGATTACACTATATTACAGTCAAACTGCACATGTTTGTGCAGATAAACTGGCTAATGTAATCGTACCTTTAGTAATACCATAAATCAAATAAACATAGATTTCCCAATGTACGGTGACACTAAAGCTACGATCAGACTAGCCAGTTTATCTGGCACAGTTTATCTGCCACAGAAAAGTAATTTTTCTGCAGTTTATATTTGGTCTGGCAATGTGATTACACTATTCACAGTTAAATGACTGCAACAGTCATGTTTGACTGCCGACAGTCAATACTTTGGCAGTTGTTTTGTTTGACTGTGACAGACTTTTTGAGCATGTCTGTATTGTGATTACATTGATCAGACAAATCAAACTGGTTACAGACTTAAATATAGAGAGTGGGCTGTTTATTGCAGTTTTTCTGCACAAAGTGTTTTTGTTAAAATGAAACGTTAATTTTGAATGAGAAAAAAAATAGTCGAAATAGTGACCATCTTTCTGGCAATTTGTGGATACCTCGAGAATCAGACATCCCATTTTCGACTTCTTCGTAGGAATTGAAAAGGTGCAAAGTCAATGCGTGGCTATTCGATAAAAACAAATGGTAGTCATTTCATTTAAATTCATATTTGTTTTTCTTACTTATTCTTATCTCTGAATGATTTACATTTCAAGTGATTCTATAATAAAATATTCCATCTTTGTTACAGTACTTTGGTTGTTCTGTTTCTTATTTCCTATCTGTATCTTGGTGTTCACTGATTTAGTGTCATTTGATACAAATAGTATTCGGAAATAAATGAATACGATGGTGAGGGAAAAGCTTCCAGTCAAGTGCTTTGATTGTATCCTTCCTGAACTTTGAAACTGATTTTGATTTGACTGTGCAGTATTTTTCTTCAAATGCAAACATAATTCTAATAAAAGCCTTGGTATTACATTCCAGATCGGGGCTCCAACATACGACAACTGGTTTGTAAGACCAGCGCCCTATGCATTGAACCGCCAACCCGGGCAAACATAATTCTAATGCTTTCCCCAAATCATCTCTTTGTAATATAAAATTCGACAATTTTTAAATGATGAAAATATACGATGCTGTTTGTTCTATGACTATGATGTATATTTGATATGTTTAGCAGATGTCATAACAACAACAAAAATTGAGATTCTTTATCATATGTTCATTATCTACACGTTTGTGTCTTAACGCTCACATCATACGGGTATATCTTCTATTACTAAAAAATCCAGAGTGGCACCGAGATCGAAAGCGTGAAAAAATATGTTTCGCAATTGTTGAGTATTTTTCACGCAACAAATACATTTTCAATAAATTGTAAATGGAGCGGTAGATTCAAAAATCAAATGCAATGAAAATCCATAGAATCATCCTACCTCCGTAAATATGACAATTGAAATTTTGGGAAGGTTGTCTCCAGTCCAAGCTCTTTCAAATATGGTATAACGGTATGAATTCGCTTTGGGGCAGAGTTCAGATTTTAACAGATCCACAATTTTATTACCAAACGCTCTGTAATCAATTCAATTATCGAACTAATGAACGAACGATAAGCTATTGGAAATTCGCTCAATATTTAATAAAACTAGAAAAAAATTCAAATAAGTACATTTTCTGTTACCGTTTAGCATTTTTTAATTTGGAGTAGTTAATACTTTTCTCATTAATTCATTATTTAATTTTTCATAATTATTTCATCCAAGTACAAAGCAAAACGTTCCAGTACTATGCTTCTGGAGATCCATTGCACTTTATCGTGAAGGAGGAGCTCGAAAAATTCAGTAGTAATTTCGATTGAGAATTCTACGAAATATGCGATAAGCTTCATTATTTCGACCGGAAATGACGACATTGACAACGCGGTTCGGTGAGAAGTTAGTACACGAAGGTTAAGAGATAGAATTGGGGTCTAATACTCGTTAGTCGATTTTAAGTACTTTTTTGTAAAATAAACAATATTTGTGTATAAAACTAAAGAGCCACAGCATCATATACAAAGAGCCTTGGGCTATTCCCGACTTCCTGTTCCTGAAATAGTGATCATATACTCAAAAATGGAACTCACTCACATTTCCACTTGACCGATATTCACAAATTTAGATTCAAATAAAAGGCCAAAACTCCTGAGCTTTCGAACTCTGCGCGGATGCACGTGTTTAAAATTTCATTTTTGCCATTTCTAAAATTAGAAGTATTTAAAATTTAAACCCTCGTTTAAAGTACGATGGCCGAATCATATAAAATCTTATAAAATTGACAAAAATCAATACAGTTTGTAAGTCATGTTAACATATGGTCATTCGAACCGACCTCATTTACACCGGTTGCAGAAGTACCTGCAATAGCAAAACTGTTTCATTTTGTTGGTTGTGCTAATTGATTTTTTTTGTTTTCTTCCAAGAAGCAATAAAATATAATTTCGAAGAATACCACATATATTAGAAAGTGAAAATATGAGTAATACGAGAAAGCCATCAATACACCACTAGGTGGATAAAAACAGGTTTTTTATTACTATCTGGTTTCTACACATTAGAAAATAATTGATCACGAAACCAACCCTCTTGGGGAAAACCACGTGTACTCACTTCTCACACTGGTGCTGGAACGTTTTGCTTTGTGTTTGGATGAAATAAACAAGTTTTTGGTTGTCATAGAATCTGTGGCAGACAACTTCTGTACAACAGTTTCAGAAACAGTCAAATTTGTCTGTACAGTCATCAACTGTTTGTCTGTCGACTATGATCACACTGTGATTACATTGTCACAGATAATCTGTACACTTTGACTGCATACAGATGGACAGTCAAGCCGATTTTGACTGCTTGCAGACAACTGCGAACCGATTACACTATGATACAGTCAAACTGCACAAGTTTGTGCAGATAAACTGGCTAATGTAATCGTACCTTAACAGCACCTCTAGTGAGAAACGGGTGTACTTTTTTCCATTAGCTACTGTGGTTGTGTTGAATGCGCAGGTAACTTTATGCATGCATTTTAGGAGCATTTACGCACCCATTCTCCACCAGACGGCGCTTTTGGTGTCACGGGTTGCTTAACTACATTACTATTACACTGGGAAATCTATGTTTATTTGATTTATGGTAATACGATCCTACTGACACTAAAAAAAACCTTCCAGGACTGAATTAAACCTACAACTCATCAAGTGCTCACACTGATGACACTTTGTCTATAGAATGGCATCGACTGGGTAATATGCGTTAGTAGCAGAATGAGAGGGTCGGAATTGATTTGAAATGCAAAAGTCGGATTCGGATATAATTCGATAGCAGCTTATGACACGGTAAACTTTTTATTTGAACCTAAGTTTACTAAAATCAGTTGAGCCGCCTTCGAGAAATCGACCATTATTGTCGGGAACTAAAAATCGGTATAGTTCAAATCGGTTCATTTGACTAACAACTAAAACAAATTGTAATTTTAAACAGTTTGTGCCAAATTTAGAAAAAATTTTCACGTATTTGATCGTCGCTCGAAATGACGGTATGAGATTTTAATCACTCTTCAATCTGGAAATCCGGAATCGAAAGTCGGATCCGTCTCAGAGAAAATAAATTTACACACATAAAACCGTTTCTCGAGCTCGGCATAATGAAATGATATTTTATGAAAAGATAAGTGAAATCAAAAACTATCTTCTATGCTTATATATATAAATATCCGCTTATTTCCAGGTAGAGGTGCTCAGGAGCATTAGAAACAACTTTCTAGAAATAAATTGAAAAATTCCCAACATATCGTTTTTAGCCATCTAGGATTTCTAAGTTTAAGTTGGGAATTAATATGATATAGATTTCAATACCTTACTTGTCAAACCCGTCTCGTAAATATAAATCGTAAAAATTAAGATTATTGACATCCATTCGCATGACAAAAAAGTATCTATAATTCCTTCAAAAGTCATGAGAAAAGTGCTATACACTTCAAAAACTAAATATTTTTAGTGAACATCGTACAAATCAGTTGTAAATCCATTCAAAACAGATCTTGTTTGAATATTATTCAGCACTTTTATAAAATGATATCAGGTGTACAACTTTGCTTTCGCCGTTTTCCGATAGGTGGCTGTACCGGCTGAGGCTGGGTAAAATACATACATGATAATGCCTTTAAAGTGAGTGTGTACAGTGCCTAACGAATTGTCATCGCCGTTTCAGTGATAGTTGTTCTTGTTTTCGTATTATCCACGCTCGAAAATGTCTGTTTATGTGCCAATTCTCGTTATTTGCGGGAAGTTTTACTTTTCTGTTACATTTCGAAAAAAAAAAATCAGCTGAAGCGCATCGAATGCTCTCAGAAATTTACGGTAATGCTGCTCTGAGTAAAAGAACGTGTCGGGAGTGGTTTCAACGTTTTAAAAATTGTGATTTCGATGTCGAAGACAAACATGGTGGTGGAAGTAAAAAAACCTTCAACGATGAACAACTAGAAGCATTGCTTGATGAAGATTCGTGCCAAACCCAAGAAGAGTTTGCCGAATCGTTGGGAGTCAGCAAGCCATTTCAAAACGTCTCAAGGTCCTGGGTATAATTCAGAAAGAAGGAAACTGGGTGCCGTACGAGTTGAAACCGAGGGACATCGAGCGCCGTCTATTTGCATGTGAGCAACTGCTTCAAAGACAAAATCGTAAGGGGTTTTTACATCGAATCGTAACCGGTGGTTCGATACGATAATCCTAAACGCAGAAAATCATGGGGAAAGCCCGGGCATGCTACTTCGTCGAAGGCAAAACCGAATATTCACGGCGCTAAGGTGTTGATTTGTATTCTGGTGGGATCAGCTCGGTGTGATTTACTACGAGCTCTTAAAACCGGGTGAAACCATCACAGAAGATCGCTACCGAACGCAACTGATGCGCCTTAGTCGCGCGCTAAAAGAAAAGCGACCATGACAAAGTCATCCTTCAACACGACAATGCTCGGCCTCACGTCACAAAAGTGGGCAAAAAGTACCTGGAAACGCTGAAATGGGAAGTCTTGCCCCACCCGCCGTATTTCCCAGATGTCGCCCCTTCTGACTTCCACCTATTCCGTTCGATGGCACACGGCCTGGAAGATCAACATTTTCAATCCTTCGAAGAGTTGGAAAAATGGATTGCTTCGAGGATTATATATAAGAGCGGTAAAAATCAACGTGTTTTGTCAGTTACGTCACTTATACCATCATATCTCCGAAACCAAAAGCCACAGCCATTTGATCTTCGAACTTGATCAATGGCCGGACAGTAGCTTTCAAACGAGCCTAAATTTGTTAAAATCGGTTCAGTCGTCTCTGAGAAAATTGAGCGGTAAAAATATCTTCGAAAAGTGCACACACACACACACACATTTTCCGATCTCGTCGAACTGAGTCGAATGGTATATAACACTATGGGTCTCCGAGGCTCCGTTCGAAAGACGGTTTTTCTAGCAATTCTAATACCTTTCTATAGAGAAAGGCAAAACTTCTTGTTCAAAATGAAATATATTTTCGGTTCCAATCTATCAAGAATCGACAAGTGGAAATCATAGTCATCTCAGGATTCAATGAAACTCAATTTTTGAGAATAATTCATCAACAAAGTTAATTTTATTAAAAGGAAAATTCGAATATAGATCATATCTTTAAGTAAATATTACAATGCTTACTATTTTTATACATGTTATTTTTTATTATTAACAATCAAAGTAAAAAGATTTGGTTCATTTCTGAATTAGAATATTTTAGCTACTGCTTCACCTCATAAGTTACTCTGATCCTGATATGATAGGGAAATGCAAATATGGTCGTGAGTTTTAAATTTCCGATTTTGTCAATGAGGTACGGATCCAATTCGTTAACAAGCTTAAGAGTGGTTTTCAAACTACAGTCATCAGTGTACAGTAGAGTGGGACAAGGTTGTATGGAAAAAAGTTGAAAACGCTCATTTTATCGCCCCACCAAACTTTTTTTGTTCCTTTTGGGTCCCATAAGAACTATGCCAAATTTTAACTCGATCGGTGAAACTATATTTTCGCGCTCGAAGTTTTAAGTTTGTATGGGATTTAGTATGGAGAAATTCACTGATAGAGATCATCCTATGAACTCTAAAAATCAGTGCATGTGTCATTTTTGTAGGAAATTTAATGAGGAAGAAAAACTGCCAAGACTGCAAACCAATCCAACATTTGAAGAAAAAGTTATTAAAGGAAAACCAGCACAAGGTCCGAACAATTAGCAGCAGTGATGCTAGATAACAGTTCGGTTGAAAAGTTCGTATCGTTTAATAGAAACACGCATTTTTTTGCCAAAATTCGTTTTTATTATTCAACATAATTGCCATCAGAGGCGATATAGCGATTATAGCGATCTTCAAACTTTTCGATACCATTTTTGTAGTACGATTTGTCCTTTGCCTCAAAATAGGCCTCAGTTTGAGCGATTACCTCTTCATTGCTTCTAAATTTTTTACCAGCGAGCTTTCTCTTCAGGTCTGAGAACAGGAAAAAGTCACTGGGGGCCAAATCTGGCGAATACGGTGGATGAGGGAGCAATTCGAAGCCCAATTCGCTCAATTTCAGCATGGTTTTCATCGACTTGTGACACGGTGCATTGTCTTGATGAAACAAAACTTTTTTCTTCTTCAAATGAGGCCGTTTTTTTGAAATTTCGTCCTTCAAACGCTCTAATATTGCTATATAATAGTCACTGTTGATGGTTTTTCCCTTTTCAAGGTAGTCGATGAAAATTATACCATGCGAATCCCGAAATACAGACGCCATAACCTTACCGGCCGATTGTTGAGTCTTTCCACGCTTTGGGTTCGGTTCATCGCGTGCAGTCCACTCAGCTGACTGTCGATTGGACTCCGGGGTGAAGTGATGGAGCCATGTTTCGTCCATTGTTATATATCGACGAAAAAAATCGGTTTTATTTCGATATAACAGCTCCAAACACTGCTCAGAATCATCAATTCGTTGTTGTTTTTGATCGATTGTGAGCTCACGCGGCACCCATTTTGCACAAAGCTTTCTCATATCCAAATATTCGTGAATAATATGTCCAACACGTTCCTTTGATATCTTTAGGGTGTCAGCTATCTCGATCAACTTCACTTTACGGTCATTGAAAATCATTTTGTGGATTTTTTCCACGTTTTCATCGGTATCAGCTTCTTTTGGACGTCCACTGCGTTCATCGTCTTCGGTGCTCATATGACCAGTACGAAATTTTGCAAACCACTTACGAATTGTTGCTTCGCCCGGTGCAGAGTCTGGATAACACTCATCAAGTCATTTTTTGGTATCGGCGGCACTTTTTTTCATCAAAAAGTAGTGTTTCATCAACACACGAAATTTCTTTTTTTCCATTTTTTTCACAATAACAAAAGTAGCTTCACTCAAAATGCAATATCTCACAAACTAATAATCAGACAGCTGTCAAATTTATGCACGTATCTTTTGAAGGTTGGTACTAACTGAAAATGGTATGGATTTAATTCTAGTGGCGCCCTCTCATAGAAACGATACAAACTTTTCAGCCGATCTGTTATATTAGGGATTAAGCCATCGTACGGACCTTGTGTCGGTTTTCCATTAATAACTTTTTCTACAAATGTCGGATTGTTTTGCAGTCTTCTCAGTTTTTCTTCCTCGTTAAATTTCCTACAAAAATGACACATGCACTGATTTTTGGAGTTCATAGGTTGACCTCTAGCCGATTTTTTTTGTAAAAAGTGCATTTTTCCATATTAAATCCCATACAAACTTTCAGCCTCGTCCGCGAAAATATAGTTTCATCGATTGAGCTAAAATTTTGCATGGTGGTTATGGGACCCAAAAGGAACACAAAAAGTTTGGTGGAGCTGAATTCAATATTTTGTCTCACCCTAGTGTACAGTCACTGTGAAAAGACAACATCTTCTTTGTAGTTTAATTCCTTGATTCACACCGCTAGTTTCTTTTGAAAACGTTATTTTGAAGTACAATTTCGAAAAAATAAAACTAATAATCTTTTCTAGTTTGTATATTCTATAAGTTAATGGACAAATATTAATTTCGAAAACCTTGGTCGCTCATATTTATTTCCCAGAGATTCCCTTATTGAGTCCCTTATTGAATTTTATCCAGATTCGATAGCTAGTTTCGGAGTAACGGATTGATGTATGTGGTTGTCTGAAGAATAATCCATATCACTTATGACACAAACGGGGAAAAATTACCTGTTACCCGAGAAAGATCTAACAGATAATTTGCAACAATAGAATGTGAACTATTTGAAAATTCGAAAATTATAACAGGAGTGGAGAACCAATTGGATCACAGATCGAATCTTCATCTATTTTATTGATTGCGTCTTTATGAAGAGAGTTCCAACAGTTTCGTACATTTTAAGTCTCTACGGTTCAATATTAGATTCGATTCCACAATTCTCGTGTTTTGGATTTATTGTGGGCTTTGTGTGTGTGATTTTTCTGATTCGAGTTTAAGCTCTAAGCTCTAAGGTGTCGAGGGAATTTTTTAATTTTAATTTACTATTATGATTAAAACTAGGATAATTTCTTTCACTGTGGTAATGTCGCATTGGAGTAACGGTAATCCATTCTAATTGATCCTGCTTCCAGGTCGGCAATGAATGGTGGGTTCGAACTTCTACAGGCGACGTTGGCACCTATCGATGGGAGCGGCATCCTTTTGTTCCTGTGGATCCGCAAGAAACTCCGCCGGGTCATGAGAACCGGGTGGGTCGCACACATGTTGCTCATCGGAACAAGTGGCCCTCGGCGAGCGATGGTCTTGTTCGAAATTATACACAGTTAACATAATATTGGATGCCTTCGATGCCAAAGGGAAATTTTCATGTAGTGAATAGGACACTGTACTTAATTCGTCATTGAGTCCAGATTTGACACCATCTCTTCTTTCGGCCCAAAGGATAAGGCTTTTATGACGTAGGACTACGTTTTTCTTGGCTATATTAAACTGAGTGCGTCCTTACGAAATTTGTAAAGCGAGAAGGAAACCAAATTACTTCAAATTCTCCGGACATTGACCAAATTACTTCGATTCCTGCGGACATTGACCCATTGGATTATTTTATTTTGGCAGATAATGGATGTACAGACTCAAATTTTATCACTTTCATATGGCTACAAACATTTTTCCCATTGGGTATTTTCAATTAGAATTTTGGGTGGAACATGCTCAATGTCTAATGTTTACGGATCAGAGTCATTTCGCCGAAAGCATTTTCGCCGAAAGGGTCATTTCACCGAATCCTGAAATCGTCTTAAAATCGTAATTAGAATTGATTTAAAATGAAGACAAATGAAAGGGCGTTAACGCCCGTTTTGTTGACCTACAATTGTACTTCTTGAATAAAGATTGATTCTTGTACTCTTGAACAAATATTGATTCGTGAACCTTAGAATGGAGTTCCCAAGAAAACTTGTTGACTATTAGCTACTAAGCATCAAATCAGATGCATAGGTGTATCTACCAGGCAAATGTATGTGGTATTTTTCGTTTAATAACTGAAAATGAAAAAATATCTAATGCGGCTACGCCACATCGTTTTGGTTCATGTGCTGTCCGACCTCGCTCCCGCTCGTTCGGACCTAACTAAAGCAAAGAAACCTAGCTTTGAGTAGACCTGGCAAACGAGGCGGTTACAGGTTTGTATGCAAGAGGCCGCCGCTTTCAACGGCGGGTCGGGGGCCGATTCAGCTAGCGTCTTGGCTTCGGTTATGTGGCTGCGGCACAACTGTTATACAGGAGAAATAACGTACCCTTTCGGCGAAATGACCCTTTCGGCAAAATGACCCTTTCGGCGAACTAACTCTTTCGGCGAAATGACTTGGCTAGTCACCAGATAAATTTTTAAGGATGGGTCCCGTTGTGATTGTGTTCACCAAACTTGTTACCTTTTATTATAAATATAAAAAATAGGTATATAATTCGCTCTAACTTTAGAAAAGTTTTCCGAGGCCCGGAGGGCCGAATGTCATATACCAATCGATTCAGCTCGATGAACTGAGCAAATGTCCTTGTGTGTGTATGTGTGTGGGTCTGTATGTGTGTTGCCAACAAATAGGTCGAGATCTCATAGATGGCTGGACCGATTTTGATCAGTCGCAAATAAAAGCTCTCCCCGTTACTCTGAACGCTATTGAATGGTTTTGAGATCGAATGTTTACTTTTTGAGTTATACGAAGTTTTAAGTCAAAATTTTCAATATCTGTCACAATTGAGCTTGAAAACAGAATATTATTTTAGACTTACATTCCGCACGGTAATAGCTATCCAACAAGCCATAGATTGTCAAAATCCGTCCATTTTTAACGGAGATATCGATATTATTGTGTAAGCGACTTTTCGCCTTATTCCAGTAGTAAGAGTTTTGAGCGCTGAATGACAAAGTAATGGGAGCAACGTGGAACACGAATCTTTATACAATAGTTTCTAAGTACCAAAAAGACTGTGTACAGCATACTTTTTCACGAAATTTTGCCTCGGACCGATTTTAGCACGGTTCGTTTTTAGCAACATAATTGTTCAAATATGACACATGTAAAATAGATGATGGCAGCATTTTCGAGTTGAAAGCAATTCCATAATTATATTGATTTAAACTACTTACAGCAATAAATGCTGGAAGAACATAACAGCCATATACCATTCGACTCAGTTCGTCGAGATCAGCAAATGCGTGTGTGATAAATAATTTCACTCGATTTTCTCTGAGATGGCTCAACCGTGGTCTACAAACTCAGATTCATATTAAAAGTCGTATGCTCCCAAACAAGGTTCCTGAATTACGTTTGGATCTGACTTCTGGTTCCAGAACTACAGGATGATATGTAAAACGAAATTCAAATAGTGTTACTCATTTTCCTCGTAGATGGCTAAACCGATCTAAGATTCAAATGAAATCTAGGAACCATAAAAGATTAAAATCAAAGGTCTTAAGATCCTATAAAACATCTCGCTTTTTAGTCAGATCCAACTTCCGGTATAAATGATACAGGGTGATTAGTATAAAAATGTCCATTTCACATAAATTCATAAGGTTTATCGGGTTTGTAGATTTGGATAATTGATAACCAAATAAACTTGTTTCTGTTTTAGCGGTATTTAGTTATAGATTCGGAAGGTACCCAAAAATTTAATTTGCACTACGATTTCTCAAAGATGTCTACACTGATTTTCAAACAGTTTGAATCGAATGTAAAGTATATAGCTCCTGAGGTGGATTTAACTGACTTCGGCTACACCGATTTTAGAATTCGGTTCCAGTATCGAATCGTTTCTCAAAGCTCAATCGTTTTCTCAATAAAGGCAAAATCGAATTTCGAAAACAAAAATTCAAATTAAAGGATATATGGTCCCATACAAAATTAATGAATTTTATACGATTCTGGAATTACAGGGTGATGAGTTCTTAAAATTCATGCCGTAATAGAAGATGACAATTCAAAAAAGACTTCAAAGTTGGACTCAAAACTATTGCAATTCATTCGTTATATTATTTTATGGCCATACGAATCGTTTTCGATTATGCTGGTTCCTGAATACTGGTTCTGGTAGTACCATAAATAACCGTAAACTCTAAAGTGGAACTTATTTCGATATCTCATGGAATGTTCAATCGATTTTTACACGTTTAGATTCAAATTCGATCCGTTACGCAGTTTCGACATTACAGAGTAATGAGTTAATAGAACTTTAAATTGCCGCTTGAAACGACGGTAATTAAAATAGTGTCATGAGAACTAAAACACTGGAAAATATTCATCCAAAAAACACATGCGGAAGAAAAAAATAGGTTTCATCTCACTGCTAGGTGGATTAAGTAGGTTTTTTTTTCAACATCAATAAAAAATGGTGTTGATTTTATGCCACTTCGTCCATGACTTATGCCCTCAAATTCAACCAGCTGTTAAAATTTTAGGCGAAAAAGAAACCAGAAAACTTTTTGCACTCTTTTCTATTCCAACTTATCATTTAACGTTTCTCGTTGGGTACTGATCGCTAGTCAAGCGTCGCTCGTTGAAATGATATGAGTCTTAAAAAGTGATATGAATCTTAAAAAATCCAAAATCATGGCGGTCTGCATGATCTATGATAATTAGGCCCATCATGCATACTGTATTTCAGAGAAATGTTGTCTTGCAAAATATAAACAACATATTTTACAGTTAATTTTTTATCATAACTGATCTGTTGTTATTTCCTATTGTGAATATATAAATTTCTTGCTTTGTTCAACTTGCTACTAATTTCTCAGCGAAAATAAATCATAAACGTGCAGTTTAAACTTTCGCATCTAAGCTACGAGCTTCGAAGCTTGCATTCAAAAAAAAAACCTATTCTATGAAATCTTTCTCTGAATGATGAAAAGCTTCCCGAATTAGATTAGTATTTGAAAAGATTCCGTATAGCAGTCGAAGTCTCATTCTAGTATTCTGATGCGAGCTCCACCTGCAGATGTCCTGTAGACATTATTGTATCGATATCAACGATTCGAGGTTGTAATCATCAGCAGTAGTAGTCAGGCATCAGTAATAGCAACAGACTCAGGGTTTGAAAAAAAAAATGCTCTAAATGAAGGGGATAGGTGTACGGATTCAGGAAAACGAGCGTCCTTACTTCAGGGTACATGTTGGAACCAAAATTGTAATTAACATCCCGCTTCGAATTTCGTTCGTTGGAAAAAACAACATTAGAACGAGTTTATTACTGCTTATGGACGGTCCCCTCTATTGAATATCCTGTGGTAATTTCCGCCACTTTCTCCGGTACAGCCAAACAACATCTTCGTTTTATCCTGTTTATTTCTTGTTGGGCTACAAATTGGTGGATTATTTGGGTTTCCCTCCACATCATGGAGATGCAATCGGAAGTGGAAAGTTGGAGCACGGGTGAGATATGATTACGATCTGATTTTATTCAATTTGTCCTGTTTTCTACCTTGCTCTTCGATCCTGGGATGTTTTTTTTTTGGCGTCGACAGTACGGCTATTGTTGTATCTCGAAGGTATCGCTATTTTTTCTGGGATTCACAGAAAATTACTGCTAAGCTGAACCAGTATCTGGAAAACCATTGCTGAGTTTTGGTATTATTTTTTTACCTTCGGTGCCAAAGCTGTGGGGGCTGGTTTCTTTTTCGATCATGCTCTAGGTGGAATATATGGTAACAATATCATTGTTATTTTTATTAATGGAACCGGAGTATGTGGAGAAAATTGTCTGCTACTGTCGATGCACCCACTTCACTATTGGTTTTCAATTTATGTTAATAATAGATCCTTTATTACCGTCACATGAAAATGGGATGTAATCTCGATATTCCCAGAAGTGATCAGAAATTTGTTTCTGGCAGAAGCATTTTTCCTGTTCCATATGTACCCGGTTTACACTGATTGGAGGATTACAATGTAATCTAAATAATTATCTGAACCGAATCCCGACGGCTCTCCGGCGAACACCGTCGTTTCGCCGTGAGCTTATCCCGCCAAATGGCATTTACCATCCGAAGCACTGGAAGCAATTTATCATTCCCATTAATTTATTCACTGCATGGTCCATTTTCTTCATTCACGGTGCGACGAGATAGACCTTTAAGAATATGGAACGTGGAAGACCTTTTCCTCGTTCGGTTCACTGTTCCGTTCCTTCGCTTTGCTCGTCCTCGATCGCTTAATTGCATCAGCAAAGGTGACACTCACCGGGCTTCTGTTATGTCAAAGCGGACGTGATAAGTGTCAGCCCCGTGGGAATGTAAACGGTGTAACTAAGTCAAATCAATTTCGGCAGGTGAAGAGACGAGTGGAGTGGATTGAAGCGACAAAATAGGATTATTCTTTCCAATTGCTTTGTTTTAGGTAATTAGGAGGGAAACATCCGAAAACGTTAGAAGGTGAAACAAACTTGACGGATTACATTAATTTCTGGCACTTTAACTGATGAATCTATTGAGTAAAATTTCAAAAATTTCTTTGTATCACATAAAATTGAAGAATTCTGTTTTTTTTTGCATCACCTTCTTGATGAAGGATCCTGTTGTTCGTACTAAGAGCGACGAGTTGGATATTTTGTTCATTTTATATTTAATATTAGTGTCATTTTCACTTAAAAGCTTTCGTTTTCTGCCGTGCTGCAGTATCGGGCTGCTACAGCGTCTCCGGGAAAAGTGCCTTTGCATGTGCTTACCTAAACCGTAATGTGGCAATATGTTTCAAGCTGGACCAGAAGTGCATGTTTGTTGGATGCCGGCGCTTCTTTAATGCGATGTGCCACTTTAACCAAACCAAAAGGCTGTACTTTACTCTATGACAACTCAGTGGCTTTCATTAGCCTCACTTGTCGTCCCGATTACTAGACCACAGACCAACTATTATCAAAATCAAAATTTTGTTTCACTGCACAGGGTTTTGTTATGCTTCAGTTGATAAAAAAATCACATTTATAACAAAAATTGCTTAGAAATTGAAATTTGTTATTTCCTTGTGAACGGGAACACTTGTCGCTTATTCATGATGTTAATTTTTTATTAAAATTATATTTCCGCACAAGAGTCTTTGTTCCACCGTCTAATTCTAGTCAAGGTCTTAAATTATGTTACACTTTAAAGACTATTAATTTTTGATGAGATTTGTTATGTTGCACAGGAAACGAAAGCATCGCAGGAACCGCCTCATTGGAAGAAGAATGGAAATGAGTTTACAAACGGTTTGCTTAAGGAAACAGCACATAATTTGGCTCCGAGTTTCCAAGGAGACACGAACAAGAAAGATGCTATGGCGAGTCAAGTTGAACTGGGCGAAGAACATGAACATTTTGGTATTCGGCCAATGCTGGATGTGAGTTTTAATGATACGATTGATCCACTGAAACGAAATCCTCATCTTCACCGCCAGCTACTATCTGGGAGTTCGGGTAAGTTTAGTCATTATTAAAATCGATTGTGAATTGTATTTCGTTGGAATTGAGTTACGTAATTCAAAGTATGTAACACTTTCCTTACGGTTGATGTTCATAGATTTTCGTTTCCCCAGTTTCAGCGATGACCTCCTCATTTGAGCCAAATTTTTTTTCCCTGGAGCATTTTTTAAGATCAGAAAAGAGCCAGTAGTCACTGTGGGCTAAATCTGGCGAGTAGGGGGGGTGGGAAAGCAGATCAAAGCCCAATTCGTTCAATTTCGCCATTGTTTTCATCGACTTGTGGCAAAGTGCGTTGCAGCAATCGCGGCACCCACTTGGAAAAAACCTTTTTCATGCTCAATTTTTCATGAAGGATAGTAAATACACTTCCATATGATATCTGTGTCATCTCAGCAATCTCACGGAGCTTCACTTTACGATCTTTCATTATAATTTTTGTCACTTCACTCACATTTTCCGGTGTAACGGCTTCCACAGGTCTACCCGAGCGTTCCGCGTCATTTGTGTCGGTACGACCACGTTTAAGCTCGGCGAACCACCGACAAATCGTTGCTTTTGATGGACAAGAGTCCGGATAACATTTTTCAATCCATTGTTTCGCTTGCACGGTGTTTTTACCCTTTAAAAACAATGTTTTATCAAAACACGAAACGGTTTTTTCCATTTTTTAAACAAACTACAAAACGACTTTACTCCAACCTCGATAACTCAGCTGTTTCTGGTCGGATCGACTTAAAATTTTGACCCGTTTCAAGCAAAGGGTAGTACTCTAGAAAGACGTGGTTACTGGTTTACTACGAGCGCCATCTCTGCTTCAGTCTCGGGACTTATTGATCCATGTGTTATGTCCCATTTAATAATATAACACATTACCACACATCACTATTCACTGTGTGATTGAAAGTATCTCGGTAGGTTCTCTGATGAAAATTACGTATTCCTGGAGGATTAATACTACTATGTTTTGGAAAAATTAATGTTTCATCAAAATTCAAAATGATGTATATTCTATCCATCTTTTTACTTTAAAGCCTGCCAGAAAAATGTGCTTATTATCGATTGGATCGGAGACATTTTCTGAAAAACATTTCACTTTGAACAAAATTTTAACGAAAGCCATTTCATCAATAGGCTTAGCAATATTGCTAAATCAAATATTTGCCTTAAAGTCGTATTGCGCCTAATTTTTAATAAAGAAAAATAAAAAAAGTTCCAACCCTTTTTGTTGACCCAAAATCGATACAACCAAACCTCCGTTTACGAACACTTTTGTCGTGAATACGACTTACTTTACTATGGGGCGCTTTTTCAAAATTTACTCTCTGAGAGAGTGGTAAGTTTTTGATCGTGAATATCTCTCAACATAATTTTTGCTACATGCTATCGGAAATATGATTACAATTTTATGATAAAATGATATGTTGTGTGACATAATCTCAAATAGTTCAAAACTAAACTTTTCTGAAATGTTTGGTATAAACGAGTATCAAAGAAGATAATTCATAAGGTGCGTTTACCTTTCTCGTATTTTGAAAGCTCATAGCTCAGTGATTTGTAGAAGGTTTTATATAATCTAACTACCAATAGAATCTAAAATTTTCAACTTGAACGTGTATTGCAACAACATTGAAGTTTTTCAATAGTACACTATTGAAAAACCTGTTTGATTTAACCCATTACAGCACTAGCCAATCAGAACGCGAGATGTCTGCATCTATACAAGAGCATCCATATAAAAGTTGAGTGGTTCATTTTTCCTACTATTTGCTGAGCAACTGTTCCCGAAACAAGACACACGAGAGCAACATCGAGGACCTGTCGTCTCACTGTTTCCCGTTCTGCGAACAGGAAAAGGAATTTTGGCATAGGGGCTGTCCGTACACCTCTGCCAGTAGCAGGTATAAAATGAAATGTGATGTGAGAAATAGCGTCATTTAAGATAAAGCAACTACTCTGAACGTACGAGACACCGCCAGCACGATGGCCCCGAAAACCGGTAGAAAGGCAATCAAAAAGTCCAGCAAGGCCCATTCAAAGCACTTTTCAGTGCTAAAGATAATCATAAAGAACTAGTTGAATTTTGTCGCATTCCTACCATTTTCAGAGCAACTATTGCCGAAACAAGACACACACGAGAACCATCTCAGATCTTGTTGATTGTGACAATTCAAGGCACTTTTGTCGTGAATACGACTTACTTTACCATGGGGCGCCTTTTCAAAATTTACCCTCTGAGAGAGTGATAAGTTTTTGAACGTGAATATCTCTTGTTGTACCTAACCGACAAGAGCGATTACGTCACAACTGCCAGTCGTTTGCATTGGTGAAAACAACGAAAAGCGGACCACGGTAGAGAGCATCACACAAAATCAGCCGTTCTAATGGGTCTAAAAGTTTTCTAAAGAATTATTAGGATTTCTTCTTGGCAAATCGATGGTAAATATCCTCATTTTAGTGCCAATCTTGAACAGTTTGATTAGATTTGTGCACTCTTTGCTGTGTGAAATTGACAGTAATCGAGATCAAGTGAAGCCTTCTTTGATTTTGCGAAAAATGTAAAAAAGGGGAATGCTGCATAGTTCATACAATTGATCAACTAATTGATATTAGGAAGTGTTATGGAACATGTCAGTTGTTTTCGTATTCACGACATTCAGTTATGTCTCTGACATTACCCACCCGCCTTTTTACACGTTACCTTTTTTTACGTAACTGTTTTTTCAAACCAAATCCCAAATAACGTAATCTTTTTTTATGAACCAAATACCAAATAACGTAACCTTTTTTTTTGAGAACCTGCTTCGTAAAAAGAGGTTTTGGCATACATCGAAAGCGATTTCCGACTTATTTGTATTCCTTGGAAACTACTACAATATGTGTCAAGTAACTGTTTTTGATGGTTCTGAACATCTCAAATATCGTTTTCTGACATTTACTTTTCAATCTTGTTCCAAAAATATCCATATTGTGAGGGTTTTCAAAGAATATTAATATAACGGAAGTCACCATCTTGAATTTCAGAACCACCTCAAACATCGTTTTCTAACATCTACTTATCAATCTCGTTTCGAAAACAAGGGGTTTTCAAGGAATATCAAGAAACCGGAAGTCGCCATCTTGAATTTTAGGAGTTTTAAGCATTCTCAATAAACCGGAAGCCGCCATCTTGGATTTTGAAACGAGCCTAAACATCAATTTCTTGCACTTACTCTTCACATCCGTTCCGAAAATAGCCATATGATGCGCGGTTTTCACATTCATTATACAAAACTGTTTTTGCGAAGTGAATTCCAAATAACGTAATTTTTTTTCTAAGAACTACCTCTTTTTACGAACCTCCGTTCAGTTCGTAAATGGAGGTTTCGGTGTAACCGGATTTTAACCTCATGGTTTGAATTTCTTTATAGGAAAAGTAATAGAATTGCTAGAAAAACTGACTTTTGATCGAAGTTCTTCTAGTGTTATACATAACAGATCGGCTGAAAAGTTCGTATCGTTTCTATGAGAGGGCGCCACTAGAATTAAATCCATACCATTTTCAGCTAGTACCAACCTTCAAAAGATACGTGTATAAATTTGACAGCTGTCTGATTATTAGTTTGTGAGATATTGCATTTTGAGTGAAGCTACTTTTGTTATTGTGAAAAAAATGGAAAAAAAGGAATTTCATGTGTTGATGAAACACTACTTTTTGATGAAAAAAAGTGCCGCCGATACCAAAAAATGGCTTGATGAGTGTTATCCAGACTCTGCACCGGGCGAAGCAACAATTCGTAAGTGGTTTGCAAAATTTCGTACTGGTCATATGAGCACCGAAGACGATGAACGCAGTGGACGTCCAAAAGAGGCTGCTACCGATGAAAACGTGAAAAAAATCCACACAATGATTTTCAATGACCGTAAAGTGAAGTTGATAGAGATAGCTGACACCCTAAAGATATAAAAGGAACGTGTTGGACATATTATTTACGAATATTTGGATATGAGAAAGCTTTGTGCAAAATGGGTGCCGCGTGAGCTCACAATCGATCAAAACCAAGTCGATGAAAACCATGCTGAAATTGAACGAATTGGACTTCGAATTGCTCCCTCATCCACCGTATTCTCCAGATTTGGCCCCCAGTGACTTTTTCTTGTTCTCAGACCTCAAGAGAATGCTCGCTGGTAAAAAATTTAGAGGCAATGAAGAGGTAATCGCTGAAACTGAGGCCTATTTTGAGGCAAAGGACAAATCGTACTACAAAAATGGTATCGAAAAGTTGGAAGATCGCTATAATCGCTGTATCGCCTCTGATGGCAATTATGTTGAATAATAAAAACGAATTTTGGCAAAAAAATGTGTGTTTCTATTAAACGATACGAACTTTTCAGCCGAACTGTTATACCATCCCACTCAACTCGACGAGATCGGAAAATGTAAGTTTGTGTGCACGTTTCGAAGATTTTTCTTTCCACTTGATTTTATCGGAGATGGCTTATTTTAACCCTCAATTGCAGTGAGTCCCAAATATGGGGCACACAATTTAAAAAATTCTACAAAGCGTTGTAATGTATATTTTTCACCGATTGCATGATGTTCCATATTTGGGACGCATTCTCAAATCGCAAAAAGGCGGGTGGGTAATGTCAGAGACATAACTGGATGTTGTAAATACGAAAACAATTGACATGTTGCATAACACTTCCTAATATCAATTAGTTGATCAACTGTATGAATTATGCAAGCATTCCCCTTTTTTACATTTTTCGCAAAAACAAAGAAGGTTTCACTTGATCTCGATTACTGTCAATTTCACACAGCGAAAAGTGCACAAATCTAATCAAACTATTCTAGATTGGCACTAAACTGAGGATATTTACCTTCGATTTGCCAAGAAGAAATCCTAATAGTTCCTTAGAAAACTTGTAGACCTATTAGAATGGCTGATTTTGTGTGATGCTTTCCACCGTGGTCCGCTTTTCGTTGTTTTTTCACCAATGCAAACGACTGGCAGCTGTGAAGTAATCGTTCTTGTCGGAAGCGAAACTAGCTTTGCAAACGACACACAAAGTGACGATAGAATCCAAACTGATCCAATTTTTGTGAGAAGTGTTTATTTTTACGTGATTTCGTTTGTAGCTTGCTTTTTCACTAATGGGCGGTCCTAACGGCTATAAAAATAACAGCTTTGTACAGCAGCAGATATTTTGTTCTCTTCCTCAGAACGCGTTCTGATTGGCTGGTGTTGACATGGGTCAAATGAGACAGGTTTTTCAATAGTGTTTTTGAATTATTTGAGATTATGTCACACAACTGAAAATGTTATCATAAAATTGTGATCATATTTCCGATGGCATGTAGCAAAAATTATGTTGATTCGTTAGGTACAACAGGAGATATTCACGATCAAAAACTTATCACTCTCTCAGAGGGTAAATTTTTAAAAGGCGCCCCATGCTAAAGTAAGTCGTATTCACGACAAAAGTGCCTTGAATTGTAACAATCAACTAGATCTGAGATAGTTCTCGTGTGTGTCTTGTTTCGGCAACAGTTGCTCAGAAAATGGTAGGAAAGCGACAAAACTCAACTAGTTGTTTATGATTATCTTTAGCACTAAAAAGTGCTTTGAATGGGCCTTGCTGGACTTTTTGGCTGCCTTTCTACCGGTTTTCGGTGCCATCGTGCTGACGGTGTCTCGTACGTTCATAGTAGCTGCTTTAACTTAAATGACGCTATTTCTCACATCACATTTCGTTTTATACCTGCTACTGGCAGCGGTGTACGGACAGCCCCTTTGCCAAAATTCCTTTTCCTGTTCGCAGAACGGGAAACAGTGAGACGACAGGTCCTCGATGTTGCACTCGTGAGTGTCTTGTTTCGGGAACAGTTGCTCAGCTAATGGTAGGAAAAATGAACCACTCAACTTTTATATGGATGCTCTTGTATAGATGCAGACATCTCGCGTTCTGATTGGCTGGTGCTGTCATGAGTTAAATCAAACAGGTTTTTCAATAGTGTACTATTGAAAAACTTCAATGTTGTTGCAATACACGTTCAAGTTGAAAATTTTCGATTCTATTGGTAGTTAGATTATATAAAACCTTCTACAAATCACTGAGCTTTCAAAACACGAGAAAGGCAAACGCGCCTTATGAATTATCCTCTTTGATACTCGTTTATAACAAACATTTAAGAAAAGGTAATTTTGAACTATTTGAGATTATGTCACACAACTGAAAATTTTATCATAAAATTGTGATCATATTTCCGATGGCATGTAGCAAGAATTATGTTGATTTATTAGATACAACAGGAGATATTCACGATCAAAAACTTATCACACTCTCAGAGGGTAAACTTTGAAAAAGCGCCTCATAGTAAAGTAAGTCGTGTGCACGACAAAAAAAAATTCTACCTGACACAAAACGGAAATTTCGTACATAGCTGATTTCTGCTATTTTCAAAAAAATAAACGAGCGCTCCATACTTATGCAATAACTTGAAAATTTTATTTGGTTGTTTTGTAACTTATCATACTAATGATTTAAAAAAAAAACTTTTGATTTTCGTGGTTTTCAGATAATTTAATGCATTATGTCCCATATATTTTTGTTATTGTTATTTATAAAACACATGAACTGAAAAATCCCGAGCCTAACAAAAAGAACATGATTTTTTTGGTTCAATATTAACTTGATCATCAACTTAATCTTCATTAAGAGCAATGCAATCGTTCCAGCACCACTCTAACTTTTCAATACCACTTTTGTAGTACGATTTATCTTTTACCTCAAAAGTTTCAGCGATAACCTCTTTATTCGTGCGAATTTTCTTACCGGTGAGCATTTTTTTCTTGTCTGTGAAGAGCCAGTAGTCGCTGGGAGCCAAATCTGTCGAATAAGGTGGGTGTGGAAGCAATTCTAAGCTCAATTCATGTAGTTTTGTCATTGTTTTGATTGGCTTGTGACACGGTGCGTTGTCTTGATGAAACAATTTTTTTCTGTGCCGCATCCGATCGTTTTTTTTGCAATTTCATCCTTCAAACGCTATAATAACGCTATATAATATTCGCTGTTAATGGTATTTCCTTTCTCAAGATAGTCGATAAATATTACACCACACACATCCCAAAATACCGAGGTCATCCACTCAGACGACGCTCGTTTTGATTCCATGAGGTATGTGAAGTGAGAAATCCTTGTTTCATCCATTGTCACATGTCGTAAGTGTATGTATGTATGTGTGAAGCCACCATCAGTTCAAGTGATTACCAGTGTATGCGGGTAGACTTACAGTAGATCCGAATTTGATTATCAGATAGCTTTCATATAACTGTTGTTAAGAAGGCCAAAATGGATTTTGAGGAGTCGGTGCCTTCCAGCAAGAACATGCAGTCATATGATAGAAAATTTCGCTATACCAGCTTAAACCCGCTTGATGGTTTGTTTGTTACAAGGGTGCGTCTTACTCATTTCAGACCTTCTGGGAGAAACACAACAGCTTCCCCCACGTGACTCAGGTTGGCAATCCACTCCATCATCCAGTCATTAACTTGTAAGATACCCTAATGCATAATACAATATAATATAATATAACATAATATAATATAATACAATACAATATAATATGATATAATGAAATGCAGTATATTGCCATACAATATAATATAGCATAACATAAAATAATATAAGACGATAATATATGAAATCGGCGCAGTACTGCAGGAAATATAATGTAATAAACAACAGAATTATATGTTGTAATATACTACGATAAACATTGCACTTTAGGATGGGCTTTAACTTATAAGCCATTTCGCACCCTCTCATTCTGCTACTAACGCAGAAGGCGATAGCATCCAGTCGACGCTGTTCTATTAACCAAATGTCATCAGAGACACACGGGGAGGCATGAAATAGGAACTTGCGAGGACTTGCTTTGCTTGAACGGTATTTTTCCCATCAAGAAGCAGTGTAAAATTAAAACACGAAATTGTTTTAGATCCATTGCTCTGAAAATATCAAAAGTAGCGTCACTCTTAGCACAATAATGCAAAAACTATTGAATAGAATGTCATAAAATTTTAACAGCTGTCTTTTAAAGGTTAGTATCAACTGAAAAAAGTGACTGCAATAAAACTAGCGCCATCTATGTGTTAGGCCCGGGACTTTTCAGCCCATGTGTTATGTGAAATCTGCGTGGAATTCGTTAAAGTATAGTTTTTTTTTGCAAATGTTTGGTTTTGAGCACACAAACGCTTCAAGTTAAAGGCAAAAACTTGAAACAGATTGTTAGACATACATACGCGTATGTGCACTAACCACAATCCAGTACAATTGTAATGATAACTCCAACAAGCGCTTCATACAGTTTTTGCATTCATGGACAGTGAGTTATACGTTCTTGTCGAGCTGCGTTGATGGCATTGATTTAATTCATTTCTCTAATTAACTATTGATTGGCATCAGTCCAGGTTCCATCTCTCCAGGATGCAATTTCCGTTATTTTTATACCACTCGGTAATGGGTACTTCTCCGCTTTGAACGGGTGATTGTTTTCTCGTTTTGTACATTGAAGAATGATATAAATATGTATATTATCGAAACATTTCGTCCTTCTGTAATGTGGAGTGATGTTTTATTCTGTGTTCTATTTCCTTGAATGTTTTAAAGTCATCGATGCTTCAGGGATTTTCATCGCGGCACCTTTGTGTTCCAGGCGAATTTTTTTAGATCTTGGTATGAATTATAAATCAGTTTTGAAAAAGTTTCATAAGTTAAAAAAAAATCAGTACTCCGAATAAGTTTTGTATCATTCTGATTTAATCGACTATTAACTGTTCATAGGAAAAGTGATATATAGGACATACTCTATAAAATGTTTCCTGAGGCTATAGAAAAAAAAACTATAGCATAACTCAGATAGAAAACAATCGACACGTCAACTGATATGACTCCAGCCAGTTGTAAAAAATATCAATAACTTGTTTATTTAAAGTTTTCACAGGCACTCTCGCAACTGCCTGGCCAGTTTCAAACAGTCTGTGCTTTATATTTGTCAGAATTGACCTCAATGTACATATCATTACCATCATTATGATCAAAGCAACATAAAAACAGTTACGGTGCGTGAATAGCTATGCTTACGACTGCGAACAGTTCGAGCGGACTGTTCCCAGTGCTTTTCCAACGGGTGATTTGTTGCGTTGGGAAGGTGGGTTGGCCACCATGGAATTGTGTGTATCTATATAGACAAGCCAATTGAAATCGACATCATCAAACAGCAAACACAACAACTTTGGTAATAATGATAACTGCCGGTCGATTCGTGGCTTTGTGGGATTTCGAACGGGAGGAATGATGGTTTTTCTGGGGGCCCGAGTACGGTTCGGTACGGTGAGAATATTAATCAGCCAGGCAAGCGACTAGGCAATCTCCATTCAGATGGTTAGCTCGTTTTCAACTGGACTCTTTTCGGTTTCTATTCATTCAGGTGGTGACCGAAGGAGAAGCCGGCGAAACAACGATGATGTCGACAGGCAGGTTGATTACGGGTATAAAATTGCAAATCAAGACTTGACAGGCACTGTTACTTCAGCTATAGCTGATAGGGATGATGTGAATGGTGCCGGGATGTCAAGCCTGTCATCAGGAGTCATCGGTAGAAACAGAGATGACAAAGATTCCTGGTCGGTCTCGGCGGAAATGGGGAGACCTGAACGAAAAATTCTCTCTATCGAGGAAAACTCAGTCATTTATGATAAAGACGGCATTGAACCAGATGATAATAAGCTTCGGGTGGGTGGGGAAATTCAAGGATTTAGGCCTATAGCGGATCCTTTTAGCAGTAACAATGATGATGACCTGAAACGGGAAGATGGGAATGATGTTCTCCATCGGTCCGAGGATTACGGTTACTCATATGGTTCTTTTGTGGCAGATGCACCAAAGGCTTATAATGAGCGAGGGAATTTGCAGGAAATTGTTACCCGGAGTAGAGATAAGACTGTTTCCCGGAAACCAAGAAGTACGAAACAATTGGGAACAGGAAGGAAAATGTGGCCGGATGGCAGTACTGATAAGCTTGCGTCTGCACCGAAGCAAACCACTGTTTATCATCAACATCATGAAGACTACAAACGGGACACAAGTGATATTGGGCCGAACTGTGACTGTACTTCGATATGTGCCAAATACAAAAATGGAACGGATATGGTAACCGATGTTGATGAGAGTTCCGGAGATGTGTCAACAGTAACAATGGGGGAGGGCGAAGAACAAACTGATTTACCAGATAATGATGAAAGAAGGGATGACGACAAAGATGAAAACGAAAGACCAAGCAACCAAAGAGTAATCGACGAAGAAGAGGAAGATGATGATAAAAATTATGCTATCGAAGAATATTCCGAAAAACCTGTTTCGACGTCCGGCGAAGCAGAGGAGCAAAGTGAGGTTTACATTGATTTGAAAATTGTGTTGAAAAAGTTGGAAAATGGCAGTTTGTCGAAGGTTGAGCCATTGGAAGTTCATAAGAAAATTGTCGTTGATCGCAGGTATGTTATCGGATTCACTGCAAATTTACTAAACCTATTCTAACCCATATCTTACAGCAAACAAAAACCCGCATCCGTCGGAAATTCGTTCCCCAAGGACCTGGTGAAGGTATGTTCACCTTTAAGCTTCATCCCTTTCGCAAAGCACTTCATCTTTTGAGCCTAATTGAATCGGAAACTTTCACCTCTTCAACTTGAGGTCGGTACATTCCCATTAGATTTGATTTGTTGAATGGTCGCCCGGAAGTTCCCGATTCGCACCTTTAATTCATTTCTCATCACTTCATTTTTTTTATTCTCCTGACGTTATTGACATTCCTCCACACATACACAATGTATCGCAATCTTTCGCACCTTTCGACAACTATCTAGGCCATCTATCAATTAGTGGACAGCGATGACAGCCTTCGGACACACGTGGCTCCACGTCTGCCGGACCGGACCAAGTTGTTGTTCAATCTGGAACAGAAAAACCGCAGCGGAGGAAAGATTAATGACCGTCAACCGGACCGGGATCTACCGGGCGGTGCTGGTCCACCGAGAGGCAGCCGAATTGAGGTTAGTGTTGCTTTCCACCGGGATGAGCATTTCCAGCAGTCAATTGTCCAGAAATGGTGTAAAGAACTGTTTGTGTGTTCTTGTAAAATGTAGTAAAGATTGATAGGCGTAGGCCAATTTTCGTTGATTTATTTCAGTTCCACTGGGATATTTTTCTATTGATGGTGATATTTTTTTTTACACAGCAACATCAAAACAGCGATATGGTACTGGCAGATGCGATTGTGGCAATTGGACAACTGATTCGGCAAAAATCTGGACATTGAAGGATTTATTTTTAAACGTTTAAAGAGTCATTTGATTTTCGTAAGTTTTGTTTTTGTAGCCATGCTTTTATTTCTCATTATTTGTGAATATTTTTTTGAAATTAGAATATAAAATAAGCACAAAACTCTTTTTATTCGTAAAGGATTTTGTAACTCTTTAAACCTGCAGGAAACTCCACGATGAAAACCATTTTTGAGCTTCAACATTGAACCTCCCTTCGGTGATTGAAATATCCTCCGAGAAATGTTTCTATCTATTAATAGTAAAGGAATTTTCTCAATTTAACCAGACAAACCAATAAAACGACCGCTGAAAGTCCGACCTGTGCAAATATAGAATACCTAGATAGAATCGGTAAGAAAGGGTTCCGGGAAGGATACATATTTAATCAACATAAATCAGGTTTCGGCAAAGGTTAGCTTGTTGGCACACTTACAACAGTACCGATCGTTTCGAGGTGGTGAAGGATTTCTCGGGTGAGAAAATAGATAGATTCATGATTTGCCCTTTCGCGTTCATCGAAGGTGCAGTGAAGTGTAGGAACTTGATGATAGCGATGTTTTATCTTCGTTTTCCCAGGTAGAAATGGTTTGCGAACCAATAACAAATTTTATTATTAACACCAAACATCTCACTGGTAGAGTTTAAATATCAAAAATCATAACAAAGTCTGCATGAGAAAATAGAAACAAAACATAAAATTCTATCATTATAATATCTAACCAAGAACATAATATTTATAAAAGACGAATTATTGGAGTTATTTGATATTCCAGAATTCAGAATAGAATAATATCATAGGCATATCTCCTATCTGATTCTGATGCAGTTTTTTCAATTGTATTTTATTTGAAAATAGAACTACTGGATCAATTGTATTTAATAAAATTTTAATATCTCATCAGAAACGAAACAAGATACAATAATTTTAAAACTTAACATTGCAGAAGAAAAAGACCAAATTTCTCCGAAACACTTGGTTTGGCAGACAATATGCAGATGTGGTCGAGCAACCCAAAGCTTCATCACTACCGGATCGGCAAACAAGGCAATATATCGCGAAAAATGCCTAAAGAAACAATTGTTACCATTCTGACGAGGTGAATCCAACTAACTGCCCGGAGTTGTAACCTATCGAACGGTAATGAGCTCTCGTAAAGAGAGAACTCTCTCAAATTAAACAACAAGCTACAACTAAGAAATTTCGAAAATCTTAGACGAAGGCAGCTAAATCGTTTTGCAGAGATGTCTTCACAGACCCTAATGACTGGAGTAGGACCAAAAGCATTTAGAAAATGCCACAGTAATATATAAAAGAATACGAGTCATACGAGAAACACATCATTACACCACTAGATGGATTGAAAAGGAATGAGTGTGCATCTTTTGAAGATTTTTCTTTTTCGCTAAATTTCCTCGGATATGACTATACTATTAAATTACGAATTAATCAATCGTTGAGATCGAAGAAAGTCTGTGGGTATATGACAAAAATTTACTTTGAATTCTTGAATTTTATTCGGATCTGACTACTGGTTCCAGAGACATGAATTGATATGTGCAAAATAAATGGAAAGATTATGGAAAACCGGGGTTAAGCCAATTTTTACAAATTCAGATTCAAATGAAAGATTTTATTATCTTGTCTAAAGTTTATATATTTCATTCAGATTCGACTTCTAGCTACGAGCTGTGTTTTGAGAAATTTGCAAGTGTGTTTTATATAAGTAAATAAAAGAGATGCGAAATACTTGAAAATGTTCTTCGAGTAAGCAGTTCTTTTAATGACTAAAAGTACCTAAAATACGGGAAATAGGGACCCCTTATTTTTCAAAAGAGGTTTTAACCGTAAGGTCATTCGCCTCTTAGGGCCAGAAAAACTTTCTGGCCCTATGTGCGGGGTTGGGAATCGAACCCAGGTGAAAGATATCGACTTACCTATCACGCTATACCCGTCCCCAGTGACCCATTTTAGATTTAAATGAAAAGTTCTATTGTTCCATTGGGACTATTAGGTCTGACTTTGCTAACAAATTTCAAATAGTCATTTAAATAGACGATGCAAATAGAAAATCTTTCAAAGTATTCCACTATATCGGTTGTGAGTTAATGGTCATAGAATCTTACTTCGATAATTCCCGCTCTAAGCTTAAGCTCTGGAAATATTTGGCAAACCTCCTGTATAATCGGAAAGTTGGAAAGTCGCTGATAATAAAGAAGAAAAGATTGAATAATATAACTAACAAGTTTAAGCACATTTTTCAGTTTTCAATTAGGTTTATTTTCACGAAAAACTAGCGTTTGTATGTATTTTATCTATATATGGAAATACCTCCCGGACTTAAGCAAGTTTGACATTTAATCGCCTCCGATAACTCATTTTGTATGTAAAGAAAATCGAATTTCGAAGCAATTGAGTTGACCAGCCCCGCCTCAATGCATTATCTGTATCAAATGGATTCAAATATAGCATAAAGACTTTTGATCTCTTGTGGATGGCAACCAAATGACGAGTCTAGTAGACAGTTATCAAATCCACTTGTATTCATTGCATTTAAGAATATTACCAACTCTCCATTTATTTTGGAACATCTTCAGATATTTGATCTATACTTTGACGATTTGAAGAACTTTCCAGTAATTCTACAATTTCAAATGCGCTACAACACATAATGTATCGTCATGAAAAACCTGTTTTAATCCACCTAGTGGTGTAGGGATTCCTTTCTCATATTATTCATTTTTTGCTATGTATTCCCAAAAATACTAAAAATTAAAATAGTTTAGAAAAGAGGTTTGAAGATTTATATTGCATAATACTACTACATTGATATGCTGCATTTTGGTTTAAGGTAGTGAAAATCTGTTCAATGATATGTGAGAAAGTTAAGTGAAGTGAATTTAATTACATTTGATGGTATAATTACATTTGCGGCCATAAAGTCGAAAAATTCGTTTTCGCCTGAGACGTCAGGTCGCTTATGAAAAAATATTTTTGAAATGGGCATTTTTACACTAAGTTCTCAGCCCAACCTTTAATTATTAATGGGCCCCAGGGTAAGATTTATTCGAGTGTCCCAAACAGACTGAATGATCTTTTTGTTTGTTCTCTGAGTCCCGTCAAGAGTCCCCTAAGACCTTGGGCCCTGAGGAACGTGCCCCCGCTGTCCCTCTGTAAAAGCGCCACTGCAAAGCACCCTATCTCAGGAACCAGGGGTTTAATCCGAATGAAAATTCGAATATTCTTAACGCATCTTAAGCCGTTTCAGTTGATTCTAAGATGGTGAAAATCGGTTCAGCTAATTCCGACAAAAGTGAGTGACATTATTTCCACATTTTTGGTGTATATCACCATGACACTCCGGAACCGAAAGTCAGATACAAATTTAAATTCAACAATTTTGTATGGAACCATAACACCTTCATTTGAATCAAAGTTTTTGAAAATCGGCTCATCCATTTCAGAGAAAAGTGAGTGATATTGGTTTTCACATTTTTGGTGCATACCACCCTGTAATTCCGGAACCGGAAGTTGGATCGAAATGAATTTGATTATATGGGACTATAAGACTGAGAAAAGTGAGTAACAATATTTGTCACACATACATGCACACAGATATTTTCTTAGTTCATTGAACTCAGTAGAATTATATATGACATTCGAACATCTGGGCCTCGGTTCAAAATTCGATTTTCACTGTGATTGTATAGCCTTATTAACGGTAAAAATACTATAATTTGATAATCTATTTCAAGGGTTCCGCTTCTCTTTACATAGTTACTATAAATTGAAAATTTTCTCGAATTTAAATTTTTAACTCACTACTCTGTAGTTCCATCAAAATATATATACGATAGTTTTACATGGGATTATATAAATCTCCGAGAAATTAGTCAAAGTCAAAGAATAATTTATTCAAAATTTTATGACGATTACAAAAACAATTAATTTGACGATGGAGAACACAGACTACACAGATAAAAATATTTTGTGAATTTACATCTATTTTCATGCACATATTTGGAGCAGGCAATTAAACATAAAATTACTTCCCAATTCTGTACGTTTCAATACAATTTAATCACAAAACTAAGCGTTAATTGAAAGATACAGTTCTATTCGTTTAAAATTCAATGCTATTCAATTTATTTTTGCATCGATGATGGGTTTCAATGAAATATTCGATTCAACCCATGTCTATTCCATGTCAATACTGATTTACATGTCGTGTAAATTTCATGATTTCTTTCTGTGTAATTTAAAAAAGGCGTATTCTCATGAAATATCAATTTTCTCGATTTGGTTGCTCATATATCTAAAAAATGACTGCATTTAGGACGTAGCTTCTTATGAGCTTTTTCATTGAATCTAGCTTGGAGAATAATACTTCATTGCTCAGATACATTTATTCCTATAAAAAAAAACATCGTTTTTCGAAAATTGTTGTCTCTCCCACTTTCTAAAACATTTAATAGTTTCCTTGTAACTTGAAGTTTTTTGTGATATAAAATTTAAAAGTATCGTGCAGTAAAATAACTGAGAATTTTGAAAAATAATTTTTTTTTTCGATTTCACGAGAAATTGGAAGATTTTTTTTCAGTGTATATTTTTTTTAGAAAGTTCAATTGATTACCTATAACTTCTTCATAGACATTTTTTTTGTAGAAGCTATAAATCTCTAGTTATAATTGTTTGAAAATAATGTGGCTAAAAACATATATGCCCTTTTCATGAATTAGTCTTGAGTAAAAAAAATCTCTGGACTTGTTAAAAAAAACTTCATTTGCTATAACGAACACACATGAAAAGTCATGCAAATCGAAGGGGGTCGTGCCAGCAGCCAGCCGATTCTGCATGGGATCGCTCTAGAGTAAACTAAGTAATTCAGTAAAATATCTAGAAATAACCAAATAATCCCGTAATTCACCCTTTTTTCATTCTTTTTTTCTTATTAGGGCTTATTTGCGTACAAACTTTACGAGACCAATTGAGCCGTTCTTTTGTTTGAGAGCAGCATCCATTTTAATCCAACGAGGATTGAGGGGCACTTTGTTCGTAATTCGTCGTATCATCCATTGCCTCATCGTCGGTGCTGTTGATGTGAAAAGGAACGATTAGTTTTACCTTTTTTTATATATATAAAAAATAGGTATAGAATTCGCTCAAACTTTCGAAAAATTTTCCGAGGCCATATAATTTCATATACCAATCGATTCAGCTCGACGAACTGAGCAAATGTCTGTGTGTGTGTCTGTATGTGTGTTGTCAACTAAGAGGTCGAGATTTCAGAGATGGCTGGACCGATTTTGATCAAACTAGTCGCAAATGAAAGGTCTCCCCGTCACCCAGAACGCTATTGAATGGTTTTGAGATCGGATGTTTACTTTTTGAGTTATACGAAAATTTTCAGTTTTTTGACAGTATCTGTCACATTTGACCTTGAAAACAGAATATGTTTCCAGACTTAGATTTCGCTCGGTAATACCTATCCAACAAGCCATAGATTGTTAAAATCCGTCCATTTTTAACGGAGATATCGATATTTTTGTGTAAGCCTTATTCCTGTAGAAGGAATTTTGAGCGCTGTATGAAAAAGCAATGATTGGGAGCAACATGAAACACGATTTTTTATACTGTTACATACAATTGTTTCTAAGTACCAAAAAGACTGTGTACAGCATCCTTTTTTATGACATTTTGCCTCGGACCGATTTTAGCACGGTTCGTTTTTGGCAACATAATCGTTCGAATATGACATATGAAAACCAGATGATGGCAGAATTTTCGAGTTGAAAGCAATTCCATAATTATATTGATTTAAACTATTTACAGCAATAAATGCTGGAAGAACATAACAGCCATATACCATTCGAATCAGTTCGTCGAGATCAGCAAATGCGTGTGTGACAAATATTTTCACTCAATTTTTTTCGGAGATTTCTTCAAACTCAGATTCATATGAAAAGTCGTATGCTCCCAAACAAGGTTCCTGGATTATGTTTGCTTCCGACCTCTGGTTCCGGAACTACAGGATGATATGTGAAACGAAATTAAAACTGTGTAACTCATTTTTCTCGTAGATTACTGAACCGATCTAAGATTCAAATGAAATCTAAGAGTCATCTAAGATTCAAATGAAAAGTTTTAAGATTCTTTAAAACATCTTGTTTTTCAGTCAGATCCAACTTCAGTCAGATCCAACTTCTATTTCACATAAATTAATCTGGTTTATCAGGTTAGCAGATTTGGATAGTCGATAACCAAATAAACTTATTTCATTTTTAGTGGTAATCAGTTTTCGATTCGGATTTAATTCGCACTACGATTTCTCAAAGATGTCTACACTGATTTTCAAACATTTTGAAACAAATGTAAACTATACAGCTACTCAGGTGAATTTGTCTGACTTCGGCTACACCGAATTTCGAATTCCGGTTCCAGTATCGAATCGTTTCTCAAAGCTCAATCGTCTTCTCAAAAAAGCCAAATCGAATTTCAGAAACAAAAGTTCCAATTCTGACTTCCGATTCTGGAATTGTAGGATGATGAATTTTTAAAATTCAAAGCGATATAGAAGACGGCAATCCCGAAAAGCTTTAAAGTTGGACTCAAAAATATTGCAATTTATTTGTCATATGGCCATACGAATCGGTTTGGGTTATGCTGGTTCCTGAATACCGGCTCTAGAAGTATCTTAAATTACCCTAAACTCTAAAGTGAAAGTTACTTTGACATATCATGGAATGTTTAATCAATTGTTACACTTTTAGATTCAAATTCGATCCGATTTGCAGTCTCGACATTACAGAGTAATGAGTGATGAAAATCTCAATTTGCCACTTAAAACGACGGACATTAGAATAAAGTCATGAAAACTGAAACACCTAAGAATATTCATGCACAAAACACATGCGGATTGATAAAAAAAGGTATCATCTCACTGCTAGGTGGATTAAACACGTTTTTTTTCTTATCGTTCGCAGTCTTGGGGTTGTTGTAAACTGCTGTAGATGCGTCTTGCTGAACATTGACTGCAGTTGCCAGTTAGTTCGAAGGTGAAAGTGTTTTTGGAGCAAGAGTACTGGGTTCACTAGTTATCGTTGCGTTGCGTTATGGTTGTCCAATCGAATCCTAGCTACCTTTGATTTTGCTAGCGTTATTACGAATAAAAATGAAATACAATCCAAAAATCAAAGACACTTTTTTCTGCGTTTTTTTATGCGGTTTCTTTTTATGCGGCTTTTTTGCGCGAATTTCCGAAGTTACGCAATTTTTTACGCGGATTTTCTAAGTTTCGCCGATTTCCGATGTTTCGAGGTTTTTTTACGCGGATTTCTCAAGTTATGCACAAACCGGCGATTCATGTTGTGATAAAAGTACCGTTGAGCAACAACAGTGTTCAACATCGTATTGATGAAATGGCTATCGATACTAAAAAACTTCGCACGATCTTTTGAAAACAACCAGGTTTTCGAAGCAGTCTAACGAATCAGCAATGCCAGATCATCAGTTTTTTCATTTTTTATTCTTATCCACTTAACTCCGGAACCTGAAGTCAGCCTGTATGAAAATGAAAAAAGGCGGGTGGGTAATGTCAGAGACATAACTGGATGTCGTGAATACGAAAACAACTGAAAGGTCCCTAACACTTCCGAATATCAATTAGTTAATCAATTGTATGAATTATGCAAGCATTTCCCTTTTTCACATTTTTCGCAAAAACAAAGCAGGTTTCACTTGATCTCGATTACTGTGAATTTCACACAGCGAAAAGTGCACAAATCAAATCAAGCAGTTCTAGATATGCACTAAACTGAGGATATTTACTTTCGATTTGCGAACAGCAAATCCTAATAGTGCTTTAGAAAACTTTTAGAGACATTAGAACGGCTGATTTTGTGTAATGCTCTCCACCGTTGTTTTTTTACCAATGCAAATGACTGGCAGCTGTGACGTAATCGCTCTTGTCGAAAGCAAAACTAGCTTTGCAAACGACACAAAATACATCTGCTCGCAGTGGCGATAGAATCAAAACTGATCCAATTTTTGTTAAGGGATTTCTTTTTACGTGATTTCGTCTGTAGCTTTTTCACTAATGGGCAATCCTAACGGCTGTAAAAATAGCAACATATAGAATTTTAATTTCGATTATTTCATTTTGGATTTGCATTTCATTGAAAGAAGCTATCAGGATGCTGTACGGGATTCATTCCTGCCTTTCAGAAGGACCAAATTGTGGAACTCAGTACGATATTAAGCACTGTTCGGAACATTTTTCTCGAACGATTTGGTTTTCAGCAGCAGATATTTTGTTCTCTTCCTCAGAACGCGTTCTGATTGGCTGGTGTTGACATGGGTCAAATGAGACAGGTTTTTCAATAGTGTACTATTGAAATACTTCATTGCTTTTGCTATACACGTTTAAGTGGAAAAATTTCGATTCTATTAGTAGTTAGATTATATAAATCCTTTCACATATCACTGAGCTATGAGCTTTAAAAATACGAGAAAGGCAAACGCGCCTTATGAATTATCCTCTTTGATATTCGTTTATACCAAACATTTCAGAAAAGTTTAATTTTGAATTATTTGAGATTATGTCACACAACTGAAAATTTTATCATAAAATTTTGTTCATATTTCCGATGGCATGTAGCAAAAATGATATTGATTAGTTCGATTCAACAAGAGATATTCACGATCAGAAACTTATCACTCTCTCAGAGGGTAAATTTTGAAAAGGCACCCCATAGTAAAGTAAGTTGTATTCACGACAAAAAAATCGATGTGCGTATCAGTCCATCCATCTATGAGAAAACTGATTGCACTTTTGCGTTTGCATACATATGCGCACATTCTCTTGTAAACATAAGCACACCGACATTTTGCGATGGTATTTGACACTCCGCCCTCCGGTTTAACAGTTGGCTTTTACAGAGGTTGCATGGCCTCAGTAAGAATGACAACAAAAAAGATGTTTTCGGACAGAAAAAAATGCTTTCTCTTGTATGACATTGTGAAAAAAATTTCGAACTTCTTTAACGACTTGAAGAACGTACGAGGAGGTATAAATTATGAGCATGTGAATTTGTTGTTATCTTCTCTTTCGACAACTTGTATCCAGAAAAAAAAACACTTCTAGTGCTTGTATAGGCTATTCAGTGGTCAAATACAAATACTGAAAATGTTACTCTTTTACCTTTATTTTGATAGTATGCTCACCTTTCGAGTCGGTCCAAGTATCAATAGATTTGTTGAAATCAATCAAGTGATATGTTGATGGAACAATGTTAAAAAATACGGCTTTAAAGTGTTAAAATAAAGCAAAGTATTTCGGGGAATCCTAATGCAACAGTGTTTTCCAAGCAACAGATACCTATAAAAATCAGATTGCAAAATAATTTAAAACTTCCGAAACTCAAACAGAAATTGATCCTAAGCTCTACGAAGCTCATCTCGGTTTCCTTACTGGAAACAAACTTTCCACCCTGCAATGGTACATCTGTCGAAAAGTTTATCAAGAATTCAATTTCCTTCCAAGCCACAAATGGTGACACGTTCGCCTCGCTAAGTACCAAAGCAACCATAACTCATTCCCTCCCAATGCGGCCGAAAGCCGTAAAAAAGGCTGCCATGGACCGAAGTATCATTAGAGAAGAGCTATGCGATGCACACTTACCTGCCGAAATGTCGCATACGACATGCTAATAAAATAAAACAGAAACCAGCCTCTCGGAAAATACTCACCAGCACATTTCGCCAGAAGTAGTTACCTTCGTCAAATGCGAGTCTAACATAACCCCCCGGATTCCACCGGAGGGATGTGACAGAGAAAGGTTCCGATACCGGTAGAAATCCTCTTTCGCGCGTCGAAATCCACCGGTCGTAGTAAGTAGTAAAGGGAAAAATTGAACTCACAGGACAACATTGGAGACTTATCAATAAGACACACAATAAGCTATACAATAAAATAATGCGGTGTCTATCCGTGCAGGGCGTCGAGGCTGCACCCATGTTCCCACAGCATTACCAGCTAGCCTCGGGAAGAGCAACAGGATACCTGCCGCATCATAGATACTTATCGCACGGGAAGATGCGAGCAAACTGGAACCGACCGTGCAGGGATAATGCTTTGCGGTTCAGCATTTTCCCTAATTCTTATTTATCTCTCCCACCGGAGAAAACACAGCCAGAGTTCCGTCACCGTGTGGTTTGGTGATGCGTTTCCGCGAGAAGGATAATGCTGGAAAAGGATGCACGTCGCCTTCAAATTTATGTTCATCCTTCGGTTGTATCGATATTGTGCACAGGCACGGACGAAACAAATACTTTTGTTTTAGCCAGCGATTTGCCAGCGTAGCGAAAAACAGTCGCAAGTAGCTAAAAATCTGAACTCGAATCAATGCGAATCAATCGCAATAATGATGGCGTCATATCGTCAGCAGTAAGAATCATTCTGTCAACTCAACAATTTGCTTTGCATTTCAACTTTACGCTAACAAAAGGACTTGTAGAAGTTTATTAAAATATTTTTCACAATCAGCAAAATCCTCAGCAATTGGAAACAGCCAGCACCACACCATTGCGTTGTTGCTGTAATCCTTCATTAATTGTTTTTTTTTTTGCATTTTTATGTTTTGAACGTCCCTTTTCCGAGATAATCACAGCAGCGGAAGAGTCTCCATCGGTTAGGGTGTACGTTGTTTGAGTCCAAATCCCAAGTCCAAGTGGAATTGTTCATCTACAATTGCTTTTCTCTTCTGTAGCGCATTCCTTCATTCATTGGTTCCGTGTTGTTGATGGACCATCAGCGACTAACTCCCCTTTCGAGACACCCTACAAATGTTTGATGTTTTGTACTTAAACTGTCGCATTAGTTTCGCTAACATCATCATAAATCAGAGACTGCCTTACGGGCAGTGATGATATCCGAAGACAACTGATGTTTGGTAGGATTATTGTTCAGATTTGCGTTTCTGGAGGGGATTATGGTGGCATTTGCTTCAGCACTGATGTTTGCCTCAAAACTTTATGTAGGACTCGTCGGTTTTGTAAAACCGAATGAAGCGGACCGGTAATGTGATTGATGATAGTAGTAATTGTAAAGAAATTGATTTCAATAGTTGAAGCTGATGAAGTTAAAATGTCGTGTTAGAGTAAGAACTACTCGCTTTGGCCAAATTATTCGAAATATTCGAAACCTTGTATTAACTGTATTACACCCAAACCTCCGTTTACGAACACTTTTTTTACGTTACCTCTTTTTACGTAACTCTTTTTAAGAACCAAATCCCAAATAATGTAATCTTTTTTTACGAACCAAATTCCAAATAACGTAAACTTTTTTTACGAACCAACTTCGTAAAAAGAGGTTTTTGGATCCAATGGAAACAATTTCCGGCTCCATGGAAATTACTACGATATGGGTATTTTCGGAACGGGATTGATGAGTAGATGACGGAAAACGATGTTTGAAGTGGTTCGGAAATTCAAGATGGCGACTTCCGGTTCTTTGATATTGCTTTAAAACATTTACAATATGGATATTTTCGGGACGGGTTTAATGAGTATATACCGGGAAATTATGTTTGAAAGCGCTTCAAAAATCAAAATGGTGAGTTTAGTTGTATCGGTATTCTTTGACGATCATTACGATATGATTATATATCGTTTAAAAAAAAAGTTATGCTTCTGTACTATATTTTCGAAATGACCGTAACAAGTAGACGTCTGAGCAGCTATAATAATTTTAAAATGTTTAGTTATATTGTATGCTTTCAATATTTTATTGAACAACTGGAAGTCTCAATCTAATATTTGGAAGCAACCACAAACATTAAAATTTGGTTTCAAATCAATGACCGTGTTCTCCAATTTATTTTATTTTCAGTGTTACAACTTAATTTCATTTGTTTTAGTGTGCGTGATAAAGTCGAAAAAAGTACTGTTACTCTCATCATGACACATTTGTTTTTATTTAAACTTGTCAAAATCTCATGTCAACTGGCCCGTCGGAATATGATTTAACATTTTGTAAGCCATTGAGAAAAAGAGATATTCTTTGGCTCAAGTGGTAAGAGTCAGTTAGACAACCACATGACACTGAATTTCTAACATTTATGAGCAATTCCAGAAATAAATAGCAGATAAACTGGCAGGATCGACTTTCTCCGAATCGGATGAAACAATGTACACCTCTTCAGTACGGCAATCTCTTCTTCCTGAGGTTCCTTTCTTTTCGACTCAGTATTAATTTTAAGAATGTCGAAATTTAAAACCGTAACTAACCACTTCAAACATCGTTTTCCGTCATCTACTCATCAATCCTTTTCCGAAAATACCCACATTGTAAAGGTTTTTAAGGAAAATCGACAAACCGGAAGTCGCCATCTTGGATTTCCGAACTACTTCAAACATCGTTTTCCGTCATCTACTCATCAACTCCGTTTCGAAAATACCCACATTGTAAGGATGTTTAAGCAATATCAATAAACCGGAAGTCGCCATCTTGGACTTTGAACTGACCCCAAACATCATTTTCTTGCACCCACTTATCACATCCGTTCCGAAAATGGCCATGTGATTGGGGGTTTCCACATTCATTACACAAAACTTTTTTTACGAAGTAAATTCCAAATAACGTAAACGTTTTTTACGAACCAAATCCTAAATAACGTAAACTTTTTTTACGAACTACCTCCATTTACGAACCCTCGTTTTTTTCGTAAATGGAGGTTTCGGTGTACCGGTAATCAGTCTCGGATTTAGGGGTCTGATGAGCCGCTCATTCTGAGAGAGGAAATTCTAGTGTTTATTATTGCGGATATAATAAACAGAGATTTTGTTGATCACAGACACAATTGGAGCTCGTTAAAATGAATAAGATTTACGAGGTCTGTTCAAAAAGTTCCCGGAATTTTTTAATTGCGCGCGTCTGGAGAGTCCGGTGGTCAAATTTTTTTTTTAATGTGTTGGTACATATGTCCCTAATGTATGATGAAATTTTCAGCTGTATTCATTCTGTCTTGTAGCGGCTGGTGTAGACGTGTTTTTTTGAGCTCGGCGATTTTTGTTAGTTTGAACAATGGAAGAATTGAAGAGTCAAAGAATTTGTATTAAATTTTGCGTGAAAAATGAAATAAAGTGTAACCAAGTGTGCGAAATGTTACAGAGAGCCTACGGTGAGTCTGCTATGAAAAAAACAAGTGTTTACGAGTGGTATAAGCGTTTCCAAGATGGCCGCGAAGACGTTGAAGACGACGAACGCTCCGGTCGACCCAGCACGTCAATAATCGATGAAAATGTGGGAAAAGTGGAAAAAATGATTATGGATGATCGCCGAATCACTATTAGAGAAGTTGCTGATGAAGTTGGCATATCAGTTGGCTCATGCCATCATATTTTTTAATGTTGAAACGAGTGGCAGCAAAATTCGTTCCAAAACTGCTGAATTTTGATCAAAAAAACAAACGCATTACCATCGCTCAGGAGCTGTTAAACGACGTCAACCACCAGATATCGCTCCGTGTGATTTTTTCCTGTTCCCAAAGTTGAAGAGACTCATAAAAGGACAGCGTTTTGCATCGATTGAAGAGATAAAGGCAGAATCGCTGAGAGTGCTACAGAGCATTACAAAAAGTGTCTATCAGGGGTGTTTCGAAGACTGGAAAAAACGCTGGCATAACTGTACTATATCTAGGGGGGATTACTTTGAAGGGGACCATATAGATGTAGACGAATAAATAAATATGTTTTTAGAAAAATGAGAATTCCGGGTACTTTTTGAACAGACCTCGTATATGATTATTGTACACTTCCGACAATCGATAATCAAGTGGATTTCGCAACATTTATTACTTCGCTTTCAGAATTGGTACGAGTTAGTAGTGTCTTTAATTTTTTTGTTTCAATTATAGAGGTTTTATCCTTAATCATCTCTTCGGGCCAGAAAAGCTTTTTGACCCTATGTGCGGGATTGGGGATCGAACCCAGGTGGACTTCGTGAAAGGCATCGACTAACTCATCACGCTATACCCGATAGGTTATATACTATAGGTTGACTTATTGATGACTCACATGATCTACCACGCGGAACAAATGAGAACAAGTACACCGAAACCTTCATTTACGAACTAAACGGGGGTTCGTGAAACGAGGTAGTTTGTAAAAAAAGTTTACGTTATTTTCAATTTGTTTCGCAAAAAAGTTTTGTATAATGAATTTGGAAACCCCCATCATGTGGCTATTTCCAGAACGGATGTGAAGAGTAAGTGCACGAAAGTGATGTTTAAGGTCGATTCAAAATCCAAGATGGCGACTTCCGGATACTTGATATTCGTTAAAAACCCTTATAACAAAAAAAAAATTGAAAAACACGTGTCGAAAAACAATGTTTTGGGTTTTTTGATGACTTCAGTTTATAAATGTTCCTTGAAAGTTATTACCGTGTTCCTTGAACTTGGGTTTTTTGATGACTTCAGTTTATTAGTGTTCCTTGAAAGTTATTACCGTGTTCCTTGAACTTGGTATTCCTTTAAAACACTATACCGAAAGTTTGAATCTTGAAACGAGTTCAAACATCGTTTCTGTTCGAATATTTCCCGAAAATTCCATTTTTTAAGGGTTTTTAAGACATATCTATAAACCGAAGGATGTTAACTTGGAATTCGAAACGACACCAAACATCGTTTTTCCGGCATCTGTACAAAAAAACCCCGTTCGATAAAGGTAAAGACTGTCCCAGAAAGTATGGATGCACTTTGATTTCGTTGTAAATAATTCACAAGTGTTAGATATTCAAATTTTATTCGATATACTGATAATATTAGACTACAACAACAGAATATTATTCTCAACATTTGCTATTTAGCCATTGTAGACTAGCTGGCGCACCTTCTTGCGAACCTTCCTCATTAAATTCCGTTCAGACTTCTTGGCGACAAGTTTTGACACTTTTTTCCAATCTTTTTCGAACTGTTGAATGGTTTCGGTTGCCGAGACATGTTTCCTAAGATGTACCTTCGTTGATGCCAAAAATTCCTCAATTGGTCGAAGTTGTGGGCATTTTGGTGGATTCATGTCTTTTGGGATGAAAGTGACATTTTTGGTAGTGTACCATTCTATCGTTGATTTCGAGTAGTGCCAAGAAGCAAGATCTGGCCAGAAGACAACAGGATCCTTGTGGCTTCGAATCATGGGTAGAAGTCGTTTTTGTAAACATTCCTTGATGTACATTTCGCTGTTTCTGGAAGCAATGGTGATGAAGGGTTTCGAAATCTTACCGCAACTACAAATTGCTTACCAGACCATAGTTTTCTTACCAAATTTTTCGATTTCAATCGATGTCTCGGACTGGTTTAACACTTGCCCTTCTCGCACCGTATAATATTGTGGTCCCGGCAAGGATTTGTAATCGAGTTTCACGTAGGTTTCGTCGTCCATGATTATGCAGTACAAATTTCCAGCAAGAATCGTATTGTACAGCTTTCGAATCCTCGACCTGATCGATGCTTCTTGTTTCGGACTACGTTTTGGTTGTTTCTGCTTCTTATAGGTTCGAAGATTCAAACGTTCTTTAGCACGAAGAACATTTGACTTCGAAGTGTCCACTTTTTTGGCCACATCCCGAACTGAAACCTCCTTCTTTTGCTCGAACGCCTTCAGTATACGTTTATCCAACTGAGGGTTAGCAGGACCTTTTTTTCGACCCGTTTTCGGTTTATCCTCAAAGGTGTTATCCTCACCGAACTTCCTGATTGCATTTCGCACGCTTTTTCACTTACTCCTTCCATTTTTGCTATCTTTCTCAGTGACAGTCCGTGTTCTGTGCACCATTTGTACACAATTTTTCGACGTTGTTCTGCTGAAATTCCACGCATTTCGAAACAAACTAATGAAAACGAATAAACAACTGCACAAGTGGTTAGAGAAGAGTGTAAACAACAGGACGCAGTAATAAAAATTGACCGATTCTGAACCATTGCGAAATAGCAGCGGTTTTTTGGTTGCGTCCATACTTTCTGGAACAGTCTTTATGGGTTTTTAATATCGTTTTTCATTGAGAACAGGTGCATTGTGTTTCATTGATTTGCACCGCACGAAAAAAACGCACTTTCGGGGCAATTCGCGGGCAACTATTTTGCACCCGATTTCTTTTCCGAGCAGCATGCGTGCAAACCAAACTTTACAAAACCGTTTCATTGATCGGCTGTCAGGGCAAAACACTGGCACCCAGCGAGTGGAATCAATGAAAAACGACATAAGAAACATCAAGAAACCGGAAATCGCCATCTTGGATTTCCAAGAATTTACTCTTTAAACCCGTTCCGAAAACTACCCATATTGTAGTAGTTACCATGGAATATATGAGCCGGGAATCGTTTTCATTGTATGCCAAAACCTAACCGAAGTAACATAGGTTCGTGAAAAAAATTTACGTTATTTATGATTTGGTTCGTAATAGAAGATTACGTTATTTGGTTTTTATTTCGTAAAAAGAGTTACGTAAAAAGAGGTAACGTAAAAAAGTGTTCGTAAACGAAGATTTGGGTGTGCAATGTTTTTCTGAGATTTTCTGTAAAACTTCGCATAGTTCAATTGTTGCACTATTTATGTACCATTTAATTCCACTATTTCACTGTCACGTTATTACACTTTCACAAAGTCACTATACTTTTATGAAGCATAACAAACGTTACAATACAGATACGCGTATTTCGGAATGTTATTTACATCCTTCTTCAGTGTATCGGTTTTATAAGTTTGTTTGAAAGAATGCTGTAATGCTGCTTCTTTTATTCGAAATGTCTTATTGTCAACGGGTAAAAACGGGAAGAAACAGGTAGTAACAAACGGGTAGGATGGTAGTTTGATTGTCAGCGGAGGGTAACTAACTGAAGAAGTGGGAGATTAAGAGATTAAGTATTTTCTAAATCTATTTGTATCTTATGTGTCGGTAATAACTTGAAGAGCCAGGAGGGCTCATTTCCTTGGTCACGATTTAATAAAGAAATGGAGTTATTTTTGAAGATTTCTAAACTTTCGGCTGTGTCTAATTTCCATGGGTTGGAAATTTGTCTTATAATTTTTATGTCGTTGGTAGTGAGAACAATGAGAACAATGAGAACACGAGATTTTGTATACCCCTCATTTTTTTCCAAATTATACGTAGGATCTTTTGTGGAACCTTGTAAATTTTTCAATTGACAGTTCATGCTGCCATTTTGTGTTGGTGGGAATGATCAGAAGTAACAGTTCGGCTGAAAAGTTCGTATCGTTTAATAGAAACACACATTTTTTTGCCAAAATTCGTTTTTATTATTCAACATAATTGCCATCAGAGGCGATACAGCGATTATAGCGATCTTCCAACTTTTCGATACCATTTTTGTAGTACGATTTGTCCTTTGCCTCAAAATAGGCCTCAGTTTCAGCGATTACCTCTTCATTGCTTCTAACCAGCGAGCATTCTCTTGAGGTCTGAGAACAGGAAAAAGTCACTGAGGGCCAAATCTGGAGAATACGGTGGATGAGGGAGCAATTCGAAACCCAATTCGTTCAATTTCAGCATGGTTTTCATCGACTTGTGACACGGTGCATTGTCTTGATGAAACAAAACTTTTTTCTTCTTCAAATGAGGCCGTTTTTTGAAATTTCGTCCTTCAAACGCTCTAATAACGCTATATAATAGTCACTGTTAATGGTTTTTCCCTTTTCAAAGTAGTCGATGAAAATTATACCATACGAATCCCAAAATACAGACGCCATAACCTTACCGGCCGATTGTTGAGTCTTTCCACGCTTTGGGTTCGGTTCATCGCGTGCAGTCCACTCAGCTGACTGTCGATTGGACTCCGGAGTGAAGTGATGGAGCTATGTTTCGTCCATTGTTATATATCGACGAAAAAATTCGGTTTTATTTCGATATAACAGCTCCAAACACTGCTCAGAATCATCAATTCGTTGTTGTTTTTGATCGATTGTGAGCTCACGCGGCACCCATTTTTCACAAAGCTTTCTCATATCCAAATATTCGTGAATAATATGTCCAACACGTTCCTTTGATATCTTTAGGGTGTCAGCTATCTCGATCAACTTCACTTTATGGTCATGGAAAATCATTTTGTGGATTTTTTTTTACGTTTTCATCGGTAACAGCCTCTTTTGGACGTCCACTGCGTTCATTGTCTTCGGTGCTCATATGACCAGTACGAAATTTTGCAAACAACTTACGAATTGTTGCTTCGCCCGGTGCAGAGTCTGGATAACGCTCATCAAGCCATTTTTTGGTATCGGTGGCACTTTTTTCATCAAAAAGTAGTGTTTCATCAACACACGAAATTCCTTTTTTTCCATTTTTTTCACAATAACAAAAGTAGCTTCACTCAAAATGCAATATCTCACAAACTAATAATCAGACAGCTGTCAAATTTTTACACGTATCTTTTGAAGGTTGGTACTAACTGAAAATGGTATGGATTTAGTTCTAGTGGTGCCCTCTCATAGAAACTATACGAACTTTTCAGCCGATCTGTTATTTGGTATGATCCGATCTGTGTTGGTTGGCTGTTTACTGTTACTTCAAATTCAGAGGCGGATTTTATAAACAGTTACAAGGGGCACCAATGGGTAATCCGCTCTCCCCGTTTTTATGCGAATTGTTTATGGCAAATCTTGAAGAACTTTTGAAAAACCTGGGATTATTACCTAATCGCTGGTGAAGATACGTTGATGATATATTCTGTATCATCAAACGCAATGATTTATCAACTTTCTTACAAATGATTAATAGCTTACATAAAAACATTAAATTCACCTGTGAGGAGGAAAAAGATAACAGTTTACCTTTCTTAGATATCCTCATTGTCAGAGAGGCAAAAACCTTAAATTTCGAGATATACAGGAAGCCAACCAACACAGATCGGGTCATACCAAATACTTCTAATCATTCCCACCAACACAAAATGGCAGCTTTCCACCATATGATTCACAGAATGCTGACCTTACCCCTTAAGAGAGATGCTTCAATAAAAGAGAAAAACTTTATTTTCGAAATTGGAAAGCTCAATGGATATCCGGAGCGTTCAATCCAAACAATAATTGTATAAAAACGCAGGTTCGAGTCTCGCCTCTGAACAAATCTGTTTTCCAAAAAATCACCTTTCCATGAGTTCCTTATTCATTTGGCTTCTTCAATACATGTTTCCTCTCAGCCATTGCAGAACTGATATTTGTCTATATAAGTCTGTTAAGCGAAAAACGACTGATATAAAAGTTGAATCATACATTTTTAGTTGAACCAGTCAGTGCAAGAAATAATAATTGCAATTTGTGATTTGGAAGTTCCTAGTGTAATGCATTTTATTGATGATACTAATTCTCTAATAAATAGGAAACTATCTACTGAATTTTTACAAGCATTATTGCAGGATTCTTGTCAGAGTACAATGACAGAATTTCGTATTTGGTTGCTATTTTCTCATGCACAATTTGTTATGTTTGTGATATGATGCAAAAATAAATTGAATTGCATTGAATTTTAAATGAATAGAATTGTATCTTTCAATTAACGCCTAGTTTTGTAATTAAATTGTATTGAAACGTACAGAATTGTGAAGTAATTTTATGTTTAATTGGCTGCTCTAAATATGTGCATGAAAATAGATGTAAATATACAAAATATTTTTATCCGTGGAGCTAAAGCCAGAGGGGTTCATCGTTCTTCCTGAAATTAATAAACACTTGATATTGATCTTAAAAGTTATAGCAGATTGTTTGGCATTCCTTATGAGGTGTCGGATTCATTTCTGTTCATACATCGATTCGCAGGTTGGAGGTTTTATTAAAACAGCATACTGGCACCTGCAAATCGTTCAGCATCCTTTCGGGGAACGTTATACCTGTTAAATCATAAATTTTTAGTTGAAACAGTCAGTGCAAGAAACAATAATTGCAATTTGTGATCTGTGAGCGTGCCGTGTAATGCATTTGACTAAGACGCTCAACCAAAGAAACTACTCTATAAAACGATACTAAATCTATTAACAGATTTCCTTTAAAAATGCTTTTAAAACAGTATGATCATTAATGACCTTAAATCACTCGTCAGTCGAATGTGTGGAATTCAGGTACTTAGAAGTAGAAATTTGATTGTCACTCTAAAGCGCGTATTTTTTAAATGATAGAATTGCGTTTTTAAAGTATTTTTCCCGTTCAGAAAACCACTTCCATGGCTGTATATTAAAATGCAAATCCTTTACATCAGAAATCAATTTTGGTCCCTTTCCCGGTTGCATCCGATTTGCACAGCCACAGTTTCCGGCATACTTTTGAGTGGCACGCGTTGATTTTGCACCAAAACCCTGGTGATTTGTAGTGGATAAACGTGGAAAACATGTTTTCCGGAAGGCGTTGATACTCTCGACTGTGGTTACGCTACCGTCGGAGTTTGTTGGAAATTTCTTTTGTCAGCGGGTATGATCGGCTGGATCCGACGGTTACCCGTCGGTGGTAGTGGAGAAAAAAAAGTCAAATGATGTACAGTAATGGCAGGAGAATCGTGCAGTTCGGGTGCTTTTACCGTCGCGATTCGCGGCACCGATAATGTGGGTGATTATTTCATTAATATTCATCGTAAATCTCCACATGCTGCTGTAGCTTCGCAGGCTGACGTATGGGATCCGGGTCCAGGATGTTAGATCCCAGAGTCTGGAGAGTGCTGTTAGTAAGCTCGATACGCTTGTAAACGATTTGTATATTTTGCTTCCATTCGCGAGATGGCTCGATATTGGGCAAAGTGGCTAGAAAACCGATATTCAGCTCACGTGCGCCCCTGACGGACGGGAAATATTTTTCGATAATGTAAACAGGTCGTATCGATACGTACGACGGTAGTTGAAGTTGTTCGAAAAAAAAAATGATGTGGTTGGGTAGAAAATTTAAATGGTCGAGATAGAGTGGTTTCAATTTCGCTAAATGGTATTCAGTCTCAGGAGGAAGTTAGGCCACGGTTTGTCACGTTTTCGGATTTTGAACAGTTACGTGCATATTGTTTGACTTTCAAATTCCAATGCGGGTGTTCTGTGCTACCTAAAAGTCACACATTTCCCTAAAGACGTTGTGATCTATTGAATTGCGTTTTATGAATTAGGTGTGCTTCACTTAAATAGTTAGAGAAAAAAATTCATATTTTTCTGTCGATATCGATATCTTTATTGGTTTCGTTGTCCATGAAAGTAAGAGTTGATTAATTGGTATTATTTGATGGATTTTTGATTAGGATGAAAGTTGCTTACTATCTATGTTTTTTTTAATTATATTGAATATATGAATACTTATAATTAATTAAAATTAGTATAGTGATGAAGCTATTGTTGGGAGTGAGCGCAAAATGTTATAAATTTAACGAGATTGCTGCTTCGAATAGTGAACAGGTTTTTCGGTAAGTTGAGAGGGTCAGTCAAACTCAGATTAAATCCATGTTATACACACTTAGAACAGATTCTGGAGCTCAGCATATTGAAAAGCCGAATTAAATCGGCAACATCTCAATGGTAGAAATTAACATTATTTAGTTTGAAATAAGAGTTAAAATATCAAAAACTATAACAAAGCCTGCATGAGAAAATAACAACAAAATAAAAAATTCTGTCATTGTAATATTAAACCAAGAACACAATATTTATAGAAGAGGAATTTGTCAATTATTTTATATTCTAGCATTTAGAATAGAGTAATATCTTAAGTATTTCTCTTATCTGATTCTGATGCAGTTTATTCAATGGTATTTTATTTGAAGATAAAACTACTGGATCAATTTACTTAATGAAATTAAAATAGTTCATCAATAACGAAATAAGATATGATATTTAATTTCGATGTTGAACAGATATTGTACAATGTCTTGATCCCTTGATGAAATATCACAAAAATATCAAGTATCGCTATGACAACACAGAAACATCAAGCCAAGATATGATGGTAAAATTTGTTATTATTTTGACCTTTGTTTGCTATGTACACCTACCCGGGTAAGCGATATATCAATAGCGAAATTATAGCTAACGTTTCAGTCTTACGTGTAGCATGCTAGAGGTAGGTTGTCGCTAGACAGCAAGACAAAAAGTGCCATAAAACGATTTGAAGCTTTAATTGGTGTGCTCTGATCTTGTGTCATGCGAGTCCAGATGAAATTCCATGTTGTTTTCGCCTGAGAAATTTGCAACTACCTCAGGGTAAATTTCGAGTGCTCAATATTAATTTCTAATTATATATAAGATGAACTCGATTACTAATGAGATAAATTTCATCGCTTCAACCGAAATCGCAGAATATTAGAGAAAGTTAACGCTATAAAAATAACTGCGTGCATACAAAACTTGAACACAAGCTTGGCGAAAAGAAGAGTAAGAGCTGGGTAGGGTCTAACACTTTTGAGAAATCATTTATTATTTTCTTTGTATTTGTATTTTTATAGTAAATCATTTTAAGAATATTCTGTGAAATCTTCAAGTCTATCGGAACAAAACTCTGGAAGTTATGAGCCTTTACTTTTGCTTATCTCATACTGCGAAGGAGTAAGAGCTCGGCACATAGGAATAATATTTCTGCTTCGATTGATTTAAAAACTAGACAAAACATTCTTGAAATGTTTCATTATAACAAATTGTAATAGAAAAAATGTGATTTTCTTTGAAAATGTTAGATCCTACGGGCTCCCTTGAGCAGTAAATTGTTTCCATTGATTTTAACGACAAAAAACTTAAAACGCGTTTTTCTCGAAAGTAGGTTTTAAAAGTCCGTGTCCATCGTCATTCAAAAACTACTGCACCAATTTTGTTCAAAATTTGCACACACTTTCCACATATAAAAAACCAGACCCCAACGTTTTCCTTTTCTTTGCTTGTTACTTTGGGGAGTTTTTAACAGCGGATTTTTTCGTGAAAAATCGTATTTTCACTTTGAGCAACCACCTAAAATTCAATAAATTAAAAATAAAACAAAGAGAAACTTTAGGGTCTAGAAAAACTTCTTCTCTAACTATGCTACTTTGATTTGTTCACTTCTGATTAGTATGCGCTGAGATACAGTGGACACCGCAAATCATGTTTTTCAAGAAGTGTCCTCAAAAATACCTCTTCACTGACTTATTTCTCAATATTTTTCCACGAAGAAATTACAAAATGTTGTTCGATTGATGCTTTGTGTCATGTAAAACATTTGAATTTATTTTGTTGAACAATAATCCTGAAAAAAAATCACAAAAATGACGATTTTTGTCATCATTCAGATACCCCCCCCCCCTTTAAATATTGAAATCCGTATCGCAAGTATGTACAAAGACATAATGGCATACATTTGGGATATTGATGTAATTTCGTCGGCTATTAAACAAATACAAATCAATTCAAACAATGTTCAGTGCTGGTTCCTAATCAAAATCAATCTAAGCAGACTTCCGTGCATTTGCCTTGTTCTATACATCAACAGATCTGTCATCTAATGGCGATTTCGTTTTTAATTTGCACTACACCGGTGCAGTGCTACACTGAGGCATGAATAAACGAACAAAAATGACGAAAACATAAACAGTAACCATTGACTACAATAAACGATTCCATTGCACAGAGCTACACCAAACTTTTGATGAGTGCTACACCAGTGGTATCGGTGCAGAAAAAGTGTAGCACTGGTGTAGTGCAATTGGTAAAAACGAACGGTTTCAGTGCAGCTTTCGCTACACCAGTGTAGTGCAATTTAAAAACGAAAACGACATAATATATCTTGTCAGTTTGGCAAAGCACCACGTCGCCACGTGGAGTTGCAAAACGTTTAAATTGGATGATGCATAAAGATTCCTAAATTTCTTGAAAAGATAAGTGAAATAAAAAACTATCTAACAGTTCGGCTGAAAAGCTCGTATCGTTTAATAGAAACACACATTTTTTGCCAAAATTCGTTTTTATTATTCAACATAATTGCCATCAGAGGCATAATTGCCATCAGAGGCGATACAGCGATTATAGCGATCTTCCAACTTTTCGATACCATTTTTGTAGTACGATTTGTCCTTTGCCTCTAAATAGGCCTCAGTTTCAGCGATTACCTCTTCATTGCTTCTAAATTTTTTACCAGCGAGCATTCTCTTGAGGTCTGAGAACAGGAAAAAGTCACTGGGGACCAAATCTGGAGAAAATTGTGGATGAGGGAGCAATTCGAAGCCCAATTCGTTCAATTTCAGCATGGTTTTCATCGACTTGTGACACGGTGCATTGTCTTGATGAAACAAAACTTTTTTCTTCTTAAAATGAGGCCGTTTTTTAAATTTCGTCCTTCAAACGCTCTAATAACGCTATATAATAGTCACTGTTGATGGTTTTTCCCTTTTCAAGGTAGTCGATGAAAATTATACCATGCGAATCCCAAAATACAGACGCCATAACCTTACCAGCCGATTGTTGAGTCTTTGGGTTTGGTTCATCGCGTGCAGTCCACTCAGCTGACTGTCGATTGGACTCCGGAGTGAAGTGATGGAGCCATGTTTCATCCATTGTTATATATCGACGAAAAAAATCGGTTTTATTTCGATATAACAGCTCCAAACACTGCTCAGAATCATCAATTCGTTGTTGTTTTTGATCGATTGTGAGCTCACGCGGCACCCATTTTGCACAAAGCTTTCTCATATCCAAATATTCGTGAATAATATGTCCAACACGTTCCTTTGATATCTTTAGGGTGTCAGCTATCTCGATCAACTTCACTTTACGGTCATTGAAAATCATTTTGTGGATATTTTTCACATTTTCATCGGTAACAGCCTCTTTTGGACGTCCACTGCGTTCATTGTCTTCGGTGCTCATATGACCAGTACGAAATTTTGCAAACCACTTACGAATTGTTGCTTCGCCCGGTGCAGAGTCTGGATAACACTCATCAAGCCATTTTTTGGTATCGGCGGCACTTTTTTTCATTAAAAAGTAGTGTTTCATCAACACACGAAATTCCTTTTTTTCCATTTTTTTCACAATAACAAAAGTAGCTTCACTCAAAATGCAATATCTCACAAACTAATAATCAGACAGCTGTCAAATTTATACACGTATCTTTTGAAGGTTGGTACTAACTGAAATTGGTATCGATTTAATAGTAGTGGCGCCCTCTCATAGAAACGATACGAACTTTTCAGCCGATCTGTTACTTACTATTTAGAAATATCTGCTTATTTTCAGGTAGAGGAGTTGAGGAGCAATAGAAATAATTGTCTTTAGTCGTGATGTTTTTTTTTAGTTTGCTCTTTTGTATGCCGAATTAAAAATAGAAGGAATATAACTTACAAATTTAACTAACCCAGACAGAAAAGTTTTTATTTATTGTTGTTATGACGTGAAGTCATCATCTGCTTAGAGTTTCCCAACGAACGACATATTCGAAATAGATAAATGATTAAATTTGCGGAAGTAGAAATCAACGACAAAATACTCGTTACTAATTTAAACCATTCGATAAGAAAGAACATTTTCTTCCCAACCATTCATCCGGTCAAGACGATTGAGATTTTTTTTGTGTGTTTCATTGACACTTTAGTATCTTTAAAAATTAATATATGAAATGGATGGATATATGGATCAAATTTCACTGAACCGCATTGATGAATTTTCTCAGGTAAACTTTTAAAATCATTGTGAGCTATGAATAACTGGAGACGTAGTCATTCTATTTAAACAGATTTTAAAATGTCGCACATGTTTAGTAAAAAAATGAAAAGTATACGTAGACTTCCAGAAGCTTGGGTGGTGTCAAGATCTTTCTTGCTTAATGATTATTTATTTATTTATCTATTTCTTTCCATCTGACCTGGATTGATCTCAATGGAGTTTTTGGTGGAGTGGGAAAAGCCCATTTGAAATTCATCAAATGCGCGTAAAAACCCATCATCTTTTTTAACATTTTACATATTTGTTTACATAGTTACAATTCAAAAACATTAGCCTAACGAATACAAACATTGTCCAGTGCTAAAAAATAATTAAGTTCTAATTATGTACGTTTTACCTAAAGAGAGACTTTTCAACTACAAAATTGCATACAAATATTTTAATGCATATTGCATCCTGTTCTTGTGCTTGTCATGAAGCCATTCAAAGTGTTACATCGGAAATTTTGAAAATCTCGGTGTTAAGCGGACCATTATCCGGGTGTAGAGGGCCAATTATTTTTTCTTGTTCATATATATGTAATTTTTATATATATGCTTAGTTTTTGCTAATCAAATACAAACGAGAATCAAAAGCTTTTTTTCTTATAATTCATCATCGGAATCGGAAATTAGAATTTCCGGGGGGTTTGGTACCTCGTGGGTAGCTGTTTTGCTGTAAGTACGTTTCCTGCTTTGGACAGCACCAAGCCCGGCTCAGCTTCTCGCGCTCACTCTGTCTGCAGCCTAAGTCTAAACGTTGCTATGATGAGAGTTGCAGTTTCATCTATCATAATTCAAGGAAATACGAATTTCAATTTAAATAATGATTTTTGATCCATTCTGCCCACGGTTACAATGTTCATACATTTTTCCATTCGTTTGATCATAAATATTATTGAATTTTCTAGACATTTCAACCACATTTTCTCATATTTTTCTTACTGCATGATACACTAATGGTAAAGATTTGATATTCAACACAGATTTTCATTTGGCAGCTCTGATTCTGTTTAGAATAATTTGATCGATTAATTGCATTAATCGATTAATGCCTAATAGTAATCGATTACACTAATCGACTCCTCTTTAATTAATCGAATACCTAATAATCGATTAAAACGAAAAATCAGACATCACTCAAACCCGAGCGTATTTCCATACCTAAGTGGCCTCCCAAATATGAATACGTACTAATATTCACAAATCAGCAACTAATTTTTGATAAGATACACATTTCTTTGTTAAAATAAGTTTTATTATAGATGCAAAGTAGAAAAATGAAGATTAGATTACAAATTTTCTGCACACAGCAAAAGTAACTTTTGCTCTCCGAAAAACCTGTTAGTACACGGAAAGACCGAAATTAGCGAAAAAATTAGTTGATTTTCTGATTTTAGTTAGTTATTTTTTGAGACAACTAAAAAAATCTTACTTTTGCTAATTTAGATTTTTTAATTCTAATTTTCTTAATAATAATAAAATATTTGTTGAAATGGCTATTTTTTTAGTTGAATTCACCAATTAAACCTGCTGTCATTTCTTAGCTAAGGCACGCTTCATATCAATTCAACTAATTTTTTAGTTGAATTAGAGAAATAAAACGTTGTTTTCAACCAACATAAATGGTTGAATTGGTTTCTGCAATTAGCAGCTAAATGGCGCTCGTTAACACCGTAATGACTACTAGCCACTAGATGGCACACTACTACCGCAAAAAATTTCAGTCGCGGTTATCTTTTCTATATTTACAGGTATAAATACGATATTGTATTGGAGAAAAAGACATAAGCGAAACATAAACTTCTTTTTGAAAATTTTACTTCTAAATCGCTGTTTTCTTCATTCGACTTCGCGAAATAGACTCTCTCACTGAAAACTTTGAGCACTCGGAAAACAAAAACCGAATACAAATAGTACACCGGACGGCGTAGCCCGGAATGAGAAGATACAAAAAAACATCATTTGACGTGTACAATTAGAGTGCAACATTCGAAACTCACTTCACTGTTTCGCGTAAAAACATTATCACGCACAATCGCTTTAAATCATTCGTAACCGAATGTTCGAAGTGAGCACACGCGTTTTTTAACAATCGACATCGGTAAGACGAAGGTGCCTATCACAGCAGAGGCTGTAGTATAGGCATTAAATAAAAGTGATAAAAAGTAGCATCCCCGCAAGTGAGTTCTGTCTGTGCACCGGTTTTGTATCGGTATCGACAGTAGACGCTATTGTGCTATCCTCGGGCAGCAGTTATTTCTATTGTTTGCTACCCGCATCGCAGCAGCCAAATCCTGAGTCAAGGTCACGCTGAAGCACAACGAAGGAGTGAAGGAGCAACTCACCTAACAGCTTACCGTGACATACTGTTAAGTATTTTCTCAAACTTTTTCTTTCAACTTTTACTATTCATATATTTTCTTTTCATTTTATTTCTTTCTTTTTCATTTCAAGTGCGGGAGACTTCTTTACTCCCGCACTTTAAATATGAATATTGATGACAGTGGGGGTGTCTCGGAGGAGGGCGAAGCTGAACGAATGAACGAAGAACATTTAGAGGCTGAGTTTGCTTCCGAGATGCCATCTACCCCTCCTATACCATCTCCCCCTCCGATACCATCTCCCCCTCCGATACCATCTCCCTCTCCGATGCCATTTCCCTCTCCGATGCCTCCATCTCCCTTTAAGATATTGCCTGCTCGCCAAAAAGTTTACCAAGACGATGGCTCGGGGGGTCCGTGGGTGGTATACTTCCGGCCCAAATTAAAGTCTCTCAGAGTTTTAAATATTGCTCGGGACCTGGAAAAACATTACTCGGCAATAAAAACAATAGATAAGGTTTCGCCAAACAAGTTACGCGTTGTTGTGTCCGACCTGAAGCAAGCAAACGGGATTGCTACCAGCGAGTTGTTCACGAAGGAGTACCGCGTGTACGTCCCGTCTCATGTGGTGGAGATCGACGGTGTGGTCCGTGACGAAAGTCTGACAATCGAAGATCTGATGAAGGACGGGGTAGGCCGTTTCAAAAACCCCGACCTTCAACCAGTGAAAATTTTGGAGTGCAAGCAATTGCACTCCAAATCGATAGATGGTAAATTTTACCAATCGGACTCATTTCGCGTGACTTTTGCCGGATCTGCACTTCCAAATTATTTGGTAGTGAGTGGAGTTCGTCTACCTGTTCGGCTGTATGTACCGCGGGTAATGCATTGTACAAGCTGCAAACAGCTAGGTCATACGGCAACCTATTGTTGCAACAAACTGCGATGCGGCAAATGCGGAGAGGCCCATGAGGACGATCTCTGCAGAAGAGCAGTGGAAAAGTGTTGCTACTGCGGGGAGAATCCTCATGATCTTTCGGTGTGCCCTACGTACATACAGCGTGCGGAGAAATTGAAGCGATCCGTGAAAGAACGTTCCAAACGTTCTTATGCGGAAATCTTAAAAAGAACCACTCCATCGACCCCTGAGAACCCGTTTGCAATCTTGCCAGTTGAAGAGGATACCTCTGACGACCCAGGCGAAGGACCTTCCTACACACAGGTTGAAGGAAGCAGGAAAAGACAAAATCTGGCTTCTCCCAAGCTTCCTCGTAAAGGCCTCAGACTGTCCTCTTCGTCACAAAAGAACCAAACGGAAACAAAAAGTGCTGACTCAAAACCGAAGCAAACACCTCCTGGGTTCAAAAAACTTAGGGATGATAAGGAGTACCCAGCACTTCCTGGGGCATCAAAAACCCCGAATGACCCCAAAGCACAACCAGAAAATCCAACAAACGCTGGATTATTGAAATTTTCTGATATCGTGGACTGGATATTAACAGCCTTCAATAGTACTGATCCTCTGAAAAGCTTCCTAACTGCTCTACTGCCAACAGTAAGGACATTTTTAAAACAGTTGACTGAACAATGGCCCCTCCTTGCAGCGATCGTATCTTTTGATGGATAATTTACCACTGAGAATCGAAGATATGATCATTGTGCTTCAGTGGAATTGCAGAAGTATCATCCCAAAACTTGATTCTTTCAAACACTTAATACATACTCATAATTGCGATGTATTCTCCTTGAGTGAAACTTGGCTTACTTCTAACATCAACCTCGACTTCCATAATTTTAACATAATCCGCCTGGACCGAGAAGACTCTTATGGAGGGGTACTTTTAGGGATTAAAAAGTGCTATTCATTTTATCGTATTAACCTCCCCTCGACACCGGGAATTGAAGTTGTTGCTTGCCAAATTAATATTAAAGGCAAAGATCTATGTATAGCTTCTATCTACATTCCTCCCAGAGTCTCGATAGGGCATCGTCGGCTTGCAGACATCATAGAACTTCTTCCTTCACCGCGGCTGGTTTTAGGGGACTTTAACTCGCATGGTACAGGATGGGGCTGCTTATATGATGATAATCGTTCTTCGTTAATTCAAGATCTGTGTGACAACTTCAATTTGACAATTCTAAACACGGGAGAAATGACACGGAACCCTAGACCACCAGCACAACCAAGTGCGCTGGATTTATCCCTTTGCTCGACTTCGCTACAGTTAGATTGCAAGTGGAAGGTAATCTGTGATCCTCACGGTAGCGATCACTTGCCGATCATAGTTTCTATCACCAACCGTGGAAGACCATCGGAAACAATCAATGTTTCGTACGATTTCACACGAAACATTGATTGGAAACGTTACGCGAGCTCGATGTCTGAGAAACTGGAAACATCACAGGAGCTTCCTCCGGAGGAAGAGTATACATTTTTGGCTGGCTTGATTCTTGACACCGCAATTCAAGCTCAGACGAAACGAGTACCTAGCGCGCAAACTAGTATGCGTTCTCCCAACCCATGGTGGGACAAAGAGTGCTCAGAGCTGAAAACGAAAAAAGCTTCAGCCTTCATCTCGTTTAGAAGGAACGGAACTCCAGATAATTATCGGAAATACGCGGCGTTAGAATTTCAAATGAAAAGTCTGATTAAAGCTAAGAAACGCGGTTACTGGCGAAGGTTTGTTGACGGATTAACGAGAGAAACAGCAATGAGCACTCTTTGGAATACGGCCCGTCGCATGCGCAATCGAAATCACGCGAACGAAAGCGAGGAATATTCTAACCGCTGGATATTTGATTTCGCTAAGAAAGTATGTCCTGATTCTGTTCCGGAACAGAAGATATCCCGCGTCGCGACATTGAATACAAACGAAACACCGTTTTCGATGGTAGAGTTCTCACTTGCGCTCTTGTCGTGTAACAATAGAGCCCCGGGGTTAGACAGAATTAAATTCAACTTGTTGAAAAATCTGCCCGACTCTGCCAAAAGGCGCTTGTTGAATTTATTCAACAAGTTCCTCGAGGGTAATATTGTCCCACACGAATGGAGAGAAGTGAGAGTTATTACTATTCAAAAACCTGGAAAACCAGCCTCCGATCACAATTCGTATCGGCCGATTGCTATGCTGTCCTGTATTCGGAAATTGTTGGAGAAAATGATTCTCTTCCGTCTAGACAATTGGGTCGAAACAAATGGATTGCTTTCAGGTACACAATTTGGGTTCCGCAGGGGCAAAGGAACGAACGATTGTCTAGCGTTGCTCTCAACAGAAATTCAAATGGCATTTGCTCGTAAAGAACAAATGGCATCAGTTTTCCTCGACATCAAGGGGGCATTCGATTCAGTTTCCATTAACGTTCTATCTGAGAAGTTGCATCAGCATGGTCTTTCACCAGTTTTGAACAACTTTTTATATAATCTATTGTCCGAGAAACACATGCATTTTGAGCATGGTGATTTGACGACAAAGCGATTCAGTTACATGGGTCTTCCTCAGGGCTCATGCTTAAGCCCCCTTTTATACAACTTTTACGTAAATAACATTGATGAATGTATCAACACATCTTGCACGCTAAGACAACTTGCCGACGACAGTGTTGTGTCTATTATAGGACCCAAAGCTGCCGATCTCCAAGGACCATTGCAAGATACCCTCGACAACTTGTCGACATGGGCTTTTCAAATGGGTATCGAGTTCTCTACGGAGAAAACTGAGCTGGTTGTATTTTCAAGGAAGCGAGAACCTGCGCAATTACAGCTTCAACTAGGGGGTGAAACCATAGCTCAGGTTTTCACATTTAAATATCTCGGGGTCTGGTTCGATTCCAAAGGTACCTGGGGATGTCACATTAGGTATTTGAAACGAAAATGCCTACAGAGAATCAATTTCCTTCGTACAATAACCGGAACTTGGTGGGGCTCTCACCCAGGAGACCTGATCAGGTTGTACAAAACGACGATATTGTCAGTAATGGAATATGGATGTTTCTGTTTCCGCTCCGCTACGAATATTCATTTCATTAAACTGGAAAGAATTCAGTATCGTTGTTTACGTATTGCCTTGGGTTGCATGCAATCAACCCATACGATGAGTCTTGAAGTGCTGGCGGGCGTCTTACCGTTGAAAAACAGGTTCTGGGATCTCTCATATCGACTGCTAATCCGATGCGACATTTTGAATCCGATGGTGATAGAAAACTTTGAAAAGCTCGTCGAGCTTAATTCACAAACCCGTTTTATGTCCTTGTATTTTGACTACATGGCTCAGAATATAAATCCTTCTTCGTTTGTTCCCAATCGTGTTCATTTTGTGGATACTTCTAATTCTACTGTGTTCTTCGACACATCCATGAAAGAAGAAATTCGTGGAATCCCGGATCCTGTACGCCCTCAAGAGATCCCAAAAATTTTTAATAATAAATTTAAAGAAGTCGACTGTAATAAAATGTTTTACACTGACGGATCATATCTAGACGGGTCCACTGGCTTCGGTATATTCAATGTAAATTTCACCGCTTCCTATAAACTCAGTGATCCAGCTTCAGTTTACGTCGCAGAACTAGCTGCAATTCAGTATACCCTTGAGATCATTGACACTCTGCCCACAGATCACTACTTCATTGTATCGGACAGTCTCAGTTCCATTGAGGCTCTCCGTTCAGTGAAGCCTGGAAAGCACTCACCGTATTTCCTGGGGAAAATACGGGAACAATTGAGTGCTTTATCTGCAAAATCATACCAGATTACCTTGGTTTGGGTCCCCTCACATTGTTCCATACGGGGCAATGAGAGGGCGGACTCGTTAGCCAAGGTGGGCGCACTAGAAGGTGATATCTATGAAAGACCAATCTGCTTCAATGAATTTTTCAGTTGCTGTCGTCAGAAAACTCTAGCTAGCTGGCAGAATACATGGAATAGTGGAACTCTGGGACGATGGTTACACTCAATAATCCCACAGGTATCGACGAAAGCTTGGTTCCGGGGGTTGGACGTGAGCCGAGACTTTATTCGTGTAATGTCAAGGCTCATGTCTAATCATTATATGTTCAGCGCGCATCTCCGTCGTGTGGGGCTCGCTGAGAGTGGTGTCTGCGTTTGCGGTGAGGGTTATCATGACATCGAACATGTTGTTTGGACATGTGTCGAGTATTGTGATGCCAGGTCCCAACTCATAGGTTCCCTTCGGGCCCGAGGTATACCACCCTTCGTACCAGTCCGCGACGTCTTGGCAACTCGAAATCTTCCTTATATGACTCTCATCTATAACTTCTTGAAAACTATCAATGCTCAAATTTAGTGCTCTCCCTATCTCTTTCTCGTCTACAGCTCTACCGCACTCTTCTTTACGTTGCTGGAAGTATGGCCTGTGTAAACGATGCTTCGGAGCATGCACCTGCCTTGAACTGACTGAGTTGCTGGAAGCTACCCAAAAACGTCACATCAACGTCAGAACACACCAACGAAGCATCCCAATCCAGAATAATCTCTTCATTGCTACAAGCTGAAAAACATGAAGATTCATCGAACGCAAAATGTGTCTAAAAGATGTATGCCACAAACCAATGATGTATTCAAATTTCAATTCAATACTGTGTAGGTCCCACCCTCCCTATGTCCCCTTACTAACTGGGGAGTATGCCGCCCCGTAATACGGCATCCCTTTCTCTCTCCCTAACAACAAGACAATCGGCCACGTTAAGCTAAAGCAAATGAGCCTAATAAAAATTTTATTTGAAAAAAAAAAAAAAAATCGCTTTAAATGCGCACAAATTCTGAATAAATACACTTTCCACTAACAGTTTACGTCATTTTTACATATCGGTTTAGAAAATTATATATGGATATATCGTAACACATGCGAAAAACATCTAAATAATTTGCGAGCAGTTTCAACAAGACTGTCCCTTTTAGCTTTTTAATGGATTGTTTTGCTTTGACACTGCTGTCCTTCAGTAATGACGGTGATAGATAAATAGAATCAAAGTTTCTGATTTTAATAACGAAATTAGTTGTCAATGAGAATTTCGTGTTGGATTGAAATATTGCTGGTTTGTGTCCAGAATATTCGCCAACTAAACACTTTCTCTAAAAATAAGAGTTTTTTTCAGCACAGTAAATTCTAAATTTTAACTAATTTTATAGTTATTTTGGAAATTTTGTTGTTAAAATCAACTAATTCGAAAACAGTAATACGAATTAGGCGCAGAGCTAATTTCGGTCGTTCCGTGTACTGTCAAATATGTCATTTCTCTTCTAGTCTCACAAATTTCCGTTGGTGAAAATGCATCCACCTGTTTCAATTGCACATCCCCGGTCTCCCCTATTTATTGAGTGACCTAGGCAATGAATACTAGATATGTCTATGCAATGAATACTCACTTAGATATGTCTAGTAGTATTTTCAGCTCATATTCTTTTCATATTATATCCTTATAATCGAACGATACCCATTCTACTGACTATTAGGTAAGCATGAATTTACCGGAATCGTAGAACTATTTAACTCGAATAAGCGTACTAATCATATCGACGGCAGTCTAGTCATGTCTTTTGCATTGCCCATCCGCCATTTCTAACTGTCCACTACTACTGTTACATTTTGACTATTCACGGTGCGAAAATTTCAATAATGGGTTTTAAATCATGGGCTTTTTTTGCAGCCAGCGAAAAAATTAAAAAAAAAAAGATTTAATTTGTCCTCGTAAAACTTTTCACAAAAAAGTTAGTACAAAAAAGTTGATTTTTTGAAAGCCACCTTACTTTTACTCCAAGAAATTGATGTAACTCAATCCAATGAAGAGGTAGGAAGATGGCTTTTTTAGCAAAGTTTCTCAAAATAAAATTCGACTACAACTCTGCTGTGAAGTGCAATAATTTTTTAAATTCAATTAAGATAGTTAGAATCCAGATTTAAATAAAAATATGGACCACCCTAACAATCTTTTACATCAAAAGATACGCCAGTTGAATACAAACTTTTGTGAAGATACCAACAACAAAAAAAAAATATTTGATTGCGAAAATATTTTTGTCGCGCCAATTTTCCGTTTCGAACCACTGTGCTATGGTAGTTTTGCCAGAAAAATAAATTAATTTTACGTACACGGAGAACCCTTCGATCATAAAATTGCGATATTGCAGTTTTTGATTTTTGCTATAGTTGATTTAACTAATTTCTATTTGATTCAACCAATATGGTTTTTGATTTGTATATATTCAAGTAGTTGAAAAAAATGTTGTTTTGAATGCTGTCAAATGCCGAAGACAGTTGAAAGCAAAACAATAATCGCAATGCAAAATCAACAACTTTTTAAGTTGAAATCTGTTCGCGTCGCTTCAAAATGTAAATGGAAATAACATCGATGGTTAAAGCGTTTGGTGAAATTGTGTTCATTCGATTTGAGAAATTTATGATAACAAGTGTTTATCTAACAGCGGTGTTGTGATAAAGTTAACCTTGTTTAAGATGAAAAAGATTTGGTGACAAATTAGAAAATGTTAATGAATGATCATCTCATAATCTTTCAGGTATGCGCAAAAGTTTTATGCTTCAAACTCGATCATTGATTTACTTCCAGCAGACTGTTTTACTTACAGCTGTTTGATACCGATGATGATGTTCATGCATTAGCAATAAAACGCTTTTGGACATGAATTTAATTTATGAAGTAACAGGAGCGAAGGGTTTCAAACACACAGAACGCGCTGCGATTGAATGGCGCGTTTGAATTGCCGTCGCAAAATTCCAATTCCCAGCGGTTGATGCACCCAAGCTCATATAAATTTACTAAAATTATCAGTGCATAACTTTAGTTCAACCGTTTGAAGGCATCATCTTTCAATACTCATTTTAGGTAAATTTAATAATTTCGATAATTTACTCGCTCCTCCGGGTACTTTTGCTGATTAAAAACGTTTCATTTCCGATCGAATCAGAAGTATTTTTTTAGAATTTAGATCTTTACTGATCTCGACTTGACATGATCATGATCATACATAAATCAAAATCACTTAGAGATCGGATCAGTTCTGATTTCGTAATGATAATTTATTCCTTGGTTAAGATCACTTGAAATCAGCAGTGATCGGTGGTTTTCCCAGCCCAAATGATATTACATGTCAATATAAAATACAGTTTATATTTTAACAACGATATTTATTTCATGAATCTCAACATACCGAACTTATTTCGAATAGATCATGACGTGTATCAGTAAGTATATTTTGATTATTTTCGCAAATCAATAACATTGTTCGAGTTGATTCAACTATTTGCAATGTCTAAAACAAATAAAATCGATTTATTTTTCAACTAACAGAATTTTGTTTCAATAACAACACCAGTTATTTCAACTAAAATATTTGTTGAATTGAAAGGTATGTGTCCTCACTAATTGACAGCATTTTATTTCAAACAGTTACATTAGTTGTTTCAACCATCGTTTCTGCTGATCGAAAAACAAAAATGACAGTTTAGTTAAAACAACAATCGATTAGTTGTACCAAATTTTAACCAATCGAATTCAGAAAATCAACTAATATTCTGGTTGAAATGGGATCGCGGGTGGTTCCGTGTATGAATAAAGATTTTTCGGATGCATTAACTTTGAATTAGTGTTACAGTTTGTTGTTTTAATTCGTTTTTTTTTTCATAAAAATTGCGATTTGATAACTGAAATTCAAACCAGAGTTAGTCTATAAAAAATAACACTGACTAAAGTCAAAATATTTTACGAATTCCATCCTCTACCGGGTGTTCACATCGTACTCCATTATAGTTCTACGCAAAGAACACATGTTCAGGCAGCTACGATAACCACCCGTACCCCGTATCGGAAATATCAGTTCCCGGAAACATTTTGGCAGTTACATTATCATGCGGGATTCTCGTTCGGTACGTGAGACTCATCTCCATTCACGTTTGTAATGAAACGAAAGGGACGTTTGTCGACGAAGGTCTATTTGTTTTTCATATGCCTAGTAGATACATTACAGGTGATTTTCCCGTGCTTTGCGAACAAATGCCTACCAGCGGACTTGAGCGGACAGGTTTTGTCAAGTGAGGAACCTTGCTTTTGATCCAGATAGTGTAATATTCCAGTGACGGATTTCATTCGAAAATTAAATCATTTTGTTTGACTTACATATTTCTTGTAACAGATTAGTGAAATCAACATATCCGGTGCATTAGTTAGGTGTCAACGGCCAGATCCGATGTGCATTATCTGAAAGGTTCATTCCAATATGGAATTTCAATTGAAACACAGAAATAGTGATGCTGCATTGTGGGGAGCCGCCCACTACTTCGTTGTGATTTCATCGGAAGGAGGAAGGAACTGTCGTAGTAGACGGAATTTAAAGTGAAACCACCTGCCGGAATCGCTTTGTATGTAAACTTTATCGTTATCTGTTTCGCTTGCTAATGTGCTGCTAGTCAAGCTTCGTGCGCCCACTATTGAACCATGATTCTATGCTCTCCACATGTTCCGGAGCTAGAGTTCTCATGTAAAACGCTGACAAAAACATGTTTTGATCCTTGCATTATGACAAGCCTTTGCATGTTCGTAATATCAAGTCGCCCTCATAAACGATGGAGCATGTATTTTATGTTGCTGCTACAGAGGAAAAAAACTCAATAAAACATGCTCCGTTTCCCTCCGACTAGCTCAGACGACTAGCCTATGGATTTGGTCGAAAACAAATTCATGATTGAAGCGATTCGTAAAAAGACTGTTTTTTTCTACGTAGAAAAAAAAAGATATGACTGCAACATTTACGGAAGGGATGCAAAAGTCATGTTTTTAGTGTTTTGTTTTTCGAGTAATACGACTTGTCTTTTCAAAGGCATATTCAATAAGTAATGTTTTTGGGGAATGTGATGAGTTTTGGTTGATTTTTTTCCTATTGTCCATATTGTTGTTCTAAATTAAAGCGATGTATGATTTGTGCCAATCTAGTATTTTTTCGTGATTACATCATGTTGGAAGCTCGAACAGGTTAATGAACAGTTCGATGCTCCGGGTGAAATTTGAACTGCTCCGGTAGGAAATCGTATCTGACTTCGGTGTGGAAAATTTGAGAAGCATTGTTTTTTAAATTACCAGATGTCTTAAAAATTCACGAAACATCGAGATTGTTGAAGTTTCTGTAATTTTTTTTTGAAGTAAAATGTTTTAAAGAATGCATGAATTGTCGCGATCCGGTGTCATCAAAAATTTTTTTTGTGTTTTTAACCACTGTTTCCGGTACATCCGGGAATCAGGAACCAATACAGTCAAATTCGATTCTTGTTGCTAGCGATACCGTGTGAAGATTGACGATTTTTTTGTCCAAACTGGAAAAATGCCTGACATGTGGTTTAAACAGGACGGTGCCAAATCCCACACGGCACGCGAAACAATTCTCAAATTGAGAGCCGCCTTCAGTGAACAGTTTATCTCACGTTTTGGGTCCGTCAATTGGCAGCCTAGAATTATATTATTCGTTCTACCGATTCTAATAAAAATTTCATCAATTTTCTCAAATTTTTTGTGTATTTAAGAAAATCCTTTATAATTTGAAACAGTTTAGAGCCAAATTTAGAAGAACTTTCCCGTTTTTGCATCGTAGCTCGTGATGGCGAAAAAAATGTTTAAACCACTATACCCTGTAACTCTGGAAGTTGAATTCTTGAACTTTACAGGCAGTGAAACTGTTAACTTCGAAAATACTCTTGAATCAGGGCTGAAAAATTAAAATCAAAAAATCATCAAACCATTATCATTAGCGAAGATGATTGCCTGTAATCTTTCCTAATAAAGATCACTACTGATTTAATCCTTTTAAGAACAGTTGATCAGTGATCTTCGAATCATTTCGATCAAAATCAATACTGATCTTCCGTCACACAAAATCAGTAGTGATTTTGAGCTACTATTAGCACAGATTCCGGTAAGATCAAATCACTAGACGATTCGATCAGCTATGAGCATTGTGGAAGAAAAAATCATATATGAACAAGATCAGACATGAGTGCCGATTGATTTACGTCTAATATCGTTGATCCCGATGAGTATGAAAATTAGTGACAACAGTAATCCTACAGAAATTTTTAACGAAGGGTAACGCGTATCAAGGAGAATTTTAAAATCGTAGAAGAAGTGCCAATTTTGTATTTTTGGGAAGTTTAGTGACGGGTGAAAAGAAATATTAAAGGAGCATGTACATCAATAATTTTTGTCAATGAGGGTGCTCAAATTGGGAAAAATGATCAATTTGTAACTTTCAGGAATGCTCCTTTAACAGTCCTTATTACCAGAGTAGGGGAAAAATACCGGTTTCGCTACGGCACGGTTTATGACGTTTCAACATATGTTCTCGTTTGATAAAACCCGTGTTCGATTTTGCAACCTATTGTTTAATTTGTAATAAAATGAACACTAGATCACACTTGTAATAAAATGAACACACCTGCTAGATGAAGGTTTAATGTAAATAATCAATTTGGATTGTAATCACATTGATAATGTTAGTTTAACAGTTTAACTCCTTCACTGCGCAAAAGCAATTCGCAATGCAAATTTAGTAGAAAAATATACCACACCAAATAGTGATTATAGCGACAAAAGACTTTGTTTTACTTAAGCTGGTTGATGCTGAGGATGATGTTCGTGTACTATTTATATTAAACCCAATAAAACGCTATTTGAAATGAATTTGATTTATAGAATTAACAGCAGCGCAGCATTTGGCGCAGCGTTTGAATGGTGCGTTTGAACTGGCGTAGCAAAATCCTGCATTCCTGTTACTTTTGTGTATGATATTCCAGCTAAATAGGGTAATATTAATCATCTGCATAGCACGCTTTGTGATTGGACGTGTTTTTACCTTTTTTTATATATATAAAAAATAGGTATAGAATTCGCTCAAACTTTAGAAAAATTTTCCGAGGCCCGGAGGGCCGAATGTCATATACCAATCGATTTAGCTCGACGAACTGAGCAAATGTCCGTGTGTGTATGTGTGAGTGTCTGTATGTGTGTTGTCAACTAAGAGGTCGAGATCTCAGAGATGGCTGGACCGATTTTGATCAAACTAGTCGCAAATGAAAGGTCACCCCGTCACCCAGAACGCTATTGAATGGTTTTGAGATCGGATGCTTACTTTTTGAGTTATACGAAGTTTTATGTCAAAATTTTTAGTTTTTTGACAATGACTGTAACAATTGACCTTGAAAACAGGATATGTTTTTAGACTTAAATTTCGCTCGAAAATAGCTATCCAACAAGCCATAGATTGCTAAAATCCGTCCATTTTTAACGGAGATATCGACATTTTTGTGTAACCGACCCTATTCCAGCAGTAGGAGTTTTGAGCGCTGTATGACAAAGCAATGCTTGGGAGCTACGTGAAACACGATTTTTTTATACTGTTACATACAATTGTTTCTAAGTACCAAAACGACTGTGTTTAGCATCCTTTTTCATGACATTTTGCCTCGGACCGATTTTAGCACGGTTCGTTTTTGGCAACATAATCGTTCGAATTTGACATATGTAAACCATATGATGGCTGCATTTTTGAGTTGAAATCAATTCCATAATTATATTGATTTAAACTACTTACAGCAATAAATGCTGGAAGAACATAACACCCATATACCATTCGAATCAGTTCGTCGAGATCAGCAAATGCATGTGTGACAAATAATTTCACTCAATTTTCTCGGAAATGACTCAACTGTTTTCTACAAACTCAGATTCATATGAAAAGTCGTATGCTCCCAAACAAGGGTTCCTGGATTATGTTTGGATCCGACTTCTGGTTCCGGAACTACAGGATGATATGGAAATCTAAGAATCATCTAAGATTCAAAGGAAAAGTTTTAGAATCCTATCACACATCTTGCCTTTCAGTCAGATTTTCCGGATTAGGGTAGGTGATTAATTTAAAAATGATTTTTCACATAAATTAATCAGGTTTATCGGGCTTGCAGATTTGGATAGTTCAGTTTTAGTGGTATTCAGTTTTCGATTCGGATTTAATTCGCACTACGATTTTTCAAAGATGTATACACTGATTTTCAAAAATTTTGAAACAAATATATACTATACAGCTCCTCAGGTGAATTTATCTGACTTCGACTACACCGATTTTCGAATTCTCGTTCCAGTATCGAATCGTTTCTCAAAGCTCAATCGTTTTCTCAAAAAAGTCAAATCGACAAAGACAAAATTATTAACTGTAGCTTGATACGCTCAACTCTAGAGTATGCATCATTTTTACCTTCGAGACATTCAACGCCTTGAATCAATCCAACGCAAATTCGTCCGTTTTGAACTTCGTCGTCTTTCGTAGACCTTCCGAGCTACGAAGATCGTTGCAAGCTGATTAACCTAGATTTGCTCTCTGTTCGACGTGACGTCTGTAAGGTCATTTTTATCACTGATTTCGTATAGACTGTTCAGATCTTCTACAATTGTTACACTTAGATAGTCATCGCCGTACTCTTCGTTTCCAACCATTTCTTAGAATACTTTCATCTAGAACTAAGTACGGTTATTACAAACCTTTAATAATTGCTCCAATGTATTTGACCTTCAGCATTCTCGTAATGCTCTAAAAAGCTGTTTCTCAGTTATCTGTCTCTCAACATTGTATAATTTCTAAGTTTTAGTTTTAAGTTATTATGTATTATGTATTATTTGGTTCATTCTAATCTGTTGCTGCAAAAGATGAGGAAGTTTTATGCCTGTTGGAGAGAAAGTTTTAACTAAACTAGCTACACTGGACTTTTCCCTGCTCCACAATTACAGAATGATTAATTTTTTAAATTCAAACGGATATAGAAGATGACAATCCCGAAAAGTTTTAAAGTTGGACTCAAAACTATTGTAATTTATTTGTCATATGACCATACAAATCGGTTTGGGTTATACTAGTTCCTGAATACCGTCTCTGGAAGTACCTTAAATAATCGTAAACTTATTTTGCCGTAAACCGATTGTCACACTTTTAGATTCAAATTCGATCCGATTTGCAGTTTCGCCATTACAGAGCAAAATTAAATGATTAAAATCTCAAATTGCCGCTTAGAACGACGGTCATTAAAATAATGAAATGAGAACTAAACCACCGAAAAATATTCATGCAAAAACACATGCGGTTTGATAAAAAAAGGTATCATCTCACTGCTAGGTGGATTAAGCACGTTTTCTTATTATTATAATTATTATAATAATTACAGCATGTATGTCAATATTATTAGCTGCTTATATTGATTATATTACTCCACCACGACGGTATTGGTGAATAAATTTCAAATGCATAACGAAGTATGGAATTTCGATGCGACGGACGAAATGAACTCATCTAACGAGCCTAAAATTATTGATATAGGATAATCTATATCCGAGAAAATTGAGCGGTAATCAGTTTTGACGTTTACATCACTTATCCCATTCTATTAGCGGAACCGTATGTGACAGTCATTTGAACTTTAAACCTGTTTAATGAACACATAATAGCATTTAAACGAGCATAACTTTGTTGAAATGTGGATTCCGAATTAGAAATTGATACTGATAACAAGGAAGACATTTTTAAATTCTAAGTAAAACCAAAATTTATCATTGAAATATCTACAATAAACACGTGATATGAGAAGGTAATATTGACTATTTTTATTCACCGTGAATCAAAAAATTTTCTTATTTCCACCCCTGATTTATTTTGGAAAAAATTTAATTGAAATAAAAAATGATGCATTTTGTTATTTGATTTCAATCGATTTTTTTCAGTTTCGACTAGGAACTTTTTCATTTACACAGTGGTTTTGATATCTCGTGAGTTACCAGTTTGTGTACAGCGCACATGACTAATTCTTATTTTTTACGTTTCGTCTTCAATTTATCGGTGTGTTAGCAGATTACGTTGAACTTGTAATTTGCACCGAAGTGCATTGTCTTTCCTGACTGATGCATCGATGCGAAAGAAGTCATGTGCACTTTGCACAAGTCCCGGGTTGGTGGTTCAATGCATAGGGCGCTGGTCTTTTAGTTGTCGTATGCTCAAGCCCCGGCCAAGGAGGAGTCTTAGTGTCAATAGGATCGTAGTACTAGCTAGCCATGTAATGATTCAGTACGCGAAAGATGCAAAGTCAGTTGAAACAGAATGGTACAATTCCTCAAAAGGAATATATGTCAAGATTTTGCTTTGCATTTCACACAAACTGGTAAAACCCTTAAATGACTGCCTGCGGTCAATATAACGTCTAATTGTTTCGATCTTTCGGTACGTTCAACATAATCTGCTAATGCAGTTATGAATCGAAAAAACGTAAAATTTATGAACTTTTCCGGTATTTTTATTTGAAAACTAGCTGACCCGTCGAACTTCGTCTCGCCCGTTTTTTTTTAAATATATGTTTTCGGCCAGTAGAATTGTCAAACGTTATGTTGTTGATGTATCTTTCCATTATTTTTCTGATTACTTGGCTGCGATGAATTCATAAAAAAAATTGTGAATATGTTAAAAGCTTTTGTTACGCAAAAATAAAGCGAATGCACCGCGAATCATCTTTTGAGTCAGTGCATCGAATAGCGATTGTTGATCTCTCTCAGACTATGGTTTCGACATGTGGAATAAAAAGTGAAGCAAAAATAACTGAGATGACTACTTTAAATTGATTAGAACAAATTTACAAAAGCTGCCCTCGCGACTTGTTTTTCGTCACTTCTCGCTAGTCTGGTGATATTATTTAATCGTGTTTGATGAATGTTCGTAGCGTGACAATCACAGGAACAATTTTCAATTTCCTATTCAGCGATAAAATTTTCTTTTTACTTTAAATTTCTGATTTCTGATTAGTCAGTAATTATTTAGTAAACTTTTAACATATCAGAGACTCGGATGTTTCGCATCGCTAAGTTCGACTCCTCTGGTAGACGGTAAAAGTTTAGATGCGAGAAATCTTCTTCTTACTTAAATTAACCTTGTTACGTCGAATTTTCCGCACTTTATTTTCAAATCCTTACTCCTCCTTGAGTACTATGGTTAGTTTGATATTGTTAAAAAAACGAATGATAAAATGAGTAATTCTTGGACATTCGAAAGCTCAAGTTACCATTCTTTTAAATATTATATCCATTAACTTTTACATGAACACTGCATTTGTTTAATAGTTTTATCAATAGTCATCTCATTAGTCAACACCACATAATTTTGTTTAGTACCCCACCTACAATTAATGAATGGTGGAGTTCGGCACTGAGAATCTATACCAGAAAGTTTTATATGAAAATAATGTGCAGTTCTTCTGTTATAGAGGAGTGAAGATGAGGAGTGATTGTACCAGTATGCAGCTTATCGTTCGAGTCAATGCATAAAATCTCACAACTAATGGTTTTAAATCCACCAGAATTAACCCGACGCGAACGAACTTCAGCATGCTAAATTCAAAGCAAACCTCTATGATTGATCTCATTATTTAAACAGCAGTATCTTATCATTGATTCGTACAAAAATCGTTCTATTTATAAGGTGATTTGTTCAACTCACGCCTACGATGGCCAACAATAATCATCTAACTGATTACATTGCACACAATGCATCTTCTGGTAAACAGTATCAGAACTTTTGATCATGTTTACGGTATAGCTAGAACACTCATATGCGTTCCATCATTGAATCATATGGCAATCAATAGTGTTGATACCCAATTAAGCACGTGGCTCGAAATGACGAACCACAAGAATTCATACAAAACAACTCGTTGCGCGCCAAATGATTCTTTCAACGATCGAGTATTCCTTTCTTCGACGGCCAAACACTTATGCAACTCGTTATGCGCCAAACACCTATCGATGATCTAGCAATCATTGACGACTTTTTCAGTGGAAAATTCCATTGTCCATACAAAATAACTTTATTGGTTTTTCCCACTTTTCCGGTAAGTTTTCCTAATTTTTTTGATGTACGAACCCGGTGGGGGTAAAAACTGATCAAACAAAAAAAAAATCATCTCAATCCGTTCATACGTTCTTACGTGATGCGATTACAAAGAATGATCTCTGCATTTATATATATATATATAGATTTGACTACTGATTTTTCGAAAATGATTAGAACAACACTTTTGTAGGATCTGTCACTTTTCGACTCTTTTGTGAAAACATGGTATGCAACGGTCTCGAAATAAATCAGTTTGTTGAGTCCAGATGTTAAATGACTCAATTTCTAATTTGAATACAGAAATAGATACGAAGTAGAATATCAGCCATTCCATGAGAAACTGATTTACGATATCTCAGAATATCGTAATATTTGGAAGAATCGTTCTCCATCGAAAAATATTAGAGCCGTGTTTTTTTGGTTTTGTCATTAGGGTGACCATTTCCTTGTTAGGGTGAATTAAAAAATTGATTATTTTCGATTTTGTCCAAGAAATAAATTTATTTTTCAAATCATAACATGTTGTTAATAAATGTCTATAGCTTTTAGGAAAAATATGCGAATATTGTCAAGTGGAAGTTTTGTGTTCGAAAAAGTCAATTGTATAACTTTTCAATGGTTTTCACGGTTTGCGAAAATTGGGCACTACGTTATTTTATATTTTTTGTCGTGAATACAACTTACTTTAATATGAGGTGCCTACCCTCTGAGAGAGTGATAAGTTTTTTATCGTAAATATCTCTTATTGTTTCTAACGAATTAACATAATTTTTGCAACATGCCATCGGAAATATGATCACAATTTTATGATAAAATATTCAGTTGTGTGACATAATCTCAAATAATTCAAAATTAAACTTTTCTGAAATGTTTGGTTTTATCGAGTATCAAAGAGGATAATTCAAAAGGCGCGTTTGCCTTTCTCGTATTTTTAAAGCTCATAGCTCAGTGATCTGTGAAAGGATTCATATAATCTAACTACCAATAGAATCGAAATTTTTCAACTTAAGCGTGTAAAGGAAAAGCATTGAAGTGTTTCAATAGTACACTATTGAAAAACCTGTCTCATTTGACCCATGTCAACACCTGCCAATCAGAACGCGTTCTGAGGAAGCAAACAAAATATCTGCTAATGTACAACAAATCGTTCGAGAAAATGTTCCGAACAATGTTTAATATCGTAGTGAGTTCCACAATTTGGTCTTTCTGAAAGGTAGGAATGAATCCCGTACAGCATCCGGATAGTTTCTTTTAATAAATTATGCAAATCCGAAATGAAATAATCGACATTAAAATTCTGTATGCGGCTATTTTCATAGCCGTTAGGACCGCCCATTAGTGAAAAAGCTACAAACGAAATCACGTAAAAAGAAAACTCTTAACAAAAATTGAATCAGTTTGGATTCTATCGCCACTGCGAGCAGATGTATTGTGTGTCGTTTGCAAAACTAGTTTCGCCTCCGACAAGAGCGATTACGTCACAGCTGCCAGTCATTTGCATTAGAGATGAAAAATATCGACAATAATCGGTTATCGTTAATATCGATACTGCGCAGTCCGATATCGATATTATCGACAATTTTGTCAGTTGAATGGTATGTGAAGAGCCGATTTTCAAAGTGATTGCATAGCCTTCATATATGAGAAAGGCAAAAACTCCTCTTCTTAATTTAACTAGTGCTGTGATAATGCCTTTCTCTACACTGAAAATCGTTTCTATTTATTTTTTGAGGAGAAATCACTCATTGTCGAGCTCATTTATAAGCTACCTAAAATAAGGTCGTTATCTACTCAAACTTTGAGTTGTTCATAGGCAAAAATGGGTAGTGTGGTTTGTTATGGCATAACACTTGTACTAAACTTACATTTTCCTAAATTTTGAGGTCATCGCTCGTTACCCAAAATTGGGGAGATGCGCTTTAGTAGGTAGGTTTCGACCCAAAATCAGTTTGAGACTCCTTAAAATTAAATCGTTGCAATTTCCTCCCGTTTTAAGAAGGTTCAAAAATATTTAGGGAACAAGATATCTCGAAAATGCGAAGGATTTTTCTTGTAGACGCTCTCGGATTACTCACTGTACCATTATCTTATACTCCGACTAAAATTGCTGGTTGCTTTTTTGTTGCACTCTGCTTACTGCACAACGCAAACCCATTTTTTACCACTGTCGTTGATCGGAAATTCGACAAAGAAATAGCAGTTTATTCAATACATTTTTCTAAATAAACTAAGATTTATCTAGCGATAGCGTAATAAACTACTTTTGTGTTTTTCAACAATGACTATTCTGTGAAATTAAGTAGAACCTAAAGTACCTTACACCCTATAGAGGATCAGTAGGGTTTAGGTTTACTTATTTCGGAGTAATCTCTCATTCAGTATAAACTACGCAAGCGAAATAAAAACATGAAATTATAATTCCAAATGCAGCCATGGAAGCAATATCGAATATCGATATTTTTTTCTACGCTGTAAATTATCGATATAGTCGATTTCACGCTTATATCGATATTATCGATAAATATCGATAAGTTTCCCATCTCCAATTTGCATTGGTAAAAAGCAACGGTGGCGAGCATTACACAAAATCAGCCGTTCTAATGGCTCTAAAAGTTTTCTAAGGAACTATTAGGATTTGTTGTTTGCAAATCGAAAGGAAATATCCTCAGTTTAGTGCAAATCTAGAACAGTTTGGTTAGATTTGTGCACTTTTCGCTGTGTGAAATTCACAGTAATCGAGATCAAGTGAAGCCTTCTTTGTTTTTGCGAAAAATGTTCCAGAGTTTAATGTCGTAGAGAATTAAGCAATTCGACCCTTCTGAATGCTAAAAACGAATCCGAATATTGACAGTTTCTTTCAATAAATTATGCAAATCCGAAATGAAATAATCGACATTAAAATTCTGTATGCGACTTTTTTTATAGTTGTTAGGACCGCCCATTAGTGAAAAAGCTACAAACGAAATCAGGTAAAAACAAGCCTCACAACAAAAATTGGATCAGTTTGGATTCTATCGCCACTGCGGGCAGATGTATTGTGTGTCGTTTGCAAAGCTAGTTTCGCCTCCGACAAGAGCGATTACGTCACAGCTGCCAGTCATTTGCATTGGTGAAAAAGCAACGGTGGAGAGCATTACACAAAATCAGCCGTTCTAATGGCTCTAAAAGTTTTCTAAAGAACTATCAGAATTTCTTGCTCGCAAATCGAAGGGAAATATCCTCAGTTTAGTGCAAATCTAGAACTGTTTGATTTGATTTTTGCACTTTTCGCTGTGCAAAATTAACAGTAATCTAGATCATGTGAACCCTTCTTTGTTTTTGCGAAAAATGTGGAAAAGGGGAATGCTTGCATAATTCATACAATTGATAAACTAATTGATATTCGGAAGTGTTAAGGTGCATGTCAGTGGTTTTCGTATTCACGACATCCAGTTATGTCTCTGACATTACCCACCCGCCTTTTTTTCTGATAGCTGAAACATTTTTACCTAACATATCCAAAAACATCCACAAATTAGCGGAATCGATCGAGTGGTTCAAAAGTTTTAAACTAATCAACAGCATCAATTTTTTAAGAAAATCAAAAAAAAAAACATGGAAACTAGGAAAGTTTATATATTTTTTTGAGAAAATCGAAAATAATCGACTTTTTTATCCACCCTAACAAGGAAATGGTCACCATAATGACACAATAAAAAATACGGGTCTAATATTTGTCGATGGAGAACGATTCTTCCAAATATTACGATATTCTGAGAGATCATATATAATTTTTTTTTATGGCATTGCTGATATGAGCTAAATAATTCTTCTTCGATTACAATCCAATGTTAGATAAGAAACCCGGTGTATATATTAAAAACACAGCACACAAACAGTTTGAATCTCTACGATGAGAACCATCATGAGTATTAGCAACATTTGCTAAAAATTACGGACGTAGAATGACAGATCAATTAGTATCATTAACCCTTCGGTCATTTGGAGAAAACATTCTCGCAACCACCGATTCATTCGGTATCTTTACTTTGGCTAGCTCTCACTCGCATACAATCTCGCACAGACACACTCACACACACGCACTCATCCTCGGACCGGAAGGAAGTTCTTACAAACGCCGCTTACCCCGTTCCATCTGGTTTTGGTGTCGACCACACTATCCAGTTGATTATAGAGAGAGCTACTTTACGAGCTAAATTGTGTGAACATAATACCATTTCACACTAACTGTTTCATTCGCCCCGTTCTGCTCCAAGTCCGGTTGCTTCGGTCCCATCTACTCCATGGGATCGGGTTTGTTTCCGGCGGTTCACAGTGTTGATGTCGAATTGCGATACGGGAGAACCATGTGGAACCGGTCTTGCGAACGGAACGAGGTCGAAACATATAAGCTCTATTCCCCATTCCCCGTCGGATATAGCTTGTCGATTTTAGTCGGTGCAAGGTCTTTGGGAAATTATTCTCCCGCTGCGTGAGTGGCGATGCCGAAGCCGAAGAGTGGTGCTTGAGAAGGCAAGCTTTTACCATTACCGAGATGTGCTCACCTAGCGTCGGTGCTAGGGATCGAACGTTCCTCGCCAAAGAGCTAGGAATCATATTTCAACTGGATTATGATTATCACCTTCGGCAATAGGCAGCTGCAACCGAAGCTAGCGGAAGTCGTGTGTGTGTGTGATGGTTGTTTCCAACCAGAAAGGATAGCACTTATTTGGTCAGCATTAGCTTTCGGGTCGACTTGTTCTCGATTGAATCCGACCCGCTGGGCATCGAAAGCCACGCGGAACACGAAATGGAAAGAAAATCGAATTCTTTTCCCAGCTAGATCACACCTTCTCCCGGTGGCGATTCATCCAACCAATAAATTTATGGTTTAATTTGATGAGTTTTGGGTTTACTTTATCACTTAATCCCACTAAGAGGTCTTGGATTATCCCACGAGAGGAGTGCCGGAACGCTTTTGGGAAGAAGGATATTTTCGATTTTCTTTCGACGGAGTTGTTTTTTTTCAATATCGTAAAGGTATTGACTGCAATCCAATTCTGTGTTTGACTTGCTCACGTCTTCGTGGATTGCATGATGAAGATCTTTAATGGAACCTGTTCGGGCGCAGGAAATATGTCATCTTTTATCTTCCATCTCGTTGAGCTCAAGTCTATTTAGCATGATTGATTAGTATGATTGAAAATACTTCTGCTTTTAGTATTCTTACCACAATCAATACGTTTTGCTGAACTGAGTGACTGCATATTAGACTATAAATTTACTGCAATCGTTTACTAAGTCTATAGGCCTTAAGTCTTGGTTTTCTAAAAAATTCTGATTCGTTTTCTATTTTAGTGTATAGTAGTGTGAAAGGTTGATATTAAGTCAAAATCCAAAATTTTCTATAAGCAGAAATGCATGGAAGCTAAAACTAAACAAACATTGGCCATGCTTAAAAATAAACAAAGCTCATTGCTTCTCCCGTCGATAACACGGCAGCAAGTGGGAAATGCTTACTGCATTTGTACGCTATTTATGCTCAAAATAAACACTGATGGATTCCCCTTCACGGTTCGAACCAACCTGCTACGGGGCTACGACAGCAAGCGAAGGAAGCATGCATTTATTGAAGCCACTCGTTGGATTCGCTGTATGGCAGTAAGACGCGCGCAATCGCATGCCGTTGTTGGAAGCCGGTGCATGGGATGGTGTCCTTTGCTGGATGAACCATTTATTGCAAACAGCATGGCATATTGTGCGTTCCGAGAGACGGGAGAGAAAAGCCGCTATTCAAAGCCGTGAGCGAAACACGAGGCGGTGTGGCATTTGTCAAGGATTAGAATGCAGTACAGGGTGGTTCATAGTTTTTATCCCACGGATATATTGGGTCATTTAATATAAAATCATCGTGGGTTATCTGTTTTGTATTGAAAACATTATTTCTCGAAAGTGGTAGACCCTACGCGCTCCCTGAAAAACTAACTGTTTCTTTCAATTATATAGACACTAATCTTTAAACGCGTTTTTATCGATAGCAAAGTCGTGTCATTTGAAAAATACTTCACCATTTTTCTTTTCAAATTTTGCACACACTTTCTACATGTAAAATACCAGACCCTAATGTTTTTCTTTTCGTTTTTTGTTACTTTTGGGAGGTTTTATAGCCATGAAAAATCGTAGTTTTGACTTTCAACAACCACAAAAAATTCTAAGGATTACAAAAAAATCTAGTATATAAATATAAATATACATAGATGATCGTGTTTTTAGAATCCGAAGAACAACTTTGCCATAGAATCAGCCTAGATATATTAAGAACTCACATATGTTAGTGATGAAACATGGTGATCGGGTTTGCAAATTCTTGAACCCGAACCAGACTCGTTCTCTATAAAACCTAAAAATGTTCAAACCCGTAGCCCATATCCGATCCGAACCAGATACGAATATCTCTGGAAATACTTCTTCAACTCGTGAAATATTCCGCAGACTGATTGTGTAAAATCAATGTTTGATGATACTGCAAGCGTTACGATCGAAGATGGCGTCGAAAGAGAGCAGGTGCTAAAAGCAATTGTGTGTGAAAAAACTTGGTTTTTGTGTAAGTTCTGTCCATAAAAGTCTCATATCTTTCGATACAGGAAAGCTGGAAGCGGATCAAAAACGGATCTCAGGAACAGTCACCAGAAGGACGCGAACCTGAAGTAAATGTTGCTGAAAAGGTTAGATCTTTCGGCACGTTTTGTGACTAGAAAAATAAACATGCTTCCAATTTTCGTGCATATTCCAATTTTCGTGATAAACAGAATGTGACGGTTAAAACCCGGGCTCGCAAGTTATATCACGAATATTTGACGAAGTTTTCCTGCGTGATAATGGACGATGAAATTTACGTGCTAGAAGACTTTAAGTAGCTTCTCGGAATGTCTTTTCATACTGCCATACAACGAAATAGCGTAGAGGAGCATTTCAGAAAGAAAAGAAGAAGTTCAAGTAAATACAAATTATAATACGGAATGCTTCGACAAATTTTCGGGGACACGTTTTACAATATGTGGTACACTGTCGAGGTATACTGTCAGAGTGACAATGTACTATAACGAATTTTCCAAAAAACTAGCAACGCTGAAGTATAAAAATCAGTTCACCATATTTACTGTTTATTATAATGAAAAAGTGTGATAAGTTTGAATGCGTATTGCAGCTTGGATTGATGCATTAGGTTAGTAAATTTTATTAAATTTAAATTTTTCTTACACAATTCCAAATATAACTAATGAACCATGATTTATTTTGTGTCGGGAAGCTAGTAGATGACTTCAATCCCTGGGCTTTGGTTGATGAGCTAGAGGGCGCGTACCCCCGCTTGGTGGATGGGGGTGGGAGTCAATTTACACTTCGCGTATTGACAAAGTCGGACCATACCGAGATCGATCGTTCGCTTATAAATGTGAAAAAAAAATGAAAATTATTATGTAGTCTGGATCGATCACGGAGTGGACAGGACTAATAGTGCTTGAAATTGACAATAGGTCATTAGGTGGTTTCGAGCATTCTTATGCCTGGAATTGGTCACCAATTTGAATTATCTTGATCCAGTTGGGATTAATGTTAATATATCATATTCGTCCTGAACTTGGTGAATTTAATTCAAAAAGGAGGACTAGTGTTATCAGGAATAGGAGTAAATTGATATCTTGTGAACCGTTTAAAAAATTTCAAACCTTTCCGATCCGGTTCGGTATCGGTAATGTTTACAAATTGCAATGACGGCGAAACTGATTGATCAGGTGTAAATACACTCTCAAATCGGGAAAGGTTTGAATGTACTTAGATTTCTCCAACTTGGACACTGATGTCACCTTCTAACTAAGAGTGTGAGATGTGTGTTTTTGGAAGAGAACGGTTCACGTGGACCATTTCATACAATCACACCTAGTATTTCTTCACAAAATACATGTAGTAGTTTTTGTTTCCTGGATGCGTGCTCAACACTAGAAGGCCCAAAACTTAATTTAGACCTAAATTGCGCAAAAGCAGTCAAAATGATTGAAAGAAAGAAAGTCACTGACAGAATAATTAAAAGCTAGTGTAGAGTGCCTTAGTGTTTATAGCGTTAAATTAAGAGTTAAATAAAGATCACAGAATTTTAAGCAATCCATCCATTGTGTACATAGTGTGACTTTCCTGGGCAATCTAGTGTTAAATGCGCACCCTTACATTATATAATTTAACGAAATCACTCACATCTGATTTTATTTTATTTTATTTTCATGATAAAAAAAACTAAATTAAATGAGACTATTCAAGTAAAGGATTGTCATCGAAGATTCAAGGCCAAGAAGATGTGAGGAAGAAGACCCCAAGAATGTCCCAGGATAGTGTTGAAAGATGAGTATTTTATGTTATAACCTAACTTTTGGTAAGGTGTGTGATGCTGGAAGAAAAAGGTGAGTGCAATACTATTTTTACAGTCACTTTTATTATTATTATTATTGTTATTATTATTGTAATTATTTTTAATATCAATCTTATTATTACACCTTTATTCTTGATAATCTATTAGCTTGTGATATTAACAGGTTTCTGCGGTATAGTGGAAAGCAATGCAATGGGGCAAAAGGAAACGTAACGTAACATCGACAAGGATAGAAACAATCAGAGTAGATTAGATTGGATAGTAGTTAGTAGACCAAACATATCTACATTGATTTAGGAACTTTAAAGTTATAATCGCAAGTACCGCTTCAGACATAAAAGGAAAGCAGGGCCAAGACCGAAGCGGATACAATGCGAAATATTCCAAAGTTTCATTGACGAGTACAAATTTACCAAATTCTTAGTTGATATTTTATATCGGTCCCCGCTAGGTATATTTAGCACTAGCTCCAATGGATTGTACCATCGATGTCGTTTAATAGTGCACAGGCCGAGGAATTCCATTTCCAGAAGAGGTTTGTCGGACTACTAAACGAAGGTAATGTAGAGTGGATCTGAACAATTTCGTCGGAGAATATTTAAGCTGGAGCTCTATAAGAAATTAAATTTTATCAAGATTCTTAATTTCAATATTGAGAAACATGTAACAGAACTACCGCGGAATGTTTCGAATATTTATTTTTTTCTACGATGCAATTGGATGACTTATTGAAACATTAGATTCAATCGCTCTTTTCTTTCACTTGAAGATGAACGCTTCTTTTAAAAGTTCGTAGTAATTATCAAAATTGAACTAACGTTAGTTGCTATCTCACTTTCTTCTTCTTGGAATCACAGACTTTCCAATGTTTCCATTTCTAGGCTTAACTTCGCATAACATTTTTCTAGTCATGCCGATAAAACTAGTCCATTCTTAGAAGCTTCGTGCAGTAATCTGTCCAGAATTTGTACTTGATATTCAAAACGACAGTTTCTATTTGAAATAATAAAAAAGAAACTAACACATTAATACAAATTCCCAAAACCAAGAGAGTGTATGAATTTCTGCAAAAGCTTTATTTTTACCTTCTCGTATTTGCTTATCGAGCAACAGTGATTTAATGTGGTAGATGATTTTTTTTTTCAAATCTAACACAGCATCAGAACTAGTATTTGTTATTATTTTCAACATATTTTCAATAAAAAAATCGGACAAATAACAACTACGGGCCTACTTTGATGTCATAGCGTTGCCAGAAAATTTCTGTGCTGTCAATACAAAATAAAGGAATGGACTAGCCCAACTAGTTGATTTGGTGAACCAAAAATAAATTATTCGTTAGTATGGGACCTAGGGGTATTATTTTTTGTATTTGGTTCAAGTTTCCAAAAAAATATTTGGTTTGGCAGTCAATTTGTATCTTGGGTCGAGCAAGCTTCATCACTACCGGAACAGTAAACAAGTAAATACACCGTGAAGAACAGTCAAAGAAGCGATTTTTACCATTCCTGCGCAGCCATGACGCTCTCTTGATATTCTGGTAAGATTTGGCATCCTGCCACTACGTTTTTGGAAATCATATTTAGCGAATATTTTGGAATCGTATAAAGTAAATGGAGTCCATGTTGTACCGAAAGAGGTGAATCCACCAAACTGCTCGGAGTCGCGTTCTATGGAGCGGTATTGGGCTCTCGTGAAGAGAGAGCTCTCTCCATATAAACAACAAGCAACGACTATAGAAAAATTTCGAAAATCGTGGTCAGAGGTAGCTAAATTGCAGTTTGCAGAGAAGTCTTCACAGACTCTAATAGCAGGAGTCAATCAAAAAGTTCGGAGTTTCTTTATGCAGCCTAATGAAGTAACTGTAATTGGTTTTAAGATGACCAATGTCGATTTCGCTTGAGAAAACCAGGGTAGTTTCATCATACAAACACTTTTCATGAAACTGTGTTGGTTTCGCACTTAGCAACGGGGGTTTGAGCAAACCTATACCAGGCAGATTCGAAACTGACCCGATTTTCAGTTCAACAATTTGAAAATTAGGTTCCAAACTAGCTTCAACAGTTAGGGTGGAAATTGGGTTAGGTTTGGCATCAAGCGAAAACGACATAATGATGCACAATTAAATGACTAAAAAATGTATCTTGGATTGAACTAACAGTGAATTGGTTTTATTTCATATTTAATCTGTCCAAATTTCGTCGCGAACTAGCCTGACTCGTTAAAAGTTTAAAATCTCCACCCCGTAGCCGACCCGAGCTCATCTGATTAGTCGGGTACCGAATCTCCATATGCAAATTTTTAAGCCCGCACTGGGGTTTGAACCCAAAGAGTTTTTTTTTTATAAACCTTTTTCTAAACCTAAGATCAAGAATTCAATTCTAGAAATCAGACTTGGAATCCATTTCTAAAATCAAAGAGCAGAATTATGGAACTGAAGTCTGAACTTGAATTCTTGAACTAAATTTTGGATTTAGACCAAAATTCAAACCCAGTTGCAGCGATCTGGTTCAGATTTCTCAAGCTGGAGTTAGAATCAGTTTGACTTGAATTATGAAACAGAGTTCTGGAATTAGATTCCGGGTCTGAATCTTGGTACTGGATTCTAAACCTGAAGTCTGTGTCTGAAATCAGGAAACTGAACTCTGAACCTGAGCTTCCGTTCCGGAATTCAGGAGCTAAAACCTGGAACCTTGGGCGTATCATTTTACCGATTCAGAGTCTGTACCTGGAAGATCCAGTTCCTGATTAAAAACCTGCAACTGGACCAGGATCGGGACTTGCCATTATATCAGTCCAGGAACTGAAACCGGACCTTTACCAGGACTCACAATATTACGGGTCCAGATTCAGTTATCTAAGACCAGTAATACGGTTCAACAGCACATTCGCATGTCAAGTAAATGCACTCAACAGTGTTAAACAGCAAAGTATTTCAATTTATTTGACAAGTCTTATAGTCTCATGGCCTACTATTCGATTTTCACCGAATCCGACTTACAGGGTGAAAGGTGTGCTAGTTAAAAATGTGAGATTTTTTTAATGGAAATATATGATGATTGTAAAAAATGAGTTCAAGATACTCGATTCAGATTTATTACTCACGAATACCACGTCGAAAGAACTCTTTTGAAGCGGTCCAGTTGTGGAGCCATTTCTTCACATCTTCATAACTAGTGAATTGCAGCTCATCGAGTGCTTGAGGTATCGAAGAGATCGAATGATAGTCGGAACGTAGCGCGTTTGGGGAGTTTGGCGCGTGAGTTAAAAGTTCTCATTTGAGTTAAAAAATGACACCTTGTCGTGCTGCAAAATGCCATTTTCTCATGTCTTGCAGAACATGCTGGGCGTTTTTAGAGCAAAGCTTGATTCAATTCCATCATTTGCTGTCGGTTGCGATTAGTAGAGTAGAAGGGGGTGATGTTGTGAATGTTTTTTTGAAGAGCTCGTGTGTCGATGTTTCTCAACAGATTTTGACAAAAGAATATACGTTAATTAGGAGAATATTTCAGCTACGGTTAGCGGTTCAAATTGAACTTTTAGGCGGAAGTGGCGGTTCAATTTGAATTGGTTTAAATGCTGATGAACCGAAGGCGACACGCGAATAAATCGAGACTTGAAGATGTTCGGCCGGCATCCCTTTCATTCCAGTGCCCTTTCGTTGTTAAGCTGTCGAACAACTTTTTTAATTCGTCTGGCGAATGTTGTTTCCAGAGTCAACATTGTTTTACAGAATTATTTCTATTATTTTACATTATTTAGTTGTATTAGCGCCGTTTGAAGTTATAACAAACGAAGTGGTGAAAGTGATTATAAACTAAAACCTGTTCGATTCTTGTCATTCCAGCTATGTCTCTTATTTTACCCACCCGCGTTTTCAGAAGGGAGTCATTATAAGATGAACTTTGTGGAGATATAATTTCCAGAAATTTAATTTCACGTAAGTTTTTTTTTTCAAATTGGAACAAAGGTGATGTGTTGTTTTTCTGCATAATACAAGTCTCTGTAAATTACTTCGAAAATTGCATTTGTCAGCCCATTGTAATGTAATAACTTTATCTGTTTAAAGTCTAAATGAAATTTTTTCCCTAAAAAAAAACTGGCAACCTCAGCAAATACGAATGAAATAAAGTACTGAAAACACCACCAGAGTGAAACAGTCAACCGATTTATAATGCGACTATTTTTTCGCAACATAGCATCTTGTTTGGGGAGAGCAAAATCAACTTCCCCACCGATGCCGCAGCATCCTGATAGGAAAAATCTCTCCGCTCTTCGTTCGGGGGAGTCATTTTCTCTTTGCACTCATCGCAAGTTTTCGTCCTTAGGGGAAGACGACGACGACTGGCTCGGTTCGTCATCGGAATCGAGGGGAAGTTAACCTGAAGCAATGCACTGGGCTAACAGAACCTCCCGTCCTTTTTCTCCGGTCTTCTTCCGGTCATCCGCCCCCGCAGGGTCGTGGAAAAAACATGGGGGGAGGGAGTGTAGGGCAGAGCGATCACGCGACCTGAGCGGTGCACCTCGCGAACAAGATGCACCGCTTTCATCCCGGCTGATGAAAAAGGATCGGAATATGGCCTCCCGGTATAAAAACCCCGGAAAAAATATATCCTTAGCAAGTCGTCCGTGTGACGTCGTTCGCAAGGGATGTCTGTACTTGCTGTTGGTGCACTCAAAGTTTTCGTCAAGTTCAATGCAGTTGCAGCGGGTGGTGACAGTGCGGACAGACAACATTTCAATTTTCACAGTGACCATGAGCGGTGATTAGTGACGCATCACAGTTACGGTTACGCATTGCGTGATGTGTTGTGTGTTGAGTGGAAAGCGACAGGTGACCCGACGGTGGCCGGTGCGGGGCTGCGGTGAACGGACAGCTGCAGACAATGGCATTAACCCTCGGCTTGGGGACTTTTGAGGTTAGGTTAGGTTTTTGTTTATTTTCGATTCGAACCCTGCGAACAGTGCGAGGTCCGGTCCGGTGGGAGGAAATTAGCATAATCTCCGGAATAATTTCCGAAAGTTGAACAGTTCGGCTTCGGTTCTCTCGGTGCGGGGCAATGTTGTACGATGGAATTATTTGTGTTGCCGTAGGATTCTCAGTTTTCAAATTGTAAACATGGTTTTATTTTTTTTTGTCGGTGAGCTTAAGTTCCTAAGAAGCACTTTTTAGTTTTTGCCGTTCTTCGAAGATTTTGCTATCTGATATAAACTGATATAAATGGGACTGATGGGTTGAGATAGCTTAACTATTTCGAGAGCATGAATACCGGAAATAAACTTTGAAGTTATATAAAAAAAAGATCTGAGATAATTAAATCGGCTTATCGACCGCTAGCAAGAAATTCTGCAATCCAGTGAACAAAACACAAACTCAAACTGAAACTTTGATAAATTAAAATCTACACAGCAGCGAAGAAGAGCGTGTTGAATCGCATACCTGTCGAACCAATCTACAGTTGCGAGCAGTCGATAGTGAGAGCCTCTGGCATCGGAATCTCGAGAACTGAAAGGTAAGCATAGTCTTTTTCATTATACATTTTTCTTCGTTAGTTTCATATTGTTTGAAGGGGTTTCTTTTCCTTTCTGCGAGTCGATTACATAACGAAACTTCCATGTGCCTTTATCCGTTTTCCAGTGCACTGCTGAAGCTAAATTGCGAGTTTGGGTTTGAAATGGAAGCGAATGATGGAGACGCGTGGTTATAAATATTAAAAAGGAAGTGAATATTAACCTTCGACCGGGTGATCGTTTGATTTAGTAAAAATAGATGTGGTCCATAAGCTTTCATTGGATTAACCTAAATTTGAGTGGGCTTTAGCTTTCTTTCATTTTTAACTGTTTAATTTGTAAAAACTTTCTTTCGAAAATTCTTTTCATTTTTATTTGATGTTAAATGTTATACTTATAAAAAATTTATTTTGATTTAGTTACAGAACGGGAAACTTATTCAAATTAGAAGTTTGTTTTGACAATTTGCGAAAATAACTTCACTCACAAAATTTAAGCTCTGATGGTGGAATTTTCGCATCTTATAATTTGAAGCGCGCTTCGTATGATTACAGTGGAAATGCAGCTCTACTCTTCGCGTTTGAATACAGTATTTAGAATTACTGCTGTTCAACATTTATAAACTAATACTCTTTATTACATGAGACATATTCGAAAAGGGGCAATTTGGCTTCAACAAAATTACAATCGTATGAAACGGGGTTTTTTTAGCACATTTACTTTTCGACAAATATATTTCAATTTTGCTCATAATCATCCTCATTTTTTCGTTTTTCTTAGCCTCTCTGTGACAATTTAAGTTTTCCGTGACGGTTATGTGGAGATTTGTGCGCCCAAGGTGAAGAAATTTGATAACCTGGGCACTGATCGTCATTTGACGATCAGTTTGCAGTTTCTTGTCTATCAGGAAAACAAATTCTTCGGTTTGCGTTCTGGGCCACTCCGAATTCTTGTCATGAGCACTAGTTCGTCCGTTTTTGTCCATTGTTTAATTTTTCTTTCATTCATTACAGTAGGCCTAAAGACTAGACATAACTCTTTACCCATCAAAGATCCTTTCACTCGAAAAAATCTTACTACATGGCGATTTTCACTGACATTGTTTACTGTATCCTCATGCAGGCAAATGGCTACTGAACAAAAATGCCTTTAGAGTATAAGAAAGAGATTTTCGAATTGAGTTTCCTATCGAACCTTGAATTTTTTTTTGCGTCTTACTTTACTGTGGGCGCCTTTTCGAAATTCACTCAGAACAAGAATGGGTAGAACGTAATCGTGAATACCAGCGGAAATATATTGAGCAACTTGTGTTGAAATTTTCATTAGTATGTGATCACCACAAATAACTCAAAACTGAAGTTTTATAAAAAGTTGTTTGGTGTTTTGGGAAATCCAGTACCAAAATAAGGCGACCAAAATTTCAACCCAACGAATTGAAAGAATCATCGCACAAAGCGTATCGTGCAAATCCGACACCTAGGAATACGGAATATTTTCAGTGGTTGAGCGCAGTGGGCTTACAACACGTTTTGTGCGCTCGCAAAACAGGCACTAACTATGCATGGTTAAAAATCATAAGTATTTTTAATTGTCTAATATGGGGAAGACAAATTTGTGCATGTTGTTTAAGTGAAATTGTTCATTTTTTGTCGCAGACCAACATTTTTTGGTACAATGACAATACTTCACTTAGTTGATTCCAACTATGCATCAATGAACTGTATAATATTCAAACCAGATCTTTTTCATATGGAATTACAACTCAGCTCACTAAACATATCTAGTTTGTGATATGTACATCATATCAGTATATAAAACAGATATGATATTCAGAGCACGTGACTTACTGATGTTTGTAACTGAAATTACAACAAATAGTATGGTGAAATTGAGCTTGTGTTTGATGGCTTCCACTTCTCATTTATGTTATGTTACTTCTACTTCTACTCAAAAACAGGTTGATGAATTGATTGCGTTTCCATTAAAAAAATTAATGAAAATTAATTAATTAATTAATGAACTATGTGCTGTTTATTCGGTTCATAAGCGAGAGATGTGTGTGCGCTGAGTGCAAAACTTGTTGTATACATCTATGTAGTTCTTCAAAAACTTATACTCAGATATATGGTAGTTTAAAATTCCTGCGCTTGTCCAATCGGTAAACTTTTATTCTCTCAACGTTGGCAACACTTTTATACACATTCTGTCAAATTTTGACGCATATCGTATGATTAGTTTTTGTTTGGCGTCTATACAAAGAAGTTGAAAAATTTTCGTGTGGCGATTTTTATAATGGATGAAAATTTAGAACAACGTGCGTGCATCAAATTTTGTGTTGCAAATGGATTTAAGTGTTCCGAAACGTTGAAAAAGTTAGAAAAGGCCTTTGGTGGATCGTGTCTAGGAAAAACACAGGCATACGAGTGGTATAAACGCTTCAAAGGTGGTCGTACAAGCTTGGATCATGATGAGATCCCTGGCCGTCCTACAACATCTGTTACTGAAGAAAACATTGAATCGGCGAAGCAAATCGTGTTGCAAAATCGTTCTGTACCGATTAGAGAGATTGCTGTGCTGTTGGACATCTCTTATGGATCAGCCGAACACATCTTAACAGATGTTTTGGGTTTGAAACGCGTCGTTTCTCGATTGGTGCCAATAAAGCTGAATTTCTTTCAGAAACAGCGTCGTGTTGATGTGGCCAAAAAGATGATTTCCAACGCAGATAGTGACCCCACATTCATCGAATGCATCATAACTGGTGATGAGGTGTGGATCTATGAATATGACGTCGAAACCGCACAACAATCGACCGAATGGCGCTTCGAAAGCGAGCCGTTTTTTTTTAAATTTTCATCCATTATAAAAATCGCCACACGGAAATTTTTCAACTTCTTTGTATAGACGCCAAACAAAAACTAATCATACAATATGCATCAAAATTTGACAGAATGTCTATAAAAGTGTTGCCAGCGTTGAGAGAATAAAAGTTAAATGAAAATTCCGGTTCTTTTTTTATCTTAAGGTACACTACAACTTTATGAGCTGACGAATTGTATCAGTTATAATGAATCTCATGAAATGTTTTTATTTTCAATATTCTTATAAATTTTGAATGGAAAAAGTTTCACCAAGAATAGATCCACTGGGTTCCTGCGTCCATGTCGTAAAAGGCGACAGTTGCAGGAGTTTCCTTTTCCTTTCAGTTATCAGATTTTTTTCAACGTTTCATGTTTGATCACTCTATTTTACCAAATTATCTCTTCATTCAACTTATCGGCTGACTTCGGAAAAAGTTTTACTTGGTTGTTTTTCTTCTTCCACGTTATTGCTCGTCTTTCAAGATTTTAAATTGAATGATGAAAATCAACTATTGCGCAGATCCATTAATAATACGATGTTAATAACAGAGATAACATATATCGGTATATTGAATAGATAGTAGGAAAATACTTTGTTTGATGAATAAATAATTTTGTCTGGGTACCCGGCTGCCCAGATCAACCCATATAACCAATTAACCATTTCAACAAAGAAATAAAATAATAAAGTGGAAATAATAAATAATCAAGACGCGCGTGAAATCTGTGGACCTTTGTTTGGAGATCTGAAATGATTTAATATACTGTATAGAATATGTCACTACAATGAATCAACTATTTTGTCAAAACCCTATTCACTCGTTTATTTAGAAAAAAATAGGAAAGTTTTCGTTACGGACAGTATTTCTAATTTTTCTTCAGTTTCCACGAAACAGAAATATAAATCAATACTGCCCGGGACTTCAGTTTCGGATATTGTTCACTCGGTAAGTTTGTGAGTTTAGTGGTGCATCCGAGCATCTTGAAACCGGAACATACTAGGTCGCACGCGAATACTACCATTACTGAAATTTATACTAACAAATATCTTTCTCCCGTGACACTTGTGGAGTGCTCAGTAGTATATACGACCTAAAGTAACAACAAGTGTTGGACTAACATCCCTTCTTATTTTATTCGTGCTGACGTCATTCACTTATGTTTCTGACATTACCCACCCGCCTTTTGAATTAGACGTGTCATAGCTCCTACCAGTCGCAAACAAATTGTTTAAGATATAGTGGAAACAATTTGTTTGGAGTCCTGAGAATGTAATGGTTATTTCTGATATCGAAAACGTAATATAGTAGAAACTGCATACCTCGACGAATGATTTCAAGGTTAAAACCGCAGCTAAATAACCAAAAATACATACATATATAACAGAAGCTAAAATGTTCGAATACAATTGAACTCGCAAAGCTACATTCTCAAAAGTTTGTGAAGTTTAATTGGGATGTTTCAGAACATTGCATTACATCACTTGCCATTAAAATCATCCAGTAGCTCGATTTTGAAATAATTTGAGATCTGTCAATTTTGGGAGAGCCTTTCAAAGATAGTACGGCTAAATTAAATCTATCTATTACAACATCTATCGAGAACATTATTCTCAGTTCGGGACTGACGTTCCGACACTGATAACCGTCCAGGTAAATTGAGTCTGAAATAACTCTCAATCAAAAACTGAAAAACTCTTATCTATTCGATTAATAGTTCTCTACAACAGTCTATTCATTGGTTTTTGATCGTCTTATTCGTAATTAATTGCTTTTCAAAACAATCAAACAGAGCCGACATCAGTGACACAGTGCAAGGAAAATCTATGTTTGCCTCTCAAATCGATTTTAATTAGTTCCACCCTGCACATGACGTATCCTTCCGGTCATGCCTATTTGAGCCTGTCTAGACTAGTCTTGCTTCTCTATGCCAGTTTTATAACTGATAATATCTAGAATTGTTATCTGTCTTTTGTCTTTAAATGCTAATGGTTGTCGATATTTGCCGGACACAATCAACCCAATTGATCGATCTACTAGAGACTGTGCGGCATTTATCTGAGGCAAAGATTCTAAGATGTATTATTCTTATATAACGAAATGTTGAGAGAAGTCACATTGAATTCGAGTCGGGCGCTAACGAAAAATATGGATATTTAACGGAAACAAAGTGTCACTGCAATATTCCAAAATGTTTATCCTTATTTTCTTATGTGCTAAGAAAAAATAAAAATAAATCATTCTTCTATTGTGCTCTCAATAGTTCATGTTATCATAGATCAGTATTCTGGAGAAATTATTTTTTATCGTGCAATGCCGCGATGACTATGGAATTTGATAGCGAAAAACGAGCTACTGCATTGTAGTACTAGATATTTGTAGAAATTCGGCATAAAAATCGTGTTAACTGGATAAGAATGCAAAGAATGGTAGATGGTAGATAATTAAAATTTTGGTTACGGATTAATATAATCCCCCAAAGCTTAAAATATTGTGCATCGTTGCGAGAATGATTGATAAGTTAGATGGTGGCTGGAAATCACCATTAGAGTTCCCAAAATTCGAACCGAAAAATTACAAGACAGAATTGGTACTTTATCAATCACAAATCGGAGGTAATATCAATCACTTGACCATCTCGAGCTGAAGCAACACGATTGCAGTACACAGAAGTCTTTTTATCCTGAGTTTTTTTAAGTCCAGTTTTTCCACAGAGGTTATCCTCTGGTGTTGAACCAAGAAACTATAATTTGTATTAAAATTGTAGGTTACTGCTAGGGTAGGGGAGACCGGGGTTGCTTGGCCGAGTTTCGCTTTTGGAATTTCTGTACTCTTTCTGGTTGAACATGGACATGAAGATACACCATTCGAGCACACGTGTATTTTTTTCTTTCTTGAACAAAAATCAGGAAAATAGTTATTAACAGTCAAATGCGGTGTTCGTTCATAAAATATTGGAATCATCTTTTATTTTGACAATTTCCAAATTTTTATGATTCTAATCTCTTATTTCTGTTTGTAAATAATTAAAATTCATTTCCATAACTTTTTTCTACACATATTTTTCCTTTTAATCATCAATATAAGCATAATATCCAATTCCGTTAAAAAAAGAATAACATTTCACGAATATCCAAGTGCACTTTGCTCTAAACTAGAATTACAACTCGGCCAACCAACCCCGGGCCAATTCGCCAAACCTACCCCAATGGCTGTTCTCGAGAACAATCACGATTAACAAAAATAAAAATGTATAAACTTATCGATATGCCATTCTGTAAAGTTTTGAATATGGAAATCGAATTTAAAATGATCCGCGTTAAACTTTACATAAACAGAAATTTACTCACCAGTGTCGAAGAAAGAAAAAAAAACGTACTCCTTCACAAACGACAACACATAAACACCTGAAATTACGTCGGTTCGTGGGTGCTCCATCAAAATCATAATAGATGTCAACCTGCCCCTTCGGTCAACCAGCTCCGGTCTCCCCTACTCTTAAAAATATATACCTCGAAAGAAAATTTGAACGTTTTTTCAATAATTTGAAAATTAACAAACAAATCAAATGAAATGTATCACAATTTTGTTTCCAATATATTTATATACAAACTGAAATCTAAAACCAACATCTAAACATTTTTTTAGATGTCACTTAGGACAGGACCTGACAACTGGCTTCTTTTTCCAGAAAAAAATTTTTTTTCTTATTCCGGTTGCTCCCTATAATAAATTAGGCATCCTCTGCGACCACTGTTTCCAAAAGAGATAGTTTTTTTTATTCTGAAAAGCTTCCTCTCTTACAACATGCAGTTATTTAGACCTGGCTCCTGCCGAAATCGGACGCTTTAATCGGTTGGTTTGATATTTACTATTTATACATTCATTTGATCATTATTTCCTGTACTTCTGGAATCAGAATCTAAGAACCGGTATAGCCACTTAGTTTGGCCATCAAGTAATAGAATTCAATTGCAAATTGAAAAAGTTTTAGTACGGTTTCTCAAAATTTTTGCATTTTTTGCATAATCACCAGTATTTTTCACCTTTTTTGCCTTTCTCATATAGAAAGGTTATGTAATCACTTGAAAAACCGACTAGTGAAAATTCATATACCATTCGACTCAGTTCATCGAGCTGAGCAATGTCTGTGTATGTATGTGTGTGTGTGTGTGCGTATGTGTCAAATAATCTCACTAGGTTTTCTCGGAGATGGCTGAACCGGTTTAACCAAACTTAGATTCAAATGAAAGGTCTCGTGGTCCCATACGGAATCCCTGAAATTCATCCGGATCCGGTTCCGGAGTTATAGGGTAAAGTGTGTTACATATTGTACACCGTCACTTAAATCGGCGAAACAAAAAACGTAAAAAATTTTCTAAACTGGTCTCAAAACTACACAAATCGATAGTCATCATCAGTAGGCAACTAACCAAACCGATTCCGGCTATAAAAAGTTTTTGATGCCAAAAGGCTTAGAATTGCATGAAACGTCGAGATTTAGTGTCATCTAAAAAAAATTTTTTTTTGAAAAAATCGACGTTTTGGAACTTAGACGCTGAAAATGCAACAAACATTTAAATCGCAATTTAGAGTGCGTACTGGTAGAGTTGGTATGTCATGTTAGTTGGTGGCCGTACGAACCGACTTTACCGGTTCTCGGGTTCCGGTGCCGGAAGTGCATATAATAGTGAACCCACTTCGTTTTTTAAGGATGACCTACGCAATCAAAGCACTGTTTTATTCTGTATGTTTTGCATAAACAGTCTCTTGGTTTCTTTCGAAAATCGAAGAGAAAAATTTTGAATAGAATATCACAATATTATATACATGAGAAAGGCATCATTACACCACTAGGTGGATTAAAACAGGTTTTTTCTTGAAGGGTTGATTTCCTGTGACATATGGTTAAAATATACTGTCATGAATCTTGTTTGAGATTGAAGCTCAACTAGCCTTTCGAAGTTACTAATAACCAGGGGATTTAGTACCCCACATCTTATTAGCAGTCGCGATGAAAGCTCCCAAAAACGATCTTTCAACGGAAGAACTCCCGCCAGAACTTCAAGACTCATTGTATGTGTCGAATGCATGCACCCTAAAGCAATTCGCAAACAACGATACTGAATTCGCTCCAGTTTGATAATATGAGAGTTTGCAGCGGAACGAAAGCAAACGCATCCATATTCCATCACTGAAAGTATCGTTGTCTGATACAATTTTATTAGACCTTCCGGATGAGCACCCCACCAAGATCCTGTTATTGTTCGAAAAAAATTTACTCTTTGTTGGAATTTTGTTATCAGATACCTAATGTGTCCTCCCCACGTGCATTTGGAATCAAACCACACCCCGAGGTGTTTGAAAGTCAAAACCTGTTAGATCATTCTTCCCTTCATATGAAGCTGAAGCTGCGTGGGATCATGCTTTCTTGAGAAGACGACCAGCTCTGTTTTCTACGCAGAGAATTCGATACCCAGATGAACAGCCCAAACGGACAAGTTATCTAAGGTATCTTGCAATGGTTTTTGTAGATTAATAGCTTTGGGTCCAGTAGCTGAAACTACGCCATCATCTGTCAATTGTCTTAGTGTACATGGGGTTACTAGACAGCTGTCAATGTCATTCACGTAAAAATTATAAAGGAGAGGACTGAGGCATGAGCCTTGCGGTAGACCCATGTAGCTAATTCTGAATGTTGCCAAATCGCCATGTGAAAAATGCATGTGTTTCTCTGACAAAAGGTTGTGCAAATAATTATTTTTAACCGCTGGGAGTCCATGTTGGTGGAGCTTGTCTGAAAGAACATCAATGGAAACTGAATCAAATGCTCCTTCAATATCTAAAAATACAGATGCCATTTGTTGCTTTTGAGCGAAGGCAATTTGGATGTCAGACAAAAGTAATGCAAGGCAATCATTCGTCCCTTTATTTCTACGGAAGCCAAACTGAGTATCTGACAACAAACCGTTCGTCTCGACCCAAGTGTCGAGACGTCGTAGAATAATTTTTTCGAACAATTTTCTGATGCAGGACAGCATCGCAATGGGTCTACTATATGAGTTGTGATTTTAAAGCTGGTTTCCCCGGTTTTTGAATCGCGATAACTTTCACTTGCCTCCAGTCAGGTGGAACAATATTTTGCTCAAGAAACTTGTTGAACAATTCCAACAAACGTCTTTTTGCGAGATCGGGCAGATTCTTCACCAAGTTGAATTTAATTCTGTCCAACCCAGGAGCGTTGTTGTTACAAGACATGAGTGCTATGGAAAATTCCATCATTGAAAAGTGGCTATCAATGGAACCATTATTTGGAAAAGATTCTCTAATAATGCGATGCGTAGGAACATAATCTGGACAAACTTTCCTCGCAAAATCAAATATCCATCGGATCGAGTATTCCTCACTCTCATTTCCTATGTTACGATTCCTCATTCGTCTGGCCGTATTCCAAAGAGTGCTCATTGAGGTTTCTCCTGACAATTCTTCGACAAAATGTCTCCAATAGCAGCTACATTTCTTGGCCCGAAGTATGCTCTTGTACTTGGTTTCTAAAGTCAAGAATTTTTCAAAATTCTGAGGAGTTCCTCCTCCTCGTTTTAAAAACGTCTTGAAAGCATTTTGTTTCGCGTGTTTAGAACCTGAGCACTCTTTGTCCCACCAAGGGTTTGGAGGCCTTCTGTTAGTCGTTGGCCCAGGAAAGCGTTTAGTTTGGGATTGTTCTGCGGCCTCCAGAATCGAACAAACGAGGAAGTCATATTCTTCAAGTGGAGGGAGCTCTTCCATTGAATTCAAAATACTAGAGATTCTACTTTGGTATTTAATCCAGTCGATATTTTTTGTCAAATCATATGGAATACTAGCTGAATTAGCAATACATTTGTTACAGCTAATTGAGATGATGATTGGTAAATGATCGCTACCGTGTAAATCAGGCAATATTTTCCAGGTGCAATCTAGTCGAATTGAAGTCGAGCAAAGAGATAAATCTAATGCACTTGGACTTGGATCATTCCGTGCGAATTGAAATCTCCCAGAATCAATCGTGGAGCAGGGAATTTTTTTTCGCTATTGATAGATATTTTTCGGTTAAACTGTGTTCATCAAAGTAATAAGATTTTTCTATATCATGTTTTTGCTGGAGGTGTTCTACAACATTTAAAATAGTTGTGTAGTCTACCATCAGCAGTTTGAACACCCCGTTCATTGTAGTTGTTTATTTTGAAAATTTTCACTTTTGCTATTTCATCAATCAGCCTTTTTTTCCGTTTCCGATCAGATACAAATAGTTAAAGCATACCTTGTTATGCCCTTTTCTCCGACGATCGAAAGCTTGAAGTGATTTTTGTGAGGTTGAATTAATATAAAAAAGTACGGGTGTGTAATGTCAGAGACATAACTGGATGTCGTGAATACGAATAAAACTTACACTCTTTCTTTATACTTTCGATTATCAATTAGTTGATCGATTGTGTGAATTGTGCAAGCTTTCCTCTTTTTCACTACTAGAATTTGAAACGATACTCTTAAACACTAAACTACAGATTTTTTTTTTTTTTTCCATAAATACGTTTATTTCTTAAGGCAGTTTACATAAGTTTTTCTTCGCCGTGGCATCACTTTTACATAATATTCTTATCCTAATTTAATTCTAACATAGTCACAACGTTTTGAATTTATTAAAACATATTCTCTTATAGCTTAAATATCATCTTAGGTAACTCGTCATTAATTATGAAATCTACTCGGAAATATTATTTGAACCAAACGATTAACTTCTATAAATTATAAAATAAGCTGTTATTTTCAGACATTTTGTTGATAATTTCATAAACTGTTTCGAGTTTGTTTGTATCATTACATAATTTTTATTCTAATTTAGCTATTGGTTGAACTCATGGACGCAGCTGGGATCAGAACTAAGTCTCAAAAGGGGCCTTTATTAAATTGAAACTCCAATTTTCTTTATGAAATGATAAATAAGTTTCATGTATGAAAGGTCACGACAAGCAAGAATGTCTCGAACTGGGATATTGGATAGTCTACCTTGGGTACGCAAAGAATTTATTAGTTGAGATCTGACATCACGATACTCCACGCATGTCCAAACGACATGATCAATATCCCGATAACCTTCTCCGCAAGCACAATGATTAGTCTCGGAGAGCCCAATTCGAAGGAGATGTGCATCTAACGTGTAGTGATTGGACATGAGTCTGGACATCACACGAATGAAATCCCTACTCACATCCAGTCCCCTGAACCATGCCTTTGTCGATATTTTCGGAATAATTGAGTGCATCCACCGACCCAGATCATCTCTATCCCAAGATGCTTGCCAGCTGGCAAGTGTTCTTTGGCGAGACGAGCTATAGAATTCGTTGAAAGCAATCGGTCGCTCATAAATTTCACCCTCAATAGCACCACGTTTGGCTAAAATATCGGCTCTTTCATTGCCAGGAATGGAGCAATGAGCCGGGACCCAGACTATAGTGATTAGATAATTATTGTTCAATATGTCGTTCAGGCACTGTTTTATTTTGCCCAGGAAAAACGGTTCATTTTTGCCAGCAGCGTTTGAGCGAATGGCTTCAATTGCACTCAGACTATCTGTGAAGAGGAAATAATGGTTTGGAGATAATGTGACGATTACACTCAAACTATAATGAACTGCTGCTAGCTCTGCTATATAAACAGATGCAGGTTCTTGAAGCCTAAATGAGGCCGAAACATTATTGTTGAACATACCAAACCCTGTCGCTTCTTCAATTCGCGATCCGTCCGTATAAAACATTTTCTCGGATTCAGTAAAAACCATTCAAGCGAAGAGGTTGTGTTTCGATTGTACTGGCTCGTGAGTTAACGGCTGCTACCGAGACAATTCTAAGCTTCAGGTAGTTAAACTGCCCATAGCAAACGCAATATTCGGGGCGTTTCCCGACTGGAAAGCTAGCAACGAAGGCCATCCCGTTCATACGCACAGAGGTGTAGAGACACAGAGGTGCGAGAGCATAGAAGTGACGAGTCACAGAGGTGCCATCGCATAAAGGTGCGAAGACGAAGGGGTGCAAAGGCACAGAGGTGCTAAAGCAACCCAGTGCTGATCTACCAGGTACCAGAATTTGTACGCTGCGTAGGATCAAAAGAGACGGCATATATCGCGAGGTGCTACACTGCAAGCATCGCATTTGATCGCCACCAAGAGCAAAAGCACTGTACCTGGGGTCAGGTACAGCAAGTGCAGTGGTGTTCACAACGACGGCAGAGCAACTGAGATAGCAGTAAACGACAGAAGACTGCCAATTGGAAACAGCAAAAGACTGCCAATTGGAAATCGTTGGAAGAGCTTCACGTCGTTCTTCACGATAAAGGAACAGAGACATCAGCTACAAGGTAGATTTAATTTAATTTATTTTTTATTTCTTATATCTGAAATTTTACTAAACATAAGTTTTTATTTTGGTATTATTAATTTACAAAAAAAATTTAATGTAATGGATGATCTCATGGAAGATCATCCGAATCCGATTCCGGATACTAGTAAAAGTTTAAATACTCCGAGGGCTAAACATTATCCACAGGGTACCACTGGGCCATGGATAGTCTATCTTCGAAAAAAAGAAAAGATTTTAAACTTGATGCAAATTACAAAGGATTTGACATCACATTTCTCTGAAGTTAAAGAAATCTGTAAGGTTAATAGAGATAAAATTCGAGTTGTAGTTAACGACTTGAAACAGGCAAACGATATTGTAACCTGTAAATTATTTGCTATTGAATATCGAGTTTACATTCCATCGAAGGAGGTAGAAATTGACGGTGTTGTGACTGAAGCAAGTCTGACAGCAGATGATTTACTTAAAAATGGAGTTGGCCGTTTTAAAAACTCCATGCTTGAGGGAGTTAAGATACTCGAGTGCAAACAATTGTACTCAGCATCTATTGTCGATGGAAAAAAGTCTTATCGTCCCTCAGATTCGTTTCGCGTAACATTTGCCGGATCTGCATTGCCTAGCCATGTCTATATCGATAAAATTCGTCTTCCTGTTCGGCTTTTCGTACCGCATGTTATGAATTGCACGAACTGTAAAAAATTCGGACATACAGCTACTTACTGTAGTAATAAGTCCAAATGTATCAAATGTCAAGGGCCTCATAAGGATAATCTTTGCGATAAAGATGTTGAAAAATGTGTTTATTGTGGGGAAAGCCCTCATGATGATCTTTCAGTGTGCGCTGCATTTAAGCTGCGTAAAGACAAAATGAAGCTTTCTTTAAAAGCACGGTCTAAGCGCACATATGCAGAAATGCTCAAAACGGTCATACATGTCTCCCCTTTGGAAACCGAAAACGGTTTTTCAAATCTTGCGGAGCCAGAGGAATCTGACTCTGACGGAAATAGTGAAGATACCTCGTTTGTCACTCCTCAAGGGTCTGTTAAGAGGAGATTAACAAACCACAAAATACCAAAAAAGACACCTAAAATTATACCTTCAAAAAAAGATCCCCGTGTTAAAGCTAAAAAGCCAAATTTAAAACCAAAAACTGTGCCTCCTGGTTTGTCAAATTCACAAACCAATCCAGGAACTAGCTCAAGAAAAGACAATAATCCAGTGGGCTCCATTTCACATTCACCAACAGGATTACTGAAATTTTCGGAAATTGTAGAATGGATTTTCGCTGCATTCAATATTTCTGAACCTCTAAAGACCATCATAACAGCATTCCTTCCAATAGCTAGTACTTTTTTGAAACAGTTATCAGCTCAATGGCCAGCTCTTTCAGGTTTTGTATCATTTGATGGATAATTTATCATCCGCCGCAAATGATTCAATCACTGTCCTGCAGTGGAATTGTCGAAGCATCATGCCAAAACTTGATTCATTTAAAGTTTTGTTGCATAGTCAAAAATGTGATGTATTTGCTTTGTGCGAAACATGGCTTACATCAAACATAGCCTTAAATTTTAATGATTTTAACATTATACGTCTCGATAGAGACTCTCCGTATGGTGGAGTGCTTTTGGGAATTAAGAAATGCTATTCCTTTTATAGATTAAACATCCCTTCAACTTCTAGTATAGAAGTTGTTGCTTGCCAAATAAACATTAAAGGCAAAGATATTTGCATAGCTTCGGTTTATATTCCTCCAAAAGCACAAGTTGGACAGCAACAGCTTAATGAAATGGTTGAAGCCCTTCCTGCACCACGATTGATTCTGGGGGATTTAAATTCGCACGGTATTATGTGGGGTTCCGTTTACAATGATAGCAGATCATCTCTAATATATAATATTTGCGACAATTTTAGCATGACGGTACTAAATATGGGTAGCATGACACGGATCCCAAGACCTCCTGCACGTCCAAGTGCATTAGATTTATCTCTTTGTTCGACTTCAATTCGACTAGATTGCACCTGGAAAGTATTTCCTGATTTACATGGTAGCGATCATTTACCAATCATCATCTCAATTAGCAGTAACAAAGGCATTGCTAATTCAGTTAATATTCCATATGATTTGACAAAAAATATTGACTGGATTAAATACCAAAGTAATATTTCAAGTGTCTTAACTTCAATGGAAGAGCTTCCCCCACTTGAAGAATATGACTTCCTCGTTTGTTCGATTCTGGAGGCCGCAGAACAAGCCCAAACCAAACGATTTCTTGGTCCATCGTCTAACAGAAGACCTCCAAATCCTTGGTGGGACAAAGAGTGCTCAGATGCTAAACACGCGAAACAAAATGCTTTCAAGACGTTTTTAAAACGAGGAGGAGGAACTCCTCAGAATTTTGAAAAATTCTTGGTTTTAGAAACCAAGTACAAGAACATACTTCGGGTTAAGAAATGCAGCTATTGGAGACATTTTGTGGAAGGTTTGTCAAGAGAAACCTCAATGAGCACTCTTTGGAATACGGCCAGACGAATGAGGAATCGTAACGTAGGAAATGAGAGTGAGGAGTACTCGAATCGATGGATATTTGATTTTGCGAGGAAAGTTTGTCCAGATTCCGTTCCTACGCATAGCATTGTTAGGGAGTCTTCTTCAAATGATGTTTCCATTGATAGCCCCTTTTCAATGATGGAATTTTCCATAGCACTCATGTCTTGTAACAATAACGCTCCTGGATTGGACAGAATTAAATTCAACTTGGTGAAGAATCTGCCCGACCTCGCAAAAAGACGTTTGTTGGAATTGTTCAACAAGTTTCTTGAGCAAAATATTGTTCCACCTGACTGGAGACAAGTGAAAGTTATCGCCATTCAAAAGCCGGGGAAACCAGCTTCCAATCACAACTCATATAGACCCATTGCGATGTTGTCCTGCATCAGAAAATTGTTCGAAAAAATTATTCTACGACGTCTCGACACTTGGGTCGAGACGAACGGTTTGTTGTCAGATACTCAGTTTGGCTTCCGTAGAAATAAAGGGACGAATGATTGCCTTGCATTACTTTCGTCTGACATCCAAATTGCCTTCGCTCAAAAGCAACAAATGGCATCTGTATTTTTAGACATTAAAGGAGCATTTGATTCAGTTTCCATTGATGTTCTTTCAGACAAGCTCCACCAACATGGACTCCCAGCGGTTATAAATAATTATTTGCACAACCTTTTGTCAGAGAAACGCATGCATTTTTCACATGGCGATTTGGCAACAATCAGAATTAGCTACATGGGTCTCCCGCAAGGCTCATGCCTCAGTCCGCTCCTCTATAATTTTTACGTGAATGACATTGACAGCTGTCTAGTAACCCCATGTACACTAAGACAATTGGCAGATGATGGCGTGGTTTCAGTTACTGGATCCAAAGCTATTGATCTGCAAAAACCATTGCAAGATACCTTAGATAAATTGTCCGTTTGGGCTGTTCATCTTGGTATCGAATTCTCTGCGGAGAAAACAGAGCTGGTCGTCTTTTCAAAAAAGCATGATCCCGCGCAACTTCAGCTTCATATGATGGGAAGAATAATCGAACAGGTTTTGACTTTCAAATACCTCGGGGTGTGGTTTGATTCCAAATGCACGTGGGGAGGACACATTAGGTATCTGATAACGAAATGCCAACAAAGAGTAAATTTTCTTCGAACAATAACAGGGTCTTGGTGGGGTGCTCATCCGCAAGATCTAATAAAATTGTATCAGACAACGATACTTTCAGTGATGGAATATGGATGCGTTTGTTTTCGTTCCGCTGCAAATTCTCATATTATCAAACTTGAGCGAATTCAGTACCGTTGTTTGCGAATTGCTTTAGGCTGCATGCATTCGACACATACAATGAGTCTTGAAGTTCTGGCGGGAGTTCTTCCATTAAAAGATCGATTTTGGGAGCTTTCATCACGCCTGCTAATAAGATGTGATGTGCTGAATCCCATGGTAATTAATAATTTCGAACGACTAGTCGAGCTTCGATCTCAAACAAAATTCATGACAGTATATTTTAACCATATGTCACAGGAAATCAACCCTTCAAGATATATTCCTATCCGTGTCAGCCTCCTAAATGTACCTGACTCAACTTTATTTTTCGACACATCCATGCAGCGCGAAGTGCGTGGAATCCCGGACCACCTACGCTCTATGGAAATCCCAAAAATATTTTCAAGTAAGTTCAGGCATATTAACTCTGAGAAAATGTTTTACACGGACGGATCGCGAATGGAAGAAGCGACAGGGTTTGGTATGTTCAACAATAATGTTTCGGCCTCATTCAAGCTTCAAGAACCTGCATCTGTTTATATAGCAGAGTTAGCAGCAGTTCATTATAGCTTGAATGTAATCGTCACATTATCTCCAAACCATTATTTCCTCTTCACAGATAGTCTGAGTGCAATTGAAGCCATTCGCTCAAACGCTGCTGGCAAAAATGAACCGTTTTTCTTGGGTAAAATAAAACAGTGTCTGAACGACATATTGAATAATAATTATCTAATCACAATAGTTTGGGTTCCGGCTCATTGCTCCATTCCAGGCAATGAAAGAGCCGATATTTTAGCCAAACGTGGTGCTATTGAGGGTGAAATTTATGAGAGACCGATTGCTTTCAACGAATTCTATAGCGCGTCTCGCCAAAGAACACTTGCCAGCTGGCAAGCTTCTTGGGATAAAGATGATCTGGGTCGGTGGATGCACTCAATTATTCCTAAAATATCGACAAAGGCATGGTTCAGGGGACTGGATGTGAGTAGAGATTTCATTCGTGTGATGTCCAGACTCATGTCCAATCACTACACGTTAGATGCACATCTCCTTCGAATTGGACTTTCCGAGACTAATCATTGTGCTTGCGGCGAAGGTTACCGCGATATTGACCATGTTGTTTGGACATGCGTGGAGTTTCGTGATGTCAGATCTCAACTAATAAATTCCTTGCGTACCCAAGGTAGACTATCCAATGTCCCAGTTCGCGACATTCTTGCTTGTCGTGACCTTCCATACATGAAACTTCTTTATCATTTCATTAAATCCATTGGAGTTCCAATTTAAATTTTATTTTATGTTAGACTGTTTTCTCTTCCATGAGTTCAACCAATAGCCAACTATAGGATATTGAATATAAGTGGTGAACTGATACAAACAATCCTGAAATAGTTATAAGATCATGTACAAAATAAATGTATTTTATTTAATGTAATTAAAATAGCAACTCGCTTGATAAAAACAGTGTTTAGATTAACTAATGAGTACCAACATACTAATATGATATTCGAAATGTATTAGGTTTAAACTACTATGTATTGTGGATGCCACGGCGAAGAAAAACTTATGTATATTGCCTATGAAATAAACGTATTTATGAAAAAAAAAAAAAAACATTTTCTCAGAGTCAATATGCCTGAACTTACTTGAAAATATTTTTGGGATTTCCGTCGAGCGTAGATGATCCGGGATTCCACGCACTTCACGCTGCATGGATGTATCGAAAAATAAAGTTGAGTCAGGGGCACTTAGGATGCTGACACGGATAGGAATATATCTTGAAGGGTTGATTTCCTGTGACATATGGTTAAAATACACTGTCATAAATTTTGTTTGAGATCGAAGCTCGACTAGTCGTTCGAAATTATTAATTACCATGCGATTCAGCACCTCACATCTTATTAGCAGGCGTGATGAAAGCTCCCAAAATCGATCTTTTAATGGAAGAACTCCCGCCAGAACTTCAAGACTCATTGTATGTGTCGAATGCATGCAGCCTAAGGCAATTCGCAAACAACGGTACTGAATTCGCTCAAGTTTGATAATATGAGAGTTTGCAGCGGAACGAAAACAAACGCATCCATATTCCATCACTGAAAGTATCGTTGTTTGATACAATTTTATTAGATCTTGCGGATGAGAACCCCACCAAGATCCTGTTATTGTTCGAAGAAAATTTACTCTTTGTTGGCATTTCGTTATCAGATACCTAATGTGTCCTCCCCACGTGCATTTGGAATCGAACCACACCCCGAGGTATTTAAAAGTTAAAACCTGTTGGATCATTCTTCCCATCATATGGAGCTGAAGCTGCGCGGGATCATGCTTTCTTGAAAAGACGACTAACTCTGTTTTCTCCGCAGAGAATTCGATACCAAGATGAACAGCCCAAACGGACAAGTTATCTAAGGTATCTTGTAATGGTTTATGCAGATCAATAGCTTTGGGCCCAGTAACTGAAACCACGCCATCATCTGCCAATTGTCTTAGTGTACATGGGGTTACTAGACAGCTGTCAATGTCATTCACGTAAAAATTATAGAGGAGCGGACTGAGGCATGAGCCTTGCGGGAGACCCATGTAGCTAATTTTGAATGTTGCCAAATCGCCATGTGAAAAATACATGCACTTCTCTGACAAAAGGTTGTGCAAATAATTATTTATAACCGCTGGAAGTCCATGTTGGTGGAGCTTGTCTGAAAGAACATCAATGGAAACTGAATCAAATGCTCCTTTAATGTCTAAAAATACAGATGCCATTTGTTGCTTTTGAGCGAAGGCAATTTGGATGTCAGACGAAAGTAATGCAAGGCAATCATTCGTCCCTTTATTTCTACGGAAGCCAAACTGAGTATCTGACAACAAACCGTTCGTCTCGACCCAAGTGTCGAGACGTCGTAGAATAATTTTTTCGAACAATTTTCTGATGCAGGACAACATCGCAATGGGTCTATATGAGTTGTGATTGGAAGCTGGTTTCCCCGGCTTTTGAATGGCGATAACTTTCACTTGTCTCCAGTCAGGTGGAACAATATTTTGCTCAAGAAACTTGTTGAACAATTCCAACAAACGTCTTTTTGCGAGGTCGGGCAGATTCTTCACCAAGTTGAATTTAATTCTGTCCAACCCAGGGGCGTTATTGTTACAAGACAAGAGTGCTATAGAAAATTCCATCATTGAAAATGGGTTATTAATAAAACCATTATTTGGAGGAGATTCCCGTATAATGCTCTGCGTAGGAACAGAATCTGGGCAAACTTTCCTAGCAAAGTCAAATATCCATCGGTTCGAGTATTCATCACTCTCATTGCCCACGTTACGATTCCTCATTCGTCTGGCCGTATTCCAAAGAGTGCTCATTGAGGTTTCTCTTGACAAACCTTCGACAAAATGTCTCCAATAGCTACATTTTTTGGCTCGAAGTATGCTCTTGTACTTGGTTTCTAAAACCATAAGTTTTTCAAAATTCTGAGGAGTTCCTCCTCCCCGTTTTAGAAACGTCTTGCAAGCATTTTGTTTTGCGAGTTTAGCCTCTGAGCACTCTTTGTCCCACCAGGGGTTGGGAGGCCTTCTGTTAGTCGTTGGCCCAGGAAAGCGTTTAGTTTGGGATTGTTCTGCGGCCTCCAGAATCGAACAAACGAGGAAGTCATATTCTTCAAGTGGAGGGAGCTCTTCCATTGAATTCAAAATACTAGAGATTCTACTTTGGTATTTAATCCAGTCGATATTTTTTGTCAAATCATATGGAATACTAGCTGAATTAGCAATACATTTGTTACAGCTAATTGAGATGATGATTGGTAAATGATCGCTACCGTGTAAATCAGGCAATATTTTCCAGGTGCAATCTAGTCGAATTGATGTTGAGCAAAGAGATAGATCTAATGCACTTGGGCGTGCAGGAGGTCTTGGGATCCGTGTCATGCTACCCATATTTAATACCGTCATGCTAAAATTGTCACAAATGTTTTGTATTAAAGATGATCTGCTATCATTGTAAACGGAACCCCACATCATTCCGTGCGAATTTAAATCCCCCAGAATCAATCGTGGAGCAGGAAGGGCTTCAACCATTTCATTAAGCTGTCGCTGTCCAACTTGTGCTTTTGGAGGAATATAAACCGAAGCTATGCAAATATCTTTGCCTTTAATGTTTATTTGGCAAGCAACAACTTCTATACTAGAAGTTGAAGGGATGTTTAATCTATAAAAGGAACAGCATTTCTTAATTCCCAAAAGCACTCCACCATACGGAGAGTCTCTATCGAGACGTATAATGTTAAAATCATTAAAATTTAAAGCTATGTTTGAAGTAAGCCATGTTTCGCATAAAGCAAATACATCACATTTTTGACTATGCAATAAAATTTTAAATGAATCAAGTTTTGGCATGATGCTTCGACAATTCCACTGCAGGACAGTGATTGTATCATTTGCGGCGGGTGATAAATTATCCATCAAAAGATACAAAACCTGAGACAATTGGCCATTGAGCTGATAACTGCTTCAAAAAATTTCTAGCTATTGGAAGGAATGCCATTATGAGGGTCTTTAAGGGTTCAGATATATTGAATGCTGAGAAAATCCATTCAACAATTTCCGAAAACTTCAGTAATCCTGTTGGTGGCTGTGAAATGGAGCCCACTGGATTATTATCTTTTTCTGTACTAGATCCTGGATTGGTTTGTGAATTTGACAAACCAGGAGGCACAGTCTTTGGTTTTGACTTTTTTTGTTTAACACGGGGATCTTTTTTTGAAGATGAAACTTTAGGTGTCTTTTTTGGTAATTTGGAAGAAGACTTCTTTCTCTTAACTGACCCTTGGGTAGTGATAAACGAATTACCTTCACTATTTTCGTCAGAGTCAGAGTCCTCTGTTTCCTCTAGATTTGAAAACCCGTTTTCGGTTTCCAAAGGGGGGACATCAATGACCGTTCTAAGCATTTCTGCATATGTGCGCTTAGACCGTGCTTTTTAAGAAAGCTTAATTTTGTCTTTGTGCACTTTAAATGCAGTGCATACTGAAATATCCTCATGAGGACTTTCCCCACAATAAATACATTTTTCAATTTCCTTGTTGCAATCATTATCTTTATGAGGTCCTTCACACTTAATACATTTTGGTTTATTGCTACAGTAAGTAGCTGTGTGGCCGAATTTTTTGCAGTTCGTACAATTCATTACATTTGGAACAAAAAGCCGAACAGGGAGGCGAATTTTATCGACATAGACATGGGACGGCAACGCAGACCCGGCAAATGTCACTCGAAATGAGTCTGATGGGCGATAAACTTTTTTTTCCTCTTCATGAACTACTGAGTACAGTTGTTTGCACTCCAGTATTTTCACACCCTCAAGCATAGAGTTCTTGAAACGACCAACACCATGCTTGAGTAAATCATCTACCGAAAGACTCGCTTCGGTAACAACACCGTCAATTTCGACATCTTTGGAGGGTATGTAAACTTTATACTCTTTATTGAAATGTTCCGAAGAGACAATATCATTCGCGTGTTTCAAATTATTTACCACAACACGAATTTTATCGTTATTTACTTTTATGATCTCTTTGATTGAAGAGAATCGTGATGTCAAACCTTTAGAAATTTGGTAAATGTTTAATGGCTTTGATATACGTCTAAAAAAGACTATCCAAGGCCCAGAAGAGCTCTCCTGATATTTTTTCGTTCGTGGGGGTATAGGATTCATGCTAGGATTTACGTCCATGGATTCATCCATCACATTAAAATTTTTAATCAAACTTTAAAGTAAAAAATGAAACCAACACTACACAGTACTCAATCAAAAGGAAAAGAAAAAACTTCTACCTTGAAATTGTTGTCTATCTCCGTTGCACTGCCGTGTAGATCCTCGTTGCTCTAGATGTTCTTGTTGGATGCTGATTGTTGGATGTGATGCTACTGCTGCCTGACATCCAGCACCACTCGATTTCCGATTTACTTTTGTCTTCGCCAGCTGCAACCAGCGCAGGTCACCGGTGTATACCTGCGTGTTGTATGGCAGTGGAAAGACCGAGTTGTCTTGTCTCCTTCTTCCTTGTGCTCCGCACCGATATGCTTCTGCACCGAAGTGCCTTCGCACCGGTGTGCCTTTGCACTCTCCTGCTTCTGTGTGCCTTTGCACTCTTCTTCTTCAATGTGCCTTTGCACTCTCCTGCTCAGCACTTGTGGCTGTATATTGTGGCCTGGGTAGAGCTTGGGAAACGCCCTTTGTTGTTTCCTTCACCAGCTTGGCCCAGCACTAGGGCTCTCTTATGCAGCACGATTTTACGTTTTAACGGCTGCTGCCAACAGGTCTCTACCTGTAGTTCAACCGTTGTCGTATTTAACGCGTGTAAACTAACCAGCGTTATTAAACTGTACGCTTCTATACACAACCTTCTCGGTTGAACGGCTATTACTGAATGACTAAACTACAGATTAGTAACATTAAACATTCTGACACACAATTAAATATAACGAAATAACCAGTATAGTTCTTTATGATAAAATAATGGTGGTTCTGAAAGGAACCTTTCATTAATGGCTTCTAAGTCGGCGCTATGCATTTTATATAGCAAATCAGCAGAAAGTTCTACCACAAACTACAAGTGATTGAAAAATGTGAAGTATACAATATAGTGAAGAAAATTTCGCATAATTCTTTGGGTATACAATTATTGTTCTAAATAGAAACATACAGAATTCTGATGTCAATTATTTTATTTCGGATTTAAATATTTGAGTGAAAAGTTATCAAAATGCCGTACGAGATAAATTTCTGGCATTCAGAAGGGCCAAATTGTGTAATTCTCTAAGATATTAAACACTGTTGCGAATTTTGCACTGCGATAATTGCACAAAGCTAATCAAATTATCCTGAAAACTGGCTCTGTGATCTGAGCGTTTGAGGCAATATAGTATACAATATAGTGAAGAAAATTTCGCATAATTCTTTGGGTATACAATTATTGTTCTAAATAGAAACATACAGAATTCTGATGTCAATTATTTTATTTCGGATTTAAATATTTGAGTGAAAAGTTATCAAAATGCCGTACGAGATAAATTTCTGGCATTCAGAAGGGCCAAATTGTGTAATTCTCTAAGATATTAAACACTGTTGCGAATTTTGCACTGCGATAATTGCACAAAGCTAATCAAATTATCCTGAAAACTGGCTCTGTGATCTGAGCGTTTGAGGCAATATAGTATACAATATAGTGAAGAAAATTTCGCATAATTCTTTGGGTAACCCTTCCAGGTCGGGGCTCGAAATACGATAATTGGCTTGTAAGACCAGCGCCCTATGCATTGAACCGTCAACCCGGGCGAAGGAATCTACATGGATCTTTTTGCAAGGATTTTTCGTCGTTCGGTTCCATTTTGTACGGTAGATGTACCTCGTTTCAATAAAGAATTGGATGTGTGTTTATTTATGATCATTCTCTTGATTATCTATCGCCAATCGAATTCCACAATATCTTTAAGTATCAATTAAACATAAATTTAAGAGAAATATCTCCAGCAGATTAAGATTGGAGCTGAACGATGGCCAAATATCCTTCATCCAAAATGGAAGATGTTTCTGCAATCACTTCTGAGAGTAGTTCAAGGTGTAGTACGGAGTCCCATCTTGTTGAAACACAACACTTGACTTCGGATTGCACTGATTTCTTTTAGCCACGGAATAACATACTTACATAAAATTCCAATATAGACCCCCGTATTTGCTAGTCGCCTTCTGGAATGAACACCGGGTCCATTTCTTTTGCCGTCGGAATCCAGCAATTCAATCCGGGAAATAACTTATCTAGTGGGCGGTTCTTAAATTTGATGAGGGATCGACGGTAAACATACAATTTTTTCGGAATTTGATTTGTCTCATCCACAGTGAAAGCTATCATTTCCGCTCCAGCAGAATAATTAGCACACCAAAAATAATGCCAGGGAGAATCAACCTGGAAGGATCCGCCGTCCGACATCTCCCGAACCAATCAGCCAGCAAGATAGATCGGGTGAAATGAATCGGGAAAACAGCTTCGCTCAGCTGCAAAATCATTTAATTAAAAGGCGTCAATGTTTGTTTCATCTTCTGACCCCGACCCGGACCATCGTTTTCCGGGTGCGCCTGTACGCCTATCCTGCTGTCGATCGATCGCTGGTGCGTCGGGCTGCTGGGTCGCCTGGGATGAAATTAATTAACCTTCTGCTGGCGATAATAAGAAAGCAACGGGGCAAGCCGGTAACCGGTATTTAGAAGGAGTTCTTGCTAGTGCTAGCTAGTGACTGCTAAGCGGAAGAAGGTGGTCTCATATGTCACAAACAAACAAATGACCTCGATTGAGGTAGACAGCTGCAACAGTAGCGGAACAGAGCAGGACTGTCAATCAGTACTTTTACTGGGACTATCATCGAAATATTTGGTTGGGTTATTAGACTTTGGTGATGGATTTTTGGGGCCAGTAGGTTCTTTTCAAAATTGTAAATTGTTGTGAAACTTTGGAAAAACTTTTTCAATTTGAATTCAAAATATTTACAGAATATACCACTGGATGGACATGCCTAGTGTAGAGTGAAGTGTTTTGCTTGTGTAGGATTTGGCTTTTGTTTATTAATTAACTTCACTAATTAAGCGAACATTTCTCCTTTGTCGTCAATGCTGAAAGCTTCCTAATTATACTTGATTGATTGCACTGGGGAGGCACCGTTGGGTGTCTGCTGTTAGCCTACATGGAACCCGATTGAAGATGGCGACGTTGAATATTCTCTGTTGTTTATTGACACGGCCGAAATTAAAGCACGACGATTAAACCCTTGGAATGGGAGCACAGTGTTTGTTAAACGGCTGAACTTATCATCTAATTTAGAATAATAAATTGCATGATTAATAGAGCGAAATTGCTCTCATCAGCAAACCACGAACTTTGAAGAGATGAGTTGAGAAGCATCTTCGGAGCGACACCTTGAAAATCACATGGAACCCACTAGCCAAACAACTTGAGCTGCGATACTGTCGATAATAATTCAATAATTCAATCGATAAATTTATAAAAATATTGTTGGAGATGCGGGGCATCGATCCCCGTACCTCTCACATGCTAAGCGAGCGCTCTACCATCTGAGCTACATCCCCTGGTGAGAGACTTAATTCTGCACGGTTATAACCACTAGATTAGACCTAACTTAAACCAGGCGACGCACATAAAGCAGCGGCTATGAGCCACTTATTTCGACTCTAATCACGCGTATCGGCTATTTTAAGCAGCGATAAGTGAAAGGTGCCGGCGACGCCCTCCCAAAGTAAACCAGTTTCTCCAATGCATGGTTGGTTGCCGTTGGATTGCGGCCGGCTTACCTGTGACTTGCTGTGGAAAGAAACCCTCGCACAGCCCCCCACTGGTTATTAATATGTTTGTTATGTTACTTTTAATGCCCGGATCCGTTTGACTAGTTTGTTCACCTTGGCAATTCAATAAAAAACATCAGCGTCTAAGAACGCTAGTAGATTGGACAACTCTTGTATTTTGTTTTCGATTTAGGAATGCAGTACTGTTAGTGTAATGGAAACTTGTCATAATTTATAAGAAAATCATAAATTCTGGTAATACGGGAGCTGTAATTGCAACGAGTTCTTCGAACTTTCATTGCAGTGCGTGTTTTAGATAAACTAGTAATTCAAAATTTAGTTGATTCTCCCGGTCTAAAAAAAAACATCGCAAGGCTCATCTTCGTTTGTTTGCTCACGGTTTTATTCTAATTATTTTTAAACTAAGTGAACTGCAGTACTGCAAATTCAATGCCAATATATTATGCCAACAAAATGTCGTAGGTTTTCAGGGGCATGTTTCAAAATAATCTTTCTGTTCAAAATGCTTCAAAATTAGTATGATGCACTGTGCAACTGGGAAACTTGAGCTGGTTACATTAAAAATAATATTTGTTAAAACGAAATTGAAACTGGTTAAGTTCGAAATCTATTTAATCGAATAAACAACTAATTCCTGTATTCCACATATCAGCAATTCTGCGCCAAATCGTCCATAAATGGCAAAATTCTGGCACGACACCATTCGATTTGCATGAAACTTTGTATGTGTGATCGGTATGGCAAATTAAGGCTGTGAACCATTTCGCGGTTAATTTTAACTTTTGGGTAAAATCTGACACTCGAGTGGTTAATTTGATGTTGTCAAAAATAACCCTGCTCGAGAGCATGGTTATTTTTGACAGATCGATAGTTATTTTCCAACACTGAAAAAAATCTCGCTATGAAAATTCTAATACTAATTCTTTAGTTGAAATTATTTCCTGTGGAAAATAAACCCAAATAACTTTCCGTCCGTCAAATTTTGAAATGGGCCACAGTTTTAGTCAAATTTAACTACTCGACACCAAATAACCACTCAAGTGTCAGATTTTAACCAAAAGTTAAAATTAACCGTGAAATGGTCCACAGCCTAAGTATTTTTCACTAGACTAGAGAGCACTCAAGACTATTTGAACTGCTTAGTGCTAAACTGAGCAGTTCAATTTGAACCGCTAAGCAGACGTAAAGTTTCTGCTATTTACAGAACACTTTTTGTTTTGCAACGGAGTGCAATGTCTTTTCTGACGTGCCGAACGAAAACGTGTTTTCGACTATTTCTGGCCGGTGCAGGTTTGGTCATTTAGAGGTTAGCCAAATTTTGTGCTAGAGCACATAACCGTTTTTATTACTTTTACGTTTCGTCGAACTGCCAAGTTTAGCACTAAGCAGTTCAATTTGAACTGCTCTGCACTGATGAGTCAAAGACGAAACGTAAAAATAATAAAAACGGTTATGTGCGCTAGCACAAAATTTGGCTAACCCCTAAATGACTCAAAACTAATTTTTGAAATGGGCATGTATGTTTTAAGCAACATTATAATATTATAACACGAAATCTATAGCTTCTCGAAAACAACTGCTTCAATTGTCGTGATGTCAAAAAATAATTTATTCAAAATTTCATGAGGATTACAAACAACAATAGATTTGACGATGGAGAACTAAGACTAAATTACAAAATTCTCAAGAAATATCCATTTTTTAGATTTTGTTTCTCATATATCTCGAATTTTTTTTAAATTCTATTGATTGCCTATAACTTCTTTTTAGGCAAAATATTCGAAGATGCTATAGATTTCCAGTTATAATTGTTTAAAAATTGCAAAAATTAGTTCCTTTTCAAAAATTTTTCTTTAGTGAAAAAATTTATAGACTCGTGAAAATAACTTTATTTGCCGTACCAATCATATATGCAAAGTTTCATGCAAGTCGAAGGGGGTCGTGCCAACAGCCAGCTGATTCCGCACGGAATTGCAATAAACACTTTGTGTTTATTGGAATGATTGAAATTTGTCATTTTATTGAGCTTTTTCAAAATCCGTGACTTAAAAACAGTCAAAATGAATTGAAACCTAACAGTTACATATATTTCAAAGGAGTTATAGTCATTTTCAAAGTATCTTGAGAAAAATTTTTGAAGGAAGTTCTTGACAAACAGTTTCCAAGGATAAATTTCGGACCACCGAAAATGTAAAAATGAAATGCGAGTAAAAATTAAAATTGTTAATAGAATCAACACGTCGATCAATAAGTCCCGGGTCTGACCAGTTATATCAGCAAAAAATAATTAACTAAAAATTACTCAGCGCTCAACAGAAACATGCTTCAGATGTCATCTGTCAAAAGTTCACACTGCCTATAGAAAATGAGGAACAATGAAGAAAAAGGAATTTACTGTACAAGTGAAGCAAAGGTTTGATAAGCATTATAAAGCTTGATTAGCTACTCATTAATCATTATTGACTGGTATGCTGAATTTCAACGCGATTGTGCATACACCGATGATGCACAAAGCTCTGGTCGTTCAAATGAGGATGTTCCCGAATAAAAAATATTGTAGAAAAACAATACGATTTGCTGTTACAAAACCTGCCACAATTTTGCTTTTACCATTGAAAAATATTTAAATGTATTGTTATACACTATTCAATTAATCGTGAACATTCTTTTTACAATAGAATGTATAGGTTGTTAAGTATCGTAACAATTCAAATCATGAAGTTTTCTCATACACGTTTTCTAGGAAAACAATAAAATGTACAGTTTACATATTGTTTCAAACACCACGTGTACAATAAATTCAATTGTAGAATCGTAGAAACAATATATTGAATCGTTGGAAATGAAAAAGCTCTAGTCAAGATACAATAAAATGTATTGTAACCCATATATCTAATTGTAAATCAGTTGTTTATGCTGTAAAATCAATGGTTTTTTTACGGGTTGTTACAGATAATCGTTTCATAAGTTCATTACATTGTTATGGAAAATCGGAAAGCTGAAGATAGCTGATCTCGTAAAGGTATCAAAAGGAAGTGTATTCACAATTTTTCATTAGCAAAGTGGGTGTCGCGTTTTCTCACTGCTGATAAAAAAAACTTATCGTTACGATTACTCCATGAGTCGAACTTTGAATTGCTACTTTCCAAGTAGCAAATGTAGCTTATTGAAATTTCAAGATGTTCTACACTTGCTTTAGAATTGTTATGTTAGGTATGTTCAGACAGATTTTTAAATATATTAAAATCGGTTGTGCAACTTATCACTGTTAACTTTAAGTACATCTAAAACAATTGTCAAATCACCAATTTGTTCATGTTTCACTAGCAGTTATAGACGTTCTGCAAAAAATTTCAAATCGTCGTGCAAAACGTGAGTATTATAACAGTTGTGCAACTTATCGGAAAAATTCCAAGCGGCTGTCATAATTGTATCGCAAGGCAAAAAACTATAAGCCGAAAAAAGAACCTTGCTGAAAAAAGTATTTTTCTGCTGAGTCCGCATAGTTTTGGTTACCTCATTAATTTTTAAAGTAAGTGTGTGCAGATTTTGAGTAGTTTTAGAAATATAATGATATAAAATTTTGAAATCAAAAAAGTTGTGCAGGATTTATCTGTTCGAAATGAACGCAAGCCTTGCAGACATGAGAATGTTATAATAAAGGTTGCAGAAATACAGCATGACATACGCAATGAAAACAACAATCCTTCAGATAATTTGTATTCGATTTTAAAAGATATTGAACTAACAGTTAAGTTCATCATAGTTACTTTCATAGTTATATATCACCGCTTGAGCAACTTGTTTTTGCAATTCCAGCACATGGACTTGCCAAAATAATACTTACAGTGCGTATCACAATAGTCTGACCCGCTAAGATGAATGACTATACTGTATAGTTGTTTGATTCAAATTATGTTTGTTATGGTTTTTTAACGTCATTCCATTCCATTTACAATACGTCATTCATTTTACAATACGTTGTAGTTTTCAAGAGTTTCACAATTGTTTTTGCCTTTATCATGTAACATTTTTTTGAACTTGAACTTAGATTTAAATGAAAGGTCTTGTAACCCCACAAAAAGTACATGAATTTGATTCAAAGCCGACTTCCGGTTCCGGAATTACAGGGTGATATGCGCAAAAAAATGAAAATAAGTGTACTTACTTTTACTTTCTCATAAACTTAAATTCAAATGAAAGGTACAATTGTCCTATACAAAGTTCCTGAGTTTTATTTTTTTATCCGACTTCTGGTTTCGGAATTTCAGGGTGATTAGTGAAAAAATCTTATTTCAAATTACTTCCTCACTTTTATCAGAGATGGCGTGACCGATTCTAACAAACTTAGATTCAAATGAAAGGTATCATGATTCCATACAAAACTACCAAATTTCATCCAGATTCGGTTCCGGATTTATATGGTGAAGTGTGTTAAAAATTGGATACCGTCATTTGAAGGGGCGAAACAAAACACGCAAGAAAACTTTTTAACTTGCCTCGAAACTATTCCAATCTGTAGTCACTGACAATAGACAACCAAACAACCCGATTCCGACTATTCCCAGTCACTTTTCTCGAACCAACTTCGATTATACCGGTTCCCAGATTCCGATTTCGGAAGTACCTCTTTTCGTTTCCTCAGAGATGGCCTAACCGACCTGAGTACTGTTTCACTCTATAGGCAAAGTCCTGGCATTAGATTCCTTTTGTGGAATTTGGCCTTTCTATTTTCTTATTTTGTCATAGAAATGAATGAAACGTCGAGATCTGGTGTTATTCCGAAACTTTGTTTTAAGAATTGACTTAAAATAAACTTAACACTTAAAATATTTTTGATTTTGGTATTTTTTGAGATTACACCAGAGATGTTTCATGCATTTCTAAGACATTTGACATCAAAAAAAAATTTCGATTTCGGATATATTAAATTTTTTTCAAGTCTTCAAGTCGATTTTTTTCAAAAAGTTTTTTTTTAGATTACAAAAGATCTGGACGTTTCATGCATTTCTAAAACATTTGGCATCAGAAAAAGCATTCAATTTGAACTGCTCTGCACTGACGAGTCTGAGATTGATAAAAAAAAGAAGAATTTCTTTAGTTTTACGGTTTTTTAAACGCGGATTGACGAAGTTACGCGTTTTTTTAAGCGGTACGTATTCCCGGCTTAAAAAAGACTTCAGTGTAAATCCTAGCGTAATTTTTTACCACTCCAGAGAGAGCACGGTGTGAACTGCGAACGGAGTACGAAGTAAATTTTTGCACACTTGCGATTTGCTAAAAAAGGGTGTTCTTAAGGGCTTGCTGATTTTAAGTTTCAATGAATGAATGAGTTTTTATGAAATGGCCAAAGTGTTTTTTTAATATGGTAGATAATTTTTTGCCATTTCACATTTAAATGTGATTTCGGGCATATGACCGCTAAGACTATTTTGCACAAAGTTCATTCTGGAGGTCTAAATTTCGATCACTGTCAGCAATGACACGTTGAATATTGGTTTCCAAAGCATCAATCCACATAAACCAATGACATCACGTATCCTCACAAAAAATAATCGAGTAGTGTCAAATTACACGGATACCCATTCACTGGTGCATTTTTCGAAATAATGTTGTCGTTGAAATGTTCTTTCAATAAGTCGATTGTTTCGATAGCAGTATGACAAGTGGCAACAACCTGTTAAAACCATGTTTCGTCCACAACCATGTCGGGAAGATTTGGAAACAAATAATTATTGATTATGGTTCTGTACCGATTCCCATTCACGGTAACATCTTTCATCTTTCCTCTTTTTAAAGAAATAAGGATCAATGATTCCACCAACCCTCGGACCGCACCAAACAGTACATTTATCGGGATTGGTAATTTTGAACGGCGTGTGGATTATTTTTGCTCCAAATATGGCAATTGTGTTTGTTGACGTATCCATTGAACCTTAAATGCGCCTCATCGCTGAAGGGAATTTTTCGGTAAAAAACGAATCTTCGTTCAATTGATTATGCGACCAATTACTGAGTTCACAGCCCACACGATGGTCGTGTGGCTTTTTGCTTCTTGCACCAATCGAATTTTGTCTGGCACCAAACCCAAATCTTTACTCAAATGTTTCCATAAATGATATGGACAAAGTACAACTTCTTGCTTACTACTACTTTTTCCCACCTTTCAGGCAATTTTCAAATTCCCTCTCGAAAAACTGTTTTGATTAAAGTTTGAAGCCAATTTTTTATTTGTACGAAAAAAGTAATCCGATAACCCGCCAAATCGTGCTGCATCCGTCGGAACAACCAGTAATCAGAAGGAGCAATGTCAGGAGAATACGGCGGGTGCGGCAAAATGTCCCACTTGAGCGTTTCCAAATATTTTTTCACGACATCAGATGCACAACAGGACCTTCGAACATTGAATATTCAATGAAAAATGGCCTTTCAATGTATCTCGGTTTCAGTTCGTAAGGCACTCAACTGCCTTGCTTTTGAATTATTCCTATGAATTTTAATCGTACAGAAACTGCTTGTTGAGTGACATGCAATGATTCTGCAAGCTTCTCTTGCGTTTGACTCGGATCTTCATCGAGTAATGACTCCAACTGTTTGACTTCGAATATTTTTGGTTGTCCAGAGCGAGGTCTGTTTTCAACGCTGAAATTTTCCTTCTTGAAACGTCGAAACCATTCCCTACATGAATTATCAGTTGGAGCATTATCGCCATAGACATCCATAAGCACTTGATGAGGTGCAGCTGCACTTTTCTTCCAATTAAAACAGAAAACTAAAACTTCCCGCAAATGCTGCTTAGTTAACACCAAATTGCTAATAATTGGTGAAAACAGTGAAAAATATGGTTGTTTTTAAAAAACTCGAAGCAATATGAACTGAATATTAATGACAGATGTCTATTCTCTTGAAACTATCGACATCAGCTGTTACTGTTCAATATTCATAACAGCCAGAGCCATCTTTCGAAAACGGACCGCACTCCGTACTCCCAATAACGAGAGATATTCACGACCAAAATCATGTCACTCTTCCGGAGGGCCAATTTTTGAAAAGGTGCCCCGAAGTAAAGTAGCACGTATTCACGTCAAAATAATCATTGCAGACATGTAATAATTTTGGTTACCTGATACTAACTTATTATATGAATTTCGCCGTTGTGCAACCGAAAAGTTACGATGGAACTTGTTGTAGCTTAGTATGATAAGATGTGAAATGGTAAATTTATTTTGACTGTTTGTCACCATTATAAAACGACTTTTTTGTTGTATCTATCTTGTATACATTATGCAGCATATGATTTATGTTCTATTTCTATGAAGAAGTCTCCGGTGCTACTTGGATAGGTACATCCTTTCCACTCAGCTCGTCGAGATCGGAAAACTTCTGTGTATGTGCACCTTTTAATGATTTTTCTTGCCTCTCTATTTTGCCGGATATGGCTGAATTGATTTCAACAATCTTTGGATCGTTGGAATGCTACTATTGAGTTATTGATCAAGTTCGAAGTTGTAATGGCTGTCACTCTTGGTTCCGAAAATATAATGGCATAAGTGACGTAACCAACAATACGCACTGTTTTTCCTTTGCGCGTGCAAATTTTTCTAAATAAAAAACCAAAATTTCAACAAGACTGTTTGGTATACGAAATACATGTTTTCACAACTACAGACCTTTTCAAAATTATAAGGCCACCTATAAATTTCAAGACACAAAAAAAAGGAATAATTTTAGAATTTTTTTTCGATGGAACATGAAATTAGATTGCAAAACATGAATGTGAGTCCAAGAGTTGATTGATTTCACTGAAAAACTTTTATGATAGAACGTTTTTAAGCAAAAAAGGCTTTTCAAAATTTTAATGCTACTTGCAGTTTATTGAGGTTCGGATGATTAAAATAAACAACAAAAAGCATCTAATGATCCGTTGCTCTACCGGAACGGTTCATTGACTGAAAAATATGATTTGGCATACTTTGCACCAATTTCTGCCGTGTTGCCAGTTCAATAGCTTCCGAAGACAGAAGAATAGCACTTTTTAGCTCTTGTAATGATAAAAATGGACAATTACCGGCATAAATTTGTCGTACCATAATACCCAGAGATTATCAATTGGATTTAAATCCGGTGAGCAAGCTGGCCAGTCCAAAACATCAATTTACTCGAACTTTAGACACTTCATTGTTTCAGCACTTTTATGAATACTGGCGTTATCCTGCTGGAAAATGGGCTTTGACTTGCTTCTTCTTTTAATTACTGGCAGCAGACTAGCTTTGAGGACATTTATGTAATCGGAACTTTTCATTTTGTGCGATACAAATTGAAGTTCCAGCCTGCCGGTTGCACAGAACGCACCCCAAACCATTACAGACAAGGATGGCTTTTATCGTATCAATGAACGTTCATTCTTCACTCTTCACACGATTGAATCAGTGCCATCAAAGAGAGACTAATATCATCGCAACAACAAACACCCGGCATGGCTCATTTAATACCGCTGACAGACATGTGATTTCCGTACAATGATTTCTGTACAACGTTGTACGCGTACAACGATGAGGTGACAGACATGTTTTGCGCACAGAATGAATGTACTGTGAAACGAAAAAACTCAAGATAATATAGAAACCAAAAATTTTTGTGGATTGAAGATTATTACTAGCAACTAATTTATGACAGATATAATCTTGTCTCTCTGTCTTAGCTATTAAACTATTTGTGTGTGAGTGTTCATTGGATGACAGTATCACTCATATCAAATTTAATGATTTTAAGGTACATTTTTGACACGTTTGTTCTGGGATACAGGATTTTTTCCTTCATTGTTTAAATGTTAGAGAAAATTAGATGTTCATATTTTTGATGTTCTACCGTAAAATTCACTGATAAAAAATAAAAACAAATATAAATATAGAATGGAGGAAATATGAAAGGTTTTTAGAACTAATTTTCGGAACACGAGCACTATTTTTTTTTTGCAACGAAGCTGATTTCTACCAAAATGGTGATGAATCACTAAATTTTGTTTGTAAATCTTACCGACTTGTTCAGTCATAATTCCTTTTTTCACCCGCATATTCACGTTAAAAATAAGAGCGCATAAACTATTAAGATTGAGTCTCAAAATAGTAAGTAAATTATATTATAAAGATATTATTAGTATGTAACCATCAGAAACGGCATGGCACACACATATTTCAGAAAAATCCGGTCAACGTAACAGTTTATTCATCACGAAATTTTCATAAAAAAGATTATGTTCATCATAAAGCTGAATTTAAAAACTTCTTGAATTTTAAATCATTCCGAAATAGATTTGATATAGGTTTGATGCTATTATATAATAGCATAGTGCTTCAGAAATCTTATGAAAAACGGTCTACTACACTGGAATATAATCTGATAATGGTTTTATTAGGATTTTGAGAAGTTTAAAGTTGTTATGCTATATTTATGAAGTAACACTGTAAACTATTACAAGTATTTCTTAAATTGAATGTGTAACTTGGTACGTGTTCTGCTTCCATTTACTCACACTGAAAGACATGATTCGCTGTTCTCTCTATTCATACCCAAAATAAGACTCTTTCTAAACAATTTAAAAACAAGTTTTCTTTCCATCGAACGGCATTCAACCCAATGACACAAGACGAAGTAATAAGAAGATTCAGAGTTTCCAGAAGTGAATATAGGGGACCAATGTTATAAATGGAATTTCGATAGGTCATCAATAAACAGGATGTTTACACAATTGGTTTATTGATGTATTGGATATTTATCGTTTATTATTACCACATGTGCAATCAAAATATGAATCATTATGTTTTTAAATCCATTTCAACAATACATTTACTTGTCATTGAATAGAAAGCAATTACTCAATAGTGCTGATTTTGTGAACAAATATGAATAAATTGTTTTCCATATTTGTATTTCAAAACTTCACCAAATTGATGAATATTTCTTGGTTTGACTGCTTTTTGAAAATATGCTACAAAGTATATAAGTTTTATGCTGCCGAGATTTTTTTAAATATGACGATGGTTGTTTATTATTTGATGCTCAGAAGAATTTGTTTCATGAGTTCACCATCGCTCGCCAATGGCGCTGGTAGCAGTAAACAGTGATGTGATTTTGCGCAGTACAACGATGAATGACCGTAGTACGGAAATCACCCTTGTATCATGATGCTCGCGTGATACCACCGTGATTCAGGGTGACAGACATGTGATTTCATGGTGTACAGTGATACCGATATCACATGTCTGTCATAAGCATAACATAGAATCGACACCAGTGCGAGAGCGAATTTCTCTCGATGACATTTCTGAGAACCAAAGGTTAGCACGCTGCTGTGGGGATCCTCTCTGAAGAAACAAACGGTCGCTTATTCTCGTTTCGCGATCCGATTCTGTGTGGGCAGTGGATAAGTGCGATAGAATCATTTTACTATTGCCGCTTATTCTAACTATGTGCATATAACCTTTGTATAAGTTGTGTCTATGAAAATGTCTGTGAATGCTCCACACAAGGGTTTTGAAATATTGCAACCTTTTATGAGAATCATCAAGTTGAATCATCGACTCGATTTTCTGCGATAATTGTCAACTCGCGATTCTCTCTTGGGAAATTCCACACAGCAACGATCATTATCAGACTGTTAATTTTTTAAGGGCCGTGAAATACTCAGAGTATGAAGTGGAGCGAAGAAGTGTAGAAAAATTCTCTCGCGGTTCATACATTGAGAGACTCGAATTCTTGTAGCATCTTCTACCGGATTGAAAATGTTATATACAATTTAGATAGCAATATAGCAGATTCTGTCAAATTTTCGGCAATCACCAACATTGATTACAGATCGCCAAAATTTCTCTTTGAGAAATATCGTGGTTCCTTACGTAGATCACGCCAATTACCATTGAATCCGTCTGGTCCGTCTAGGTTAAACTTTTTTTTTATCCGAGTATATCACATGTAATAGTTTAACATATTTGTTATTAAATAGTTTAAATGCGTTTTTTCAAATATTGCAGAACATGTTCATACCTTTTCCCAATTTTGGCGCATGTTCCGACGTGCAAATTCCAGTCGAGCTTCCTTGTGGTGAGATAGTAAACGAGGAGCACTGTTCATTTTTGCTCGAATTATGTTGGGCGAAAGTTTTAATGCCCTCCAAACCGTCGAAACTGAAGCTTCAAACTTAAGTTCAGTGTGGTCAGATTTATTGACAATTCGACGAGTATCTCTCTCTGACAGTTTCTTTTCGCGTCCTGCATTTTTATTCTGACCATACTTTGCTGGATTTTTCAGGAAAAACAGTTAAAATAAAAGGCTCTCATTGTCCATGGATGAATTTGGGTCTATGGACACTGGTAAAAATAAAACGTAAATATCTCCATTGTGTTAAAGCAAACCCACAGGACCAGCACCTTAAACAAACGCTATTACATATATCTAAAAAGGTCGATATCATGAAAAGGAATAGCAAGAAAGCATATTATGAAAACCTTCTTACAAAGACACCTCATTCAAAATTCTGGAGGAATCTTAAAAATACATTCGGAATAACAAAAAAAAGTGACAAGATAAATTTGATTCACAATGGTAACAAAATTAATGTAAACTCTGAAGTTTGTGAGATATTCAACAAATTTTTCTCTAATGTCGGCAAAGAATTAGCTGATAATATTCGTATAAACCCAACTGATTGTCCCACTGATAATGTTCGTCGTGTTAGTGACTCTATATTTCTATGTCCGTCATCTTCTAGCGAAGTCATTCTACTGATACAAAATTTGGACAATAGAAAGAGCAGTGGCCCCGACAACATCTCTGCAAGTGTGCTAAGAAGTAACCCTGTTATATTTTCTAGAATTCTCTCTCAATGTTTCAATGTAATTGTTCAGACTGGCTATTACCCTGACTGCCTCAAAGTGGCTAAAGTTATTCCTGTTTACAAGTCTGGTGATCGTTATGATTGTAATAATTATCGTCCTATATCGACTCTGTCTGTCTTCAACAAAATCTTTGAAAAACTATTGGTAAATAGACTCCTCGAATTTTTAAACAAACATAGTGTCCTTTATAAATTTCAGTATGGCTTTAGACAAGGTTCTAGCACACATACCGCTATCATAGAATTAGTACACAATATAATGAGCGAGATTGACCAAAAAAACATGATTGGTGCCTTATTTTTAGATCTCAAAAAGCCTTTGACATTTTGGATCACAGTATTCTCTTGGACAAACTTCAGTGCTACGGCATCAGGGGCATCGCGAACTCTATTATCAGTAGCTATTTGACTAACAGAAAACAATTCGTGTCCATCGAGGGCGACTGTAGCAATCTTGCTGCCATATACAGTGCCACAGAGTAGCAATATAGGACCACTATTGTTTCTTTTGTATATTAATGATATAGGTAACCTGCAACTCACAGGGACTCCGCGGTTATTTGCCAACGACACAGCTCTATTTTATCCTAACAATGACATCAATGCTATTATAAACTCAATGGAGAGCGATTTAAGTATTTTAGATCAATATTTTAGTGCAAATTTATTATCCCTAAATCTTATAAAAACTAAATATATGATTTTCCGGTCCATAAGGAAAATAATACCAATCCATCGTCATCCTAAATTGGGACATTATATTATTGAAAAAGTGGACTGTTTCAAATATTTGGATGTATATTTTGACCCCACGTTAACCTGGATTCACCATATTAAATCTATTGAAAAACATGTGGCATCCTACCGCGGTATTTTGTGGAGGGTCAAGTCATATGTTCCTAAGCGTGCACTTCTAAACTTTTATCTTGCTTACATCCATTCACAGCTCATTTATTTGGTATCGGTGTGGGGTCGCGCCGCTAGCTCTCATCTAAAAAAATTCAAACTCCACAAAACAGGTGTCTCAAAATCATCTTCAATAAACCCCTACTGTTTTCAATCTTATTGTTATACTCCGATAATACCCATAACATCTTACCTCTGGCATACTTATGTGATGTTCAAACATTACTGTTCGTTCATGATATCCTATACAACCCATCAACTCACCATAATTTACAGTTTCCAACTTTAACTCACTCTCGAACTACACGTCGTAGTAACAACCTGCTTCGCGATCGAGCAATCACAAACATTGGTCAAAGAAGGATTCTTTTTGTTGGTCCAATAAAATATAACGCACTTCCACTTGACATTCAAAGAACATCCAGCCGTGCCTTATTCGGGGCTAGACTGAAGTATCATTTTAAGCATAGACTGAGCGAGATATTTAATTAATGTAGTTTCTTAATGTATTCCTTGTTCTACAAACTGTCAACAGTAATTCATTCTTGTATATTTTTTTAGTTAGTCTGTATCATTGTGGATCCCTCAAAAGGAAATCATTTCCACTGGGATTCCGCAATATTTTTTAATAATGTTTAATTGCTCATCATGAAAATACAAACATCTCAGCTTTTCTTATTATATTTATTGTTACATAAGACTTTATTTTAGTAGTATTTTACCAGATTATGTTTTTTTTTAGCTGAGATTAGTTTGGGTGCACTACCAGGTTGCTTCACAAATTGAAGCTCTTTGGTGTGGGGGAGTGTGGCGGGCAAAAAAAAAATGAATAAAAATGATATTTATAATCACTAATTTTGAAAATGGATGATTATTAATTTCAGCTGCTTCGGCTTTGTTTGTCAACAAATATGCGATACAAAAATGTTTTGCTTGTATTTGTGTCATTCTTCATCGATTGCCATCGTTGAGTTAGGGTGGTCCCATTAAAATCACGTGAAAACTTGAAATTCGAGGGTGATCTTATAATTTTGAAAAGGTTTGTAGATGGTTAAGGAATAGAGCTTTAATGACACTCATAGAATTCTTCTTGTCTCTCTCAAAAGGAAAGGATATGCAATCACTGTGCAAATCGACTTTTAAACCGAGTCAAAATACTTTCAAATTGCCTTCTAATTCTTCAGTTGGGCAGATCTGGTTAATAAACGATCAAACATCAACGGATCTTAGTTTCCGGTTCCGGAAGTACCGGAAACAGTGATCGTATACTCCAAAACGGACTCACTCTAATTACTCAGACACGGCTGGACCGGTTTCCCCAAACTTACATTCAAATGAATGCTATTATGGTCCCATAAGTTGATGTAGAACTTTATCCGGATCTGGCTTGGAGTTCCAGAAATACAGAGTGAACTAATCAAAAACTCCACAAAGATTTGGCAGATGACATATGAAGGATGTCTCTATTGGACACTAGAGGGATTTTTAACTAGTGATACCATCTGTTTGTCAGCCGAGGGACTTTTTGACCGATGCACCACTATGTTGTGCTTCAACTAACCGATTTTCAAGTTGTAATTTCCATCTCTAGAGAAGATATCAGTAATATCGGTCTTGCTTGAAAATTGGGACTATTTTCTCGTTTTTGTTTTCAAGGGTTTTATCCGTTGCCAGAATGGCTGCTCAGACTATATACCACTCATTCAACGGAAACGTTGAGACATGTAGTTTTAATTGGTTTGTCAAGTTCAGAAATGAAAACGATTTCCTTTTCTTTCGTTTTCTTCTATTTTTGCGAGTTCTTCCATCCAACTAGCTACTACCATCGCAGTATTGCTGGCATGGCGCTGAATTGCATCGTTTCCGTCATGGCGCAACAATCTGTGCGGAAACAGCCGTGCCCTCGTAAAATTAACAACCTTATTGTTACTGGCACCCCAATTTCTGCGATCATCAACGAATCTAGTCCAAAGCTGCGCGAAAATGAAGCCCTGCTTGCTTTCCCTGTCTAATGGTCAACATTCCGGCTCACGGCCACTTTTACGATCATCGATTATTTACGGTGAAATTTTCTAATTAATTTCATCCCGCTTAGAGAGGGCAGCATCCATCCATCGGTTTGCTCCGGCGGTCGGTGCCAATAAAAGTTTTATTCCTAATTAGAAAATCTACCCGCATAGCCTCCCGCTTGGCAAAGGACTAGAACTTCGAACAGGCGCTCGGGAAGTGCTCGCCTGTGTTTCCAGATTAGCACGGTGGAGAGCAACACAATGCAGCTGCGTGATCTGGCACTCCGGGCTCGAAGATGAAATGGCAATACGTTTTAAGCACCCAAACAAATGGCAGCGAATGATAGTAAAATTATAAATTTTCCCATCGGTAGAATACTTTGAAAGAGCCACGGGAGGAAACCGGGTGTCACGGAGAGCGTGTGGAACAGATTTCCAAAATAATACAAAATGTCAATGGATATTGGTTCGAATTCGATAGAATCAAATTAGTTAAGTCAAAATTAAAATAACAATGACTACGCATTGTTTGATTCCATTTTGATGTCATAAGGTTATTACCTTAAACATTTACATTTCGGGTTTCTGTTCAACAATCCTACATTTGTAATATGAGAAAAGCAAAAGACTTCCGAGCTGTCAAAAGTTTACAGTACATCTTAAAAACTCTAGACAACAGTTCCGAACGAGAAACAATCTGAAACGGACTTGTCTTCTGCAGTTATTTCGCAGAAAACAGGTATCCGTTTTTCCACGGGATTCCATCGCTGGCTGCCACTAAATGGGCTTAGGCAACGGCAAACACTTGTCTGACTAACGAACGGCGGCACGGCAGCAAGGGGAAGAGAACAAAATTCGGTTGTTGCGGTTTGTCCGGAAATAAAAGACAAGTTTTTCACTTGCTTCCATTGGATTTTGGATTTTTTCCCCTTTCGAAACAAGCACCCGGAACAGCCTAGCATTGAACTGAACTTTGTCCTAAAGGAGAAAAGATTTGCTCAGCATTCCGTACCGTACCAAGGCTGCCAGGAAGATAAAGAAAGGTGTTCCGTGAAGGACTACTCTCGGCATCAGAGTCTAGCGAGTTGAGGCAAGGGAAAGAAGTATCCTTCGTTCCGAAGTGGGTGGTGAACTTTAGGGTGCTAAAGTGTAAGACGATGTACTTTTTTGCCTTCTGCCTTATGGTTGGTTGGACTGACAGCTTGTGCACATGAGGAAACCTTGAGTCTAAAGTGAGAGAGAGTGCAGTCGAACACAAACGAACAGAGATTAGATTGAGCGAAACTGAACCACAAAAGGTTTGCCGGAATTGGAACACCGTACTGCCGTGTTGGTTAAGCGGATCCAGCCGGAAGAAAGCGACGGAGTGTATCGGATTGCAAAGAGCGTGTGAAAAAAAAGAGGCCACATACACATACATCGAGCCGGTAAGTGCTTTTTAATTTTATCAAAGCCTTTTCATGGAGCTCTTTCTCGGATACTTCGAATTAATGTTGAAGTTTCTCGAGGTGGTTCGAGCTGTACTTGCCATTCCCGATCGAGGGCGAGGACGGTTGTATCTTTGAGCTGACTGACGAAAGTCACGATTCTTGTGGTCGGTCAAGTACACTTCCCAACTCTTCTGAAAGAATAGGAATTGATAGCGTGGGACATCCGACAGTTTTATGTTTCACAACTTAAGAGGTTTTCATAGATCCGCAATGTTCGCTAGTGTATTTGAATAGCATCGATTGGTTCACGGTTCCGTCTGTTATGCAAATTTGCACCTTCCGGAACATTTTTAATCCCCTGCTTATCTGGTTTTTATTTCCGAATCTGCTTAGCTACCGAACTGGGCTGCTAAAATGTGTGTTTGCTAAAAAGTACACAGATAAAAATATTTTGTGAATTTACATCTATTTTCATGCACATATTTGGAGTAGGTAATTAAACATAAAATTACTTTACAATTATGTACGTTTCAATAGAATTTAATCGCAAAATAAGCGTAAATTGAAAGATACAGTTATATTCATTGAAAATTCAATTTAATTTTGCATCGATGAATGTTTTCAATCAAAATTTCGATTCAACCCATGTCTATTCCATGTTACTATTGATTTACATCTCGTGTAAATTTCATTATTTCTTTCTGTGTACGGTACCATTCGAAACCGATATTAGTAAACACAATCACGGTTCCCAAACAAGGATTACGATACCGTGCATCCAACACTTCACCTATGAAGGGATGTTGAGCATCATGTTTCCAATCATATTCAAACTAGTACGATAGAAATCGCTGAAGGGTGTCGGTGCGCATTTATTTCTCTAACCAATGTTTGGGCAGGTACGAGCGAAAGGAAAATATTTAAATTTGATTATCATTTTCGCCCACCGATTTCCGTTGTTTCGAACGTACCTTTGCCGGAATCCACTCACCACGAACCTTTCTCGGTTGACTTCACCGGTTTGTGCACGTTACCGGATTTTGTGGCGTTTCGAATTCCTAGTCAGAAGAATGTCGATAGGCCTTTTGTGGTATCGATTTTTCCACCTCACTCTGACGATGTAGGTTTTGTTTGTAAAGCACTTTGAATGTGCTTATATTTGAAAACAAGATGCTTTGAAACAGAGCCAATCGAAGCTTTGGCTTTAGTTGATTTTTTAAAGGCAAGCACACAGTTTTTATATCCTGGGAAAAGCATACTACAGGAGTTGGCCAAAATCAAGAGGAATTACATTTTCAATCGGTTTTGCTTGCAATCTGTAAGATACTGGATGTCTGACTAGTTTATTTGTATCTATTAGCACACAACAAAGATTTCCCAACAGAAAATAAAACAGAAATAAAACTACACGCCTAAAGAAATTCTGCTAAGATCGACAAATACATATTCTCAAATTTTTTTATAGACGTCTAGCTATTGTATGTTCTAGACCTAAGCTGGATATGTTCGACATAAGTCTAAGTCATTCTTTATCTTTATTCTTTTTATCGTTTTCTGCATTCATGAATTGTGAAACATTACATATTCACTAAAATTTATATTTTTCTATGTGCGACCAAAGCAAAACATGCAATTTTTAACATAGTTGGCCACGCTCATGCAGGTTACACTGATAAAAATTTGCACGATCGATTCATATGTATGCATTTTCATTGCAATACATAACCAAAGTGATTTGTTTTAAGATTTCATGTGCAAATTCACTAAGATGCAAGATTTGATTTTTTTTTCAGTTAGCTTAGATATGTTTTTCCATTGGATGTTATGTGTTTTGTTGTTGAATCGAACTACAGGTGTTAAACACTTCATTTTCTAGTGGAAATGAGTACAGCACCTATGTATGTGCAAAACACTTGATTCGGTCAACCGTGTTTCAATTCAAATCTATATGGAAAACAATGTGACATTCATATGAAATTCATATAGAACCTAGAAGTAACGATATATCTTATCGTTTTAATGTGCATTTCAGAAAAATGTAGCAAAATTTCCACTAAATATCAACAGTTTTTACAGTCATTTTGTTAGTTAGGTATATATTTTCATGAATTTCATGTGTTCTACTTGTAGTGATAGTTCAAATGCTGATGGCGTGAAAATTATTTCCAGTGTATTTCAGACAATACAATACATTGATAAAAATCGACAAGAAAGACAGAAGTGTTTTGCATTTCATTTCATCGCATTAGATTCGAAACTGGCATTAACAAGTGTAAATACCTTAGGCGTCATCCACAAATTACAGCTTGCTGTAAAGGAGGGAGGGGCTGTGCGAGAATTTTGAATGTTGTGACAAATTCTAACAAGTGGTGTCTTTTACAAAACGTTACGTAATTTCAATTTTGAACCGAATTGGGGACAGTTTACAGTTTCGAATCATCGATCTATACGAAACTTATGTTAGCAAATCGAACGTAATCGACGTATTTAATACTTTCTCCGATAATAAATAATTTTTGAGGTTTCAAAAGTGTTTTTGTGTTTTTAGACTACATATGTTACTACATACTGATGTTTTGCTTTTATTTTAACTTTCACTTTTCCAACAGGATGAGTTATCAGTATGAATCAAAATATGGCTCGAAATTCTTTACCTTCTCTTACAATTATCCAATAAAAGCTATGATTAAAATACGTGTATGGTCAAGGAAGACTTTATCGTATCAAAGAACGCTCTGTACCAATTCTTCACACGATTCAATCAGTGCCATCAAAGAGAGACGGATATCATCTCAGCAACAAAAAGCCGGCATGGTTCATTTAATATAGAACGGACACCAGTGGGAGAGCGAATTTCTCTCGATGACCGGTCTGAGCATCACGAGTTAGCACGCTGCTGTGGGGATTCTCTTTGAAGCAACAAAGCGTCGCTTATTCTCGTTTCGCGATCCGATTCTATACGGGCAGTGGATAATTGCGATAGAATAATTTCACTATTGCCGCTTATTCGAACTATGTGCATATAATCTTTGTATAAGATGTGTTTATGAAAATGTATGTGAAAGTTCCACACAAGGGTTTGAAAATATTGTCATCTAGTATGAGAATCATCAAATCGAATCATCGATTCGATATTCTGCGATAATTATCACCTTGCGATTCTCTCTTGGTAAATTTCACACAGCACAGATAATTACCAGACTGTAAATTTATTTAAGGGTAGTGAAACACTCAGTGTATGAAGTGGAGCGAAAAATTGTAGAAAAATTCTCTCACGGTTCATGCATTGAGAGACACGAGTTCTTGTAGCATCTTCTACCAGATTGAAAATGCTGAATACAATGTAGAGAAATATCGAGCAGCTTCTGTCAAACTATCGGCAATCACCAACACTGTCTATGGTAGTCATAGCAACAACAAACTGGAGTCTTTGAGTTCAATGCGATGTCTGCGATTCTATTCCCAATCGATTGTGTTTGAGGTAGCTTACAACTTTACGAATAAAATTGAAAACCGACTTTTGAAAACATTGTCACTCACTTTGCTCAGAGATGGCTAAGCCGGTTTTTACAAACCTAGATTCAAATAAAAGGTCCTATGGCTCCATACAAAATTCTTGAATATCATTTGGATCTGACTTTAGGTTCCGGAATTACAGAATGATATGCATCAAAATAGTGAAAATAACGTCGGAGATGGCTGAACCGAATTTCACCATCTTAGATTCAACTGAAAGGTCTGAAAGATGCCATAAGAATATTCCAGTTGCATTCGGAACAAACTCTTCGTTTCGGGGGTAGGATGCCTAGTGTAAAACTGTCAATTTCAAGTATATTATTTTTATAAGCAACCTCTTTATATTGGCTAGTGTATTTCTCTAGCAGACCATGAGAGTCTGTATCCAAATAAACCATTACTAGTCCCATAAATGATTTGCTGAATTTTATCCAAGTCCGACTACCGGGACATTTTTTCTAAAATTCAAATCGTCACAGGTTTGTAGGTATTGTAGGTCTTATAAGTGAATGATTGAATGAATTGAATGTCGCTATGCAGATATCCAACTTTCGGTTCCGGAAGTACCGACAGTAATAATTCAATATGATAAAATTGAGCTCATTTCACTTTCACGTCTGATAGAATAGATTTTCACGAACTTAGATTCAAATGTAGTATATCGATGTAGTAGTATTATGCAACAGAAATCTTCAAAACTCTTTCCTAAACTTTTTTAAATTGTTTTATTTCGATAAATTCTTGCTTTAATATATAGGAGAATATAAATAATATGAGAATGGCATCAGTATACAACTAGATGGATTAAAATAGGTTTTTATTTATTTTTGTTTCATCTCATTTGACTATAAGTATGATGTGCCCGTTAAAGAACTATTTTTTTTATTATAGCCGTATCCCGGCTTCTTCAAGCACAAACGTAGCAAACTTATCCCATTTATCCCATTTTTTTCCTAGCTTCCTTTTCAATAGAATAAATCTTTCTGTGTTATACCATGGTTCAGCAAACATACCGCTCGCTAGAACCTGATGGAAGTTCATACACTGACACTTCTATAACTTCATCTTCCATATAAATTGATATGTTGAACTTGATTCGGAGAACACATTTGCAGTCCTTAACGAATTGAATGTATATAACATTACTAGCTTTGTTCAATTGGAACAAAATTGTGGTTACTTAAGTCAAACTTCCAAGCATTTGACCCTTAGGAAAACATTTTTGAAGTCAACAACAATTGTATTTCTTCTTAGGTGACTGAATAACCACATTGAATTCTAATTGTCGGTATCAAAAGTTCCGGAAGTAGCAGCTCAAAGAATAAGAAGTGGAATTCACATCGATTTTTCAAAGTTCCCATAAACTAATAATCGATTTTATGTGCATCCAACATCCAATTCGAACGTTTTTAGGGTAACGGTACCCTCATTAATATCAGATCCAGTAGTCACTCAGAGCTGAGGCCAGTAGGTCGCGTAAAACCACGTGGCTACATTTCTCTTCATGCTCTCTCGCAAATGTGCAAAATGACTCTCGATGTGGCTGGGTGGCCAAGAAACTTTTGATATTTTCGGTTACAAGTTTGAATAGTTCACATAAAATCCAATAAAGCTACCGCTTGTTTGGCAGCCTTGCTGGGCCGATTTTTTTTCTCTCTCATGTTTCGGAGCAGAAAAAATTGCGCCGCCACAGAAATCGATTTATTTTCACAAAAATAACATTCACTTCATTTTTATCGCGACAACATATATGTTTTTATGCACTAATCGCATCTAAATTAAATTATATAGACATTGTCAGGATAGAATTTTGATCCATGCTCTTGAAGGCGAAATATTCGATGAACAAGTTGGAAGATGGCGTTTTCAGCTATGCAATTCTTCCTTCAGAAATAAGACTATCCCGACCGCTAAACCGCTTTTTACTGCGGTACTGCTTCTTTGAGCAGTAGGAAAGATATTGTATTCGATTTCATGACAATGTTTGTTCGAAGTCTAGTAATCGGCAAAATAACGCATGAAGAAAAATTATGTTTTTGGCTTAAGTACAATTTTGAAAAAAAAAAACGCCCTGTTGACAAATTTGGTCAACGTGCGTGAGAGGGTTAATTTAGGTTTGGGAGATTATAACATTCCAGCGATAAATTTTCAGTGGTAAGTATCATGTTTAAACTTATATAATTTAGAGACTTCAATAATGGTATTTTAAGTTAAAGAAATTGATCGACTTACGTTTAGTTTCCTCGTTAGTCTTACGGTCTTCTAACCTCACCGAGCAATCGGCTTAGAAACACTGAGCCTGAGTGTTCCAACTATAGTATCGATTCCTTAATTCAGGCTAGGTAACTCTTCGCTTGTAGCAATTAGCACTAGCCAACCTATTTATAAATTCATTTTAAGTACAATCTATTATTCACGTAAAACATGAAATTACCTTAGATATAGCTTTTACTTAAATAATCAATCGACTTAATGGAGCAAATATATAAAAAAATTAACTTAAGCGAACTGAGTGTGCTGTTTGTACTCACAGTAAATCAATGCGTCACTTACTTCTTTTCTTCTTTTTTATTCTTTTGACAAACCGCGTTCCTCGATGACCATGACGTGCGATGGTAAGGTAAGCACTTTTCGGATGGGTCCGATAACACGCCCCATAGTAAAGTAAGTCTTATTCAAGGCAAAAGATGAACGCGAGCGTACTTTGGCAACATGTTTGGTTGGACTGTTTTGTATGTTGGTAACTGTTGACGGAACCTGGATCAACTATTACACGCCAGGGAACAGAATGATTATCCGAGAATGTACTGAAGCCGAAACGAGTGTTCCGATGCAGCCTAGAGAGGTCCAATGAGTTGGACAGGTCGCGATGTCGATTGTCTGGGATTATCATGATATACTTTTCATGAACTGCCTTGAAAAATGAAAATATAACCATCGGCAGTGAGTATTGGTGTGCATTATTGGAGTGATTGGTTACCGAAAAAATCAATAATGATAACCGAAGTTTTTCGTCCTATTTGCTCTTCGAAGACTATCTTGGCTGAATTGTCTTCAATCACTACTTAACGAGAATCTCTGAGCTCTCCTCAACTAACTCTTCGTTTTCGATTCACTGACTGATAACATCTTTTAACATAAAGATATAAAAACGTTAATGTGTCCTAGACACAAAAATTGGTTCGCTTCTTAGTAACCATTCATTATCTTGTGTTTTCCGGAATTTGGATTTGGCTGAAATTTGATAGAAATCCATGAAACCATGCTTTTGAAAATTTCGAGGGCTATGTTTTGTGGGGTTTGACTGTTATTTGAGAAATCGATGAGTTATATTTCAATACTCTTTTCCGTGCTTCCGAACCATTAAATTCGAATTGAAACCAGCAAAATTTCCAAACTAGAAGAATTTCCTTTGTCGTTTTCAAAAACACACTCCTGAAATTGAAGGTTTACACTCTAAATAGTCTGTAATTCCGGAAGTCGAATCCCTGCTATAGGACTGTATGGTATGAGAAAGTTAAAATCTATTTTTTCCCAAATTCGATTTTTAGAATATATGAATATTTGCTTAAGTTGGAAATTATTTTCTATACGAATTCGAAAATTCCAGGAACGCTTCATTTGAACCCACGTATAGAACACTCATCAATATTTTTTGTCTCTGAGGACTTTTTACCCACTTCTCTGCTAGCATTTCTAATTTTCAATAACTGCCACAAAATATGACTATTTCGTACCTCATTTTGACAGCCCTAATTTCGATTAATTAACCGAACCTAGTCTTCCGTCTCGTGATATGGACGGCATGTATCGTTTTTACTGCTTCTTAGACTTCTCTTAGTAAAGCACTTTTTTAAAAGATTCTAATGTACTCCAGTGCATTCAAGGAGTGATGCAATTTGGAATCAAAATACGTAAACGAAAATAAATATTTAATAGCAGCGGATTTTTATTGTGATTGTTCTTTTAAGACCCAAGTCGTTGTTTTTACCAAAGGTTTCTAAATTCTCTTCCGTTAAAACCAAATTAAAAACCAAAATATCAGAACTGTAATCCAACCCGAAAAAGGATGCAAACATTTTCGCTGAAATTCCACACCAACTAAATTGGGATGCAGTCGTTTCGGCCGTACCGTCACGACTTTACTGTGAAGCTACCCATCGTTGGCGGTTTGTGCCTCGAAAACTCAACCGTAGGCTACGTTACAGGCGTTCAACAGCTACTGCTCATAAAAAGCACCGTCACCCGTTCTTGGAGGATGTACTTTTGAAGCGGTTTTACTGCCGCTTTCAGCCGTGGATCCACTGGTTTCCGGCCGACCGGTCGGTACAGGCGATATAGTTTTCCGAATGGTCGCTTCAAAGTGTGGTGGATATTTTGAGAAGTCTGCCGTTTCTCAGCAAAGCTACACGAAACACACCAAATCGGGCGGGCCAACGTTGAGTTCGTCCGTCCGTCCGGCCGCCCGTATTTGGTCGTAAGGTAGAAGGATATGAAACGTGAAAATTTTAAACGATTTTCTCTGTTGCTGTGCAGTCATGTGTGAATGTGGTTCAGGTCGCGCCGCATGGGTTTATTTTTACCTTGTTCCGGGTGCTTTACAGGGAAAATTTGCTAGGGGTGTAATTTTCGTTCGGTCTCGTGAAGGAAACTTGGAGCTGTACAGTCTAATACGAGAATTTAACAGGACTGAAACAATCAACGTTTTTGGATTGCTATAAACCATGTTTGCAACCCTATTAATTTCAACTAGTGAAACTTTTCTACCCTCCTGTGTTGCACTAACCTGTGGACAACCGAGAAAAATGTCAATTTGTTAGAGTTTGAATGTGTGGGCAGCTAGCCCCGGTGGACAGTGATTCATGATATTCTGGGGAAAAACGGTAAGAGCGAATTAAATGTGTAAAAGGTCAGGTTGAAGAAAAAATAGGCATAAAGTAAAGTTGCTGGCAGTTGACCAAGAGACTTCGACTGTGGGGAATTTCCGATGACCTTTCAGTAATACTCGATCCATCCTTTGGAACGATTTATGGCTAATCCCATATCTCATCGTGATATTTTTTTTGTTAGAAGGATATTTTTCTCAATGGATTGTTAATTGAGTTTACTGGATTATTAGATCCACCTTACTGGTTTATCAGTTTCGTGCACTGGATCGTCTCTTCTGGTGTCTACATAATTAGACCGCAAACGAAGCCCATATTTAAATTAGAGAACTAGTAGCTTTGCTTATATCTAATTTGTACTTTTCATCAGCTATCAGTGGTTTGTTTACATATCTATTAACACGTATTCTAATTAGAATGAACACTTGAACAAACCACTGATAGCTGTCAAAATTAGTTTATTTTTGTTAATTTTTGTGAGGTTATATCATGTTTGTGCAAAGCCTAATTGGGTTTTGCACGGTGACGACATAAATGTACTTCAACGAATAAAATCCATATTTGACAGCTATCGGTGTTTTGTTTACACTGGAAAAACAAGGAACAGAATGGAATGAAACGCAATGAACATGTAAACAAACCGCTGATAACTGTCAAACGATGTTCTTTCGGCTAATTTGGTGAGGTTATGTCATTTTCGTGCGAAATCTAATACCACAAATATTCTACCTGATAATCTTAACATGCACAGATGTGAGCTCACTGTAAAACTAAGTCACATTATGGAGTTTTTGATCAAATTTCAGTACAGTATATTTCCCTGAATATCGATGAAACTTTGCACATGTCTTCAGAATGACAAACTATTTGTTTTGCATGGATGGAAAGAACGATCAAAGTTATAAACGTAATCGAACAAATGTTGGCAGCACCCCCTCAGATTTGAATGAAACTTTCTAAATATATGGGCTTCGTCTTCAAAAGTTAATGTGCAATACTTCGTTTTTCCAAATATCAAGACTGTCTTTTGAAAAGAGTTAAACGAATTAATTTATTATAGTGGAAAACGACAAATCCTACATAAAAGTATTGCACTGGTAATTTTCAAAAAATCAGTAAAGAAAATCCTTCTCGAGTTCTACACTGAAATAAATTGATTTCAACGATTAAAAATCGATTTTCGAAAAAAAATTGCAAGATGGGCACTGTAAGAAAAAAAAAATGTTTTTCTAACAAAAACTATTTCTTATATATCTTATGAATATTTTATCTAGTTTCTTTTTATCCAATGATGTTCAAAACTGTGAAAAAATTTCACCGAATAACCATTTGCTAGTTGCCCATATTAGCAGAAAGTGTCAAGGTTTTTGTAAGGAAAACTTGTTTTATATCGTTTATTTATATCCGGTTTTAACTTAGTTACGGTCGTTCGCCAGCGAGAAAAAATCTGTTATTTTTTTAAATGCACCTAAAGATTTTTGAAATCGCATTTTTCAATGTAGATTCAATAAGTATTTTTGAAATATTTTTGAAAATTAAACTAATTTTATCATCATGACTATTTTTGGTTGGATTTGTCATTCATCGACTATATTTTTTAGCAAAAGATAAATAAAAGTATAACCCATTCCAAAAGACAGCCTTGATCAATTTTGGAAAAACAAAGTGAGTAAAGTAGCTTTTTGTGAAGGAAGTTTCAATTAATTTTGAGAGGGTGCTGCCAAATCAGAATACAATTTGGCACGAAATACGTCTATTCGAATCCTACACAAAAAATGAATTGTTTTTCAAAATTTTAAATCGATTTACAAAAAAAATACTATTTTCGAATTCCATGAGATTTTGTCCCAAGGTAGGTAATTATGTTCCCTTTGAACCGTCCATATATTGTAAGACAGGAATTTTCCGGAAAACAGTGTTTATAACTAAAACTTTCTCGCACTGCATTACTGATATTTTTTTGCAAATATCGGACACCTTGCAATTATTTTTTTTTATTTAATAATATAATATAATATTAAGGCACACTGCTTAAGCTCTAAGATGCCAAGGGTATTTACTAATCTTAATTATCGTCTAACTTAAAACTAGAGTAGTATCATTATGTAATATAGTATCTGGCGATCGGTAGTGGCCGGTGAATTGAATTTAGGATGAGATGATTCCAGATGGTGATGGTAATTTTCTATGTTGGCCGCATTCTTCGGTCCGTGAGGGTCCGCGGGAAACACCCCCAGGCTACGAAGGCCCGGCGGGTGGCCCGCATGCTGGTCATTGACTGGAGCGGTCTTCCGGTGATGGTGATGTTACGGAAGAGAATGAAAAAAAGAAGTAAATATTGTGTGAAACGGGGTAAAAAAGGGGTGTGGGAACAAAATGTTTGAAAACGACAGAGATCTAATTAGTTGCCATCGAGATGGTGAAAAAACAGGGAAAGGGGAACGAAAAAGTTAGTGACAAAAAAAAAAGATCTTGTTAATTCCAATGAAGATGGTGGACAGGGACGGGGATCGAGAGAATCGGGCGGATGTTAGTGTCGAACCTGTAGGTGGAGATTATATTTTCTGAGCGAGGAATAACACATTACACTTGTATATCAATGTGTTTAAGGTACTGGTATATGAAAAGCATATATGAACTATCCCGACTCGCCAACACATCCCGAACCGGCACCTCAGGCGGTCTACCTCGGGCCCTGAGGGATTCCAGTAGCTTCGACCTGGCGTCACGATACTCTACGCACGACCACACGACATGCTCGATGTCCTGATAACCGTCGCCACAGGTGCAGAGCCCGTTCTCCACGATCCCGATACGCCGGAGATGTGCGTTGAATGTATAGTGATTTGACATGAGCCGTGACATAACGCGAATGAAATCACGACTCATGTTCATCCCCTTGAACCAAGGTTTCGTCGATACCTTAGGGATAATGGAGTGTAGCCATCGTCCCAGTTCGTCATTCGTCCATGAAGTTTGCCAACTTTCGAGAGTTTTCTGACGAGAAATACTGAAAAATTCATTGAAGCAGATTGGTCTTTCATAAATATCACCTTCCAATGCGCCCACTTTAGCCAATAAGTCTGCCTTTTCATTGCCCGGAATGGAACAATGCGAAGGGACCCAGACTAACGATATTAAATAAGACCGTTCAGATAAAGTTCTCAAAAGTTCCCGTATTTTCCCCAGGAAATATGGGGGATACTTTCCTGGCTTCATTGCCCGGAGAGCTTCTATTGAACTTAGACTGTCCGTGACAATGAAGTAATGGTCTTTGGGCATGGTTTCAATGATCTCGAGGGTGTACTGAATAGCAGCTAATTCTGCGACGTAAACTGAAGCCGGATCACTGAGTTTGTAAGAAGCGGTGATGTTTTGATTGAAGATGCCGAAGCCTGTGGACTCGTTGATGTTTGATCCGTCAGTGTAAAACACCTTTTCACAGTTGACTGTTCTAAATTTATTATAAAAAATATTTGGGGCCACTTGAGGGCGCACGTGATCCGGAATTCCACGAATTTCTTCTCTCATGGATGTGTCGAAAAACACAGTAGAATCAGAAGTATCCAAGAAATGAGCACGGTTGGAAACAAACGAAGAAGGATTAATATTCTGAGCCATGTAATCAAAATACAAGGACATAAAACGGGTTTGAGAGTTAAGCTCAACTAACCTTTCGAAGTTTTCAATCACCAGAGGATTCAAAATGTCGCATCGAATGAGCAAACGATATGAGAGATCCCAGAACCGGTTTTTCAGTGGAAGAACGCCCGCCAGCACTTCGAGGCTCATCGTATGAGTCGATTGCATGCAACCCAAGGCAATACGCAAACAACGATACTGAATTCTTTCCAGCTTGATGAAATGAGTGTTCGCCACTGATCGGAAGCAGAAGCATCCATATTCCATAACGGACAATATCGTTGTTTGGTACAACCTGATCAGGTCTCCTGGGTGAGCACCCCACCAAGTTCCGGTTATTGTACGAAGAAAGTTGATTCTCTGCTGGCATTTTTGTTTCAGATACCTAATGTGACATCCCCAGGTGCCTTTGGAGTCGAACCAGACCCCGAGATATTTAAATGTGAAGACCTGAGCTATGGTTTCACCCCCTAGTTGAAGCTGTAATTGTGCTGGTTCTCGCTTCCTCGAAAATACAACCAGCTCAGTTTTCTCCGTAGAGAACTCGATACCCATTTGAAGAGCCCATGATGATAAGTTGTCGAGAGTATCTTGTAATGGTCCTTGGAGATCGGCAGCTTTGGGTCCTATAATAGACACAACGCTGTCGTCGGCAAGTTGTCTTAGCGTGCAAGATGTGTTGATACATTCATCGATATTACTTACGTAAAAATTGTATAAAAGGGGGCTTAAGCATGAGCCCTGAGGAAGACCCATGTTACTGAATCGTATTGTCGACAAACCACCATGCGCAAAGTACATGTGTTTCTCAGACAATAGATTATGTAAAAAGTTGTTCAAAACTGGCGAAAGACCATGCTGATGCAACTTCTCAGATAGGATATTTATAGAAACTGAGTCAAAAGCCCCCTTAATGTCTAGGAAAACTGATGCCATTTGTTCTTTACGAGCAAATGCCATTTGAATTTCTGTTGAGAGCAACGCAAGACAATCGTTCGTTCCTTTGCCCCTGCGGAAACCAAATTGTGTATCTGAAAGTAAACCATTAGTTTCGACCCAATTGTCTAGACGAAACAGAATCATTTTTTCGAACAATTTCCGGATACAGGAAAGCATAGCAATCGGCCGATACGAATTGTGATCGGAGGCTGGTTTCCCTGGTTTTTGAATGGCGATAACTCTGACTTGTCTCCAGTCGTGTGGGACAATATTACCCGTGAGGAACTTGTTGAATAAATTCAGCAAGCGCCTTTTGGCGGGGTCAGGCAGATTTTTCAACAAGTTGAATTTTATTCTGTCTAATCCCGGGGCTTTATTGTTACATGACAAAAGTGCAAGTGAGAGCTCTACCATCGAAAACGGTGATTCGTTTGTATTTGGTGTCGCGGCGCGGGTGATCTTCTGTTCCGGAACAGAGTCTGGGCATACTTTTTTAGCGAAATCGAATATCCAGCGGTTGGAGTATTCCTCGCTTTCATTCGTGGTGTTATGATTGCGCATTCGTCGGGCTGTGTTCCAAAGAGTGCTCATAGATGTTTCTTTCGTTAAGCCGTCTATAAACCGACGCCAGTAACCGCGTTTCTTGGCTCTAATCAAGTTCTTAGTTTTAACGTCTAACGCCGCGTAATTCCGGTAATTATCAGGTGTTCCATTTTTTCTGAATTTTTTATACGCGGAGGCTCTCTCCGCGTTTAAATTTGTGCACTCTTTGTCCCACCACGGGTTGGGAGGACGGATGTTAGTTTTTGCGCCGGGTACACGTTTCGTCTGAGCTTGAATCGCAGTATCGAGAATCAAGCCAGCCAAAAACGTGTACTCTTCCTCCGGAGGAAGTTGTTGAGTTCTTTCAAGTTTCTCAGATATCGAGGTCGCATAGCTATTCCAATCAATATTTCGTGTGAGGTCATACGAAACATTGATTGTCTTCGATGGTTTTAAGCCGCTGGTGATTGATATTACGATCGGTAGATGATCACTACCGTGGGGATCAGGAATTACCTCCCACGTGCAATCCAACCGTAGCGATGTCGAGCAAAGGGATAAATCCAGCGCACTTGGTCTTGCTGGTGGTGCAGGAATCCGTGTCATTTCTCCCGTATTCAAGATTGTCATATTGAAGTTGTCGCAAATATCATGGATCATAGCTGATCTGTTATCGTCGTGAAGACAGCCCCATCCCGTACCGTGTGAGTTAAAGTCTCCTAAAACCAACGTCGGTGCGGGAAGGAGCTCTATGATATTACTGAGCCACCGATGCCCAACCAAGGCTCTAGGGGGAATGTAGATGGAAGCAATACAAAGGTCCTTACCTTTGATTGTAACATGACATGCGACAACTTCAATACCTGGTATCGAGGGGAGGTTAATTCGATAAAAAGAATAGCACTTTTTGATCCCTAAAAGTACTCCTCCATAGGGATCATCTCGATCCAGGCGAATAATGTTAAAATCGTGGAAGTTTAAGGATATTTCAGAAGTTAGCCAAGTTTCGCACAATGCAAATGCGTCACATTTCAGATTATTTACTAGAAATTTAAAAGAATCTATTTTTGGGATGATACTTCTGCAATTCCACTGTAAAACAGTGATTAGATCCGTGACCTCGGTGGATGATTTAGCCATCGAAGGATACAATCGCTGAGAGAAGGGGCCAATTTGCAGTCAACTGCTTCAAATATGTTTTTACTGTTGGCATGAAAGCAATTAAAATGCTTCTAAGAGGGTCTGAAATATTGAAAGTTGTAAAAATCCAGTCCACAACATCAGAGAACTTGATAAGTCCAGCACCTAGTTGGTTCTCTGGTAGATTTTCTGGGACGCTTGGGGATTTTGTAGTCCCGGGAAGTCGTGGGAATTCCATCTCGGAATTGAGTTTTCCGAGACCAGGAGCTTTTTGCTTCGGTGTTGTGTCCCGATTCCCGTTAGCTGTAACTTTTCGAAGCCCTTCGGAAGACACCTTCGAACCCTTACTAGGTAGCTTATGAGAGGATTTATTTATTCTTTTCCTACAGCTATGAGGGACCGCCGAAAATGGACCTTCCAAAGGGTCGTCAGAATCGCTCTCGTCAGTTGACAAGCAGGCATATGGGTTCGTTGTCTGTTTAGGAGGGGTGGCACTTTTAAGCATCTCTGCGAAAGAACGCTTGGAGTGCTCCTTTAGGGAACGCTTCATTCGATCACCTCGCAGTTTGTAAGCGGGACAATCAGAGAGGTCATGCGGACCCTCCTTACAGTAGAGACACTTTTCAGCATCCTTACCGCAAGAGCCGTCCGCATGAGCTTCCCCACAGTTAGCACAACGTGGCTTATTGCTGCAATGGGTAGCTGTATGCCCCAGTTTTTTGCAATTAGTACAGTTCATTACTCGGGGTACGAATAGGCGAACAGGCAAACGAACCCGGTCCAAGAGGATGTAGTTGGGCAAAGCAGAACCGGCGAAGGTCACACGATAAGAGTCTGATTGGGGATAGGACTTTGTTCCATCCCCGGCGATCGATACTGAATGCAATCGCTTGCAGTCCAGTATCTTGACGTTCTTAAGTGAGGGGTCCTTAAAACAGCCCTCTCCGTACTTAAGAACGTCCTCGCAAGTCAAACTCGAATCGGTGACCACACCGTCGATTTCTACTTCGCGAGCTGGCACGTAGACGCGGTACTCCCGCGTAAAAGGATCATTTTGAACGAGCTCATTAGCCTGTTTTGAACTGGTAAACAGGACCCTGAGCTTGTCTGGACGTATCTTATCAAAACTTTTTATAGTATTGTATCGCGAGGACAGGTCCCGCGATATTTTTAAAATATTTAATTTTTTTTCTTTCGATTTGGTCCGGAAATAGACCGCATAAGGACCGGCCGGTAGTGCGAGCCCATCCGGATAGCTCTTTATGCGAGACTTTTTATAGTCAAGGGAAGTCTCCATTTGATCATCGGGAACGGGGGGGTCAGAATTTAGACTAGACATGTTGCGGAGCTACCTCCGCACAGAATTAAGTGAATCGGGGAGAAATAGAACAGTCGAATGCAGGAAGGAAAAAAAAACTAAATAATGATACTTAACTTAAATCCAACGGGGGCCACCAAGGCCTAGCCCTCGTCGATCGGCGTATCGCCGCTGCGATGGTGTGCAAAAAACCTCCGAGAGGAAAAAGCACACTCTTTTTTAATCCGCACAGTGATATCACGTACACCGCTGGGCCTGTTTTGATCGATCGAACAATCACCGGCTAACGGTACTGTTTCGATCGTCCGCTCACAACAATACACTGCTTCAGTATATAATGTGCATAAAACCTCTCACAGGAAAAAGCACTATTGTCTATTACACAATAGCGATCTAGTTTTGATCGTCCGGTCACTTTATCACACACGGCACTGGTTTTCAACGCTTTCGCAGTAAACACAAAGCACGTCCGTTCACTCGGAAGGTTGAAACGGCAATGCACCTTGCAATTAGGTAATCTCCTCACAAATTGCATTTGCATTGCATGATTTCTACGAACTTAGACTCATATGAACAGTTCATTTGGATCCGACTGGGCCGATTTAGTCTATCTAACATTCAAATAAAAGGTCTTAAGGTTCCTCAAAACCTGCCTGTGTTTTAAACAGATCCGACTTCCGATTCATGAGATCCCGGATGATTAGTGTAAAACTTTCACAAAAACTTATTTCAGTTTTACCGGTATTTCGTTTTCGATCTCGGTAGGTACCCAAAAATGTTATTTGGCACGATTTCTCTAAGATAGCTAAATTGATTTTCAAAAATTTCGAATTTGATGAAATGCTTTACAATCCATTAGGCGAAATCAACTGACTTCGACTACACCGACTTCCGAATTCCATTTCCGAAGGTATCGGGAATAGAGAAGCTAGAAGAAGGCTAAACGAATTTAATAAACAAAAACTCAAATTAAAATAGGTTTATGGTACCATACAAAATTAATGAATTTTATCCGATGTCGACTTCCAATTCTGAAATTACAAGGTGATGTGTTTGGAAAATTCAAACCGTCTTAGAAGGTGACGATACCAAAAAATCTTGAAAATCCCTCTAGTAACACTTTTTTACTGGATTTGTCATTTTTCGACAATAACTATTTGAAAATTATGAGAACAAGATCCATGGTCAGTCAATGATATAAGCGGAACAGTAGTTCTTTCTTTCATTTACCCTTTCAGTTATTTTCGGTTTTCAGTGAAAATCGTATACTGTGCAGTGCAGATATTCAACCGAAGCTCCGAGAATCGATAATCACAGAAAACGATTCACAATGATTTTCACCTGTATCTATAGTAGGTTGGATTTTGCAGGGGCTCTGGGGCGTAATAGCTTTGATTTTCCATATTTTAGACACTTTCTATTACCAAACGTCACAGATTTTCCTTATATCGATGAAAGAATATGAATTAAAATTCGATTGATTCTCCCTGCAGACATAATTTTATTTTCGTCTTCTCGTAGGAGAGCGAGTGATGTTGAAGCTGATACTCTCTTTTGTTGCAATGAGAGACGGAATTGCTTCATCTCTCTTCGTTTGTTCTGGATGCGATCTTTTCCGAATGAAACAGTAAAAAAAAATATGAGGCTGTTGAATTGAAGACAATTTTAAGCTCTGGTTGTGTTGCCTCAAATTTAATATAATAATGTTTATTGTCAATTTGATATTCATGTTTTCGTTTCCACAAACTTCTCGAAAAAGAGTGTAAGTATTTTACAGCGAACAATATCAATTTTAAATGTACAAGTCCACGGAGAACTGTTACGGTTCCCAAGAAGTTCGCGTTATAAAAAGGTTGAGAGCCACTGGTTCAGAAAATACATGTAAACTTCACGATAATTAATGAGGTCGTGTTCAATCCCCTTCGTATACATCAGAAACAAAAGAAAAAGGGTTCAGCGTGTTAAGCACTCACACTGGCTATAACGACAGTTGGGAAAGAATAGCAAGCGGTGGTTTCACTTGCTTGTCTGGGATGACGGAATGACATCCGAATCAGTGGGAAAAAATAGTTTTAAATTGCCTGTGGCGTTAATTATCGTATTTGTCGTTGCTCTGGTAATGTCGAACGAAAAAATAATTGTCGCGAGGCATTTCCGCAGATTCTACTGTTACACACTTCCCGAATATTTTCATGGAATAGTTTATACTGTCCTTAAGGGAAAGGGCGACAGTTTATATCGAATTTGATCACAACGATCATCAATTTATATTTCACATTCGGTTCAATAATAGCGTTTTTTTAGTTTCACTTGTTTTGTATTTCACTATTAGTGGAGCTTCGTTTGCTTAGTTTTTGGGCTACCATAACCTTCTGATTTGAACTGGCTTCGAAACCGATTCTTAGCATACAGGATAATTGCATGCCTAGTGCTACGATCCAACTGACACTAAGAACTTTTTTTCGTCGGGGTTCTAGTGTCTGTTTTTTTATCAAACATTGCAAATATTCATTTAATTTTATTTGTTATATACTATTTTTATCTTTTCGAATTGACATTTTAGTTCAGTTTTGGTTGAAAGTTCCTGTGATATTCTCATAATGGTAGATATCTAGCTCAAATGAAGACACCCGTTGTTGGGATTCAGCTTACTTTGTACCCTCTCGACATCTAGCACAGCAAAGCCTAAAAACAAACCTAATCGTACTCAATCTGATTGTAGCTATCACATAATTCAGCATATAACAAGCAACTAACAAACTCTGACATTCCCAATGGCGTTTCATATAATTTGACGATCACTCGCATGTTGCGGCAATCCGAACCACTCGCAAAACTAGTTTTTGAATGTGGTTAAACCAACTATCCCCAATGCAATAAACGTGAACAGGCCGCGAAAATGACGGAAATGGCGGCAAGCTCTAATCTCTCCGTTCGAGAAGTCGCAAGCATGCTGAAGGTGTTGGAAGCTATAGAACTAGCCGGACTTTCGACCTACAAGGAAGTGGTGACTTTAAATCATGATGACAGGAGGTACAAACCGACTAAAGTACTATCGTGGATACTGTACATGAAGATGCTGATAAAGTTTGATTGTGTGGCACAGGATGAATAGTTTAAATAGCTTCCTGAACAGAAACGTTCCACGGCAACTAGAGGAAGAAAGGTAACAGAGATTAGTAATTCGAAAAGAAATATCTGGTGTAGTATCTGTGACCATTAACCAGGAAATTTACGAACAGGATTTCATGAGATAATTGGTACTGATTTGTCAGCATCAGTATAGTTTCTCTGTTCTAATTTGGACGGATTTGGCATCCTATCACTACGGAGAAAAGGTAGTAAGAAGCGATTAAGGCCCAGATGGTACTCGAGAATATTAACACTCCCAACACGGCGGCAAAGTTTTGCATGAAACTAACATTTCAGGTCATAGTCATACGGAATCCTAAAAAGAAGCGAAAGACAGTTATCTGCATGATGCAGATCAAATGTAAACTTGCGTTCTATGATGAGGAAAGTAAAAATAACCAAATCTGGGTTTCACGCAAGGATTTTTTCAACTGAAATAGTGACAAAAGAAAATCTGGTTCGATTGATGTATTGAAACTACAAAATATGATAATTAATTTATGTTAGTGGATCAGTTTGTTTCACACAAAAATAACAAATATCTTATTTGTACGTTCCTGTCAAAAAAATAAATTTGAAAAATTATTTTTAGATAAAGTTAATAATTGTAGCGCTATTTAGTTGCAATAAATGAACTTAAATTTAGTTATTTCAACTAATGCTTTATTTCTAGAAAATAATACAATTTTGTTTGTTTTACCTTTTTTATAAATATAAAAAATAAGTATAGAATTCGCTCAAACTAACTTCAAAATTTTCCTAAGCCCTGAGAGCCGAATGTCATATACCAAGCTCGACGAACTGAGCAAATGTCCGTGTGTGTGTATGTGTGTGTCTGTATGTGTATTGTCAACTAAGAGGTCGAGATCTCAGAGATGGCTGGACCGATTTTGATCAAACTAGTCGCAAATAAGCTCAATCGTTTTCTCAAAAAAAGCCAAATCGAATTTCAGAAACAAAAGTTCAAATTGAAATAAATCCAATTTTATCCAATTCTGACCCCCGATTCTGGAATTGTAGGATGATGAATTTTTGAAATTCAAAGCGATATAGAAGGTAACAATCCTGAAAAGTTTTAAAGTTGGACTCAATTATTGCAATTTATTCGTCATATGGCCCTTCGAATCGGTTTGGGTTATGCTGGTTCCTGAATACCGGCTCTGGAAGTACCTTAAATTACCCTAAACTTTAAAGTGGAAATTACTTCGACATATCATGGAATGTTTAATCGATTGTTACACTTTTAGATTCAAATTCGATCCGATTTGCAGTTTCGACATTACAGAGTAATGAGTTATTAAAATCTCAAATTGCCACTTAAAACGACGGACATTAGAATAATGTCATAAAACCTGAAACACCGAAGAATATTCATGCAAAAAACACATGCGGATTGATAAAAAAGGTAATTTCACTGCTACGTGGATTAAGCACGTTTTTAAAAATAAAATGATTTCTTTCAAATTAATTTGCAAAGTAATTTTTTATAAATTTTTTTGTTTCATTTTATTCCTTAGTTAAAAAACGAACCAAGTTTATTGATATTATAAACATTTAAGACATTTAGTCCGTTTATTGCGAGACGATCGAATAATTCTCATAGCACAATTAAACACTGATATTTTAATATTCATAATTTCTAACGATTTGGTGCTCCATCTGTCCGGTCAAGATAGAGATTCTGAATCAAAAATTTTTTGTAAAGAAAATGTGTTCTGTAGTTTTATACAGTTTTCAATAATAATAATAATTATCAATACATACGTTTGAATTGTTGAAAAACCCCTAGGACAATGAAGCAAAGAAAAAGTTTAACTAAGAACTGGTCTGGGAGAAAAAGCCTGCTCTGGAAGAAAAAAATTAGGGAGAAAAAAATGTCGGTTTATTCGCGCATTATTATTTTAACTAATACGATTCATTTGAACAGTATATTATTATAAATAAATAAATTGAACAAAATTGCTTCTAGATGTAGATGTCTAGAGCTCAATGTTAGTTGATAAGTAATAAATAGTTAGGTTATTTCTAAAATGAAATCAGTTGAATATATTTTTCATTTGGCTAGATTTTGATACAAGTCAAGCAGAGATCATCGTATGTTCGAGCTCCGACTTGGAAGGATTCCTAGTATCAGTAGGATACATAGTACTAGCCATGCAATGATTCTGTACGTTAAGAATCGGCTGCGAAGTCTGCTGAAAGCCAAAATCCACTAAAGGAATGATCTTGAAGGGAGAAATTAGCTAAAATAATCCTATTCTGACTTGAAATCAACGTAAATCAAATTTAAAAAAAAACTACTAACTGTTTCGTTATTTTAAACATGTTCTATTTCTCCGTGTGTACATTTGGAGTTTTACATAGATTGAAAATAAATTTCACGTACACTTATTTTAGAAGGGATTATTGATTTAACAATGTATTCTCTGTCGAATTGGTAAAAGATTGTATTTTGAGCCGTATTTACAACCTTTTGTAGTACAGTGCATATGAAGAAATGTTTTAGTTATTTGAGGTTGTGTATACTGTACTGATTGGAAAAGCTGTCATATATTTAAAAAAAATGATAGTATATTAGTCAATTTTTTGCCACCACAATGTTACTGTGATGTCTTTCTTGAATCGCAAGAGTGATCCATATTGATATATAATATATTTGGGTTTGTGTTGAACCGATAGGTGTCTTTGGTAGTTTATGATAAACTGCAAAAGCACTGAAAGTGGTCGTCAAATTGTGAGATAACTAAGTCCTCACAAGTCCCTATCTCATGCCTCCCCGAGCGTCTATGATGACATTTGGTCAATAGAACGGCGTCGACTGGGTGCTATCGCCTTCTGCGTTAGTAGCAGAATGAGAGGGTGCGAAATGGCTTGTAGGTTGAAGCCCATCCTAAAGTGCAATGTTCATCATAGTATGTTATAACATATAGTTCTGTCGTTTGTTACATCATGTATTATTAGTATTATTTTTATTATTAGAAGAGCGCAACTTACACTGCGATATTAACTGTTATATTATATCATAGCATATTGTTTCATATATTATCGTCTTACACTATTTTATGTTAGTATGGTATTATACTGCATTGCATTATAGCATATTTTATTGCATTATATTATATTATATTATATTATATTATATTATATTATATTATATTATATTATATTATATTATATTATATTATATTATATTATATTATATTATTTTATATTATATTGTATTATATTATATTATATTATATTATATTATAGGGTTTAGAATATTGTGAGTAGTACTACGTACCTCTGCGCAAAATATAAATTTGTTTTCCTTATAAGTTATCATTTTTTAAGTAATCTTTTAACTAACTATCAAGGTCGTCACAAGCTGAGCTTGGTCCTCACTGGTTCCTGTTTCATGCCTACATGTGTGTCTGTGGTGACAATTGGTCGAGGGAATGCGTTGATGGTAGAATGAAAGGGTGAGAAATGACATATAGATTCAAGTAATATAATATCATAGCATATCGCAACATATCATTTTATTCATTATATTATTTATTATATATTGCATTGTAATATATTAGATTTGTTTTTTTTGTTTTTTATTATTATTTTCATTATTATATTTATTGTTATTATTATTAATTTGTCATCAATAATAATAACATATATTATTTTTATAGATGTGAATATTATTATTGTTATTAGAAGAGAAACATTTTACTTCCTGCAGTATTGCGAAGATAGAAGAGCATAACTGACACTCTACACTAAATGTTATTTTATATATTGTTTTATGATATATTATATTATATTTTATGACATTGTATTATATTATATTAAATTAAAATATATTATATTATATTATGTTATATTGTATAATTTTGTAATCTATTATATCTTTTCATGTTATATTAATTTCATTACACTATGTTTCATTGTATTTTTCAATATAAAACATTTTGCACGGGGGCGTAAAGGGTAGGGAGCATCAGGGCATCGGACGAATTGATGACTGGACGAGGGATTGTGGATAGCCAGCCCAAGTCACTTGAAGGAAACTAGTTTCCTTCTGAAGGTTTGACATGAGTCTGACGCGCCCTTCTCAAACAAACCATCAGGCGGGTTCCAGCAAGTATAGCGATATGCTTCATCCATGCACTGGATATTATGGTTGGAAGAGCATCTTTTATTCCCGCGGAATACGAGTAAGTAACTCTACTTACATATCCGCCCAACCCTTTTTGTTCGCTTTTCGGTAACAGCTATAGTAAGAAGGTGAATGGATGAGTCATATCGGGGCTACTGTAAGTCTACCCGCATCCACTGGCAAGTCCTTGAACTGATGGTGGCTTCACTTCACATCACATCATCACATCACAACTGCAAAAGCACTGAAAGTCGAAGACGAAACGTGCAAATAAGAATTCAAATATGAACACTAAACGCAAACCAGTGTCCATGCGGCATCAAAGCCACTAAATAACTAGGATTTTTTTTCATTATTATTTGACCAATTGTTTATCGTAACACCTTTCAGATAGTACATAGAGCAAACAATTGTACACAGTTATCGATTTCTATATGTCTAACATTTGTCGGGTAGAAACATTTGAGACATACTTTTTGTTTAGTATTGTCTTAATCGATTGCAATAATTTATGATATAGGGTAACGGTATTTCCATTCACTTCAAGCTTCACTGCCCATACTTGCACATCAGTCCCACATTTAAAACCGACAAACTGAGAAAAATCTGAATACACTGAGATCTTTTTTTACGCGGATTTTATGCGATTTTTTTCCTTTTTTTGCGAATTTACGCGTTTATCTTGTTTTCTCTTAGAAATGCATGAAACATCGAGATCTGGTGTTATCCTAAAAATTTCTGTCAAATTTTTGACACTTCGACACTTCGAGAATTTCGATTTAATTTTTTTTAGATTACATCAGATTTCGACGACTCATGCATTTCTAAGACATTTGGCATAAAAAATTGTTAAATTTTGCGGTTTTTTTCTTCGTGGATTTCCGAAGTAACGTGGTATTAGTTATTTTAAGGTCTGAGGCCAGTGTGTTTTAGGCTGTATTAGAGGGCTATTTTCACGCTTCAAATATGTTTTTTTCAGAAAGGGTGACGAATATTAAAAGAAACCCAACTGACAATCTGCTTTGAAAATTAGTTTAGATTTTTCTGTGAAAATTTCAGAATGATTCATTGACTTTAGCGGTCGGGGAAGTTTTTTTTCTGAAAGAAGAATTGCATAGCTGAAAACGCCGTCTTTCAACTTGTTCGTTGAATATCTCGCCCTCAAAAGCATGGATCAAAAATTTATCCTGATAATGTCTAGATAATTTAGTTTAGATGCGATTAGTGCCTAAAAACATATATGTTGTCGCGATAAAAATGAAATGAATGTTGTTTTTGTGAAGGTAAGTCGATTTCTATGCACGCGCCATTGTTTCTTCTCCAGTTTCTTGGTAACGTAACGAGAAAATATCGAATCTTTTCTGGTCACCCGGCCCATTGAGAGTCATTTTGTACATATGCGAGAGAGCATGGAGAGAAATGTAATGAGCAGAGCGAGACACGTGGTTTTACGCGACCTTCGGGCCTCAGCCCTTAAGTTTTAAAGTCGATTTATTCAAAGAAAATTTTTCGCCTTTCTCATATAATAAGGTTATGCAATCACTGTGAAAACCGACTTTTGAACCGAGGCCCGGAGATGGCTGAACCGATTTTCACAAACTTAGATTCTAATGAAAGGTCTTGTGGTTCCATACGAAATTCCTGAATATTATTTAGATCCGATTTCCGGTTCCGGAATTATGGGGTAAAATGAGCAATAAATTGTGAAAATAAGTGCACTAACTTTTCTCAGAGATGGCTGAACCGATTTTCACAAACTTAGATTCAAATGAAAGTTCTTGTGGTTCCATACGAAATTCCTGAATATTGTTTAGATCCGATTTCCGATTTCTGTGGTTCTTTGCGTAATTCCTGAATTTCATGCGGATCTGACTTCCGGATCCGGAAATATAGGGTAAAGTGGGTTAAAAATTGTATACCATCACTGAAAATGGGGAACAACCTTAAAAAAATTTCTAAATCGACCTCAAATGTTTTTCAATTGATAGTTTTTATCAGTAGACGGTCAAACAAACCGATTTCGGTTATTCTTTTGAAAATTGAAGAAAAGTATTTTGAAGAATACCACAGTATTATATATGATAGTATGATTGATATGAGAAAGGCATCATAACACCACTAAAACAGGTTTTATAGTCATTTAGGGGTTTGGTACCTCATGTGTACCGTTTTGTGCTAAAGTGCACATGACTAGTTACAACATAAACTGCTGACGCACTGATGAGCTGAATGCGAAACGTAAAAATAAAAACTAGTCATGTGCAATTTAGCACAAAACGGTACCCATGAGGTACCAAACCCCTAAATGACTAAAATCTGTTGGCGGCCAGTATGCCTTCTATTTGTTTTGCTCTTTCGGCACGTCAGGATAGACATGGCACTTCGGTGTCAATAAGTAAATTGTAAGTAGCAAATACTTTACGTCTGCTCAGCGGTTTATGTTGAACCGTTAGGTGGCGTTAGCAGTTCAACATAAACTGCTGACGCACTGATGAGCTGAATGCGAAACGTAAAAATAAAAAAAAGGTTTTTTAGATTACAGCAGATCTAGATGTGTTATGCATTTTTAAGCCATTTTGTATAAAAAAAATTTCTTCAATTTGGCGTTTTTCTAAGCTTATTTCCGAAGTTTCAGTCTGTTTTCCAAGATTGTTATTTGAGTTTACATAATATCTCAACGTTTCAGGCGTTTATAAGACATTTGACATACACTCTTAGAAAAAATGAAATATACGCTTGACGTAAATTCAAACATGCCATAATTTCTTCGGTGATGACACAATATTACATCTATTAACATGTAAAAATAAACTTCGCGTCTATATCGATGTAAGCTTAAGCTACATTAACTGTGAAGTCACTGATATGACTTATCTTTACATGTTTTGAATCGTAAATGTAAGTGAATCGCGACGCTCCATTTATGTGCATCTATAAAGATGTAAACTTTTCTTAGTGTGTACATAAAATCTTTCGATTTCGGAAATCTCAAAAGTCCCAAAGTGGATTTTCTTCAAAAAAATTTTTTTTATAGCTTACACCAGATTTGGATGTTTCATGCATTTCTAAGATATTTGCCATTAAAAAGATTCTTTAATTTTGCGGTTCTTTTTACTTCCGACTTCCGAAGTTACGCGTTTTTTTACGCAAATTTCCGAAGTTACGCGATTATTTTTTGCGCAAGCTTTTTCTACGCGATACGTATCCCCCGCGTAAAAGGAGACCAAAGTGCACATATTTTGAAAATAATTCGCTTTTTCCGCTTCTGTGATGGTTGTTCCGTGATATTACCGAATCACAAACATGGAGTACTTTATAAACTTTTCATCAGGAATGAAATATTGTATTTTTTGTCATTCGTTTATACAAAATCTGTTACGCAATAAGATAGGACCCATATGCGAATACTTTTGTTATTGAACGAAAAGTCGCATACCGGTCCCATCTTAGCATGCTATGCTTCTCTCGCACGTGCAAATGTTTGATGTTTGATTTTCCATTCGTGTGAAACTTTTAATCGTTCGATATAATTAAGTTTGTCGTATCATGCCAGGTCATTATGCATTTAAATACTATGGTGGAGACTCTTCCACGGAAGACAGCTAAAACAGGTGACTTTGTAGGTTTCAATGCCTCAAACACCCGAGAGAAATATGTGTTCTGGAATCTGTCGTTAATTACCGTACGTTCGAGATAATTTCAATTTGAAATTTTCAAATAAGAGCTTAATTTTTTTTCCTAAAGTTGTTGCTTCGGAGGAAGAAATTGTGAGTATAAATGGGAGCAATACGTTTGATCACGAAGGAAGCTATTTTGGCGACGAACTGAGATCGAAACGAAAAATATCCAAGAAGAACTATCGTACCGATTATATCAAAAGTTCAACTTAAAGAATACTGCCCATACTCGCATATCAGTCCCATATCGATTTTCGCCAATATTGAGTTAGCCTGAGGAATGCAATCTATCCTCAATATACTCTTAGAATTTGAAATAAAAGTTGAGGGTTTGTTCAGTAAAATATGCAATAAATATAAACTCATATCTGTCCCACATGCAAAGTACCCGCATGTCTGTCCCATTCAGTGCAAATTCCAATAATTTCATTTGTTGCAATATTGGAGTAGCAAAGGTGTATTACCGATATTACATGTAATAAAACCATGATTTAGCATTAGGTAGCACAATAAATCAAAAAATTCGAAAACGAGATTTTAATCGTCTTTTTCTCAACATGCCAATCTTCCATATGGGACTGATATGCAAGTATGGGCAGTATAGGCAGTCCAGTAGTCATCTCATGTACAAAAACCATTAGTAAGATTGAGATCTGCTGTCACTGTTCGATAAGCTGACTGTAAGGTAAAATGAAAATAGGTCCTTCGAGTTTTCGCGTCACTATAACAGCAGTAACGCAAAATTGTCGAACTAGTTTTTCTACAGTATTGTTTCTTAGTGCAAATTTTATTACAATTCGTTGATTGAAAGTCGAATAATCCGCAAAATAATATGGCGACTCTACTGATGAGATGACTCATGGTTCAATAGTTCTAATTTGAACCAGATGTAAGTTTTTGGAAGTAAAATAAATGTGAAAATGCTTGAATACAATGTTAAAATAAACCCTCTATTCTCGGTTGCAGCGCAACGAAGCATGTAGCAAATTTATGAACGGAAGAAAATGCTATACGGTACCCTTGTTTTTGGTGTTCAAAACCGAATATGTTTACGCAACAGATAGCTTTCAAAAACAAATCATTCCGTCTATGAATGAACCATCAGGAGAAGCAGAACGACATCCGGCATGAACCGGCTTTTTTTCCTCCATGTTAGCAACTTTACTACAAATCAACTTCAACTTCCCAAGTACCGTTTCAGTGCCAACGACCGAGTAGAGTTCGTCAGAAAGTTGGCGTAAACCCCTTAAAATCTTCACTTCATTTATGACACGACAGTGGAAGAAGCCTATCTGAAAAACCGAAAATTACTCAAAAAGTTTCCCACTGTGAAAAACGTTCCAAATAAAATCAGCCTACAAACCCCAATCCGTTTCGGTGCTTCCACTCGCCAAACCCGCAGAGCCAGCAGCACCACACTTGAAATGCCATTACATTAAAAGTTTACGAGAGCAACCTCGCAGCAACAGCGAGTTGTTCTTATTTTGCTGTGAATTTTCCGCACCCCCAGCCCCATTCGCGCCTTTCTCCTCCACCAGCACTAGCAGAGTCGGTCGCTAAGACCGTCGTCGTTTTTCCGCTTTGCCACCCCCGGTTCCACCGACCCGTTACAGGACGAACAGCAGCGGATCATGTGTAAGCTGCTTGGTCTGGTGGTATTTTCACTTTTGTCCTGCTTTTTCCACTCGACTACCGACAAGGCGATCGAGGTACAGATTTGGAGTACACTTATGTTTGAAGGCCTCGGCAGCCTTAGCCATCCAGTCCCGTGTCGTTGTTCTGGAAATTTTATGGTTGAAATGAAAATGTCATGATATTTTCATAATTTATGATTTGGAAAATGCTTCTTTTATTTTATTACCCGGGGAGACTGTTGTTGTTTTTTTTCATCTTCCCGGAGCTGACGCACCGCTGTTTCGCTGTTGCACTGCGGCAGTTAGCTAGCATCATTAAAATATCCTAGAAGGAAGGCAGGGGGATTTTCTCGCTTCAGCAACTTTCGTGATGGAAGAGGGTCAATTGAGGTGAACGCTGGAGTCGGTGCCATTAATTTAAATATTTTCTTTTCAATTGGAACACACTTTAAGCTGGGTCTCGAACGCGCTTTCGAAGGTTGATGGAGCCGCATGGTGCATCATGGTCCAGTAAGTGATAAAGCCTCCGAAGTTATTTCGCTCTTCCTCATTGGTCTTCTTATGGCGCACCCAAAATTAAACGAATTTTGTTTATTCATCACTCGTCTCTTCTGTACCGGTCTTGCAAATGAACAGTGAAACATATGGCCATGTACTGCTAACGGATGGATTCTGTCCGAAACTACGTACAACTGGGCCGTAAGTTCCAACCCATTTATCTATTATTTAATAACTGGCGCAGAGTAAACACCACCGGCACACTATGGGCCCCTTGTGCTGCTGTAGGCCTGAACCTGATCCCGGCCGGGAATCATGTGTATCCGGAACGAGCGAAAGTTGGCCAAATGAATTTGCATTTCATAATAATATTCGTTTATTTGTGAAAATAGAGTACCGGAGTCTGTTCTGTTGCTGATGTGGACAATACATACCCGCCATCATACCCCGCCCGGTGGGGGTCCTCTGGGGGCACTTGAAAATCGGTTGGGTGGCTGCCGGGCTAGTTCTACCTTGGAGAAAAAGTTCATTGGCTTGCCGCTAGTGGTGTTGATTTTGTTTGGCTATGTCCAATATCGTGATGTTTGCATCAAAATGGCAAAAAAAATTCTCCAATCCATGAGTACTGAAAATATTGCGACAAAAGTCGCACATCAGTTTGCTTTCACATCTCATCCAAGTCAGTCTATAAAACAAAACCGCTTACGTTGGGGACAGAAGAAACCAAGTACAGTATTGTGTAGTGAACAATAGACCTCGAAAATGAGTGAACCAAACGAACAAAAGCTACCGCCGACACGAAAGAATACAATTATTGTTGACTTCAAGCAGTACAAAATTCGACCTTCGATACGAGAACTTGAAGGTTTGCTTAAGGAGCAAATGCATCTTGACATTAAACGTGTGCATTTACTTCAATGCAATAAGACCAATAATGTTGTTATATGTTATATCCAGTTCTATAAAGTGTTGGATGCAATTCAATTCGCTAAAGACAATAATAATGTGCACTATGTGGAGCATGAAAATATCAAGTACAACATTCCAGTAACATATATATGGAATATAGTGCTATAGAAGTGCGTGTACATGATCTTCCCTCAAGCGTCATCGATCCTTATATTCGCAAAACCATGTCCCAATACGGAGAGATTCTCTCTATCGAAAAAGAAAAGTGGAAGAATTTTTTCCCCGGTATTCTAAATGGCGTACGTTTGTTACGCATGCGCTTGAAGAGGTCTATACCTTCTTATGTGACATTCGGTCAGGATACAAGAATCCCGTGCAAATCACATGTCAATATTGCCAAAAAGCTGTTCACTACGGTAAGCAATGTGATAAACTGGACAAGGAGGCAACCACACCAAAGGACAACGGTGCTTCCTTCACACAAACGCCAAGCAACCCCAGTACACCTGTGACAGTCACCAACAACAGTGAAGCATCCCCTTCAACGAAACCATCCAACGTATCCCCTATAGAACAAAGTACACCAGCTGGAGTTAACAACTTACCATCCAACCAATCAGCAACTGCAAACAATGCACAAAAAGGCGCATCTACAGCAACTAGCAACAAAATCAACAACAATATCACTGATGCGGCAATGGATGACGAGACGGAGGGAAATGGAAGCTCCTCTCCCCCTAGAAAAAGGGTGACAACGAGATCCAATACAAAAAAAAATTATCTAAAAACTCAGCTCAATCGGCCACATAAAGCTTGTACGCAAATAGGCCTGAATAAATATCTTTTACATAAAAAAAAGTCGCACATAATCAAAAATGATGAAACCACTGAGTAGACAATACGGATTAGCAGCACTAATTTTTCTTAATCTACATCGTTTTGTAAAATTAATATAAATTAGCTGAAGTTTCTGTTGGAGTTTAATTTTCTATACAGTATAATTTTAGGCAAAACATTTGAATTTATATTGTTGAAAGATAATTCTGAAAAAAAAATCGCGAAATTAATTTTTTTTTTCATCCATTAGACTGTAACCCTGGGGTACCCCTCCTTTATAAGGGGTGACTAGCTCCGGCAAAAAGCCATGGAATCGATACAACTTAGAAAAGAATCAAACATATAACATAACCTTCAGCACATAATGGTTTCTTGGTTCAATTGAGCTACCCGAAATTAGGTCGTTATCTACTCAAACTTTGACTCGATCGTAAAAATTAGGTAGCGAACATTGCCAAAGTTGCCATGACAGCACTTTGGGCAATCTTACACTTACCTAAAAATTGAGGCCATCACTCGCAGTGATGGTAAGTCGAGCGATTTCGAGTAAGTTTCATTTCAACTAATTTTTTCTCAGTGTCGAATAGACAGAATTTGAGTGTGTGCTTGTGGTAAAAGAAGCTGGTGCGAGTGAACCACATTCTCTTCGCATGAATCGCTTTCACGCGCTCTTGCCTACATACACCCAAGTGACCACTGGTGCGTGCTAGTGAGCGAACGCTTCTGTGATTTAATTTTTAAATTTACAGAAGGTAGCGCTGGCCTTGCTATGACAATCTTTTTCGCAGCAAGGAAAAACTAAATTTTAACGATAAATTGCACTTTTGCTAAATATTTACCTCAAAGAAATGTTGGAGCTCTGCTCTAGCAATTTGGTGTGATCCAGTGCTAGAGTTGAAACTAAATAAACAGGCGCTCTCATGATGCGTGCACACTTTATACAACAGTGGTGTATATGTGTGAAAGAGAAGAGCTCTCGCTGAGGTTGTCTGTGCGAGGGGAAAAATTATGCTTGCTCTTCGTCACACAGAGGAGATGGACATTTCTGATCAGTTGTTACCTCGAAATGCGGAGATACACTTTAGTTGATTTTGGGTAGGTTTCGTCCCAAAATTAAGTAGCGGCTGGTAAGAGTGTTGGCAACAATACAAGTTTGGAAGGTAGTTTGGTTTGTTACTTCCACTTCCTTGTAAGAAAATAAAATAAATTAGATTCTTAGTTATAATCCTAATTAGTTTTGTCGTGAAAACGATTTACTTCACTATGGGGCGCCTTTTAAAAATTTACCCTGTACAAAAATGAGTAGAACTTTATCGTGAATATTTCTTGCTGTACTTAGCCCAACAACATAATTTTTTCTTCTTGCTGTCTGAAATATGATCAGCAATTTATGATAAAATTTTCTGTAGTATGAAAGCCACAAATAACTCAAAATGAATGTTTTCTTACATGTTTGGTTTCAACGAGTATTAAACAGAAAAACTCATGGCGCTTGTTTGTCTTTCTCGTGCTCGGATGACGGTTTTGATGTGAGTAGTAAGCAACATTGCATTCTCGCTTTATTAACTATTGTTATTGGTACCCTGGGGTACTTCTGCAGACGAGCATTTTTTTTTTAAATTTGTGTGTTGGAAAAAGTGTGTCGTCAAATCGTCGTACTTTAGTATAGATGCACCGTTGAAATTCTGGAAGTAAAATAATGAAACCTAGCGCAATTCACACAATATATCAACTTATGAGAACGATTTTAGATATTCATGCGAAAAAACGTGTTAATTTTAATCGTATTTACGTCATCCAGTTATGAGTCTGACATAACCCACACACTCTTTGCTTTCATATTTCGGAACCACTCGATATGCAGCAAAATGCAACAATTTTCTTCATATTTTAACTTGAGCTTAACTCTAAATAAACAAACATTGTCAAGGTAACGTCGCATGAGAAATCGCAGACAACTCTATCTTGAGTCTATCTTTGATAAGATGTTTCCTATACCATAGTACGGGAATGTCAAGTAATTATTATTCAGAGCGGTGTTGACAAGACCACAACGGCGAAAAACGACGCCTACTCCTCTCCAGTTTAGGCGAATTTTATCAGAAAGTAGGTATCCGCTAAAACATTACCCAACAAGTTGTGTGACTGACACACAGATGGCGATATCACTGCATAATCCGCATGACGTTTATGAGCAATTCCAGGAATGAGTAGACGAAAAAGTAACAAAATCAGAATCGACCCTCTCCGATGTGGATGAAACTTTGCACATGGCTTCAGTATGGCAAACCATAAGTTTTGAACCGATGGAGAAGTCAATCCGACTCACAACTGATTTCTAAAAAGGGCGTATGTATTTTTGCATTTCACAAAAATTGCTTTTTTCAAATCTTTGTAACTCGCAAACCGTTAATTGTACAAAAATGACGCTTAGTTCTTCTCGTTGTAATTCGGTAACCGTTAATCGTACAAAAATGGCGTCCAGGAAGAAGTTGTACGGAATCAATAGGGCACTCTAAAAAAATATACACCGAAAAAAAATTTGATATTTTTTCTCAATAATATCAAAATGAACAAAAAAAAATAAATTAAGAAAAAATCAGGGTTTCGATTTTTTTTTGATAATTTTTATTTTAAAGCTCTTATTAAAACCTACAGATTGATGGCTATTCCATCCGTGCTTTTTGAAAAATGAAGAAGTTACAGCTAAACAATTTACAGATATATTCGAAATTTCAAGTTCTCGTTGAAAGATAATCATAACAGATAAGACAGTAGAATATTATTCTACAGGTTGAAGGCAATAAATTTGTTCATGATATCCTTTCTTCTAAAAGAAACTGTTCTTGAGATACTTGGATATTTAATTATAACACCATTTTTTATATTTCAATGAACTGTTTATTTGCTTGCTATATCTACAATTATTACATGTACATGAATATTCTTATTTATATTTAAGGTTTTAATTTTTTGAAAATTGTATGAGTACTACGTGCATCGTCATTCGAATACAGTCTTGTGACGATTGTGGTTTCTGAAATCGGAACGAATGAATTTCTGTGTGGCTGGAATCATTTTGGTATCCTTATAAACACTGTTTCACTCGGTCACACCCCGTTCATATTCTTCTTGTGACACGTAACAAAAAGACATCGTTGTGAATGCATCTCGACGTATGGCCATTCATATAATTGTTTTGTAGTTGTGATTGAGTGTTCGTGCATAGCTATTTATATGTGAAACAGGTAGAAATTAGGTAAGTAATTCGCCGGTACGTACGTTGGTTGTAAACAGTAGGTAGTCAATTGGCACACCTCTTTGATACTACATGTGTTTATTCGTTTTGACGTAGTTAGGTTAGTTCTACTGTTTAAATGATTATCTTTCAACGAGAACTTGAAATTTCGAATATATCTTTAAATTGTTTTAGCTGTAACTTCTTCATTTTTCAAAAGGCACGGATGGGATAGCCATCAATCTGTAGGTTTTAATAACAGTTTTAAAATAAAAATCATCAAAAAAAATAAAACCCTGATTGTTTTTATTTAACTTTTTCGGATTATTTTGTAATTATTGAGAAAAAAATCAAAAATTTTTTTCAGTGTATATTTTTTTAGAGTGCCCAATCGATTCCCTACAACTTCTTTCTGAACGCCATTTTTTGTACAATTAACGATTTGAAAAAGGCAAATTTTGTGAAATGCAAAAATACATACGCCCTTTTTAAAAATAAGTCGTGAGTCGGATTGACCTCTCCATCGATTAAAAACTTATGGTTTGCCATACTGAAGCCATGTGCAAAGTTTCATCCAAATCGGAGAAGGTCGAGTCTGATGATCTGCTAAGCATTTCTGGAATTGCTCTAATGCATTATCTTTACCTTTCAAATGACAATGTGTTAAAATTTATCGCATTTCGACTAGTCAGAAAAAAGTGACAGCCATTTTACTGAAATTATACTTTTGTCATTCTCAAAACATTTTCGGGTGTTAATTTATAATAGAAATACTGTACAAGCTTAGCAATAGCTTCCAAAATGTTATCCGTTACTCTGTTTCATAAAAAAAGAACCATTTGCTGAAGTTAAACGTGGTCGTACAGACACCGATGATGGTAAACGTTCTGGTCGTCCAATTGAGGTGGTTTCTTTAGAAAACATCAAGAAAGTCCACAAATCGGTTATGTCAAATCGTTAACTGAAATTGCGTGAGAAAGCTAAAGCCATAAAGATATCAGAAGGCAGTGTGTTTTTAAATATTGCTGAACATTTTACCATGAGAGAGCTCATTTCAAAGTGCGCGTTTTCTAACAGCCGATGTTTACAAGTATTAAATCAGATTTTTTAACGCCAATATATGACAATGGTTGAATCATGGATTCATCACTTTACTCCGGATCTAAAATGATCATCATCTGAGTGGATTGCAGCCAGTGAACCACACCCCATGCGTTCAAAGGCACAACAGTCGCTGGGAAGGTTACGGCGTCAGTATTTTGAGATGCACATGGTATAATCTTCATCGCCTAACTTGAAGAAGGTAAAACAGTCAATTGCGAATACTACATAGCGTTGTAAGATCGTTGATTGCAAAAATCAAAGAAAAACGACCTCGTATGTCGAAGAAAAAACACTGTTTCATCAAGATAATGCAGCGATTCACAAGTTGATGGCCCTCAGGGACTACTTTCGCTGATCTTGAAAAAAAAAAAGATCGCCAGCAAGTAATTCAACTCAAACGAAGAAACAATTGCTGAATGCAAAGTACAGTTCGAAGCAAAATAATAAATCGATTTTCGGCAAAAAAATGTGTTTTCTTAGTTAGCGACACGACTTATTGAGTATTGTAATATCCTGGGTGAGTTACTCATGATCCGAACGGGTTCTTAGTGTCAGCCAAGGGACTATTATTATGCAGTTTTGTTTTGCATTTAAGAATTAGCTACAAATTCTGTTTTTTTATAACAATTTTTATTCAGGCTAATTTGCGTATTGCTTTACGTGGCCGATTTACCCATATTTTTGTTACATAAAATTATTTTTTATTATTGGATCTCGTTGTCACCCTTCTTCTAGGGGGAGAGGAGCTTCCATTTCCTTCTAGCGAAGATTGGAGGTCATTTTGTCCGTTGCTCATATCATCCATTGCTACATCGTTGGAGTTGAGAGTGGTTTCCGTTTCCTTGTTTTCATTGTTGATCGCAGTCTTGGGTTCATTTGCAAGTGCGCTTTGTACATTGATTGCAGTTGATAGTTGGTTAGATGGTGAAGGTGTTTTTGAAACGGGAGCACTGCATTTACTAGTTTCCATTGTTGAGCGGTTGTCCTTGTTTTTGCTTGTTTTATTTGTTTTCGCAGTTTCAGTGCAAGGTTTGCCGTAGTGTGCAGGTTGTTCACAAAACTGACATGTAACCAGTTGATTTTCATACGTAATCAGCGTTTTACACGGATATATTCCACCTTGACCACAAACGATGTAAGATGAAATTTCTTTACGTAGTTGCATACGTACCACTCGCACGCCATTCCGGATACCCGGGAAAAAATTCCGCCATACTTCCTTTTCGATGGAAAGAACTTCACCGTACTGCGACATGCTTTCCCGAACATACCCATCGCTGGTCTGCGGGGGAAGGTCATGCACGCGTACTTCTATGGCATTGTCCACCATGTACACTGGGATTTTATATTTAACATTGTCATGATCAACACTGTGCACCCCGTTATTAACCGAAGCAAATGCAATTGCATCTTTTTCACGTTTGAATATAATGTACACACAGTTAGACGCCTTGTTGAGTTAAATCTCACTAACATCATTAACGTTTAGATGCATTCGTGCCTTAAGCAAGATTTCAATTTCGGTTGCTGCTGGACTAACTTTGCAGCGCTTGAAATCAATACAAATTGAATTTGGCCTTGTAGGCCAAGTTTCAGGCTTTGTTAAATCTTATTTGCCCATTTCGTCCACTCTTATTGTTCACTGCACTGTATTGTCTTTGTTTCTGTCGTCGCGACCGTAATAAATTTTCGACTGTGTCGGATGCGATGCGAGCACGAACTGATACAAATTCTGTTGAAACAAAAGAATTCAACTAAATTACCAAGCCCGTAAGAAAATTAAGATTCCTGGTTAAGATACTTGAGGTGACTCGATAAATATGTATGATGTCACTCAATAGAAGTTGTAGTGGTGATAATTCTAAATACTTAAATAAATTTGTGCCTTAAATGCGATAAATATAATTTATTGTGTTTTTTTTAATTTGCAGATTGATGTCTTTGTTAACCATAACATAAAATGCGAAAGTTGGTAAGTAGTTTAAGGAGTGTATTTATGTATTTAATTGTGATAGAAAACGATATTCTATTCAAACTAAAAATTGTACGAGGTTAAACTTGAGCATAATGAAAACCAGATGAAATTTAAGTTATTCTTTCACAAATTTTCGAACTTTTGATCGAACGCTCTTCATCAAGTTCCGGGCAAGTGTTGCATCGCATTTTTTGGACGCTTGAGCCCAAATTTTTTTGAACTCCTGCATGTTCCCAGCTGCCTTATCAGCCTTCTTGAAAACCCTCTTCACGATTGCCCAGTAACGTTCGGTGGGTCGAAACTGAGGGCAATTTAGTGGATTGATATTTTTCTCAACGAAATTTATACCCTTTTCCGCAAGTCAATTGAGAGTGGTTTTGGCATAGTGAGCCGACGCTAAATCCAGCCAAAACAGTGGATGTGTACTATGCTTCTTATATAAAAGCAGCAATCTCTACTGGAGACCCTCAGATCGATAGATTTCTGCATTTATAGTTCCGTTAGTGCAAAAAATGGTTGACTTCAAACCACAGAAACATATTACTTGCCATACCAGTACATTTCGACCGAATTTCTCCACTTGAATTGACCTGCCCTCATCACTCACATCTTCCCCAACGACGACAGAAAATTATTGTGGACCTGGAAGGGTTTTTGAGTCCTCCTTTACATAAGTCTCATCGTCCATCAAAACGCATGCATCCGGACACTGCAAAAGACGCGAATATAATTTCCGGGCCCTTGTTACTGCTCGCTTCTTCTGTTCTACACTTTGTTTCGAGATTTTCTGCTTCTTGTAGGTCTTCAGGTGATTTCGCCTCTTGATACGGTGGATCATTCCGACACTCGTTACTGCGTTATTGGCCAAATCACGTATTGACATCGATTTATTCTTCAAGATTAGAGATATTACTTTCTGGACCAGTTTCGGGTTGGAAGAACCAGGTTTCCTGCCTCTTCCTGGTAGCTTATCCAAAAAATAGTGTTCCCCAAACTTATTAATGATGGTTTAAACACTGGCATGATGAGTTCCAAACCGCTTCGCCAATTTTCGCATAGTAATACCCTTTTCACTTAGCCATGTGTACAGATCCTTAATTTTCGCTTCTTTTTCTATAGGCGATATTTTGAAAACGCAGCATTTCAACCGCACAAACAAGTAAACAAAGGAAAGCTGACAGCCAAACGCACAGCATACTGTGATCTGAGCATAAAAAACCATCACAAATACATGCGTACAACACAAATGTATGTGGATAGCTTATTTTCGATACACTCCTTAAGTCTAACTATTTCGAATAGAGATGGACAACACAGAACGTTTCAGAGAACCGCTCACAATTTCTCGTGGATCCAGTCTCCAGTTGGTGGTCGGCAGTAGCTGATGGGACGGATCTTACATGGCGATTGTCCAGAAGACGTGGATTTTTATCGATGATGACTGTATTCGTCTGTTTTTGTGGATCCGTGGAAAACACCCTCAGGATACGAATACCCGGTAGGTGGCCCGCATATTGGTCATCGACTGGAGTGGCCTTCCGTGGGCGATGATGTTGATTTTACGGAAGAGGACTAAGAACTTACATAGCGAAGTTAATTTTGTGGAATAAGAGGGTATGGGAACGAAATATTTAAGAATGTTTGAAGTGGTAAAACAATTATTACTTTAATGTTCTTAAATAAATATTGAGGAATTTTGTCTACTAACACTATCATTCCTAGCTTGTCTACTGGTGTAATGATGCCTTTCTCATATTCCTTATACTTTCAAAAATATCACTAGAAGATTCAGTCTAGAAATGATGTCCTTGGTTAATAATATAAAATAGTAAAAAGAAATGATTGCCAATTACATTACAACTAACGCTACCTATTAACAAAAAAGTAATTGTCATTTCCAAATTCGAATTAATGACTTTTTCATTTCGTTGCACTTTAATTTGTTATCATTTTCATGTACAGATTTTTTAGGGGACGGGTATAGCGTGATTAGTAAGTCGATGCCTTTCATGCAGCCCGTCTGGGTTCTATTTCCAACCCCGCACATAGGGTTAGACAGTCCGGATTTGTGTCGTCATTTTGTATGACGGTTTGAATGTTTTGACACTCATCCGTATACAATTTGGATGATATTGCACAATATTTTTGAAGACAATGAGATCTTTAACTTGAATCAAGATTTGTGAAAATCGGCTTAACCATTGCTGATAAATCAAAGTGAGCTCCGTTTTCGGGGCCTTTCTTCACAATTATCAGTGCTTTCAGAACCGGAAACCTGGAACTAGCAGTCCCAAAGCAGGTTTATATACCCACTGACTAACAAGATCTGTCAATTAGATGAGTTTAATTTAAGGTTTGTACATATTTGCACCTCGTTTCGCCATCACTTGTGAAAAATTATTCATGAAATTGAAAATTTTTCTATTCTCGCGCTGTAATACTGGAACCGAAAGTAGAATCTGGATCGACTTAGTGGACACTTTTTAAGAAGTTTCCAGTAATTTTATTCGCATCTTAGTTAGTGAAATTCGATTCAGCTATCTCTACGAAAAGTAGGTATCATTTTTTCCATATTTTTAGTGTATATCACCCTGTAATTTCGGAACCGGAAATAGTATCTGGATAAAGTTTAATTGCAGTCTGTGGGTCCATAAGACCTTTCATTTTAATCTGAGTTTGTAAAAATTGGTTCAGTCAACTCTGAGCAAATCAAAACAAAGCCTTGGTATTACATTCCTGTAGTGGAACCTTCTGTTTCAACAGACTTCGCAGCCGATTCAGAATGTACAGAACCATTGCATGGCTGGTGCTACGATTCTACTGGCACTACGAATCCTTCCAGGTCAGGGCTCGAACATACGACAACTGGTTTGTAAGACCAGTGAACTATGCATTGAACCGCTAACCCGGGACAAATTGAGCTGAGCAAATTGAGTGACATTATTTTTCACATGCACATAGTCATACACACACAGACATTTTGTGATCTCAACGAAATGAGTCGAATGAATTATAACAATCGGCCCTCCTATATGAGAAAGGCAAAAATAAAAAAGTAAAACAGAAAAGTTTATCTTAAAAACACAGTTCCAGTTGGGGCTCGCATTCCTCAATTCGTTTTTTCAAGTTCATATGAAAAATACATCTGAATATTTATTTTGAAATCATTGAATTATTGAATGTTCATGGTTTACATACATGCAAAATCGTTCTGTACCTATTAGAGAGATTGCTGTGCTGTTGGGAATCTCTTCTGGATCAGCTGAACACATTTTAACTGATGTTTTGGGTTTGAAACGCGTCGCTTCTCGGCTGGTGCCAAAAAAGCTGAATTTCATTCATAAACAGCGTCGTGTTGATGTGGCCAAAGAGATGATTTCCAACGCAGATAGTGACCCCACATTCATCAAATGCATTATAACTGGTGATGAGGTGTGGATCTATGAATATGACGTCGAAACCGCACAACAATCGACCGAATGGCGCTTCGAAGGCGAGCCGTTGTTCTAAATTTTCATCCATTATGAAAATCGCCACACGAAAATTTTTTAACTTCTTTGTATAGACGCCAAACAAAAACTAATCGTACGATATGCGTCAAAATTTGACAGAATGTGTATAAAAGTGTTGCCAACGTTGAGAGAATAAAAGTTTACCAATTGGACAAGCGCGGGAATTTTAAAATGAAAATTCCGGTTCTTTTTTTATCATAAGGTATTTTTCGATCAAGTGCATGGAATTGTCTTTTGCTAATGACTTCAAACTATTTAATATTATTAAATCAACAACTGATTTATAACTCTTACAGGAACAATTGGACAAGTTGACAAATTGGTGTTATATCAACAGAATGGTTTTGAATGCCTTCAAATGTTAGCGGAAACAGTTTTCAGTCAAGTTTGACTATTACATTTCTCAAACTATTCTCGAACGCAGATCGTCGATAACAGATCTGGCTGTCCACCTAGATTCTAAGTTGAGTTTCAAGGAGCATATGGAATTGATTATCTCCAAAGCCTCGAAGCAGTTAGGGTTCATTTTACGCATTGCTAAAGACTTTCACGGTATGCACTGCTTGAAAGAACTTTATTGCGTTTTGGTGCGCTCTATGCTTGAGTATGCTTCGGTTATCTGGTCACCTCACTATCAGAACGATATTCAACGTATTGAAGCAATCCGACGCAAATTTGTCCGTTTCGACTTCATCGTCTCCCAAACTCTTTGAGCTTTCCGTGTTACCAAGTCAGCGATGTTTGCAAGGCAGTTTTTGTAGCAGATCTTCTTCAGTCACGAATCGATTGCCCTGAGCTATTACAGCTGTTAAAATTTAATATTCATCGTCGTAATCTTCGCACCTATTCCTTTCTTCGGATTTCCCGTGCTAGAACTAATTACGGATTTAACGAACCCTTTGCTAGCATGTGCCGCGTGTTCAACCACTGTTTCAGTACTTTTGACTTCCATCTATCACGTAAAGTTACTAAGAAACTATTCCTCAGATTGCTGTCTAGTTAGATTTAGGAAATAAATATATTTATTTGTTGTTTTTTTGCAACTGCATAGTAGAATAAACGATTAGTGAGTGAATGGAACATTAGTGGGAAACTGAGTGAAAGTAACAAATGTCTGATAAACGACCAAGCATTTCAAAACCCATTATAAAAGAGAACTACATTTATCATGCAAACAAATTACTAGGTGTGCAGATTATGGACCATGTGGTTTACGCCATTTGCGGCACCAAGAGGCTGCAAAGAGGATAGGATTCGGTCATCATATGATCAAATTACCGCAAAAGTGATAAGATTTTATTATTAGGTCGCTTCTCTTGAATTGATATAAGCATAGTATCTGTTCTAGCAAATATGAAATATTTAAAATAAGGAACATATTGATTTTATTGTTGCCTCTTTTTTAGACATTAGCCATAGAACTGTTGTTTAGGCTTCTCCATTGAGTAAGGTTATAAACAAGCCCCGAGAACACGACAGGATAATTCAATCTGTCTGAAAGATGTGCGAATGCCTAGAGAAAGGAATTTCACATGGAAAATAATCAGATGACAATATTCAAGTTCTTATTAGGGTGCCACTGCGTTCTCTTTCGAGCACCTCTAGCGATGGCCCACTTCGCTAGATCTCACACTGCTCTGAGCTTGAATATAGGATTTATTACCAGGGCATAAAAGCCCCATATCTGCAACTGACCATGTCGACATGCACTTGTCGAGACATAGAAGGTGGGGAGGCGCGTACTCATTCACATTTCATTCACCAAGTGCCATAATCGGAGCGAGCGAACGGCAAGCCAACCAACAAACGGATACTAGGTAACACAGTAGGAACGTAGGACGAGGATATCGCTGGACACCAACAACCAAGTTTTGCTTTCGGTCAACCAAGTCCGACCGGTCTAGTTGTTGGGTTCCCATCCTCATCCCCGAGCATCGGAATCACTTTGCATACAGGCTCCTCCGTGTTTTTGTAGACCTAACCCAAGCACTAGCCGCACTCAGGACCGAATGACGGCAAGCGTCCTGAAAGGTTGGCTTAAAATTTTCAAAGGGTATTAAACTATCGCAAATGCCTTTGGCTCATAAACATGATCCTAGCTTCTTAGCACTCCGGCCACCGGGCGAACGCACGTGCATGACATGGCTTCATTGTTGGGGAGCATCCCCACAGCCGAAGATGGTAACCATATTGGAAATGAGTTATGAAAGTCATAAAACTTTAATTCTATTTATAGCATTTATTACATGACCTATAAGCACACTTTTCGCGTCGGTTCGAGGGACCCTCCCGGACTCGAGATCGAAGATGTGGCATGACTGCTGGCCACACATACGTGCTCCCAGCAGATGATTCATAAATTGTATACATTTTTGATTATACGGTGAGGTAAATTCCCTTAATGTAACATATACATGAGCGCAGTCCAGTCCAGCATCCAACATGGATGGATGCGAAACGGGAAGGTGACATTAAATATTCAGCAGCAGCAAACTGAGCTCACTCCGGATGGGGTGGAGTTTGTGGGCTAGGTTGTGAGGGTGCCAAACCGACACTGTTTATTGTTTCGGTGTTTCCTTTAATCTCTTTTGTATCTCTAGTACCTCGAACGCACCCTCTCTGCTCCGGAATCCTCATCGGCGGGTAGGGCTCTGGTTCCGCCCTGGATAACGGATCACCTTTACGTGTGGTTAGTGCTGTGGCCAGATGTACGACACTGGTTAATTTGATTGCGTGAAACTTTTCTAACGAAGATGGTTCTAAGCTGATAGAGCCATGGACATGAAAATATCCAAATGACTTTCTAGGGGGGATCGTTCTATCGTATCGGTTAAGAATTTCCCAGAAGAAAAATTTTATGGCAAAAACTAAAAAATATGATCTGAATTAATTTTGAAGAACAAGTAGACTATCTTTCATCCAGCCTCCAAGCAATGTTAAAATATTTCGTTCGGATGAAATAAATAAAAACATCCTGTCCGTTCACTTGCACACCGGAAATCGCCTTCACCACATCGGGAAGTACCCCCCGTTTTGCCACCAACAACATTTTTCCGGATTTTTCACGTGGTTTGCTACTACCCTCAAACGAGCAAAAGAACAAATTACTTTCCGAGCGGCACTTTAAATTTGCTCTTCTTAAAAGTTGCTCGCCTCCGACGGAACGGGAACGGCACGACAAATTGCGTACGGCAGCAGGCACGCGGGAGAAGTCGGACTTTTAAGAAACTGATTCTCCTTTGGTCTCGATGAAGGAGAAGAAAAAAAAATCACCGTCGTCTCGGTTGATGGCTGAAGAAAGATAAAATGAATGTGACACTCGCACGGTGACAAGATAAGATGTGAAGTAGCATCAGCTTGGGCCGGATTTTTTCCTCCCATTTTGGACCATTCCTAGACATGCTCGTTCGTTAATGTGTTGTGAACACTCGGGAGCAAAAAAAAAGACGGGAGAGCTTTTCCAAAAAAAAAGAAGAAAGTGACGAAGTGCTCTGTCGGTTAGGGGGGGGGGGGGTTCTTGCTGGCAAGTAAAGTGGAAAACTTTTCCGGAGTGATGCGTCAGTAACGAAAAAGGGTAAATTATTTGCATGTTAACAGGATGTTATCGAGACACTTTACTGTAGTAGTGTTCCATGAATTCACGGAGTTGTAGGGCAATGCAGAAGATAGGTTGGATTGCGTTGTATCAGTTGGTTGGCTGAGAATGCAACGAAAGAAGGATGATGGAAGACTGTACTCGAACAGAATGAAACCATTCCTCACCGATTGCACAGGTTTCGATTTCCTCTTTGATCCTCGTTAATAACAAATATTTGAGCAAACTTTAATTTTGAATTATTTGTAGTTATCTTGCACAACTGAAAATTTTATCAGGAATTGTTGATCATGTTTCTGATGGCATGAAGCAAAATATATGCTGATACGTTTGATATAACAAAAGATAACACATGGAACAGTCCCGAAACTAACAATGGAAACATTTTTATTTGGCAAAATTTGTTTTTATTCATCAACATAATCACCTTTTAGGGTGATACAATGGTTCCAACGTTTTTTTTCTATTTTTTTTTTTTCGATAAACTGCTTTCTGAATCATCGACTCGTTGCTGTTTTTGTTCCATCGGAAGCAATCGCGGCACCCACTTGGCAAAAACCTTTTTCATGCTCAATTTTTCATGAAGGATAGTAAATACACTTCCATATGATATCTGTGTCATCTCAGCAATCTCACGGAGCTTCACTTTACGATCTTTCATTATAATTTTTGTCACTTCACTTACATTTTCCGGTGTAACGGCTTCCACAGGTCTATCCGAGCGTTCCGCGTCATTTGTGTTGGTACGACCACGTTTAAGCTCGGCGAACCACCGACAAATCGTTGCTTTTGATTGACAAGAGTCCGGATAACACTTTTCAATCCATTGTTTCGCTTGCACGGTGTTTTTACCAATTAAAAAACAATGTTTTATCAAAACCGAAACACGGTTTTTTCCATTTTTTAAACAAACTACAAAACGATTTTACTCCAACCTCGATAATTCAGCTGTTTCTGGTCGGATCGACTTAAAATTTTGACCCGTTTCTAGCAAAGGTTAGTACTCTAGAAAGACGTGGTTACTGGTTTACTACGAGCGCCATCTCTGCTTTAGTCTCGGGACTTATCGATCCATGTGTTATTCACGATCAAAAACTTATCACTTTCTCAGAGGGTAAATTCTGAAAAGGCGCCCCATAGTAAAATAAGACGTACACACTTAGAACTTAATTTTGATCTTGGCTAAAAAAATTGCTCAAAACGAACGGTAAAGCGATATTTTACTGAAATTTCGGCTAAGGTAGCTTTTTCCAAAATTCTCGGTTTATTATTTCCGATTTCTCGGCAATTCAAAATGTTATAGTGATATTCACTTTTGTAAATTACCGTGTTTACCAGCAAATGGTCATTTTGCCGAAATCATCAAATTAATTAAATCAACTTACCAGTTTTATCGGTAAACAACTTTTAGACAGCCGAAATTCGGTGATTCATCAAAGTAGCCATTTTTCTTCTTTTTTTTGCAAAACTGAGTGATGTTAATAAATGCATGTGTTCATATGTGGAATTAGCTGCAAATAAAAATTGAGTCCGAATATAGCGATATGTTTCGTGATATTAAGAACAAATTTGTTCAATGTTCGAAGATTAATCGTGACAAGAAATCCCGCAGAGCATTCTTACGGGATAAAGATCCTCGTAACGCTAATCTATTGCATTTAATTATATGGACTCCGGTATGATATATATCTTTAAATATTCAATGTTTTATTGAGCCATTACTTTCGTTGTAGCCGACATCTGATTTTCTACAGAAAATCGAAATGGGTTCTCTACTGTAAATAACATGGAAGTGCATCCATTCTACGGCGTATATGTTCGGCGATATTTCATTCATGAGACATAGTTTTTCTTATTTTACAATCCCTAGCGTATTAGTTTAAGCATAATGTTGAAATAATTAAACCAACGATAACGAATATTAACTAGAATGTTTATTTTGTATTGAAAATTTTATTTTAATTAATTGCTTCAAATCTTACATGCTTGAACACCAATTCGATAATTTGTTTCCAACCGAAAGCCGGAAATCGAAAATCTTGGTAAAAGCAAGTTATCTGTCGAATAAATAAACCGAGAACTTCAGTTGTTTTAATGTTTGCCGAGATGATTAGCGAGTACTCAGCTGTTCAAATCACGGCAAAGTTTTGCCGAGATTCGGGTAAAAATATAAGTGTGTATCTAAGTCAAAAGTATCTAAAGACTGTCCCAGAAAGTATGGACGCGCTTTGATTTCGCTGCAAATAATTCACAAGTGTTAGATATTAAAATTTAATTCGATATACTGATAATATTAGACAACAACAACAGAATAGTATTCTCAACATTTGCTACTTAGCCATTGTAGACTAGCTGGTGCACCTTCTTGCGAACGTTCCTCATTAAATTTCGTACTGACTTCTTGGCGACAAGTTTTAACACTTTTTTCCAATCTTTTTCGAACTGTTGAATGGTTTCGGCTGCCGGGACATGTTTCCTAAGATGTGCCTTCGTTAATGCCCAAAATTCCTCAGTTGGTCGAAGTTGTGGGCAATTTGGTGGATTCATGTCTTTTGGGACGAAAGTGACATTTTTGGTAGTATACCATTCTACCGTTGATTTCGGGTAGTGGCAAGAAGCAAGATCTGGCCAGAAGACAACAGAATCCTTGTGGCTTCGAATCATGGGTAGAAGTCGTTATTTTGAACATTCCTTGATGTATATTTTGCTGTTCATTGAAGTAGTCCATTTTTGCTATCTTTCTCAGTGACAATCCGCGTTCTGTGCACCATTTGTACACAATTTTTCGACGTTGTTCTGCTGAAAGTCCACGTATTTCGAAACAAACTAATGAAAACCAATAAACAACTGCACAAGTGGTTAGAGAAGAGAGTAAACAACAGGACGCAGCCATAAAAATTGTGGTAAACTACGACGGAGAACAGAAGTCCGTTCGTATGGCCATTTATTAAAATTAAAACTGTTTTGAGCACAAATTAGATGATACTGCTCAAGTGCTTTTCATCGTCGCTTTGACGGTTTAAAATTATAAACTTAACGTCACCCTGTAATTCAAAAACTGGAAGTCTGATCTGGATTAAATTCGATAGCCATCTAAGGGATTTTAATTTAGTAAGTTAGTGAAAATCAGCCAAAAAATCCCTGAGAAATCAACGTCAGTACCTTTTGAAAATCTCTTTATCACATTTTTATCCTGCCATTCAGTCATTTCTGAGAAAATTGAGAGTATATTCATACAGTTTTTTCGCGCATTTCACCACATAATTCCGTAACTGAGAGTAGGATACGGATAAAATTCAATAGCGTCAACCTTTCATTTGAAGTTTGAAAACATTGATTTAGCAATCTCCGAGAAAATCAAATGCACATTTTTGTCACATACACACATATCGCACACATGCATTTACTGATCTCAACTAACTGAGTCGAATGGTATATGGCACTCGGACCTCTGGCCCTCGATTCAATAGATGGTTTTCACAGTGATTGCATAGCCAATTATAACAATTGCTCTCCAAATATTTACCGAGAGATACCCGTAAAAAAAATAATCCATTGATTTTACAGCATAAACAATTGATTCACAGTTAGATCTATGGGTTACCATACATTTTATTGTATCTTGAAAAGATTTTTTTTATTTCCAACAATTTTCTTCGATTCTCCAATTGAATTTATTGTACACGTAGTGTTTCAAATAATACACAAGCTGTACATTTGATTGTTTTCCTAGAAAACATGCATGAGAAAATTTTATGATTTGAATTGTTACGATACTTAACAACCTATACATTCTATTGTAAAAAGCATGTTCACTATTAATTGAATAGTGTACAGGGTCCGGCACTCGAAGTGTAACCAACTTCAGACCGCTCGCGCAGCTGACGCACGGGCATTAGCTCTCTAGAAATTTGCTAAATGACAGTTCGGACTTGTATTGTTTACAAGCGCAAGAAAGCATTTTGCCAAAAGTGAGCGCGAAAAAAAAATCTTGACTTGAGAGAGCGAAGGAGTTGCTTCGTTTGGCCGAAAGCGGTCAATTTCCGAACATTGTATTTTCTGACGAGAAAATTTTTCCAATTGAGCAATTCGTAAACTCTCAAAACGATAGGGTTTACTTGACCGACCGTTCATACGAGAATTTGAGTCATCGATTGGCCACCAGGAGGCAGCACCCGCAACAGATAATGGTTTGGGCCGCTGCAACCGCAGATGGGCGCTCTCCAATCGTTTTCATCGAGCCTGGTGTCAAGGTAAATGCGACATATTATCGGAAAAGTATTCTGGAGGTTGCTTTGAAGCCGTGGGCAGACAAACATTTCGGTGGCAGACCATGGACGTTTCAGCAGGACTCGGCACCGTCTCACAAAGCTCGAGTGAACCAAGAATGGCTGAAAAACAACGTTCCGAACTTCATCACGTCCACACAATGGCTCTCGAATTCACCAGATGCGAATCCAATGGATTATTCTCTTTGGGCCATTTTGGAGAGCAAAGTCCGAACTAAAAGATACACCAGTCTCGAGGCGCTGAAAAAAGTTATTGTCCGCGAGTGGGCCAAAATACACCAGCAAGTCACATTCGGGCAGCTTGCGATTCGTTTTTTGACCGTCTCAAGGCCATAGCCATAGTGAATTGATTCTGAATTTTGTATTATTTTTACACATTTTGTACTTTGAATTAAGTAAAAGTAATTTTCCAAACTGAATTTATGGCCTTTTTAATTGGTTACACTTCGAGTGCCGGACCCTGTATAACAATACATTGAAATGTTTTTCTATGGTCAAAGCAAAATTGTGGAAGGTTTTGTAACAGCAAATCGTATTGTTTTTCTACAATATTTTTTATTCGGGTAGATTTCAGAGTAATACTATTAAAGCAATAAACAAGAGTAATAAAATAATATGAAAATTTGTTGTTTTTTGATACTTTTCGGTATCAAAAAACAACAAAATTTAACGAAGTTGCGGTGACTAAATAGAAGACAAGATAAAACAAATATTGCCGGATTCTCGAAAAGTTTTTGGTGTTTTTGAAGCATAGTTATTTGATACATCGAGAGACAAGAAAACAGATAAAGAACCTTAGCTTGCTCGAAATATTAAACAGTTCATATGCGATGAAATAGTACATATAAAATTTATAATTTAGGCATGAATCTACTCAACATAATGAAATTTTTCAAAACCTTAAAAAAATACGTTTAAAATTTGATGAGAACATGATCAACACTATCTTTACGTTTCGTCTTAGACTCGTCAGTGCAGAGCAGTTCAAATTGAACCGCTACACGTTTAAGTTTAGTGCACATTCAGATTTTGGTATTCGAGCTCGCAAAAAATCGGAAATAACGTTTAAGGTGCAGAAATGTGCAGTATGGCACTAAGATTTTTGCAAAGTAGAAGAAAAAAGCTCTAAAATGAAATACTAGTGAACAGTTACAGTCGTTTCGTACCTATTTGAAACCCTAGTCGCAAAACATCGGTGTTGTGCCATATATTTTCTATAGAATTAATAAAATATACCTCAAAGTACCCTAATTTTAAATAATTTTGAAGAGTTTAATTGTCATTCAAAATATTCAATTTCCGAACTGCTACTCTAGATTAACTGAAAAATGTTTTTTTTTTGGTTTTTACTACCTTCGCATCTCCGTCGACAAATCAATCCATTTTGAAGCGTACATACACTACCCTGCAAAAGTTCGGACTCACTTAAAAATCTGTTGGTTGATTCAGCATTTGAATCACTATCCTCAGACAGTTGAAACGGGTTTGAGAATACCATTTTTGAAATGAGTTCAAACATATCAATTATTTGGATTTCTTTCGATATCTGCTCTGCTCTTGCTATTTTCAAAGTTTTAAAGCAGCAAATCTGATGAAAAACCTGTGCAATGCTCCAATTGTCAAATTGTCTGAATTGATGTTATGTTTCTTGCCATTTCAATCAGGTCGCCTTCGAAGTCATTGGAGCACATTTTCAAGTATCAATGCATCTAATCTGCGTTAAAAAAATCTGTTGCACTTCAATAATGTTACTTGTCACAAGGTTTATATTGTAATATTTCGATATAATAAATATATGATAATTCAAAGAAATCATTCATAAATGTGTAGCCATACAAATACGTACATTAAAATGTACATTGATGCATAAAGTAACGAATAGAAAACTAAACGATTTTCTTAAGTGAGCACAAACTTTTGCAGGGCAGTGTATATTGAAATAATGCTTCCGAATCAAGTTGAATGTGGCATCTGTATCAACAGATCACCAAGATACAAGCGCTTCAAGTAAGGTCCGAAAAATCTATCGCCAATAGTTCTAAATTTACTTGCTAGTTATCGTAGAATCAGAGTCAACAGCTAATTGGTATTCAATATACTCAAGTGAACACGGTGCGCGGCAGACGTAAAATACTCTGCTCACAGTGCAAAAACGACCAACCAGCGAGCGAATGGACGTAACTTTCAGTTTTGTCATCCACTCGCTAATCAAACTATCTGTCTCACTCACAGCCAGGCGTTGACTGAGTAAAAAATTGTGACCATATATTACGAATGTTATGAATTTTAAGACTCTAGCGCTAAGAATTTCGACAGGAACTTTTTGTTCATACATTGATATTTGTACCAGTCACATGCCGTTCACATCAGGGATGCAAGGTTAAATTTTTAAGCCGATTTTAAAAGGTTTGTGCAATCAAAATGTTTCAATGGCAGCGGAAAAAATATCACTTTTTAACGAGCAAAACTGGAACTCGAATGCACTAAAGATGTAAATTTCAAAAATGTCCATTTAACATTTGATAATAAGTATAATCCTTAAAAAATATGGAAATCCATAAATATCAGAAATTTTTAAATTTAAAGATAGATCTGCATACGTGGTATCACTGGTTTTCAAATATTAATAGTTTTCTCGCTGAAGTCTAATCAAATATACAATGCCCAATGTTCCGATTTCCTTTTGATTTCCTGTGATTGGCTCGTTAAAACATAGGCAAAATCGAACCGATTTTAAATGGTGTACTATTGAAATACTTAAACGACGTTGCAGTGTATGTTTTAGTGTGTTCCGAATCGATTGGTAGTTAAATTATATAAATCCTTATAAATGATTAGGTTATAAGCGTTCCGAAGGCCCCGTATAGTAAAGAGTACACTCTTACCAGCCGCTAACTAACTTTGGGTAAAAACCAACCTATTCTGTTTCGATCAAGCCAAAGCTTGAGTAGATAATTATTCAGCTGCAACCCATTATGAACTTAAGAGAGTAATCGATAAGTTTCCTAAAAATACTCCCGAATCTGATTCTTACAAATTACGTCATTCAACAAGATACTTTTCAAGATGTTTTCACGTGTCCGGCCGAGCTGATCATCCATCGACATACTGACAGCATACATATATTTTTTCAACTACACTTGAGTCCACATCAAGTTGATACCGAGAAAATGTACCCAACTGTAAAAAAAACGATCGTAAAACTAGCACACAAAAAATAACATCGTATCTCCCTTCCAGGCAACAAAATACGATAAGGTATTTAATTTTACATAAAGGCAACATTCTTCCACTGTCTATCTTTTGCAATTTTACTTTATGCTACGATCTCGGTTCTATTTTCATAAATCTTTTTCGGTATACCCACCGTCTCTAGGAACGAGGAAAAGGGATGCCGGTGCTTTTTCACCACAGGTATTTAAATTGAATCCTCTTCTGCTCTGGTCCGATTTGGCGCAAAGCAACAACAAAAATCTTACCTTTGCATCATGCGCCACCAAAAAAAAACCGAGCTTCCACAAAGTGCGGTCAGCAGGTCAAGAAAGGCAATCCTCGGCAGTGCAAAAGTGGCAAAATTATTAAATTTTCTCCGTCGGATTGTGTCAGATAGCACCCCGAACAACTCGCGGAGGATGCTTACAAATCCGCTCAAATTTTCGACCCTTTCCTGTTAGTAGGGTGGGTTCCTTTCCCGGAAAATGGCTGCCCAAACGAGATTACAGCGAAAAGTTTATCTAAAGCAGTTCCGTATTGTCGTCGTTCATTTCGACAACAATATGCTGCTGGGATGGATTCGGATCCGTTTTTCAAGTGAAATCGACCGGGCTGTTGCCCAGTGTCCATTCGGGAACGACGGGGACAAATAAATATTTTCCAATATTTATTCGCCTCCAAGTTTCTTCTTTTAACTGAATACTGCCAGCCGGAATTTAGGCTGACATAGCGGTAACAAAAACGATGGGGTTGAAACATTTAGTTTGAATTAATTTTCCTACAGTTAAACTTTTCGTGGACTTTTGTACGGGGCAGTTCGACGACCAACCTTCTTTCTTCGTAAGGAAGGTGCGTTTTGCCGGACGAATAATTGAAGATGTTGGGGAAGGATTTCGTACTCCATGGAAGGGAAGATACAAAGCCATGAGAAAATTGTTGGCGTTCTGAATCAACACCGATTAAAGTTTTACCAAGTAGAGACTTTAGGCACTTTGCGCACATCTTGAAAATGACAAACATTAGTGTTGCACGGTAGCGTGACCTATTAGACTAATGATTAATTTGTAGAAAGTTCGTTTAAATTTTTACATGAAAATTGTATCAAATCGTTGAAGCTCGGAAAGTGTTTTGTAGGTAGTTAAATCACTTTGAACTGCTCTGCACTGATGAGTCAAAGACGAAACGTAAAAATAATGAATACGGTTATGTGCCAAAGTACAAAATTTGGCTAACCCCTAAATGAGTTAAATCACGTCGAATAAGAAATGATAGGAAATCGATCGGACACTCTGAAAAATCAATACACTGGAAAGAAAACCTAAAGCTTTCTCGAGAATCCTAAAATTGACCGAAATATATTCAATAAGTCCGAAATTTCCGAAACACATTGATGGTGAAGCTACTCTAAAAACTGAAAACTTATGTCGTTGCAGTAGAAAAAAATTAGTTGTTTTCAAGATTTCTAGTTTTTGGGGAGAAAAAAGTCATTCAAGCACTAGAAAATGATTTCACAAGTCAAAAGTAATAAATTTTTTCATAGTAAATATTTACTAAACAAAAATGTATCGTTATAGAAATCAACTGGGCAGTCTAATAAATATACAGCGTTAAAATAATAGGAAATAAATCATAGAACTAAATTTATGGAAAAAATGTTATTTTAAATCCATTTTTCACAATTTTTTTCGAATTAGCTTAAAATCAGCATTTGTTTTTAGTATCTCTAACGTTTAGTTCCTTTAAGTGAAAAATAGTCATTTCAACAATGGAATACGACTTACTTTACTATGGGGTGCCTTTTCAAAATTTACCCTCTGAGAGAGTGATAATTTTTTGATCGTGAATATTTATTGTTGTATCTAACGAATTAACAAAATTCTTGCGACATGCCATCGGAAATATGATCACAATTTCATGATAAAATTTTCAGTTTTGTGACATAATCTTAAATAATTCAAAATTAAACTTTTCTGAAATGTTTGGTATAAACGAGTATAAAAGAGAATAATTTATAAGGCGCGTTTGCCTTTCTCGTATTTTTAAAGCTCTTAGCTCAGTGATCTGTTAAAGGATTTATATAATCTAACTACCAATAGAATTGAAATTTTTCAACTTAAACGTGTATAGTAAAAGCATTGAAGTATTTCAATAGTACACTATTGAAAAACCTGTCTCATTTGACCCATGTCAACACCAGCCAATCAAAACGCGTTCTGAGGAAGAGAACAAAATATCTGCTGCTGTACAACAAATCGTTCGAGGAAAATGTTCCGAAAAGTGTTTAATATCGTAGTGAGTTCCACAATTTGTCCTTCTGAAAGGCAGGAATGAATCCCGTACAGCACCCTGATAGTTTCTTTCAATAAATTATGCAAATCCGAAATAAAATAATCGACATTTAAATTCTGTATGCGGCTATTTTTATAGCCGTTAGGACCGCCCATTAGTGAAAAAGCTGCAAACGAAATCACGTAAAAAGAAAACTCTTAACAAAAATTGAATCAGGTTTGGATTCTATCGCCACTGCGAGCAGATGTATTGTGTGTCGTTTGCAAAGCTAGTTTCGCTTCCGACAGGAGCGATTACGTCACAGCTGCTAGTCGTTTGCATTTGTGAAAAAACAACAAAAAGAGGACAACGGTGGAGAGCATCACACAAAATTAACCGTTCTAATGACTTTAAAAGTTTTCTAAAGAACTATTAGGATTTCTTCTTCGCAAATCGGAGGTAAATATCCTCAGTTTAGTGCAAATTTAGAAAAGTTTGTGTTAGATTTGAGCCCTTTTCACTGTGTGAAATTCACAGTAATCGAGATCAAGTGATCTTTGTTTTTGCGAAAAATGTAAAAAAGGGGAATTCTTGCATAATTCATACAATTGATCAACTAATTGATATTCGGAAGTGTTAAGGAACATGTCAGTTGTTTTCGTATTCACGACATCCAGTTATATCTCTGACATTACCCTCCCAATTTTTTAATCAAAAACTTACTCTGGGTTGTACTGACACAGCTTAGAGGCGTTGTATGTCCCTTTTCTTACTGAGCTTTATGATACCTTGAAGAGCTATCATAAAGTTGATTGCGCGAATATTAAACGTAAAATGTGTGTTGTCGGAATCAATAAACTTGCCACTAAAATGATCATTTCTAATAATAGCGGAACTCTTCTTGCTTAAGTTTTTTTTTGTCGCCAGATTCCTTACGGCCTCTAGGTTGGTTGGTTGGTTGAGGAATAATTTCTACTTCAATTCCTAAGCTTTTAATGATGATTAATATTGAAAGACCGTAAAATTTAATTTTTGATTGGATTTTGGAACAAAAAACGTCTTTCCATTAACAACCCTGTCACATCGACATTAGATGGGTTGCTGTTCAATTTCTCATTTGGCTTCAAAAATGTTTCGGTCTCATTAGCTAAACTAATTGCAAACTTAAACAGCTCAACTTGAACCGCTAAGCAAACAGGTTCAAGTTGGACTGTTTAAGTTTGCATTAAGCAGTTCAATTTGAACTGCTCTGCACTGACGAGTCTAAGACGAAACGTTAAAAAAGTAAGATTTAAGTGTTATTTTCCAAGTTCATCAAAACACAACGCGAATTGATGATTGGAAACATCGGTTTGCAAGTTAAACAATTAAAAACGTAGGGTTGTTATCAAAAGTGTCTACATTCTTTTTGAGAGTTTTCTCTGCGAAGATTAATGCACATGCGTGCGATCAAACCAATTCCCGGCGTTGCTTTCTACTGTGCAAGCTTACCAATGGCTTCAAAAGTATTATTCGAACTCTACTCCATCGAAAAGAACCATTAGTTATTGGTTTACTGAAGGCCGTAAAGATATCAGAAGGCGGTGTGTTTACAATTTGTCGATATGTGACAATGGATGAAACATGGATCCATCTTTTCACTCCGGAATCAAGACAATTGTGCGCCATTAGGAAATCGAACCCGGATGAGTTGTGTAGAACACGATTCTTCTTACTTTCGTCGTATACTTGACTTTCAAGGAGGACAATTGAGGATAATAGTCTTTTAGAACCTAAAATGAAAAAAAGAGATTTTGATAAACTAAACCTGATTCGGTACGATTCTAAGTGCAGCAAGTTAGCTCCGGTTGTCAATGATTCAGCTCGCTTTAGTTTGCGAGTTGTATAAATCAAATATTAGATTTTGAAATTCAAAAGCTTTGTGGATTTTTCTATTGAAGCTCAATTGAAAATTGACGATATTGAAATTATGGAATTCTGGTTTCGAATATACTTCTGTGTTTGATATAATGAGCACTAAATGAATGCATCATCATCTTTAATTAATTTATCAAAGGTGTCTGATGTCAACCGATCTCGGACATTGTCATGACTGAAAAAAAGGTTGCAGAAACTGTGCATTTATTGAGTACAATCCTTGTAATCTGAACTGGATGCGATTGAATTACCGAGCGACTTAGTCAAACCACATCGGTTGAAAGTTGTTTCGTCTGGCTTTTCCCGAACTCTGATTTCCTTCTTTTCAATTTCTTATAAATCTGTCAAACTCGAAATGAAACGACGAGAGGAGGATGAAGAAAAAAAAAACCTAAGAAATTTTCACTTCTGCTGTTAACACCGTCTGCGAGCGAATATCCGTGAAAAGCGTTGCACCTTTCGCGCTCGCTCTTGGCGGTGCTGTCTGCCCTACGGGGTAAGGGGCACGAAAAGCGGAAAATTAGTACCGACACTTTGCACAGTGTAACGAAGAACGCGCGAACAAGTTGCCTCTGCCTGGTGGCTCTGGGAACATTTATCCTTCTTCTCGCTCGGTTGAATGAGTGAGCTGTGCAGCGACAGGATCAGGCAAAAGATGAGGTCGGGACCCCCATCAGGAGATAAAGGGAAATGCTTTTGTAAAGGATTCTCGCGAATCCTTCGAGTGTTATGTAAGCGAAAGTAATTGAATATACGCGAATCAGTGACGATGTGGGTGGGTTGCAGCCGGCGTGTCGCGGAATCCATCCGAAGTCCAATGTTGAAGAAATGTGAATTCTGATTTATGGAGCCGGTAATGGTTTTATGTGATGTTTAGAGACGCTAGGCTTTATGGGTATGATTCTAACTCGCATTTGCCTTTGAGCTTGTCAGCAGTGTTGTTAGAATTAAAACGTATTCTGTTTTGCTGTAATAAAACGTCGTGTGGATATGACAGACCTGATTCGCACATTTTCCAGAGATGACGTCAGTAGAAAGCCCTACTTAGCATTCAGCAGATCAAACCTGATTTCAAAGTTTGATGCCGACCCGTTGTCCCGAGTGCATCTGAGTTTTGAAAGTACTTGAACTTAGCATTGCTGATTTTCGAATAAACTCATCCATCCACTTGTCTCATCTGTTCGTAGCTGGTCCAATAACTAGTAATTAAATTACAAATTCCGAAGGCTTCGTTCTTTGCACACTCAACCGTCATCGCCAAGGACAGACGACGACCCACTGCTCATTAATTTTCCACCCATCGCTGCTAAGGCAAACATCCCTCGTAGAATCTACGGTGAATCCCTTTCCCAGTTCCCGATCCCCACCCGCCTGTCATTACCAACAATTGACACTGTCTCGCGTCGTCTGCAGCATAAAACGACGCCTTTCGCAAATAAAAATTGTCGCTTAATTAAAATTATCTTTCCAAAGGCGGTGGTTCATCGTCACTTCTCCTCCTTCCCGTTACTGCTGCTTCTTTCCCCAGCCCATCGGGTGAACGCTTGGTTTCACTGTCCATAGTCAGATTGGTGGCTGGTGGTAGCGGCATGCAACCACTTTTCCTGTGTTATGAGAAAAAAATAACCATGCTTCCCATTGCTGCATAGTGGTGTTGCAGCACTGCAGGAGCTATCACGGCTGGCACACGGAGCGACTGATTTTGTCAACGTTACGCAAGTGATTAAAATATTGATAATTTAATCTTGCGTAGAATCTATTTCAATGCACTTTTCATAAGCTATGAGTGACTGCTTTGGGCCTTCAAACTGTAAACTTGCTTCCATCTCTCCCGCTTCTCTCCGTATCTCGCCTGGATAATTCGATTTTATTTTGGCTAAATTGCGTACAAAAATGAATAACTCTGTGCAAAAACAAAACGCCCTTCGAGTCCAGATTCTTCCTGGCAAATTGTCGCAAGCATCATTAATTCTACACTAGTCGTGAAACATTCATGAACAATATTCCTTTTTATACATAAAACAGATTTTGTCATTGCATGTCAAGGCAGCAGGAGAACGATTTTTTTTATTCATTAGCAACTTTGATGCTATAAAAATTTTCAAGAAATCGAAATCATAGATCGAAATATGAAAATTTAAAAGTGATGAATGAACTTTCCATATAATTTATAAATTGGGGTGCTGTGAGATATATTTCATTTTTTCCATAGAAAATGTATGGCGCATAGATGAAGTTTTGTATTTAGAGTTGGATAGGAAACGGATATGGCTGCTCACTAGTGAATAATGCTGGAGCATGGGTTATTTGAATTAATTTTTATATACAGAATGAAATAGTTTGATAATTTTTTCTCGAAAATAATGTTAGGATATTTTCTGTTGGTGTAATTTTGAGTTTATGATTGCATTGATTGATTGTCAGGAATATTTTAAGTGAGTATTTAGTCCACGCATTCGCATAACAAACTGTTGAAACTTATGTGAAGAACGCTTCTCATTATGAATTCAAGCAAGATCTTTTTTTAGGTTGCACATTCATTTCATGTTACTAATACAAACAATATCTGAACCGAACTTTATTCTATGAGATGTCTGATCAATTTAATTCCACTCCATCTTTTCAAGTCTATCCTTTTGACATTGCTAAGATATTGCATATTTTTGTTGAATTTTATACCTTCTCACTTTTCAAAAACTCTCGCATACATTGCTAAAATTTATGGTGTTACCGAAACCAAAAAAATCAAGCGATGAGTTTGAACCATTATGCCAATCCAAAAATATCATCTTCCCCAAATGAACAGACATCAGATTCAAAATCAAAGTTCCTTGCTCTGAACATTTTCCGAAGGCAGTAGGCCACGATTTTCACGAAATCTCGCCAGTAGACTATCAGGTTACTTTGGCAAAGACAGTCGCTAGCTTCCGAATTGAGTAAAAATAGCGCGTTTTGTCTCGCATATTGTTTAACGGGAAATTTTGAATAGTTTCCAAAACTAAGATACTTTTTGTTTTGCTTTTTAATGAATGTTGCCAGATTCTTTAATTGTAAATATGATAACGCGGCGTTTAAGCCTAGTCTTGTGAATTATCCGAATGAATCTAAAATGATCTGCCTAAATTTGTGTCAATGCTTAGCTCAAAAGGCATTTTCACATGGCAAAGTGAATTATATAACGGTTTTCTTAGGATGCGAATTTCTACAATTTCTGAATGAAAGAAATATTTTACGATTATTCCTCATCAATTATTATTTTCTGAAATTTGGCCATTATGTTTCAACATATTTCTCAACTGATTTTTAGCGTAGAGAACCATCACAAGCTTGAGCTAATACCCTTAATACTAAAATAGCCGACCATGAAACTTGAACATATGACAATTGGCGTACTAAACTAGCGCCCTATGCATTGAATCACCGACTCGAAACTAAAGCATGACGCCCGAATAAAAAATATTGTAGAAAAACAATAAGATTTGCTGTTACAAAACCTTCCACAATTTTGCTTTGATCATTGAAAAATATTTTAATGTATTGTTATAAGTTTGCGAATTTCGGCTAATCAGTCTACTGTAACAGTAAAAACAATGTATTGTTTCAAAGTCCGACTGTTTCGGTGATTTATTTCACCTTTTTCAAGGATTTTGTGGGAAAGTAGTTTTTTGTTATAATCATGATTTTGTATGTTAAAATCCACTTACAGAAACTATGCGTTTTGTTGTCATATGTGTTTTTGAAGCCTAACCTATGTTGTCCTATGTGTATAACTGATAATGGCGTCCGGCAGTGACTATTGTATAGAAATGTAAATGAAATTTGTTTGGTTTGAATCTTGTTGTAACTACTTACAGCATGTGTATAACAAATTTTTTCGCGCTTCACTGTGAAAAGCTGCTCGCTAAATCTATTTATAAGCTTTTAATCTACTAGATATACTCTGTACTATTCAGAGCTATTCTTTTAGTTTGTGGCTTTCTGTTTTTTTTTTATTTAAAAGATATTTTATTCAGGCCTATTTGCGTACAAGCTTTACGTGGCCGATTTAGCTGAGTTTTTAAATAAAAGATTTTTTTTTGTATTGGATCTCGTTGTCACCCTTTTTCTAGGGGGAGAGGAGCTTCCATTTCCCTCCTGCGAGGATTGAGGGGCAGTTTGTTCGCGGTTCGTCTCGTCATTCATTTCCGCATCGGTGGTATTGTTGTTGATTTTGTTGCTAGTTGCTGTAGATGCGTCTTGTTGTACATTGTTTGCAGTTGCTGGTTGTTTGGATGGTAAGTTGTTAACTGCAGCTGGTGTACTTTGGTCTATAGGGGATACGTTGGATGGTTTCGTTGAAGGGGATGCTTCACTGTTGTTGGTGAATGTCACAGGTGTGCTGGGATTGCTTGGGGTTGGTGTGAAGGAAGCACCATTGTCCTTTGGTGTGGTTGTCTCCTTGTCCAGTTTATCACATGGCTTACCGTAGTGAACAGCTTTTTGGCAATATTGACATGTGGCCATCTGATTGTCATAGGTAACAAGTGATTTACACGAGATTCTTGTATCCTGACCGCATGTCACATAAGAAGGTATAGGCCTCCTCAAGCGCATGCGTAACAAACGTACGCCATTTAGAATACCGGGGAAACAATTCTTCCACTTTTCTTTTTCGATAGAAAGAATCTCTCCGTATTGGGACATAGTTTTGCGAATATAAGGATCGATGACGCTTGAGGGAAGATCATGCACTCGCTTTTCTATATCACTATCTTCCATATATACTGGAATGTTGCACTCGATATTTTCATGTTCCGCATAGTGCACATTATTATTCGCCCTTATTCTGAATAACGACGTATCGTTTTTTCGATCGTATTTCATTCGTATTCCTAATAACGCCAGCAAAATCAAAGGTAGCTAGGATTCGACCGAACCATATTCGATCGAAAAACCAATACGTCGTTATTCAGAATAAGGACGATTGTCTTTAGCGGATTGAATTGCATCCAACTCTTTATAGAACTGGATATAAACAACATGATTGGTCTTATTGCATTGAAGTAAATGCACACGTTTATATCAAGATGCATTTGCTCCTTAAACCAACCTTCAAGTTCTCTTATCGAAGGTCGAATTTTGCACTGCCTGAAGTCAACAATAATTGTATTCTTTCGTACCGACGGTAGCTTTTGTTCGTTTGGTTCACTCATTTTCGAGGTCGTTCTATTGTTCACTACACAATACTGTACTTGGTTTCTTCTGTCCCCAACGTAAGCGGTTTTGTTTGTCGACTGACTTGGATGAGATGTAAACCCGAACTGTGGCTTTCTGTTCTTCGTGCACTATTTTTGACAGTTAGATTGAGAAGGTAAATATGTGTGTGTATGTGTGCCTTGTGCGCTAATGCTGATGTGACGGCTGTCACTGTCTGGTATGTTGGTTGTTTATGTTTTTGTTTTTAAGGTGTGTATGATTCCTGCGTAGATTGTGTTTAATCCTTCTGTGTCTGTGCGTTTATTTATGCTGTTGGGATTATTGATTATGTGGCAAACCTCAATTAACGGTAGTGCGTGTGTTTTATTGTGTCTATCTATAATTCTAGTGTTTTTTAGGTCAAATCGGTGATCTTGGCTAATGCTGTGTTCTAGTAGTGCAGTTTTCTCTTTCAGCTCTGCTATCTGCGGATCGGTAGCGGTTAGTCCTTGTTGTTTGTATTTGTCAAGTGCATTATAATGTGTCTGGTGTTAACTAATTCTTGTTTTAAGTTTATTGCTTGTCATTCCTATGTATCACAGTTTTCGCACGGTATGCTGTATATTACACTATTGTGGAAGTTGTTCGGTATGGGATCTTTTAATTTGGTGAATAATTGTCCTACTGTTTTTATGTTGCGATGTGCCAGTCGTATGTTTTTTAGTCGTTTTTCAGATGCTTGTCGATTTTGTTCGACAGTTTGCAGGTTATCATCTAAAGGTTGGGTACATGTGGAGGGTGATATGAATGATAGTTATGTTATACACTATTCAATTAATTGTGAACATTCTTTTTACAATAGAATGTATAGGTTGTTAAGTATCGTAACAATTCAAATCATAAAATTTTCTCATTCATGTTTTCTTGGAAAACAATCAAATGTACAGTTTATATATTGTTTGAAACACCACGTGTACAATTGTAGAATCGTAGAAACAATATATTGAATCGTAGGAAATGAAAAAAATCTTGTCAAGATACAATAAAATGTATTGTAAGCCATAGATCTATTTGTGAATCAGTTCTTTTTAAAGTAAAATCAATGGTTTATTTTTTTACGGGATGTCCTACCCCCATCCTGAGAAAAACCGTTATATAATTCACTTTGCTATGTGAAAATGCCTTTTGAGCTAAGCTATGACACAAATTTAGGTAGTTCATTTTCAGATTCATTCGGATAATTCACAGGACTGGGCTTTAATGCCGCACAATTACAATTAAAGAATTTGGTAACATTCATTGAAAAGTAAAACACAAAAGTATCTTAGTTTCGGAAACTATTAAAATTTCCCGTTAAACAATATGCGAGACAAAACGCGCTATTGTTCCTCAATTCGGAAGCTAGCGACTGTCGTTGCCAAGTGTCGAAAAATGTTCAGAGCAGGGAACTTTGATTCTGAATCTGATGTCTGTTCATTTGGGGAAGACGAGGTAAAATGCACCCCCTCAGAATTTAACAATTTTTTTCACTGAAATGGTAATGAAACTGAAAGTCCGTCATGACAATAGATTACTATAACATTTTGATAGTGATGGTTCAATCATATCTGGAAAAATAACCAAAAACCAATTATGTCTCTGTTATATGTAATTTTTATACTCGTTCCATAGTAATTTTCTAGAGAGATGAAGAACGATTTTAACCTGTGAACATCTTTATCAAATGCAAATTCTAAAATCAGTTCTAATGGCAAAATCGTAAAAGTTATCGTCACATGTGGCAAAACGGCAAAACAACCCAAATCATGTGGGAAAAATTGTTTAAGAATTCACTAACACAAATTGTATAGGGGGTAGATGGGGTAAAACGCACCCCCTAAGGAAATGTTGCTATATCTTAACTATAGAGAATAACACGGAAGAGTTTCATGCATGACTATCTTCCGTAATCATTATTTCTCAAAATTACGTACAAATACTCGCTGAATGCATTGAAAAATACATGACATATCTTTATTTCGAAAACCCCTAAAATTTTTCTATTGAAATATATGACGTCCGATCGTGGAAAACATGAAAAATATACAATTTAAATTACGCGAAGTGCGATTATCTGAACATAGAGGCAGGATGATCTTAAACAACGGGTAAACATCCATCAAAACAACGGATTAAAGCTCATGACAACCACGGGGCAATATGTATCCTCATAAAGCTCCTTCTTCTTATTAGTAGAAAGCTTTAGACTTTTCGTTGATGAAATATTTGCCAGGTGGAAGAATGTTTACTATTATTCATTAAACTCATAACTTATGGATAATTTTTGTAAGCGACTACTTAGCATTTTGCCTCACACAATTCGGGCCATTTTGCCCTCAAAAATATGAGACGATGAATTTTACGATTTTTCTATAAAATTGCAAATACATCGTCTGTATTGGAACTAATTTTAGAAACCCGAATAATTGGCAAAAAAGTTCACAGGTTACATAATTAATATCGTCTTCCTCACCCTAGAAAATTACTATGGAGCGAACATCAAAAATTACTTTTAACAGAGACATAATTGGTTTTTCGTTATTTTTCCAGATATGATTGAACCATCACTACCAAAATGTTAAAGTAATCTATTGTCATGACGAACTTTCAGTTTCATTAAAATTTCAGTGAAAAAAATTGGTAACTTTTAAGAAAAGTAAAAGTTCATATTAGTTCAACCCGGAAATAACATCTTGGCCAATCCAAATACGACTCAACTCTTAATTCAAGACTAATTCTAATTATGCTGGTTTTTACATTCGCTCAATTTTCTTGGTGATTTCAACAGGTTTCAATAATATTAGGTTCTTCTGAAAGCTACTTTTGCGTCATTGATCAAGTTCGATGGATAGAAAAGAAGTAGATAAATTCCGATTCTGGAGACATAAAGTAATGTTGAGAACAGTCGTAACATGAATCGAGACGCTGTACGACGGATATCTAGAGCTTCTGCTCACTAGCACATATGAAGTCATATGAAGAATATGTTTTTTTTTGTAACTCGAACATGCAAGAAAAAAAAAGGATTCATAAACTCCATACCCGACTGTACCATTGGCACTTGTTTCAACCAGCCAGTAGTTTCCATCAGCATGGGATAAACCGTTTATGCCTGATGGCACCGCATAGTGCATCGGGCTTCAACCGGATGCAGTGTCGTCCTGTGATGAGCGTTCCAAGTCTAACTGCGACTGTAAGAACAAAGCTCCGGTATGCAAATATCAGCCGGCAGGGGTCAAGGCGCGTGAGGAAAAAGCACACCGGCTGAATCTTATGGAAATATGATGGAAGCGAAGCGAGCGGAGCAGAAAAAAAACTGTTTCTGTTTAATAACATTTCGTTTCATGAGGATATTTAATGAGGGAAATTTTCCCTTCTTTTTTAATTTACTCGCCGTCTGTCTGTCCGTCCGTTCGTTCGGTTCATCCATCCGTCTGTCCGTTGGCTGCGGATAGGGAATCTGTGACACTTGCTTCGAAAGGGCGAGAGATCGTCCCTAACACGGTAAGGCAACCCTCATCTGGTGCGCACGATGTTTAACCTCGTTTTCAGATAAATTATTAAATAAACCGAAAAAGAACATTTGCCCACCCCTCGGTACGAACGCCATTCGTTTCGGCAAGCGGGACGATGAGGATGGTGTGCGATGTGTAATTAGAAAATGGAATAAATTTCGCCAAGTGATTGCCGTTTTATTATTGTTTTGCAAAGAAACAACAAAGTTTTATTTTAATAAGATTTCGTTTTAATCTGTTCCAGATTTGACTTCACAGAAACGATTCTACAGGTACGTACAGAAATAGCATTTATTTTATTAATCATTGTTACATCTGTTGTTAAATGGAAAAGAAAAATCAATACAGCGACCAAACCTGTTTTAATCCACCTAGTGGTGTGATAATATCTTTCTCATCAATGTTTATATGCAGAATAGAAATTATTTCATCCTCAGTGCTTTAAAAAGCACTACAACCAATCATACTGGAACCGGAAATGAAGACCGCAATGACTGGAGTGAGTTCGATTGGCCTTCAGCTGAAAGGAATTACAAATTTGGGACAGTTTTAAACGTTTTGTTCCATTCTTTGCATTATCGCGAGACGGTTTTGAGTTTTGAGCCTTAATCACCCTATAATTCTTCAACTGGAAATCAGCCTTTCTTGTAAGTTTGATCTAGTGAAATCGCAAAGAAATCAATCCGTTCCAAATTCTTTCAACCCGCTACTTGCAGAATTTTAAAAGTGATATAGCAATATAGATTTTTTTTCAATTATCAGGAAAACAGTTCGGCAATCAGAATTTGTTGATCAGTTTTAATAAATGCCCTTTCGGTTCAGCCATTTTTGACATTACCTCGTAATTCCGAAATTGGTAGTCAGATTTTAATGAAAATCAAGAATTTTGTCGGGGACTACACGACCTTATATTAAAGTCTAAATTTATGAAAACAAGTTTTTGAAGGTGATTGCATACCCTTTCTTTATGAGGAATTCAAAACAAACGTTTGATAGTTCGTATTCGTACGCAAATAAGAACGGTTACTGTTCCCTCTTTAATTATAGATGCTAAACACATCTTTCTTTGATTAATACTGAAACATTACTCTATGAAATCAAATTGGTATCGAGATATCCTCGAAAGAAAGTGATCGAAAAAAGTTTCATTGAATTTCTCATTTTTGTCGTTCTCAAAATGTGTTACATTGTTGTCTGTTCGGCTGTTTCAGATGTCAATTCAGACTTCGAAATTCCATCATCGGAACTAAGCTCCGAATATGAGCAAAATCAAACTGTAGCAATTGAAGAATGTATCCCAATTGTAGAACGATGAGTCTGTTATTCTTTGCTTAATTATTTTGGTTAAACGCTTACCAAAACCGTGCCAAGATGGTGTAGGTGAAATGTAATTTTTTCAAACGCCTTTAGATATGCACCATTGTAGACATGGCATGTCTTGAAGCGTTTGTTTTCTCTTATGGTATTCGCCATGGGCAAACGTTTTGTGTTTCGGGTTTACTGTGGTAGGTTTAAAGTCACTTCTACGCTCTCCATTTTAATATTCACGTGATAATTACGGAAAACCAAAACGCAAATTTTGGCACTGTAACCGTTAAACGCATTCATGATTTTTTTTATAATAGCTATAGTATTACTTGTTCCCAGTATTGATAAAATTAAGAAGGTTCTACGGCTAAAACACTAAGTGCTTTTCACATTAGGGTTTGAGATAAAATTTCGACGAAACTTTGTACACTTCTTCAGTATGGCAAACCATTAATTTAGCACGAATAGAGGGACCGATCCGACTCAAGATTAATGTCAGAAAGGAGTAACGAAGCTATTGCATGCATCAAACCGTTGTAACTCGAATAACAATAGTTGGACAAAATTTGGGTCAAAAAGGAAATAAATTTTTTCTCTTTAAAAAAGACACATTAATAAAAGTCTCGCGTTTTTTTTCTAGAGCTAGAAAATTACTGGAAAGAATTACATAAACTGAACCCGGTCCTTCATTTGCTTCTTGGGCTTAAAAAATCCTCAAATTTAGAGTAGAAGCTACTCATGATCGTTGATGGTTACTGGTGGTTTCTACTCAAATTTTGACGTTTTCATATAGGTTAACGGCTCTCTATTTCACCTTAGATCCTATATCCATCTAATCCCTTCATCTCATAACTTTGAACATGAATCATATCTTTCAACATACTGGAAATGTTTTAAAATGTTTAGGGTATTTTATCTCATTTGTAAGAACGTCGCCTCAAAACCCCGATTTAGTCACTAAAATCACTATAACTTTTTCACATTACTACTTCATTCGCCTTGCTCCACTTTGAGAATTCATTCACATTTCTTGAAAATTCAACTAATATTCATGAAACAGCTAAAAACACTTATGATGTGTTCGCTACTCTGCTCCTAATTTCATCCATCCTATCGTTGGTCCTTTATTCATCCTATAAATTAGTAATGGCGATAGCAATCAAAACAAAAAATCCATTATTACACTCTCAGGTTCAAAATGTCAGAATTCTTCTTAAAAACGGCCTAATGCCAACTATGACATAACATGCTCTTTCTGGTAATATTCGAAGCCGAAACAGTTTTATTGAAATATTGATATCAATAATATAATTAAACTAATGTCACGGATACCAAAAACATACGTTTTGATGATAATTTGAAGAAGAAAAACGTGATTAATCCACCTAGCAGTGAGATGATACCTTTTTTATCAATACGCATGTGTTTTTGCATGGATATTCTTCGGTGTTTTAGTTCTCATGACATTATTTTAATTATCGTCGTTTTAAACGGCAAATTGAGATTTTAATCACTCATTACCCTGTAATTTCGAATCTGTAAATCGTATCGAATTTCAATCTTAGCGTGTGACAATCGATTGAACATTCCATGAGATGTCGAAGTAAGTTCCACTTTAGAGTTTTTCGTCATTATTTATGGTACTTCCAGAGCCGGTATTCAGGAATTAGCATAGCCCAAAATGATTCGAATGGCCATAAATTATTACGCCAAACAATTTACATGAAACTCATCATCTGTAATTCCAGAATCGAATAAAATTCACCGATTTTGTATGGGACCTTAAGTCCTGTAATATTTCTTTTTAAAGTTCGATTTGGTCTTTTTTGAGAAAATGATTGAGCTTTGAGAATCGATTCGATACTGGAACCGGAATTCTAAAATCGGTGTAGCCGAAATCAGTTAAATTCACCTGAGGAGTGTGTAGACATCTTTGAGAAATTGTAGTGAGAATTAAAATTTGGGGGTACATTCCGAATCCAAAACGAATACAGCTTAAATTGAAATAAATTTGGTAATCGACTATCAAAATCTGCAAACCCGATAAACCTGATTAATTTATGTGTAATGGACATTTTTATACTAATCACCCTGTATCTCCTAAACCAGAAGTCAGATCTGACTAAAAAGTAAGAGGTTTTATAGAATTTTAAGACCTCTCATTTGAATCATAGATGATTCTTAGATTTCATTTGAATCTTAGATCGGTTCAGCCATCTACGAGAAAAATTAATTGCATTATTTTAATTTCGTTTCACATATCATCCTGTGGTTCCGCAATCCGAAGTCGGATCCAAACGTAATTCAGGAACCTTGTTTGGGAGTATACGACTTTTCATATGAATCTGAGTTTGTAGAAAACGGTTTAATCATCTCCGACAAAAATGAGTGAAATTATTTGTCACACACGCATTTGCTGATCTCGACGAACTGAGTCGTATGGTATATGGAAGTCATGTTCTTCCAGCATTTATTGCTGTAAATAGTTTAAATCAATATAATTATGGAATTACTTCCAACTCGATAATGCTGGTATCATCTGGTTTACATATGCCATATTCGAAAGATTATGTTGCCAAAAATGAACCGTGCTAAAATTGGTCCGAGGCAAATTGCCATAAAAAAGGATGCTGTACACAGTCTTTTTGGTACTTAGAAACAATTATATGTAACAGTATAAAAAATCGTGTTTCATGTTGTTCCCAAGCATTGCTTTTTCATACAGCGCTCAAAATTCCTTCTACTGGAATAAGGCTTACACAAAAATATCGATATCTCCGTTAAAAATGGACGGATTTTAACAATCTATGGCTTGTTGGATAGGTATTACCGAGCGAAATCTAAGTCTGGAAACATATTCCGTTTTCAAGGTCAAATGTGACAGATACTGTCAAAAAACTGAAAATTTTGACATAAAACTTCGTATAACTCAAAAAGTAAACATCCGATCTCAAAACCATTCAACAGCGTTTTTAGCGACGGGGAGACCTTTCATTTGCGACTAGTTTGATCAAAATCGGTCCAGCCATCTCTGAGATCTCGACCTCTTAGTTGACAACACACATACAGACACACACACATACACACACACACACACACACAGACATTTGCTCAGTTCGTCGAGCTGAATCGATTGGTATATGACATTCGGCCCTCCGGGCCTCGGAAAATTTTTCGAAAGTTTGAGCGAATTCTATACCTATTTTTTATATATATTAAAAAAGGTAAAACAATTTTTGTTTTGTAACATTATGAGATAACTTGGCAATTTTGCGAAACCGAATGAGATGAAAACAAAACGCAATCGAGTGAACTAAGTGAAAAACATTCATCTCATATTTTTGAAGTTTTTAATCGTTAACTAAAAAAGTGGCAAGTGAACATTACTAATTATGAAGTCATCCAGCATTCAATGGTAGTGTAATTGTGCGAAATAGTGATCATGTTTTGAGACGAATCGATTAGTAGATAATCAGAAACATGACGAACTGTAAATATTGAGACGAAAATGTGTCCTAAATTAAAAAATGAGTTTATTTTATATGAAAAAAAACGATCACCGAAGAATTTAAAACCATTTCTTTCAAGGGAAAAGTGTGACAATAGCTCTCATAATCATTTTAAAACATTTCACGGTTTGGTTCAGGTGAGTTGTAAATTATTATTCAGGTTCAAAGTAATGAGGTGACGGGATGAGATGGAAATAGGAGCTCAGATGAAATAGGGAGCCGTTACCCTATTTGATTCTTTGTCACATTTTCCCTCTGAAAAAATGGTTTTAAAGCTTTCAGTGATTTTTTTACCATCAAAAAATAAATTCACGTTCCAATTTAGGAAACATTTTTGTTTGAAGTTTTCCAGTTCGTCATGTTTTTGAATATTTACTAATGGAATCGTCTCAAAACGTGATCACTGTTTCACATAATTACACCACCATTCAATTCCATTAAATGACTTCATAACTAATACTAATGTTCTTTGTTCGCTTGTTTAATCAACGTTTGAAAACTTCCAAAATTACCCGCAAAGCAATAAAGACGTCAACAATATGAGATGAAAATTTGTACTTAATTCTTTTGATTGCGCCTTATTTTCATCTCATTTCGTACCGCAAGGTTGTCAAGTTTTCTAAAAATGCAATGAAATTTTTTTTCATTTTTAAATTACACTGGACTTTTGAGGTTTCCAAAATCGAACATTTTTTTTAATGTCAAATGGTGAAATCTGGTGTAGTCTAACCAAAATTGTTTTTTGAAAGTAATCGAAAATTTTCTAAGGGTTAGAGCTGACTTAAAAAAAAATCCGGATAACACCAAATCTCGACGTTTTATAAATATCTAAGACTAAACAAGAAAACCGGATAACTTTGAAAATTCCTGTTAAAAAATCGCCTAACTTCGGAAATCCGCTTAAAAAACCGCAAAAGAAAGAACTCAGTTTACCATTAACAAGTGTTTTTTATTTGGTATTCGTGACATTAGTTTAATTATATTATTGGTATATTTATTTCATTAAAAAATTTTTGGCTACGAATATTAGTAGGAAGTTAAATACTAATGAAGTAACCATGATGGCAAATCTAGTCAGTGTTGGTGATTGCCGAAAATTTTACAGAAGGTGCTATATTGCTAACTATATTGTATACAACATTTTCAATCCGGTAGAAGATGCTACAAGAACTCGAGTCTCTCAATGCATGAACTGTGAGAGAATTTTGCTACATTTCTTCACTCCACTTCATACTCTGAGTATTTCACGCCCTAAAAAAAAATTGCAGCCTGATAATGATCGTTGCTGTGTGGAATTTACCAAGAGAGAATCGCAAGTTGACAATTATCGCAGAAAATCGAATCGATGATTCAACTTGATGATTCTCATACTAGGTTGCAATATTTCAAAACCCTTGTGTGGAGCATTCACAGACAATTTCATAGACACAGCTTGTACAAAGGTTATATGCACATATTCAGAATAAGCGGCAATAGTAATAGTAATAGTGATTCTATCGCAATTATCAACTGCCTGTATAGAATTGGATCGCGAAAGGAGAATAAGCGACCGTTTTTTGCTTCAGAGAGGATCCCCACAGCAGTGTGCTAACCTTTGATTTTCAGAAATGTCATCGAGAGAAATTCGCTCTCGCACTGGTGTCGATTCTATGTTAAATGAGCCATGCCGGGTTTTTGTTGTTGCAATGATATCCGTCTCTGTTAGATGGCACTGGTTCAATCGTGTGAAGAGTTGCAAGTGAGCGTTCTTTGATACGATAAAAACGATAATCTAGTAGTACTGGTTTTATTCCGATACATGTCAACTGTTAAATGTATGTGTGTTCTTCATCGTATTTTCGTATTTTTGAAAGGGCCAACCCAGATTAACCTTACAGTAATTTTAAATGTAAAACGGAAGGAAACGAAAACGATCCAATAATTTTAAGAAGTGGAATTGATTCCAAACTTTTTTTGAAAATATCGTGTGTTGTCGCAGCTCTCGACATTCCGACATTTTCAACCTGAGAGTTTAATAGTGCAATATATCGTTTTGATTGCTATTAGGTTTGACATCACTTATGAACTAATGATAAATAAAGTTCATTTTTTGACATTTACCGGGGTTTCAAATTAGAATGAACACTTAAACAAACCACTGATAGCTGTCAAACTCAATCGCAATTATTAATTAGTAGGATGAATACAGAATCGACGATAGGATGAATAAAAATTCATTGAGATGAAATTACGAACAGATGAATGTAACAGAAGCATTTTTAGTTGTTTTTTTTCAATATCAGTTTAATTTCCAAGAAATGTGAATAAAATTGCAATGTGGAGCAAGGCAAATTAGGCCGAAATATAAAAAAATTATAGTGATTTCAGGGGCTAAATCAGGTTTTTGATGAAACGTTCTTACAAATGAGATGGAATAGGGAGCCATCACCCTATCATTCGAAAATAGGTAATGTTGTGCTCAGACTGTGAGTAGTTATTTTCAAGCGTGTACACACATTGAAATCTCTATATGAATGGCTGTTCTTTGTGCTAAAACCAAGAATATAGACTCTATTTTGCGAATAAGGATCCATCAAACGAGACTCTAGTACAATTGCACATTAATGATAAAGTAATTAATAACTATTGTTTGAATCGTTCATCAGAAAATGACGAACCTTATTCCTCATCAATAGCTTGAATAACCCCACGGTTGGTTAAATGAACTTTTATCATAGTAGGCTTTGCACATTTTTCATTGTGATCAAAATGCAAGCTATGATTTTGTGAATGAGTTCTCCGAAGAAATTATGTGTATCGGTTTAGCAGCTAGAGAATAAAGTTCACGTTTTGCTTTCTCATATCGCTGTGAAAACTGAAGCCCTAAGGGACGACTTTCTTATACCATTCGACTCAGTTCGTCGGGATTACAGAATGTCTGTGTGTGATTTTCACATTTTCACAAAATGTCTGTGTGTGATTCACGATTTTCACAAACTTAGATTTGAATGGAAGGTCTTATAACCTCATACAATTTTCCTGAATTTCATTTGGATCAGACTTCCGGTTTCGGAATTAAAAGGAAATATATGCAAATTTATGATAAAATGCGCACGCAATTTTCTCGGAAGTTTCTTTGATTAATACTGAAACATTGCTCTATAAAATCAAATTGGTATCGAGATAACCTCGAAAAAAGTTTCATTGAATTTCTCATTTTTGTCGTTCTCAAAATGTGATACATTGTTGTCTGCTCGGCTGTTTCAGATGTCAATTGAGACTTCGAAATTCCATCATCGGAACTAAGCTCCGAATATGAGTAGAATCAAACGTGTAGCAATTGAAGAATGTATCCCAATTGTTGAACGATGAGTCTGTTATTCTTTGCTTATTAATTTTAATTAAATGCTACCCAAAACCGTGCCGGGCCAAGATGATATAGGTGAAATGTAATTTTTTCAAACGCCTTTAGATATGCTGTGTTGTAGACATGGCATGTCTTGAAGCGTTTGTTTTCTCTTATGGTATTCGCCAAACGCTTTGTGTTTCGGGTTTAAAGTCACTTCTACGTTCTCGATTTTAATATCCACGTGATAATTAAGGAAAACTAAAACGCAAATATTAGCACTGTAACCGTTAAACGCATTCATGATTTTTTTATAATAGCTACAGTATTGCTTGACCCCAGTATTGATAACATTAAGAAGATTCTACGGCTAAAACACTAAATGCTTTTCACATTAGGGTTTGAGATAAAATTTCGACGAAACTTTGTACACTTCTTCAGTTTGGCAAACCATTAATTTAGCACGAATAGAGGGACCGATCCTACTCAAGATTAATGTCAGAAAGGAGTAATGAAGCTTTTGCATGCATCAAACCGTTGTAACTCGAATAGCAATAGTTGGACAAAATTTGGTTCAAAGAGGAAATAATTTTTTTCACTTTAAAAAAGATACACTAATAAAAGTCTCGCGTTTTTTTTCTAGAGCTAGAAAATTACTGGAAAGAATTACATACACTGAACCCGGTCCTTCATTTGTTTCTTGGGCCAAAAAAATCCTCAAATTTAGAGTAGAAGCTACTCATGATCGTTGATGGTTACTGGTGGTTTCTACTCAAATTTTGACGTTTTCATATAGGTTAACGGCTCTCTATTTCACCTTAGATCCTATATCCATCTAATCCCTTCATCTCATAACTTTGAACATGAATCATATCTTTCAACATACTGGAAATGTTTTAAAATGTTTAGGGTATTTTATCTCATTTGTAAGAACGTCGCCTCAAAACCCCGATTTAGTCACTAAAATCACTATAACTTTTTCACATTACTACTTCATTCGCCTTGCTCCACGTTGAGAATTCATTCACATTTCTTGAAAATTCAACTAATATTCATGAAACAGCTAAAAACACTTATGATGTGTTCACTACTCTGCTCCTAATTTCATCCATCCTATCGTTGGTCCTTTATTCATCCTATAAATTAGTAATGGCGATAGCAATCAAAACAAAAAATCCATTATTACACTCTCAGGTTCAAAATGTCAGAATTCTTCTTAAAGACGGCCTAATGCCAACTATGACATAACATGCTCTTTCTGGTAATATTCGAAGCCGAAACAGTTTTATTGAAATATTGATATCAATAATATAATTAAACTAATGTCACGGATACCAAAAACATACGTTTTGATGATAATTTGAAGAAGAAAAACAATTTTTGTTTTGTAACATTATGAGATAACTTGGCAATTTTGCGAAACCGAATGAGATGAAAACAAAACGCAATCGAGTGAACTAAGTGAAAAACTTTCATCTCATATTTTTGAAGTTTTTAATCGTTAACTAAAAAAGTGGCAAGTGAACATTACTAATTATGAAGTCATCCAGCATTCAATGGTAGTGTAATTGTGCGAAATAGTGATCATGTTTTGAGACGAATCGATTAGTAGATAATCAGAAACATGACGAACTGTAAATATTGAGACGAAAATGTGTCCTAAATTGAAAAATGAGTTTATTTTATATGAAAAAAAAACGATCATCGAAGAATTTAAAACCATTTCTTTTAAGGGAAAAGTGTGACAATAGCTCTCATAATCATTTTAAAACATTTCACGGTTTGGTTCAGGTGAGTTGTAAATTATTATTCAGGTTCAAAGTAATGAGGTGACGGGATGAGATGGAAATAGGAGCTCAGATGAAATAGGGAGCCGTTACCCTATTTGATTCTTTGTCACACTTTCCCTCTGAAAAAATGGTTTTAAAGCTTTCAGTGATTTTTTTACCATCAAAAAATAAATTCACGTTCCAATTTAGGAAACATTTTTGTTTGAAGTTTTCCAGTTCGTCATGTTTTTGAATATTTACTAATGGAATTGTCTCAAAACGTGATCACTGTTTCACATAATTACACCACCATTCAATTCCATTAAATGACTTCATAACTAATACTAATGTTCTTTGTTCGCTTGTTTAATCAACGTTTGAAAACTTCCAAAATTACCCGCAAAGCAATAAAGACGTCAACAATATGAGATGAAAATTTGTACTTAATTCTTTTGATTGCGCCTTATTTTCATCTCATTTCGTACCGCAAGATTGTCAAGTTTTCTAAAAATGCAATGAAATTTTTTTTCATTTTTAAATTACACTGAAAATTGAAAAAATCAACTCTAGGACTTTTGAGGTTTCCAAAATCGAACATTTTTTTTAATGCCAAATGGTGAAATCTGGTGTAGTCTAACCAAAATTGTTTTTTGAAAGCAATCGAAAATTTTCTAAGGGTTAGAGAGCTGACTTAAAAAAAAATCCGGATAACACCAAATCTCGACGTTTTATAAATATCTAAGACAAAACAAGAAAACCGGATAACTTTGAAAATTTCTGGTAAAAAATCGCCTAACTTCGGAAATCCGCTTAAAAAACCGCAAAAAAAAGAACTCCGTTTACCATTAACAAGTGTTTTTTATTTGGTATTCGTGACATTAGTTTAATTATATTATTGGTATATTTATTTCATTAACAATTTTTTGGCTACGAATATTAGTAGGAAGTTAAATACTAATGAAGTAACCATGATGGCAAATCTAGTCAGTGTTGGTGATTGCCGAAAATTTTACAGAAGGTGCTATATTGCTAACTATATTGTATACAACATTTTCAATCCGGTAGAAGATGCTACAAGAACTCGAGTCTCTCAATGCATGAACTGTGAGAGAATTTCGCTACATTCCTTCACTCCACTTCATACTCTGAATATTTCATGCCCTAAAAAAAATTGCAGCCTGATAATGATCGTTGCTGTGTGGAATTTCCCAAGAGAGAATCGCAAGTTGACAATTATCGCAGAAAATCGAATCGATGATTCAACTTGATGATTCTCATACTAGGTTGCAATATTTCAAAACCCTTGTGTGGAGCATTCACAGACAATTTCATAGACACAGCTTGTACAAAGGTTTTATGCACATATTTAGAATAAGCGGCAATAGTAATAGTAATAGTAATAGTGATTCTATCGCAATTATCAACTGCCTGTATAGAATCGGATCGCGAAACGAGAATAAGCGACCGTTTGTTGCTTCAGAGAGGATCCCCACAGCAGTGTGCTAACCTCTGATTTTCAGAAATGTCATCGAGAGAAATTCGCTCTCGCACTGGTGTCGATTCTATGTTAAATGAGCCATGCCGGGTTTTTGTTGTTGCAATGATATCCGTCTCTGTTAGATGGCACTGGTTCAATCGTGTGAAGAGTTGCAAGTGAGCGTTCTTTGATACGATAAAAACGATAATCTAGTAGTACTGGTTTTATTCCGATACATGTCAACTGTTAAATGTATGTGTGTTCTTCATCGTATTTTCGTATTTTTGAAAGGGCCAACCCAGATTAACCTTACAGTAATTTTAAATGTAAAACGGAAGGAAACGAAAACGATCCAATAATTTTAAGAAGTGGAATTGATTCCAAACTTTTTTTGAAAATATCGTGTGTTGTCGCAGCTCTCGACATTCCGACATTTTCAACCTGAGAGTTTAATAGTGCAATATATCGTTTTGATTGCTATTAGGTTTGACATCACTTATGAACTAATGATAAATAAAGTTCATTTTTTGACATTTACCGGGGTTTCAAATTAGAATGAACACTTAAACAAACCACTGATAGCTGTCAAACTCAATCGCAATTATTAATTAGTAGGATGAATACAGAATCGACGATAGAATGAATAAAAATTCATTGAGATGAAATTACGAACAGATGAATGTAACAGTTTTTAGTTGTTTTTTTTTTTTCAATATCAGTTTAATTTCCAAGATATGTGAATAAAATTGCAATGTGGAGCAAGGCAAATTAGGCCGAAATATAAAAAAATTATAGTGATTTCAGGGGCTAAATCAGGTTTTTGATGAAACGTTCTTACAAATGAGATGGAATAGGGAGCCATCACCCTATCATTCGAAAATAGGTAATGTTGTGCTCAGACTGTGAGTAGTTATTTTCAAGCGTGTACACACATTGAAATCTCTATATGAATGGCTGTTCTTTGTGCTAAAACCAAGAATATAGACTCTATTTTGCGAATAAGGATCCATCAAACGAGACTCTAGTACAATTGCACATTAATGATAAAGTAATTAATAACTATTGTTTGAATCGTTTATCAGAAAATGACGAACCTTATTCCTCATCAATAGCTTGAATAACCCCACGGTTGGTTAATTGAACTTTTATCATAGTAGGCTTTGCACATTTTTCATTGTGATCAAAATGCAAGGTATGATTTTGTGAATGAGTTCTCCGAAGAAATTATGTGTATCGGTTTAGCAGCTAGAGAATAAAGTTCACGTTTTGCTTTCTCATATCGCTGTGAAAACTGAAGCCCTAAGGGACGACTTTCTTATACCATTCGACTCAGTTCGTCGGGATTACAGAGTGTCTGTGTGTGATTTTCACATTTTCACAAAATGTCTGTGTGTGATTCACGATTTTCACAAACATAGATTTAAATGGAAGGTCTTATAACCTCATACAATCTTCCTGAATTTCATTTGGATCCGACTTCCGGTTTCGGAATTACAAGGAAATATATGCAAATTTATGAAAAAATGCGCACGCAATTTTTTCGGAAGTTTCTTGATCGATTTTCACAAACCAAGAAGCAAATAAAAGGACTTGAAATTCTTAAAAAGTCCCCGAAAAGTGTATCCAGATCCTTCTGGGCCGGTATTACAGTGCGATTAATGAAAATTTTCTATTTCATGAATATTTTTTCTGAAGCGAAGGCAATTCATCAAGATCTGCGTTAGTTAGTGACTATATAAAACTACTTTCTAGTCCCCGGTTTCCGCTTCCGAAAGCACCGATAATAGTGAAGAAATGCTTTTAAAACGAAACTCATTTCGATTTCTCAGCAACAATTAAACCGATTCTCAAGAATAATGATTCAAATTAAAGCTCTCATTGTCTTAATATATTCTGTACAATTTCACCCAGATCCGACTTCCGGTTCCGAAATTATAGGGTGATGAGTGCCAAAACATGTAAATCGTCATACAAAATGACGGTGCAAAACTGGTACGCGTCGGTATGCGCGGCTTTGCGCTGTTCGCAGCGTGCTTTGTTCATTTTTTTGTAGCGTGCAGGGTTGCCACATTTGATATGTAAATTTGTAATAATTGTTATTGTTATTACAAAATCATGATAACGATGCTTTTCTATAAAAGTACACTTTTTGCCTTTCTCACATAGAAACACTTGAAAAAATGACTGGTGAAAATTGACCCGGAGAGCTATGTATTGTATATCATTCGACACACTTCATCCAACTGAGCAATGTTTGTGTGTGTATATATGTGTGTGAGTATTTGTCAAATAATGTCACTCATAAAATGAAAAATCTCATAGTCCCATAGGTCATAGGTTGCTATTGAATTTCTTCATGCTTTCATAGGGTAAAGAGTGTTTAAAATTGCATCATTTGAAGCGACGATGCAAAAAAAGGTAAAATTCTACTAGTTTTGGCACAAAACTGATTTAATTTGTAGGCTATATTAGTTACTTACTAAACGAACCGACTTCGGCTGTACTGGTTCCAAGTTCCTGGTTCCAGAAATACCGGAAATAGTGATCAAAAACTCTAAAACGAGACACACTCATTTTTCTCAGAGTTGATTTGATATATTTCCACAAACTTAGACTCAAATAAAAGTTTCTATAGTATCATAAATTGCTGTTTAATGTGTGTTTAATCATTTAGTGCGACGATGCAAAATTAGGAAAAAAATTATCAACTTGACATAACTGTTTACGAAATAAAAAGGTTATGTTATTTCATACCCAAAGAAAGTTTTTTATTTTATTCAAGATTAAAAGAAAAATTTCTTGACAGAATCTTATAGTGATATTTTTGGAAATATAAGTAATATGAGAAAGATATCATTACACCACTAGGTGGAATAAAAAAGGTTTTTATCGATTCAAACCACTGTTCATGGAACTGATCCCTATAGTTTAACAAGTAATAAATTAAATTGTTTGAATAAGTTTGTTTGTGATTACTGTGACAATCACTTTGTCGTAGATGGCCACTTCAATGCGAACACCCGTTTCATAGGCTCCATTCTCTTTTTTCTTCATCCAAAGCTGCTTCATTCAATGCACACGCTAACCTAGTCATACTCAAACTCATTGTGGCAATCACATAACTCAGGATACCACAGTAACATACACAATAAATTTATAGATGATGCAAAAAAAAAACACTGCATATCGCGTACTGAGCTTATGATCATTTGCACGAAAAGCACAATCCTGAACATGGGCTAGGCTAATAATTTTGCTGACCTGCCGGATGTCAGAACCGCATCGTTGTTTCGGTTGTGTAATAAAAAATCAGTTTTCTTCTACCGCTGTGCGAGACACCAAAATGTGAGCTAATTGTGAAGCGACAAACTGATTTGTGGCTTTTGGTGATTATCCAAAGCAGCGGTCCGCGTTGGACGGTTGCCATCCAGTGCAGCGTGTCGGAATTGAGAGTGTATTCCGTTATTCAATCAGAATGTTCTGTTCCATTTCCGTGGGTACAACAATGTCACTATCAGCAACAAAAAAAACTCTTTCGAGAATTTGGTTTCACCTCTATCGGAAAACCTGAACATGTGTTGACCCAATAGATTAGATTCCCATCACGTTCACTAATAAATTCTTAATTTAATCGATTGACAAGCAGTGCGGTTCGGAGCAAAAAGAGCGGTTTATTTCGAAATTGCAATTTTTGTTGGCAGCTCTTTCCGTTGTGCCGGTGCCATGTTCCTGCGGTCGCAGCTCGAAATCTCGGTTATGTTTAACATTGTTGTTGCCGAACACATTCCACCCCAACCCCGGAGGCAGCTCAACTCGGGATGCGTGCCGGCGAGATGAGAACGTTAAGCTTCGTAACTGTCTCGTTACGTTCCTCAAAACGGTGGGCAGGGTGTCATAAAATTGAATGTACTTTTTCCTGACGCTGGTAAACGGGCAAAGGTAGCACAGACAACATTTTGCTGATATATGTGTCATACATGAATGTGACAGAGCAGCTCATCTACCGGAGGTGTTTGTTTTTTCTTTCTCTCTCTTCAGCGATGACGAAGGGAACTTGACTGCTGGGAACAATTTTACCGTTGATTGAAATATATTCCAAATTAAACGAACCAGTCATCAGTCGCTCTTTAATCCCAATTACGCTTTATTTAGGCTTACGTCTCGCAGAATTCATCGAGTCGGTGATGGTTGATTTAAAACTTCTGTTGTTGCTATACGATGTACAAACAAAAAACAGTGATACATTGTTATCATTGTCCCGTTACTCAAAAACTTTCGTAAGCTACAGACAGAATTGAAAGACGCAAGCATCATCCCGGAAAAAAAATCATGTTCTATCTCGTGGATCTGAGGATCCAACAAATTGCGGCTGCAAAACGGTTACGGTTCAAGATACAACCGAAACAGCCCCGGGGACGAGACGTCTTCTCATTAATATTGTTTATTATTAACGTCAACCCACGGTTCGACGTTGCTCTCGGGTGGAATCTTTGCTGCGGTGAAACGGAAAATACACGATTAGCACTCGGATGAGCTTCAAAGTCTTGGCAGATCACTGGCAATTTTATGAGCGGGCAAACTCTTACTTGCTCCCTCAGGATTCGTACGAACCGGAAGCTGCCTGCGCGGAAAAGTTCCAGATCCCTCTTACTCAATTATTGTGTACATCTAGAGCGCACCAACGCAACACCACTCTCATCCCGTTTGCTCTGTCCTGCGGAAACCGGAACGGTACGAATGGGGAGGAAAAGCTGATTCATTGATCATTGATGCCGAACGATGCTTTTGCTCGGCGGGGTAGGTACATAATGTGACATTGTCACGTGAGACCGGTATCATTAATTTAGCGAAGTGATGTACGTGCATTGTGACTGGAGGGTTTGATTCCCCAACGGGCAGAGAACGGAAAGTTGTTTGCGTGTGATGCGAACAATACAAGAGGGATTTTCGTCCGAACGGTCTATCATTAATAATGTTGTGATACAGCTTTAAGTGTTTTTGTCAAGCTTGTACTTGTACAAGTGTTAAGAGGTATAATTTGGAGTGAGTTTTTATCTGATGCTTATCAAGCGAGATTGATATTCGAACACATCGGAATTCGCCGTCTAGTCGAAGACGTTTTCTATCGAACTATTGCGATGCGTTGTGACGATGCTCTTGGCGAATTGCATACTGATACCATCGTGCTTTTCTGCTGATTGATTAGGTCTCCATACGAAAAGCGAATTAAAAATCACCTCCACTTAGCTTAGAATTACTACAGAGTTACTTTTACTAACAGCATTTGATATAAAAACGTGCAGAAGTTTTTTTTTAAATTTTTTACTAGAGCGAAAATGTTTCGGGACTAGCACGCACGCCTACTGCGATCGTTACCGATTTGACCATGCATTATATTTTTCTCCTGAAAAAAAAATTAGAGGGTTGTATTCAAGACACGACCGAGCACAATAACATTAAAAATGAAACGTTTCCAGGGTCTTCATAATAAATACAAAAATAAAGATGATATTGATGATGATACACTAAACTTCACTACACTTCAAAGTTACTTGAAAGCTCAATTTTAGATAAAGGGTGATTTTTTAAGAGCTTGAGAACTTTTTTAAACAATAAAACGCATAAAATTTGCAAAATCTCATCGGTTCTTTATTTTAAACGTTAGATTGGTACATGACATTTACTTTTTGAAGATAATTTCATTTAAATGTTGACCGCGGCTGCGTCTTAGGTGGTCCATTCGGAAAGTTCAATTTTGGGCAACTTTTTCGAGCATTTCGGCCGGAATAGCCCGAATTTCTTCGGAAATGTTGTCTTCCAAAGCTGGAATAGTTACTGGCTTATTTCTGTAGACTTTAGACTTGACGTAGCCCCACAAAAAATAGTCTAAAGGCGTCAAATCGCATGATCTTGGTGGCCAACTTACCGGTCCATTTCTTGAGATGAATTGTTCTCCGAAGTTTTCCCTCAAAATGGCCATAGAATCGCGAGCTGTGTGGCATGTAGCGCCATCTTGTTGAAACCACATGTCAACCAAGTTCAGTTCTTCCATTTTTGGCAACAAAAAGTTTGTTAGCATCGAACGATAGCGATCGCCATTCACTGTAACGTTGCGTCCAACAGCATCTTTGAAAAAATACGGTCCAATGATTCCACCAGCGTACAAACCACACCAAACAGTGCATTTTTCGGGATGCATGGGCAGTTCTTGAACGGCTTCTGGTTGCTCTTCACTCCAAATGCGGCAATTTTGCTTATTTACGTAGCCATTCAACCAGAAATGAGCCTCATCGCTGAACAAAATTTGTCGATAAAAAAGCGGATTTTCCGAATGGACCACCTAAGACGCAGCCGCGGTCAACATTTAAATGAAATTATCTTCAAAAAGTAAATGTCATGTACCAATCTAACGTTTAAAATAAAGAACCGATGAGATTTTGCAAATTTTATGCGTTTTATTGTTTAAAAAAGTTCTCAAGCTCTTAAAAAATCACCCTTTACAAACAACCTAAAGATTTAAACCTGAACAAATGAAACTATTTTATTTTAGGATTATAATTTTCGAGATCCGTACAAACTTATTAATTTGGTTTGATTTATATCGTTTATTTACCCCCAGTTTTAACCTAATAATGGTCGTTCACTGGGTGGACTTATTTATTTAATAAACAGTTAATCGATCCAAGAGAATGTTGTACCAGTAATCTCAGTAATGGTGTAATTTTATTAATCCTTCAAAATCGTCGACAATCTTCGGAAAGTGTCGGTAATTAATATGCTAACAATAAGAGGAAGAAAACATGCGAAACAGTCCGCATAAAATATTTAGTTACTTACATTGAGTTTCGCTTTGGCATATTAGGAATATACGGAATGGATACGCAACAAAATTCCGAAATTTTGTTCATATTGTAACTTGATGTTATTAACACATGAATGAGCATTGTCATAGTTACAACGCGTGTAGCCATCAGACGCTCATTGTTTTGAAGCAAATAATAATTGAACTGAAACTGGCAGTTAACCAAATTCTACGAGGGTTCCTATTCAAACGATACATGTAAAATCGCAGGTAAACTTACTTTGAGTTTATCTTTGATACTATATGATATTGCATCTAATTGTACTGTACATATATGTGAGCCTGTGGAACTCAATTATACTACTAAACCGAGGAGACCGCTTTTAGATAAATTTAATTTTGAATCTTTTGACGCGTTTAATTCCTGGTGGGACAACAACTTGTTCAGTCACATTGTCACGTTTTGTTCGTATGGGAATGGAGATTTAAGTATGCAAACCGATCCGTTGACAAATTAAAACATTTTTAAGCTTACAATATTGAAACTTTAGAATCATTTAAATTAGGAAAATCCATTAACAAATCATCGAGGAACAAGCGCTGCAAATTAGATCCGAAAAATCTATCGCCGATAATTCTAAATTGGCCTGATAGTTACCAGAGAACCAAAATAAAATACTCAATACAAACCAATTTTTCAATGGTATGCAATTGAAATATTCAAATGACGTTGTCTCATAAGTTTAAGTTAAAGGTTTCCGAATCGATTGTTTGTTGAATTATATAAATCCATCAACAAATGACTGAGTTATAAGCGTTCAAAATTATGACAGAAAAATGTTACGCGATCAGTTTTGCATGTTTTTCAAAAGCTAGATGATATATAAGATACTCAAGCGAACACGGTGTTGCGCAGACAACAGGAAATTTCACCAACACATAATGCAAAAGCGACAATCCAGCAAGTGAACGCATATACAATCGAGTCATCAGCTCACTGGACGAGCTACTTGTTTCATTCACCGTCAAACATCAACTAGGCAAAGAAATATTGTGCAGCCTATATTTATAGATTTCTCTTCATACCACGCATAACGATGTGGTGTTTTTATGCATGATGCAAGGGGAACGTGCCATTTGAGCCAATTTGTTCTGATTCCTGAAACTATTGTTTCAATAGTATGCTATTGAAATACTGAAAAGACGTCGTCATACATGTTTAAGTTAAAAGTTTCCGAATCGATTGGTTGTTAAATTATAACAATCCATCAACAAATGACCGAGTTATTAACGTTCAAAATTATGACACAAAAAGGTTACGCGACTATTTTTGCAACTTTTAATTGACACCCGGCCCCATATAGTGAAGAGTAAGACATTTTTAATGCCAAAAGACAATCTATCCCGCATAGCGTTTTGGCTACCTGGGCAGCCATGGCCACCAGAAGGCTACCAAAATTGATTCAGTGACGGTTGTCAAATCCAATTTGACAAAACAAAGTCGCCTGTATCTAAGTTAGCCGAGCGTTTTCATCTTCTCACCTTCGCTGAAAATGTCAAAGATTTCAATGTGGAAAAATCCTGGTGGATACGGTTGTATCGACGACACGACCAGGCACTTTGAAGAAAAATTGGCAATGAAATTGTCCGTTAACGATTCACCCCCAGTTACCGCAAATATAGCGACCCCTTGATAATGATAAAAATAATCTTCTTGAGCAACACTGTTTATGTTGCTACGAACTTGTTACCAAGGAGGTCCAGAGTAAATAAACAAACAATTTAAAAACGCAAGATATGCGAAAGGTACACATTTTGTACATATGTTGTTCAATATAGTAAAAAATATGGATCTGTTAGTGCTTCAAGCATGAAACCAGTTACTTCTACTATGAAATCTAAAGAAGGTATTAAATCTCTCCATTTGACGCAATTGAATTACTAATCAGTCAACATGTTCTAGCTGCATGCGGTGGTGGACTCTCAAAGACAGGAGTTGCAAAACGTTTCGTAAAAAATCGAAATCATGATCGAGAAATAAAAACAATTTATCGATCGAGCGTTTTTTAATGTTCTAGCTATAATGATGGAGAATACGGATACAAAAATCAAACAAAAGATTGTAAAAGTAGGTAGTAGCTCACAGTCTTATGCAAGATAGCGACCAACATCACATTTCGTCGCTCTAGAATCAAATGATCTCCGTCGTAAAATTTGTTCCCGACAGCGAGATGAGACCAACGGATTTATTCATACCAAGATAAGACCGACGGATTTATTCATGGACCTTAACTCTATTTTACCCTCCACTGCAGATCAAATACTTCGGTATGAATAAATCCGTTGGTCTTATCTCGCTCGCCGAGAAAAGCGAAGAAAATTCGTATGCGGAAAAAATAGCGATCGTACACGTTCTAGTACAAGCGAATATGCCCTGCTACTGTTTTCTAATCAATCTGCGCCCGATGGCAATCCGATCGAATGCTATATTTTCTGCCGCCCGTTCACCTTGCGCTATGAACATCTAGTCAAATAACTGCCTTTTCGGGGGGTTCTAGGCGAAGGTAAATGCTAAAGCTGATCCTATTTTTTCCATATTTCTTTTGGTTTACAGATATAACTTGTTTTTATTTTGTGGTTATTTATATAGTACGTTCCATTAAAAAAAAAACATACGTAGCCATGGTTCTGGTAACTGTTATCTAAAATCAACAGTTTTCGACTTTTGTTGCCAGTTTCAATAGATTTTCAAGCAACCTCGTTTTGACATTACCAGTTACTGAGGGGTAGTTAGATTTTCGATACAGTTTATATAGACGAGTGGCAGGTCGTGTCGTCGGTTGTATCGTTTGAGTTGAATATTTGGCAGCGGTGAGGCAGTCGGTCACCAGAATGTCTGCCAGCCATATTTTTTTAGCCGGCAGCGTTTAGGCAGCCATCTGGCAGCCATGCGTATGCGGGATATCTATCTATCTAGGGTAAGGGCTCTCTGTTTCATCTCATTTGTAAGGACGTTACCTTAAAAACCTGATTTAGCCACCAAAATCACTACGATTTTTTCATATTTCTGCTTAATTCGCCTTGCTCCACATTGGGAATTGATTCACATACCTTGGGAATTAATACAATGATTGAAAAATCAGCTAAAAACACTTCTGATATGTTCACTACCGTGCTCCTAATTTCATCTCAAAGCTTTTGTATTCATCCTATCGTTGGTCCTTTATTCATCCCATAAATTAGCAATGGCGTCAGCAATCAAAACCAAAATATTGCACTATTACACTCTCAGGTTCAAAATGTAAGAATTTTCTTTAAAAAGGGCCTAATGCCAACTATGACACAACACACAATATTAAAAAAAAACAGTTTGGAATCATTTCGACGTTTAAAATTTTTTTGGATCGTTTTTATTACCTTTCGTTTCAAATTTAAAATTTTACTCTGCAGTTAATTTGGAGAATTAAAAAAAAAACAAAAATAGAATTGTTACTATTTAGGCATTAAGCCTTTTAAAAACAAAATGTAGAACCAGAGATGCCATTCATACAGATTAATCTGTATTGTATAGATTTTTGAGTTCGCGTTCGTTAAATTAGATTACAGATTTTCTAAATTTAATACAGATTTGTAAAGGTTCATAAAAAGTGAGAAGTAAAACGTTAGACTTTACTCTAATGTCACGGATTCCAAAACGGTTTTACTTTAATGTCACGGATTCCAAAAAATACTTGCTGATGATAATTTAAAGAAGAAAGAAGAATGAATTTTTATTTAACATTATGAGAAAACTTGGCAACCTTGCGATACGAAATAAGATGAAAACAAAGCGCAATCAAGTGAATTAAGTGCAAATTTGCATCTCATATTTTTCATTGCTTTTATTGCTTAGCAGGTAATTTCAGAAGTCTTTAATCGTTAAATAAACTAGTGGAAAGTGAACATCACTAACTATAAAGACATCCAATATTTAATAGTGGTGTAATTATGTAAAATAGTGATCATGTTTTGAGACGAATCGATTAGTAAATATTCAGAAACATGATGAATTGTAAAATTTCAGACGAAAGTGGCTCCTAAATCAAAAAGTGAGTTTATTTTAAATGAAAAAAGCGATCGTTGAAGGCTTTTTAACAATTTTTTTCAATTGGAAAGTGTGGCAAAACCTAGAATGAATGTTTTAAAACGTTCCACAGTTTTGTTCAGGTACGTTTAAAGATATGATTAATGTTCAAAGTTATGAGGTGAAGGAATGAGATGGAAATTGGACCTTAGATGAACTCCCTTACCCTAATTGCTTTCAACTCGAAAATGCTGTCATCATCCGATTTACATATGTCATACTCGAACGATTTTGTTGCCAAAAACGAACCGTACTAAAATCGGTCCGAGGCGAAATGCCATGAAAAAAGATGCTGTACACAGTCTTTTTGGTACTTCAGGTTCAGGATCAGAACAAAATGGCTCAGATGGCACGTTCCCCAAATCATTCGGAGATTTGTGCCTTGCCGGGTTTAACATCATTTCCTGATGGGAGAGGATAGGAAAAGAAGGAAGGATGTGTGGGATGGGGGATTTCAGAAACAGCTCAATTAAATCGCAGGGTCGACTCGAGATTTCCTAGGAAACCAAGAATCTCCACCGTCACGACCTAGAGCTCTTTGTCACATTGGACAAGGTATTGTAGGATATCCCTTAGCTTAAGTTTCCTGAAACTATGTTCATCCATGTACGGGAAGCCAAAAATTCCCATGCGTAGTTGCGTTAATGCTGGGTAGTTGCATATCAAATGATATGAAGTTCCGTAATCGGATTCACAAAGGTCACACGAATAATATTCAGCACGCTGAATAGTAGCCATGTGATAGTTTAGCTTACAATGCCCAGTCAGCGCTCTGACCAGAATACTGCAATTTAGCTTAGAGAAATGTAATAGACTGTTAGATGTTTTCACATTTAAATCTGTTAAAAATGCCTTTGTTTGGGCACAACTTTCTAGGTTTCGCCAATGACTGGCATGCGTTGACACTGTCCAAGATCGAATCTTGTGTTTTATCCAGCTAATTGGTAATGGTAAGGCTGGTTCAGGACCGACAAAACTGGTCTCTGCTCCAGTTCTACAGTTCCAGCGATTACAAGACTAGACCTGGTTTCATTTGCACCAAGTGCTTTTAGAGCTGCCTGGCTGTCCGAGCAGAAATTGATTCGTTTGTCACAGACACCCCGTTGGAGAGCTGCCTGTACTCCACAGATAATCGCAAAGAGTTCAGCTTGAAACACGGTGCAGAAACCACCCAGTGAGTGAGATTGTTCTAATCTCATTTCGCGGCAATAGACACCTGCACCGGCTTGACCCTTCATCAAGGAACCGTCAGTGTAACAAGTTATATATTCTTCAAGTTGTCGCTCCATCCAGACAGACAGCCATTCTCCACGCTGAGGAAATGTAACGTTAAAAGTTTTAGAAGGGAAATTGCATGAAAGCGTAAGATCACTAGGAGCGAGAATATACTCATCTAAATTAATTAGTTTAGGCCACAGCAGGGTGTGACTAGTTTCACGGTCTATAGGATATCTATTCCAGAATCCCGTAGTGTGAATACGGTATGTAGCAAACATTGCTTCTTGCTTAAGAAATATGTTTAATGGTGGGATGTTCAAAAGTGCCTCTAAAGCAGCAGTAGGAGTAGTCGAGAAAGCTCCAGTCATTGCCATCAAAACCATCCTTTGAAGATGGTTTAGCTTTGTCTGGATTAAAGCAACCTCCCCTTTCTGCCACCATACAAGACATCCATAAGCCAAAATTTGACGAATGATAGTAGTATAGATCCAATGGATGTATTTAGGTTTGAGTCCCCATGTTTTACCAAAAGTTCGTCTGCATTGCCCAAAAGCCATGCAAGCTTTCTTTATTCTGAAATCAATGTGACTGGACCAATTCAGTTTGGAGTCAAGAATTACCCCTACATACTTAACTTGATCCCTTGCCACAACGTCAGAGCCAAATAGCCTCAACGGACGGACTCCGTTTGTAATCCTACGATGAGTGAAGAGTACCATTGTCGTTTTGTTTGGATTTACTGATAACCCGATTTGAAGACACCATTTTTCAACAGTACAAAGAGCTTGCTGCACTAAGTCAAACAGAGTATCTAGAATTGAATCGAAAGACACGTTGTCAAATGCGCCTTCTATATCTAAGAAAACTCCCAAGCAAGACTGTTTTTGTGAAAAAGCTTTTTCGATATTATACACTACATCGTGTAGTAAGGTGGTAGTGGATTTTCCACGCTGGTATGCTTGTTGCAATTTATGAAGCGGATGCTCGCGCAAGCTAACGTCCCTTATAAAGTGATCGACTAAGCGTTCTAAAGTCTTGAGGAGAAACGAGCTGAGACATATGGGTCTAAAACTCTTAGCTTTCTCATAAGTTTCACGGCCACCTAAATTTAACAATTATTTCACGCCATGCTTTTGGAATATATCCTGTCGCAAGGCTACATGTCAGGATTTTCACTAAAACACGTTTGAAGTATTCAAACCCTTTTTGAAGTAATAGGAAGTATAGGAAGTATTCCATCTTTTTTGCTTTTCTCATACAGAAAGGTTATGCAATCACTTGAAAAACCGACTAGTGAAAATGGGCCCGGAGGGCCAAGTGTCATATACCATTCGACTTAGTTCATCGAGCTGAGCAATGTCTCTCTGTGTGTGTGTGTGTGTGTGTGTGTGTGTGTGTGTGTGTGTGTGTGTGTGTGTGTGTGTGTGTGTGTGTGTGTGTGTGTGTGTGTGTGTGTGTGTGTGTGTGTGTGTGTGTGTGTGTGTGTGTGTGTGTGTGTGTGTGTGTGTGTGTGTGTGTGTGTGTGTGTGTGTGTGTGTGTGTGTGTGTGTGTGTGTGTGTGTGTGTGTGTGTGTGTGTGTGTGTGTGTGTGTGTGTGTGTGTGTGTGTGTGTGTGTGTGTGTGTGTGTGTGTGTGTGTGTGTGTGTGTGTGTGTGTGTGTGTGTGTGTGTGTGTGTGTGTGTGTGTGTGTGTGTGTGTGTGTGTGTATGTGTCAAATAATCTCACTAGGTTTTCTCGGAGATGGCTGAACCGATTTTGACAAACTTAGATTCAAACAAAAAGTCTCGTGGTCCCATACGGAATTCCTGAATTTCATCCGGATCCGACTTCCGGTTCCGGAGTTATAGGGTAAAGTGTGTCCAATATTGTACACCGTCACTTAAACCGGCGAAACAAAAAACGTAAAAAATTTCCTAAACTGGTCTCAAAACTACACAAATCGATAGTCATTATCAGTAGGCAACTAAACAAACCGATTCCGGCTATCCTGGTACCCGGTATCCGGTTCCGGAAGTACCGGAAATAGTGGTCATATACACGAAAACGGATCTCACTCACTTTTCTCAGCAATGGTTTAACCGATTTCCACAAACTTAGATTCAAACGAAAGTTCTCGTGGTCCCATACGGAATTCCTGAATTTCATCCGGATCCGACTTCCGGTTCCGGAGTTATAGGGTAAAGTGTATCCAATATTGTACACCGTCACTTCAAATATTTTCGGATGCAACAAACATTTAAATCGTAATTTAGACTGCGTACTAGTAGAGTTTGTGTGTCATGTTAGTTGGTAACCGTACGAACCGACTTTGATAATACCGGTTCTCGGGTTCCGGTGCCGAGAGAAAAATTTTGAATAGAATACCACAATATTATATGTACATGAGAAAGACATAATTACACCACTAGGTGGATTAAAACAGGTTTTTTTCATCCGATTTACATATGTCATATTCGAACGATTATGTTGCCAAAAACGAACCGTACTAAAATCGGTCCGAGGCAAAATGCCATGAAAAAAGATGCTGTACACAGTCTTTTTGGTACTTAGAAACAATTGTATGTAGCAGTATAGAAAATAGTGTATCACGTTGCTCCCAAGCATTGCTTTGTCATACAGCGCTCAAAACTCCTACTGCTGGAATAGGAGGAAAAGACGCTTATACAAAAATGTCGATATCTCCGTTGAAAATGAACGGATTTTAACAATCTATGGCTTATTGGATAGCTATTATCGTGTGGAGTCTAATTATAGAAACATATTCTGTTTTCAAGGCCAGTTGTGACAAATATTGTCAAAACATTTTGAAAATTTTGACATAAAACTTTGTATAACTCAAAAAGTGAACATCCGATCTCAAAACCATTTAATAGCGTTCAGGGTGACGAGAAGATTTTTCATTTGCGACTAGTTCAATCAAAATCGGTCCAGCCATCTCTGAGATCTCGACCTCTTTGTTGACAACAGACACACGGACATTTGTTCAGTTTATCGATCTGAATCGATTGGTATATGACACTCGACCCTTCGGGCCTCGGGAAATTTTTCTAAAGTCAAATTTTGACTCTTTAACTGATTTAACACGTTTTAGAAATCATGGAACGCAATACAAAGCAACATAATACCGCAAAAACAATAGCCAAACCACTTGATAATGTTTGTAAAATTGATTTGTATCAACACGACTGTCGACGCGATTTATGTCGTCCAACTTGGCCCTGTCGGTGAACCATTTACATTTAATCCATCAAGCGTATTTTCGCCACCCGTACAACGGCGGAATGCCCGAGGCAACCACAACGAGCTCACAAACCAACAACGCTATAACCTCTCGGTCCCACGATCTTTCTCGACCGGTTCAGCATCCGTTAACGACCGCATCTGTCAGCATCATCCACCCAACCACGAATCCCGTAGCCGTAGTCGACGTCGTCGTCGTCGTTGTTGAGCTGGCTGGATTCGAAATAAAGTTTTGGAGTTCATTCCTGTAGTGGAAAAGACTATGGCATGTGGCATTTCCATACACAGCCAGCTGGCTTGTTGATGATGTTTCCATCGCTGCTAGATGATGATGATGATGGTGATGATGATAGTGATGATCATGATGGCCGAGGTGGACATGCGCACAGGCACTTTTCCGTCAGCCGATTTTACGTTCCATAACGTGGTCTGTATGTTTCCTCTTACTTCTAGCGAAATTATTTCTGGGGGTTCACCGGATGATTTTGTGGGAAATGATTTTGTTCGCCTACTGCGCTAATGGTTTAAACAGAAGGCAGATTTGTGGACCCCTAGCTTTGTTTGCCATTATTCAGAAAGAGTCATGTTACTGATGACGAAGGAGTCTGTGGTGCCAGAAAATTAGTAAAAGTCATCGAAAGATGCTGTCTTTGGAAGCTGAATAACATAAGATCATGTTGAACTGCTAAATAAGGGGAGGATTTTTTTTTAACATTTTTAAACCGAATGTCATATGTCAAAAATATTCAGTATGTATGCCGCTCCATATTGTAAATTTTTCAAATCGGTTATAAACATAATGGCGATAAGGTAAACGTTTGTTATCAAACATACCAACTGCCACCACTGCATCCTCTAATAAATGATATCCTTTCGATTCTACGATCTGAATTGACTTGTGCTCGGCTCGCCGGTAATTTTCTCCGGAATCGCCAAAGCTAACTTGAAACATTCCATGTGATTACCCGTCAGGATCGTGGTTGGTGGGTGACTAGTGGTGGGTTAAGTACTCTAGCAGGCACATTCCAGTGTTCGTCGTCGCCAAAGTCGACCAACAGCATAGTTCCGAAAGTGGTTTCCGTGTTCAATGGACAAAGTTTGAGCTAGACCGTATCGAAAAGTACTAACTAGCACTCGAGCCGTGTGTGTGTGTGTGTGTGTAATCAGCCATATTCTTATCAGTGTGAACTGTGATGATGGTGTAACATGGAATGTGGAACAGACGGGAACTGAAAGGCGACGACGTCATAAATCTTTGCCTGGCTGAGTGTTTCGAAGAGCAAAAAACGACGACAAAAAGTGGATTCAATTTAGGGTGAACTGAATGAAGTTGTGTGTTGGTTGAAAGTGATAAGACCCTCGACGGTCCCCACGAGGCTGTGGGTGTGAAACAAATCTTAGCAATTTGTTCGCAAAAAGGTCGGTAAAAATATTAGATGACGTAGGAAAAAGGGTCAATTTTTTGACTGAATGGACGGCACAATATGGAAGAACGATTGCTGGCTCCGTGAGCGAAATGGAAATGAACGATGCTGGAAATGGGCAGAGAGATGAGGAAAAAAAATACATACAAGTGCGTGACATATGTTTTCCGCCTGGCTATGGTAGGTACATGGAAGTAATCAGCTTGTTTTACTGCATGTGCGTGGTACAAATATTTGATGATGTCGAAGAGCTCAATGGGTTTTAGTATAAATTGGAAGTGTGCGTAATTTTATGGTGTCCCATATGAACGAACGGTTCATTTATGACTCAGGCTGTTAATTGGAATTGTTATCTATCAATTTTGTAGGAATGTCATTTAAGATTGACAAAACGTTGATGCTGAAAAAATGTGATAAATTTGTAAAATAACATTTTATCAATACAGTTGTTGTTGTGAGTAGAAGTACGACTCAAAAGTATAAGCCGAGAAATCGTTGTTTAATTATTTAATAAAATTGATTTAAAATAAGAAACCCTATTATATTGTCCTTCTATATGGCCAGAATTCGATACAAGAGTCCAGAATCCAGAACTAAAATTCAGTTCTTCGTCCAGAATCCAAGGCAAAACCGAGAGCTCAGTTTCAAAATTCAGTTCCAGAACACATGTACCGTTATCGGTTTAACAATCCAGATACAGAATTCAGTTCTTGATTCTTGATTCAGATTCTGAAATCAGTTTCCGAATCCAAGTCGAAGTCCCAGAAAGTCGATTTTTTCAAAAAAAATTTTTTTAGATGACACTAAATCTCGACGTTTTATGCAGTTTCAAGAGTTTCGGAATCAAAAAAATTTTCGATTTCGAAAATTTCATGTACTCCCCTCTATGGTGCTTTTTCAAGATCGAAAATTTTCAAGCCTTAACCGCCAGGCAGCACCTCTTACGCATGTCCGATTCAGCTAAAATTTTGCATGAGGACATTTTTCGATGTGCTTAAACTTTTGAGCACTAGCGCCTTACGAAATTAGAGACGATCCCAACATTTTGGCACCCTTATATGTATAAGAGCGGTAGAAATCGACGTGTTTTGTCGGTTACGTCACTTATACAATCATATCTCCAAAACAAAAAGTCACAGTCATTTGATCTTTGAACTTGATCAATGGCCCAACAGTAGCTTTCAAACGAGTCTAAGTTTGTTAAAATCGGTTCAGCCATCTCTGAGAAAATTAAGCGCGTTCAAATATCTTCTAAAAGTGCACATACACACATACACACAGACATTTTCCGATCTCGTCGAACTGAGTCGAATGGTATATAACACTGTGTGTCTCCGATGCTCCGTTCGAAAGTCGGTTTTCCAGCAATTCTAATACCTTTCTATAGAGAAAGGCAAAAAGATAAATCCTAGATTCCAATGAAACTTTGGTTGCGAGAAAGTTACGCCGAATACCCTATTGCTAGTTACTCGATATTGGCAAAAGTATCAGTGCTGGATTAGAATGAGTTTTTGTGAAAAAGCTTTTTTTTCCTTAAAAATGTATTTTTTTGCTACATATGGAAGATATAAAGAGAACATAATAAATAATATAATTATTTATGATGTTACAAAACTCCATTCATATAAAGAATGGTGTATTATGTAATTTAATTTCAAATTTTTAGAATCGACTAGGGCTCATTAAATTTTTTTTTCAGTATTTTTATTCGAAAATTAGATTGTTTTGGTAATCATCTCTAGCACACCAATTTTTTGTAAGTTTTGTCATTTTTCGACTATATATGTTGCAGAAAATTCCTCCAGGAATCCAGGTTCAGAACTCAAATTCTTTAACGTCAAAGAAACTGAACCATCCATTTTATTCGTATTCACGTTACCCGATTATGTCTCATGACATTATCCATGATGTTATTTATATCACGACTTAATATTTCAACACTCATTATCTAGTAATTCTGGATCCAGATTTAAGAATCAGAACAAATTGGCTCAAGTAGCACATTCTCCTAGATTTGAAAAAATTTTTTTTTAATTTTTTATTTAAAAGATATTTTATTCAGGCCTATTTGCGTACAAGCTTTACGTGGCCGATTGAGCCGATTTTTTAAATAATTTTTTTTTTGAGTTGGATCTCGTTGTCACTCTTTTTCTAGGGGGAGAGGAGCTTCCATTTCCCTCCTGCGAGGATTGAGGGGCCCTTCGTTCGTGATTCGTCTCGTCATCCATTGCCACATCGATGGTATTGTTGTTGGATTCATTGCTAGTTGCTGGAGATGAGCCTTGTTGTACATTGTTTGCTGTTGCTGGTTGGTTGGATGGTAAGTTGTTCACTGCAGTTAATGCACTTTGTTCTATAGGGGATACGTTGGATGGTTTCGTTGAAGTGGATGCTTCACTGTTGTTGGTGACTCACACAGGTGTACTGGGATTGCTTTGGGTTGGTGTGACGAAAGCACTGTTGTCCTTTGGTGTAGTTGTCTCCTTGTCCAGTTTATCACATGGCTTACCGTAGTGAACAGCTTTTTGACAATACTGACATGTGGCCATCTGATTGTCATAGGTAACAAGTGATTTGCACGGAATTCTTGTATCTTGACCAAAAATCACATAAGAAGGTATAGGCCTCTTCAAATGTATGCGTAATAAACGTACGCCATTTACAATATCTTCCACTTTTCTTTGTCGATAAAGAAAATCTCCGTATTGGGACATAGTTGTGCGAATATAAGAATCGATGACGCTTGAGGGAAGATCATGCACACGCACTTCTATAGCACTATCTTCCATATATACTGGAATGTTGTACTTAATGTTTTCGTGCTCCACATAGTGCACATTGTTATTGTCTTTTGCGAATTGAATTTCATCCAACTCTTTATAAAACTGGATGTAAACAACATTATTCGTCTTATTGCATTGAAGTAAATGCACACGTTTAATGTCAAGATAAGCAAGCCTTCAAGTTCTCGTATCGAAGATCGAATTTTGCACTGCCTGAAGTCAACAACAATTGTATTCTTTCGTGTCGGCGGGAGCTTTTGTTCGTTTGGTTCACTTATTTCGAGGTCTATTGTTTACTACACAATACTGTTCTTGGTTTCTTCTGTCCCGAACGTAAGCGGTTTTGTTTTATCGACTGACTTGGATGGGATGTAAAACCGAACTGATATGGAACGAATGTTTTATTCGATATTAACATTAGGCGCTTGCTATTCGTTTGAGAGCATTCACATAGAACAACTCGAGCTTTTATTCCCTAACTCAAATTACGGGTTTCAATGCTTCGAAAAGTTTGTAGTTTTTGTAAAGTATTGTTTGAAATTAAAATTTCAATAATATTAGATTCAATGTGTGAACGTTTTTCTTAGACATCATCGAGAGGAATGTTCGCTAGTGAGCTTTTCACTACTGATTTTGAGACATGCGAGAGCAGTTTCAGTGAGAATCGCGTTTGCAAACATTTCTTCAGTGAGTTCACAATTCGCTGATTGAGTAATGCTCCGGTTACACTTCTGCTGGCAGCCAGCATGCTGGTGCCAGTGTACTGCCCTCTTAGGAAAAAACGTTCAACGGTGGTCCTTCGTTGGTCTAATACGTTAGATCATTGGACCACAGTTGAACTTTTTTTCCTAAGAGGGCAGTACACTGGCACCAGTATGCTGGCAGCCAGCAGAAGTGTAAACGGGGCATAAATCAAAGTCTTTGTGGAATTTGGCTCCAACAGACTTCGCAGCCGATTCTTAGTGTACGGAATCATTGCATGGCTAGTCCTACTGACACTAAGAATCCTTCCTGGTCCGGGCTCGAACATACGACAACTGGGTTGTAAAATCAGCGTCCTATACATTGACGGAACGACCGACATCAGCATTTTCGCGAAAAATTTAGTTGATTTGCTGATTTTAGTTAGTTATTCTTTGAGACAACTAAAAAATTCTTACTTTTGCTAATTTAGATTTTTTATTCTCATTCCCTTAATAATAATAAAATATTTGTTGAAATTACTATTTTTTTTAGTTGAATTCACAAATTAAACGTGCTGTCATTTCTTAGCTAAGGCACATTTCATTTCCATTCAACTAATTTTTTAGTTGAATCAAGGAAATAAAATGTTGTTTTCAACCAATATGAATGGTTGAATTGGCTTCTGCAATCTGCAGCTATATGGCGCCCTGTCACCGAAACGGTAACACCGTAATGACTACTAGCCGCTAGATGGCACACTACTGCCGAAAAAATTTCAGACGCGGTTGTCTTTTCCATATTGGCAGGTATAAATACGATGTTGTATTGGAGAAAAAGACATAAACGAAACATAAACATCTTTTTGAATTTTTTTTCTTCTAAATCACTGTTTTCTTCATTCTCACTGAAAACTTTGAGCACTCGGAAAACAAAAACCGAATACAAGTAGTACACCGGACGGCGCAGCTCGGAAGGTTTGAAGATACAAAAAAACTTCATCACAATTAGAGTGAAACATTCGAAATTCACTTCACTGTTCCGCGTAAAAACATTATTACGCACAATCGCTTCAAGTGCGCACAAATTCTGAATAAATAAGATTTCCACTAACAGTTTACGACTTTTTTACATATCGGTTTAGAAATTTAAATAAAGATATATCGAACACATGCGAAAAACATCAAAACAATTTTCAAGCAGTTTCGATAAGACTGTCCTTTTTAGCTTTTTAATGGATTGTTTTGCTTTGACACTTCTCATGAGTTTTTGGCTAATAAACTTGTTAATAATACCCATTTCAGTTTTGTTTTCTTTGTGCTATCCTTCAGTAATGATGGTGATAGATAAATAGAAACAAATTTTCTGATTTTAATAACAAAATTAGTTGTCAATGAGAATTTCGTGTTGGATTGAAATATTACTGGTTTGTGTCCAGGATATTCACCAACTAAACACATTCTCTAAAAATAAGAGTTTTTTCAGCAAAGTAAATTCTCAATTTTAACTAATTTTATAGTTATTTTGGAAATTTTGTTGTTAAAATCAACTAATTCAAAAACAGTAATACGAATTAGGCGCAGAGCTAATTTCGGTCGTTCCGTGTTGAACCGCCAGCCCGGGATTCGCTGGTTGAAGGTCAAGTAATACCCAAAATAACACACTAATTAGATGACTACTGTTACAATAATCATCTCGTAGCAAGAAATGGACAATTGAAGTGTTTTTGCAATATCTAAGCCCTAAAATTATTTCTTAATATTCGTTCCATCCAGTAAATATACTCACAAATCACTAATTTACAAACAAACATCAATTTTTTGGAATGACTCTGATGATTTCTTTGATAATTTATGGGATATAACTTCATTTTCTACGATATAAGTGCAACTGAACACTTTTTTTTACAACATATACACGGAAAGACCGATATCAGCATTTTGGCGAAAAAAATAGTTGATTTTCTGATTTTAGTTAGTTATTTTTTGAGACAACTAAAAAAATCTTACTTTTGCCAATTTAGATTTTTTATTTGTTGAAATGTCTATTTTTTTAGTTGAATTCACCAATTGTCATTTCTTAGCTAAGGCACACTTCATATCCATTCAACTAATTTTTTAGTTGAATTAGAGAAATAAAACGTTGTTTTCAACCAACATAAATGGTTTCATTGGTTTCTACCATTTGCAGCTATATGGCGCTCTGTCACCGAAATAACGCTAACACCGTAATGACTACTAGCCACTAGATGGCACACTACTACCGAAAAAAATTTCAGTCGCGGTTGTCTTTTCTATATTGGCAGGTATAAATACGATGTTGTATTGGAGAAAAAGACATAAGCGAAACATAAACTTCTTTTTGAACATTTTTCTTCTAAATCGCTGTTTTCTTCATTCGACTTCGCGAAATCGACTCTCTCACTGAAAACTTTGAGCACTCGGAAAATAAAAACCGAATACAAGTAGTACATCGAACGGCGTGGCCCGGAAGGTTGGAAGATACGAAAACATCATTTGACATGTACAATTAGAGTGCAACATTCGAAACTCAATTCACTGTTCCGCGTAAAAACATTATTACGCACAATCGCTTCAAATGCGAACAAATTCTGAATAAATACACTTTCCACTAACAGTTTACGTCATTTTTACATACCGGTTTAGAAATTTATATATGGATATATCGTAACACATGCGTAAAACATCTAAACAATTTGCAAGCAGTTTCAACAAGACTATCTGTTTTAGATTTCTAATGGATTGTTTTGTTTTGACAATTCTCATGAATTTTGTGGCTAATAAACTTGTTAATAAAACCAATTTCATTTTTGTTTTTCTTTGTGCTGTCCTTCAGTAATAATGGTGATAGATAAATAGAAACAAATTTTCTGATTTTTAAAACAAAATTAGTTATCAATGAGAATTTCGTGTTGGATTGAAATATTGCTGGTTTGTGTCCAGAATATTCGCCAACTAAACACATTCTCTAAAAATAAGAGTTTTTTTCAGCAAAGTAAATTCTCAATTTTAACTAATTTTATAGTTATTTTGGAAATTTTGTCGTTAAAATCAACTAATTCAAAAACAGTAATATGAATTAGGCGCAGAGCTAATTTCGGTCGTTCCGTGTACAAGACAATAAATATTACCCAGTGGTTGGCGATAAAAAACTCTTCGGCTTTTGATTTCTCTGCTCTGAATTGAAAACTTTGAGATTTTCAGTATAGCTCCGAAGTTCTATAACTATATTCTGTGCGCATCAGAATGGTATGAAGGTTCCTATTGTTGACAACAACGCCACCAAAACAAAATACTTTGGTTCAGGAACCAGCTCCATAGCAGGGAGGTGGTGGTTGCTTTCTTTCTGTTGAGAACCCTCTAGTGAACTGTTGTGTTTTCATGATTACAGTCATTTTGACTTATTTTTACACCCAAAAATAACATGTTGGGGGTTCATTTCCAAAGTACTGGCATAATTTAACTCTTGATTAGGTAGCACTGTTGAGTTGTTACTAAAGTTCTGTCATGATTTTTGACACTAAGCTTACCAATACCATATGAAGTTAGTAACACAACCTTAAACATTTGTTCTGTAAAGTTGACGATGTCAGTCGAAACAGAAGGTAATAATTCCACAGCGAGGCAGTAGTAAGGATTCTCTATTCAGGCGAGTTTTGCCGCGTCCATTCACAACACAACATCGAGTGATGCCCTTAATTCCATCCCAAAGTCTGACCTCATTATTATGTTGGTTTTTTTTCTCTCCCTCACAACGAGTGCCTTTCGTAGTTGAAAACAATCCAAACAACTCTTTCCTCAGTAAATTCATTGCCAACGAATTCACTGAAATAAGCAAAATTCTGTTTCGTCCGTTGCCGCCGTTGCCAGGCCGGTCGTAGTACGGGGACCTTTTTTTCTCTCCATTCCCATCCGAATCAAGATCGTAATCCGAAAACCAGATACTCATTCAGTTTGGTCCAGCACTCGGAAAGTTGCGTCCGGGGCACAGCCAGCAGCCGCCTTCCATCGTCATCCAATTAATTTGTTGCTTCAATTAGTTGCTTCAAGCGCGTGAAAGAAAAGGCCAGCGGCTGCCGACTTTGGCTAGCTGCTGACGAGTACCCTCTCACTCCTGGCGGCGGGTGTTTATGAAAATCATTTCCCAATTAGTCATAAAGATCGGGCGCGATAATACAATCCCAGACTGTTGACTGGCCCTGCCATCGTTTGGTCCCGGCGTCCCATTGAGTGGGCGAACGATACGCTATATATTTTGTCTTGCGAAAATACTTAGATTCGGTTTAGTTTTTTTGAATTTTGCTTTAGAAATGGACAAAAACTAACACAAAAAAATTGCACTCTATCAATTGATCGTTTCGTTCAATCACATAATTTTGAATTAAGTTCATTTGTTACGTTTCCATTGATCGGCGTTGTCAATTTTGAAGCGATGAAACGAAAGCGTCTGTCTGTACATAATTATGGTTTTTTTACTTACGATACAAAGAACAATGTGCTGTGAACTCTATGACGACTTCGAAATGAGTAATCCCAATCAGAGATGTCTATCTCCTCTGTGTGACGAAGAGCAAGCAAAATTTCTCCCCTCGCACTGACAACTTCAACGAGAGCTCTTCTCTTTCACATTTATACACCACTGTTGTGTAAAGTGTGCACGCATCATGAGTGCGTTTGTTTATTTCCTTTTACCTCTTCCACTGAATCGCACCAAAGTGCTAGAGCATTAGCTAATAAATTCTCTGAGGAGGATGCAGATACTTTCACAGAGGTGTACACGTCGGTGAGCACTCTGCTGTATGGTTTTCGTAGATGAAGCGTGGACACGCAAAATCAGCAAAATAAAACAATTTATCGTAAAATTTTCGGTTTTCCTTGCAATTTTTCATAGCAAGGCCAGATCTACTCTCTATTAATTGAAGTTCACAGAAGTGTTCGCTCACCATCACGCGCCAGTGGTCACTTGGGTGTATTTAGACGAGAGCGCGTGTGAGCGATTCATGCGAAGAGAATGTGTTTCACTCGCGCCAGCTTCTTTAACCACAAGCACACACTCAAATGCTGTCTATTCGACACTGAGAAGAAGTGCGCTTTCCTCTTTGTGCGGTGCTTCGTTTTTTGCATCCTCGGTGTGGCAAAAATCTGACTCTAGCGTGTATAACTCTAGTGAAATGCCATCTCTGATCCCAATTAACCAAATGGGCTACCGACAATACGAAAAAATACGATTTTTGTAGACTTTAAATGAGTCTGTTTTCAAAATTTGACGATAAAAATTAAAATTTTGCTTAAGGAGTAGATGCACGTCTTGATAAAGCACAGGAATTTGCTTCAACTGAATATAACAAATGATGTTTCCTAGGTTCAATTCCATAAGGAATGCCAAGCATTTGAGTCTGCTAAAGACAATAACAATATACTTTATGTGAGACTAGAAGACATGAACTACAACATACCCGTGTATGTGGAAGGTTTTGCTAACCATGAACATTTTCAAAAATTCTTGTGGCAGAACGAAGATATTCTTTCTATAGAAAATTAGGTATGAAGCATTTTATTCGGTTATTTTTAATGATGCACATTTGTTGCTCTTGCACTCTTAAAAGGTTACAGCGATGATGAGACTCTCAGTCAGGACACCCATGTAAATCGCTGATGACCTATGCCAATCAACTGGCTACGTGTCAAAATTTCGAGAAAGCTGCTCGTTAAGCTACGCTTACCGAGTTCAGAAGCTCCAGAATCAGTAATTAGAAGACCTTGAAATGGAACTCGTATTAAACTGAAATCATACTCAGATTTAAATTGCACTCTGTCAAAGTAGAAGGCCAGCCCAGCTGAATTCGCGCTTGTGCTGATACTGACGGATATTTGGAATAACAATCGAATTTTTATTTTGTGCTTCAAAGGTGTGAATCATGGACTAAGATAATCAACCAAACAATAAGCTTACCACATACGGAACAAGATATAATCCTTGACCGAGGGCGCCAATAAATGTCCTACTGGGGACCAAAAACAGAAATGGCAACACTGAAATTGAACTACAATATCCGGCAACACTTTAAAAACAGTTGAAAAAATCATTTACTTTAACATTCCAAACCGTATGTAGTTTCCGCATACCAGTGGATCAACCGGACCAGTATAGTGAAGCAGCATCCGACTAGTGTCATTCGAAATGGGTAGACAATTAATCACAAGTTCTCGCGAACAACCATAACATAAAAGAACGCTTCCATACTCACCGCGACCATTCGGATCGCTGCATCAGTAGTACATCCGGAGTTTGGTTAAGCTCCACGAACGATGGATGCTCGTGGACATCAGTCAAAACTGGCTATCGATCAGCATAAAATTTACATCGACTACAACCACGTCCGGAATCGACGCCCATGATGGTAACAGTGGTACTGGTTTCGTGGATGTTGGACAAACTTAAATAAAGTTTTTCTGGCCCGAACAGGCGAATAAGCTTAAGGTTAAAATCACTATAATCTAAACAAAAAAAATTCTGTGTCTAAACTTAGGGAATGTTCTGAATTGTAAGGAGTGTCATAAGTAGTTAGCAACATTCAAACAGTTATTACTTTGAAATGGCTTAATTTTATGCAGCGTGTTTTGCGGTGACATGTTTGTTTCACCCCGGTGATGCGATTGTCATCTGCATACAATTGGCTTGAAGCCGAAATTTTTGTTTTTTTTTTGTTCTAGTTCGCTGTCAAATGTTCTGTTTAAGCAGTGTTCACATCTTTTTTTATGCGGTTGCACCAACATAAGGAAATGATTTCGATGGAATATAATCAAACTATAACAAACCACTTTTTTTTCTTATTCAAAAAGAGGTCAAATGACTTGTTTTGCAGAGAATACTAGACTAGAGTTATATTTATATTGGGTTTGAAGAAATTAACTTTTGGCAGCAGTGTAATATCGGATGCGCACGATACGCTTCGCATTTTGTTTCCTCTTGCTTGAATTCTCAGTGATAGAGTGGTAAAATTGAGTTTCCAGTGATTAGGGTACATCAGTGAATTAAAAGTATTGCTGAAAAAGAAAAATTTAAGTTTAAATAGTTTCTAAAATGGAATGTGTTATAATCAGTTGCGTTAAACATTTTTCGAAGCCTGGGTGAAAAGATGGCGTTTCCAGCCACAGGTAATTACAAAAAAATCGGTTCTAGCGACGGTTTCTGGAGGAAAATTAGTGATAATATCATAAATTTTGCTAGGTTTCCTTCTGATAAAAGCGAGTTGGAAAAATGGTTGACCCACAAAGAATTTGTGGGAGGAACTTCAGACTGGAAGAAATATATGTAGTTGGAAATAAACTACGTTTGGTCAAAGGTTCGATACCAGTGGTTTTTGCAAAAACGAATCATTGTGAAACGTATGTTTTTAGTCGATAATAACATTCAGAGCTTACTAATCGTTACATAACATTTACAGAGAACAGCTCGAGCTTTTATTCCCTAGCTACGGTGATGCATCAAGTAACAAGTCTCAATGCTTTAACAAGTTTGTAGTTTTTGTAAAGTATTGAAATTAAAATCTCATTAATATAAATATTTCGAAGGTATCGCGAAGACGCAAAATGAGAAGATGTTGAGAAAGCGAACATATCCGCTGGAGAAGCGATTTCTAAGGTTTCAGAGCTCGTGACGAGTATAGGATATCACTTCTATTTCTACAATATAAGTGCAACTGAACACTTTTTTTGTTACAACATATACTAGACAATAAAATGATATTACCCAACGGTTGCCGATTAAATTTTTAGGACTTTTGATTTCTCTGCTCCGGATTGAAAATTTTATGATTTTCAGTATAAGACCGAATTTGTATAATTATATGCTGTGCGCATCGGAATGGTATGAACGTAGCTTAACATATTGTTTACAACAACGCCACCAAAACAAAATGCGTCGGTTTCAGGAACCAGCTTCCATAGCAGGGGGTGGTTTGTTTACATGTCAATAACAGCTGCGCAATCGATTGGTTTCGGTACGGTTTATCGTTTCAATGATGAGTCGAATTGATCCGGAAACGCGAAAGAAAATTCTGCACACTTGGTGCTCAGAAAGTGGTGTCACGTACAACGAAATTGCAAAACGGGTGAAAGTGCACCACACCAGTGTCAAAAATATTATCGAGAAGTTCGGTAAGACCCTTTTCATGGAGGATTTGCCCCGATCCGGTAGGAAAACGAGTCCCAGCCAGCCCGGCCGGGACTTAAAAGTCGGCGTCGACGCGGGATTTGGCCAAGCAGTTCAACACCAGCATCGGGATGATTCAACGGATCAAAGTTCGGAACTCCCTGAAAACGCACAAGAAACAGAAGGTGCCGAAAAAGTCCCTGGTACAGCAAGTTCAGGCCAAAACAAGAGCGCAAAAACTGTATACCGGATTGTACAGAACAAAGATGGATGCATCCTGATCGACGACGAAACCTACGCCAAGGAGGACTCTCGAGCGCTGCCCGGACCGCAATATTATACGAAATCGGTGTACCAGGACCTGGACGACGCTGACACCACGGTGGTGATAGAAAAGTATGGGCAGAAGCTGTTGGTCTGGCAAGCAATTTGTACCTGTGGTTTGCGGTCGTCGATTTTCTTCACGAAGGGCACAATTAACGCTAAGGTGTACGAGGAAGAATGTTTGAAGAAGAGAATGCTGCAACTGTACAGAAAGCATAAGGCTCCTCCTCTCTTCTGATGGGATTTGGCTTCAGCCCACTACGCCAACTCCGTTCTACAGTGGTTGTCAAAAAATAATGTACAATTCGTGGAAAAGGACATCAACCCACCGAACTGCCGGGATCTTCGGATAATTGAAAGGTATTGGGCAATTGTCAAGCGGCACTTTCGGAAGGAAGGTACAGTGTCCCAAAACATGCAGAAGTTCAAAAAATAAAAAAAACTGGACAGCTGCCACCAGGAAAGTCACAAAAGTGACTGTGCAGAATTTAATGAAAAATGTCAAGTCCAAAGTGCAAGCGTTTCACAGAAACTAGGATTTTCTCAATATAATTAGTGAAATGCACAAAAATGTAATTTTTCTACAATATATCGAAAACTGATGTCAAAATATGTTTTTTTAGCTTTTTTATTCAATAATCAATGTTGCTAACTACTTTTCGATACACTCCTTATTACCGGTGCTTTCGGAAGCGGAAGTCGGGCACTAGTAGTCTCAAAGTAGATTTATATATCCACTTACTAACAAGGTCTGGAAACTAGATGAATTTACCAGTATGTTTTATAATAATTTGCACTCCGTTTTATCATCACTTGTGAAAATATGCTCATTAAAATGAAAATTTTTCACTTACCTCGCTGTAATTCCGAAACCGGAGGTGCGATCTGGATCAACTTTTCGCGGACTTTAAAAAAAAATTTAAAAATCTCGGTTTGTAAAAATCGGTTAAGAAATTTCCGAGGAAATTGAGAGCGCATTTTCTCATAGATTTTCCCATATTACCTTGTAGTTCCGGAACCGAAATCCGACATTTTGTGATTTCGACAAAATGAAACGAATATTATATGACACTCGGCCCTCGGGGCCTCCGTTCAAAAGTCAGTTTTCAAAGTGATTGCATAATTTTTCAATATGAGAAAGGCAAAATCTAATTGATTAGTATTCATTGAAAAGTTTACAGTTAAAATCGATTCTTTTGTTCGTTACTACCCCAAAGTCCCAATCGCTAGAATCTGTCAATATTGCAAAACTACTCGTAACGCGCGTAGATAGCGTGCTCTACTACTCCTAGACATATGAACCGATTGTTAGCTGTCAAGATAACCAAACTTTCTCGAATATTTGTCGCGTGATAACATGCAACATAAAGCTACTACCGATGCTGGCACCAGATGAAGTTACGATGGCACAGGGAATTGCATTATTATTCCGTACGTGACTTTGCCGGTACGTGTCGTAGTGGTCGAAACGAGATGCTAATGAAACGGAACCGGAAGAGTACTGCTACTGTGAAGCCGGGGAACGGGTTATCTTGCTGGTAAACCAACGGAACGCAATTGTACCCAAAACGATGATCTTAGTACGAGGATCTGTATAAATTGGTTTTTTATGTGGTTTTTGAGACGATTTCATGAATGTGCCTGTCGTTGATTGGATTGCATTTTTATGTACGTAGTATCTCATGGAAACATGACAATCACTCACGATCCCATGAATCGTATGCTCATGATGTTCTACCAAGACAATTGTTTAATGTGTATGATCGATACTGATATTTCCATCGAGAGGGAAGTGTGAACGAGCTTTGTTCCTGAGGTATCGAGCAATATTCGTGTGTTACGAATGCGATCCCTTCTTACTTGGCTTTCTAAAGCGGAAGACACCAACATTTAGTGGAAGCAGAAGTAAATTCTGAACCTCTACGAGGTCCCGAACAGTCTGCTGTAAAACCTATTTAGGTTTGTTACTATGTGCGTTCTTTCTGATGAACGATGCACAGTTAATAAAACCTCCAACCCCCGAGAGGATTTAGAGATTTTACAAAAGCGACACCATTCTGTACTCCCGGAAGAATGCAGAAGTAAATTTGGTACCCCATGAAGGATGCCAAACAATCTGCTAAACCCTTTTTGAGGTGAATACAGAAAGGACCCAAGTAGCACGTTAAGTTGCTGTCCTGTATTTATCTACAGATTGTGCAATTTCTCAAGTTAGTTTATATTACTATTGTAATAACTGTTGTGTTATGGAAAAAGCGCAATTTTTCGGTGTTGTGCAACATATCTTTAAGTTTTTTCGTTGTCACGAACATTTATTCACAATTATTGAGCAACTGATACAAAAACTCATGCATTAATCCCATTACAAATGCAGCAATTAAATCAGCGGAAAAACAATTGTGAAACTCATGGAAACTACTACGTAATGTAAACAAGAATTGAATTGATGATTACAAAAACATAGCCAATATAATTTCTAATGAACAAGTTTCACATTTGATTTTCAAGACAACTGCTCGTAACACACATATGGAACTTTAAAAATATTCTGCACATAAATAAATGGTAATACTACATATTGTAGAATTGATCTTTTATGTTTTAGTAAATAGAAAATCGCCAACGAACTGCATTTTTATGGTGAAACATGGCTTCGTATGCCTGAAATTTTCAAGCGCCTTTGAATGTACGTGTTTTGATGATTGCACATCAATTTCTGTGAAAATAGCAATCTATTCTTCTCAATGAATATGATCGGGAGAGTGTTTAAAATATGTACAAGAGAGTTATCAAACATTCTTACACCTTTTCAGACGATATTAATAATATTGATGTTTGTTTTTCTCTTGGAATGAAATTTCCTTCAATATTTTCTAATATGGCATCGAGGGTAACAGTGTGTTGAAAAGAAAATGGTTCACCCAACGTAATGAATTATTTTACCTAAATGAAAGGTAATATAATCATGGTTACATTGAAAAGAGAAATTTTTGTTTTTATTTTTATCAAATCAAACCAGTTGACTTAAACAACAATACAGTTTAGTCATTATTCTTAGTGAACTCGACTTTTGTGATACGCACTGTAGGTGTGCTTTAGCTGCAAAACCAAGTTGCACATGCGGTAATATATAACTAGGAGAGTAACTATGATGAACAGGGATGCCAGGTCTTTTTTTATAAAATCTGTGTTCAAGTTAAAAACCTGTCTGTGAAAATCTGTGCTCGTATCCAGTACCATTATAGTAGATCGGAATCAATTTTGTGAGCAAAAAAGGTTATCGAAATCATTTTGGTGACCAAAAAAAAAAGGTCTCACTGCCAACACGCTCTTTACCTTTTTACTCAACTGCTCTGTACTTTTTGGTGCTAAACTGCGCTCGATTTAAAAAATCTGTGATTTATTTCAAAATCTGTGATCATTTTCTGAAATCTGAGTCATTTTTAAAATCTGTGCAGAAAGTTCAAAGTTGTGAAACACAAATTAATCTGTGAACCTGGCAACCTTTAAAAAGTGTTGTCAGGCCCGTTCATTTCTTTCGCGAGATAAAAACCGGATACAAATTATCTCATCGTTTTTTTTTGTTTTTATTGCATATGTAATGCTGTATTTCTGAAACGTTTATGATAATATTCTCATGTCGGCAAGGTCTGCGTTCATTTTAAACAGATAAATCTGGTACAACTTATTTGCAAGTTTCGAATTGTGTTTCTAAAAATGAAGAAATCTGCTCACACTGACCTAATATTTCATTAGGCAACCGAGACTATCCAGACTCGGCAGCAAAATAGTTTTTACTGCGAGGTTTTCAATTCGGCTTACCATTTTTTGCCTTGCGGAGAGCATAATTTCACTATTTTTTTCTTCACAAGAGATAAACAACCATTTCGGCATATGTTGAGTCGGATACAATTATGACAGTTATTTGGAAAATTTTTGATAAGTTGAACAATTGTTTTAGTTACTTCGTTTTTACATGACGATGTGGAAATTTTTGCAGAGCTTCTATAACTGCTAGTGCAACTTGGGCAAGTTGGTGATTTGCTGCACAATTGTTTTAGATGTACCTTAAATTGTTCAGTAGTGATTTTTTCGGTAGTATTGTATAACTTAACAGTGATAAGTTGCACAACCGATTTTATTATTTTGAAAATCTTTCTGAACTTATCTTACATAAAAAACAATTCTAAAAAAATTGTAGAGCCTCTTGAAATTTCAATAAGTTACATTTGCTACTTGGGGATTTATCCACTCCAGGAAGAACGATGAACCCTTCTGTCTATAGCTCCTTACCACATTGGGTAAGAAACGAGAGAATATCCGTCAATTTTAGCTCCGCATACATAGACTCAATCATGTATGAAGAACCAAAAACCCGGATACGCAGTTGTGTCAATGCGGGACAGTTACATATCAGATGATACGAAGTACCATAATCGCATTCACACAAATCACACGAATAATACTCAGCACGTTGAATAGTGATAATTGAGTTCGCAATGTCCAGTCAGAGCTCTGACCAGAATACTGCAATGATGCTTGGAGAAATGCAGTAGACACTTTGACATTTTCAGATTTAAATCTGGTAGAAATGCTTTTGTCTGAGCGCAAGTTTGCAAGCTGCGCCAGTTGCTGGCATGTTTAGATGCAGTTCAAGAACGAATCTTGTGCTTTATCCAACTAGTTGAAAGTGGTAAAGCTGGTTCAGGACCAACGAAATCATTCGTTGCACCAGCTCTAGCCAACTCATCAGCCCATTCATTTCCAGTAATACCAGAATGGCCGGGTACCCATAAGAAGTAAACAGCATTTGAGATGCTAAGGTCTTCAATTTGAGTTCGACATACGATCACCAGATTCGATCGTAAATCATTCGCACTGAGTGCTTTTAAAGCTGCCTGACTGTCGGAACAAAAATAAATACGTTTACCACAGATCCTCTGCTGAAGTGCCGAATGTATTCCACACAGAATCGCGTAGATTTCTGCTTCGAACACAGTACAGTATCTACCAAGTGAATAAGACTGCTCTAGCCTCATTTCACGACAGTAGACACCAGCACCAGAACGATCATTCAACAGAGAACCGTCCGTATAACAAACTATGTGTTCATCAAGTTGTCGTTCCAGACAACCAGACAACCATTCCTCACAAAGAGGATAGCTCACATTGAATGTTTTGAAAGGAAAACTGCATGTGAGATTTAAGTCACTAGGAGCGAGTAAATACTCATCCCACGTAACCATTTGAGACCATAAGCGAGTGTGGCTAGTAGCATAATCTAATGGGTTACTGTTCCAAAGCCCTGTAACCTTAAGACGGTATGCACAAGATAATGCTTCTTGTTTTAGGAACACATGTAGTGGTTTAATGCACAGTAGCGCCTCTAGAGCAGCAGTAGGAGTTGTCGTGAATGCTCCTGTCATCGCCATTAGGACCATCCTTTGGAGATGATTTAGCTTTGACTGAACTGTCGCAACTTCTTCTTTATGCCACCATACAAGATATCCGTATGCTAAAATTGGTCTAACGATAGTTGTGTAGATAAAATTAATGTATCTGGGTTTGATTCCCCATGATTTTCCAAAAGCTCGTCTGCATTGGACGAAAGTCATGCAAGCTCTTTTAATCCTGAAGTCAATGTGAGCAGACCAATTCAGTTTTGAACCAAGAGTAATCCCGACGTATTGAACTTGATCAACCACAGTAACCTCTGAACCGAAGAACTGTAACGGACGAGCTCCTGTGATTATCCTACGATGAGTGGAAATCACCATTGATGTTTTGCCCGGATTTACAGATAATCCAACCTGACAACACCATTGTTCAAAAGATCGCAGGGCTTGCTGCATTAAATCAAAGAGATTGGTAATGCTTATACCGGTCATCAATATATGATAATCGTCGGCAAAACCATAAGTCGGAAATCCAAGGTTATTAAGTTTCCTTAACAAACCATCAGCGACTAGGTTCCATAAAAGTGGGGACAGTACACCACCTTGAGGACACCCACAGACACTTAGCTTTCTAATCTCTGCTTGCCGAAGCGATGAACAAAGAAGTCGATTACTAAGCATTGCGTGTATTCAGTAAGGGAAAAACCCAAAATATTCCGTTCGCGAATGCATTGTTTAACCTCCTGCAGCCATTCAGTCCTTGACTTAGGAGTTTCTATTTTTGTGGCCTTTTACGACATGGAACAGGAAACCAGTGGATCAATTCTTGGTAGAAAATAATTCCGCCGGATGCCACACGGCTTGCGATTCCTTCTTACTTGGCTTTCTAAAGCAGAAGACACCAATTTAAATCGCTGATCACGTACGAGAATCAACTGGCTACATGTTAGTGCTGTCCAAATCATATCCACGTTCAAAGTGAAATAACTTTAAGCCATGTTAATTTGAATCCAATTTTTTTTTTTCTATTCCTGTACTCATGAAGCCATATTTTCATAGAAGCTGCCTGATATGGATGTTGTTCTAATACGGACTCCAATTCATACACTTCTGTGCGTTTGAATTGAGATATCCACTTTCGGATTCCTGTTCTAAATATGCGAAAACAACAACGAGTTATTTTATTCGATTCACTACTGACTTACTCTTTACATCAAACAGTTCGCGTAAAAATTCTTTTCCTATCATGCAGTCCTCGAGTTATTCCCTTCGTCATAGAATTTCATCTAGCAGACTTTTTTTCCCATTGTAGCAAGCACCGTACCAAGTAGACTGATGTGTGCGGAAGTCAGCGATTATAAAGCATGGTCACAGACAAATCGACTTTGCTTAATGCAGCATTATTTAGAGTACAGCAGTGATCATAGTGAAAGCACAAATGAAATCTCCGATTCTCGGTGATGAAACACATGTGCGCACATTGTAATTTGATGATGATAAAGCGATCTGCTAACTGAGTTGGTCAGGGTAAGAGAAAACCTTCCGGGGAAGAAGATCCATACTACTACCATGCAACGGGTGTTTGAATCAGTGACTGAAGTATTTGGCTGGAAGGAGAAAATGATTGTGTTAGTTTGTTCAATGTTGGGAAAAAAATCAACCGTTCATAACAAACAATGGCTTATGACACGTATGCTGCCGATCTGATCGTTCATTATTCAAAAAACTTCTGCAGTTTCTAAGTTGAACTTTGAAGAAAAATATTGAGGTCAAACTGAGCACTCCAAGTCACCAATATCTCTTGTGCAATCCTGTCAGTTCAACGGCTGCTAAAGTAACTGAAAACTTGCCTTCCTCCATTCCGGCAAGGTCTGCAGCGTGCTAGATAACACGAACCCAGTTCGAGATCAGACCTTCACATAACTCTTCCTCAGTCCACGTTTTGAAATTTTGCGTCCGTTCCATCCGCCCACCACGGGAGGGGAAACTTTCGTTGCATTCGAAAAACCAGAAAAACTTTCGTCCCTTTTCCGGTGCTTGTCCATGGTCACCATCAAATTTCAGGGGACATTGCACTGCAGTTGGCCACCCGAGGCGATGGGAATGCCGGTGCCTGGTTGTGTGGCCGAATTTATGAGGGGCCAACCAAACAACCGTCGCCCTTCGCCGCAGCCGCCGCCCTTCACCGGAAAACGGCAGAAGATGATGACGCTGAAATCGGGAGGGCGAGATTTAAATAACTTTCAATTACTGATTACACTTGCCACAGTGCACACTGACCGGTTGCCAGCCGGGACAGTAGCCACCGAATAGTCAACTATTACTTCCTTCCTGTCTTCCTTCCGGTTCGGTTGGCCTACCGTCCGTCCGTCCGTCTCGTCTACGTCGGATGACCTGTTCGGCAATGTGTCTCTCATTTTTTGGCTCGTTCGCACATCCATCCATCCAACCCTTCCCACACACTCCCACAAACCGAGGTTGGCTGCAGTTGAGCACAGTTCCGAGCCGGCCAGTCTCGGCAATCGGATAAAGTGGTGTGAATAAACTCGATTTTACTGCTGGGATGTTCGGTGCGGGAGCAAATTGGTCATTTTCCAACGTTTTGTGAAATCCCAATTAGAAAAAAACGTTCAACGGTGGTCCTTCATTGGTCCAATATGTTGGATCATTGGTCCAATGAAAGTCCAATCAATCGTTCAACGGGAGGCCAACACGGGACCTTCGTTTGCCGATTTTGAAACAGACCGTTGGACCGAATGCCATTTTTTTCGTTCAACAAACCCGGCAGACAGAGGTCCATTGTTGAGCCATTTTTAACATGAGGAGTTGGAGCCCCGTTGGACTAGTTTTACTGCTGAATTTCTGAAGTTTCTTCCATTTATTTGTTTAAACTAACAATACATATCTGCACAATACTTCTACTTCACGTAGAATAACAACAAATTTTCTTTCTATGGTAAGGTAACACTTAATTTTCATTCTATTTTTGCAAGAGAAAAAACAACAACAAACCGTTCCAGCAAATAGAACGAATATTTCGTGCAATATATCGTTCAACAAGGGCTCAAAAATCAACAAAATTGAACGGCCTGCTGAGAGGGATTGAACAGAACCGTCAAAGAGTCATTGAGGTGTAGACTACTATGGCCGCGACGACACAGTGCTGAAAGGAAATGTTTAACCAGAGAATTACAAATAGGGGAACTGAGGGCAGTTGCGTGTTGCACACGCTGGAAGTTGGTATTTCCGAATGTTAAATTGAAGCAAATTGATATTAAAATGTTAAAATTATGGTCATGCTTTGTGATATTACTTGTGATCATTGACTCAAAGTGATTTCAATCTGCATCCGATTTTCAATACAAATGCACGTTTGACTCTAAACTGTCTCGGTTGATATCGGTGACCTACAGGAAATAAGGTTAAGCAATCGTTTGACAATTATCGACTTCAACAAAAAAGCTGTATCCGACCGCCAGTAAGCGATATTGAAACCTTACTGTAGGAAAAATGCTTTCTATATTAAAAAGGTTAAAGAGCTGCAGTTGAACAAGTCTGATAACGCTATACACATAATGCACTTTCACTAATACGAAAAAGAATAATAATGTCCACTGCGTTGAGCATAACAATGTCAAGTTTAACATTTCCGTGTATGTGATAGACAAATCCATGATTGTGCCGTATTTCCCCTATATCTTAAAGATTGCTCCATACAAAAACAGATGGTGCTGCACAGTGAAGTTTTTTCCATCGAGAGAAAAGTGTGGAGGGATGTTTTGTTTGACGCAATAGTATCCGTGAATTGACCTATCGTATTATACAAATTGAAACAGTTTTGAATAATCAAATTCAGAAGAATATCTCCCAAATTTTGAAGAATTTCGAACAACCTTCACCGAGTAGCTCCGGAACCGGAGGCAGTATCCGAATGAAATTCAACAGCAGTATATAAAGCCATAAGACTTTTTATTTGAATCTAAAAATTTTAAATTCCATTCGGCCATCATTGTAAAAATAAAATGAGCTTCGTTTTGAAGCTTTTGAAATGGTGCTTCCAGAACTGGGAACTGGGGTTGTTTGGTCAGTAACAGATATAATAATCAAATAGGAACTGTAAAAAAAATTGAAATTTTTTGCATCGCCATTCTGATTGACGGAGGTTTTTGACTACTGCGGTACTTCCGAAAACGAGAACTAATAACCGATATCTTTTAAATCAATTTATGGCTAATAACTAACAAGACTTACACAACATTAGTATTACATGGCTAGTTTATAGGATTTTAATTGTTTTTACCTTGCTATGCATAGAAACACGCAAATGAATATTTTTCTACTCATCACCATGTAATTTCGAAACCAGAAGTATTGTAATATGAGTATGTCAGGCCTTTCATTTGAATCTAAGTTTGAAAAAATCGGATCAGCCATCTCCGAGAAAATCATGCGCATAATTTTTTTCACATACACAACATGTTGCGAATCCGATGAGCTGAGTCGAATGGTAAATGACACTCGGCACACCGGGCCTCGGCTCAAAAGTTGGTTTTCACAGTGATTGCATAACCTTTCTGTATGAGAAAGGCGAAACAAAGTAAACAAGGAACTCCTCATAAGCCAAGAGCTTCTTTTCTTAAACCAAACATTAACCACATTATCAAATTGAATGGCTTGGAATTGACATGGTCTGATCAAGCAAAACCCTTAGGTTTAACGTATGACAAAAAACTCACTTTCAAGAAACATATTGAAGGAATCCGGGCAAAATGTAATAAATATATTGAATGTTTATATTATTCTGTTATAAACAGAAATTCTAAGCTCTGTCTAAAAAACAAATTTCTAATTTATAAACAAATTTAGTACAAATGAGTTACATAGACTCACAAATATGGAACCATTAGATGTAATGTCAGATAATATTATAAGCAAATTCCGACAAAAATCGATGCAACCTTCAATTGAATCGATTCGCTCTCTGTATTAGTTAGTAAGTTAGTATCTAAGTTCTTTTTTCCCATTACACAATACAAGTAGGTTTACAATTTGGCTTACACAAACAATCACAGAATTGCGGAAGCAAATGATGTCTTCATGGTAATAATCAAATCATGTACATAATAGGGCTGAAAAGTCACCACTTGTGGCTGAGCACCCAATTTAAATCTTAATTAAGGATGGTTTTTATCGTATCATAGAACGCTCACTGGCAACTCTTCGCACGATTGAATCAGTGCCATCAAAGAGAAACGGATATCATTGCAACAACAAAAACCCGGCATGGCTCATTTAACATAGAATCGACTCGAGTGCGAGAGCGAATTTCTCTCGATGACATTTCTGAGAATCGAAGGTTAGCACGCTGTACCAGTGCACAAATCCGGAAACGTACATGACGTCACGAACTACAGAGGCATTTCTATCCTTAGTTGCCTCCCAAAAGCTTTCGAGCGTATGCTGTTGGATATTATTTACCCGGCAGTAAAGCACATCCTCACAACCGATCAGCACGGCTTTGTCAAAAAACGATCAACTACTACGAATCTAATGAGCTACGTTTCTACTCTGATCGACAAGCTTGAAAAACGACAACAAGTTAATGCGGTGTATTTCGATTTTTCTAAAGCTTTCGATTGTGTTCCTCATGTACTCGCTGTTGAAAAATTGAGACGAAATGGATTCCCTGATTCGATAACAAACTGGATTCTTTCGTATCTTACAGATCATAGTGCTTCAGTTCGAGTCGGAACTGTACATTCTGATCCTTTTGATATTACATCAGGTGTTCCACAAGGGAGTCATCTCGGACCACTTCTGTTTGTGCTGTATGTGAATGATCTTTGCAATGAACTGTCGTCGTTTAAAGTAATGTATGCCGATGATTTAAAAATTTACCGAATCATCACTAGCCTTGTAGATTATTGTGCGCTACAAATGGACATTGAATGTGTCATAGATTGGTGTAATAGAAACGGCATGAGTGTTCATGTTAATAAATGTAATACCATAACATTCCAGTCAAAAGAGTTTCTTCTGTAAAAGATTTAGGCGTAGTTCTCGACCGTAAGTTACGCTTCACCGAACAGCTTTCGATGGTTATTGCTAAAGCTTTTGCCGTCCTGGGACTTATCAAACGCAACACTAAAGACTTTAACGACGTTTATTGTCTCAAGGCTGTTTACATTGCTCTAGTGCGCAGTATTCTAGAATACGGAGTTTTAATCTGGGCTCCATACCACAACGTTCACATCGACCGGATCGAACGAGTGCAGAAATGTTTTGTCCGATTCGCGCTTCGGAGACTTCCTTGGCTTAATCGGCTTCAGCTACCACGTTACGAAGATCGCTGTGTTCTCATCAACTTACCCACGCTGCAAAACCGGCGGATATTTCATCAACGACTTTTCGTTTTTGATTTGCTTAATAATAACATCGACTGCCCCACACTTCTGGCAAGGATTCATATCAATGTTCCGGGAAGATCTTTGCGAAGAATGGACTTCATACGACGATCAGCTCATCGCACACAGTATGGACAAAATAATCCAATGGATGTTTGCTGTAATCAATTCAATAGAGTTTATTATCTGTTTGATTTTACTATGAACAAAGACACATTCGAAAATATTGTTAAGTTAATGTTTTTAGACTAGATAGATAATAATAAGTCTGTGCGATAGTTTTTACTCTAATCGAAGACAAAATAAATAATAAAGAAAAAGACAACTCGAAAGAGTGCGCTGATGCACAGTTTCAACCAATCAGCTAAACTTTTGGAAGGCTTGTTGCTAGGGAACGAGTAAACCGATAAACAAAAACCACGCAGGACAAATTGGCCACAAGCGTGAATTGTTTACCGCACATTGGTGGAATACATTCTGTATCTATGACTACTGCGACCTATACAAATCGGGGATCCGCCTGTTGAAGTAGAAAGAATTTGGGAGGAGTTTGTCATAGTACATACTTATGAAAATTGATGTAGCAGTGTGATGATAGTGAATCTTGCGATAGGGAAAAAATTAAGCTTAAGATTTTTTGTAGCCAAATAGTCTATCACTAGGAAGAATCAAATAAGGATGTAATGTGAGAAATGAAGATTGTAAGTTCAATGCGAACAGCTGCATTTCTAAGTTGGCGGCAAGTTGTTAGTACATTTTAGTTATTTTCTGTTTCACTAGAGCAGGCGCAAATATTTCGAAAATAATAAAAGTATTCCGAAAATAATAAAAGTATTTCATTTCATTAATTATTTTTTCATAGTTTTTTACCTTGAATAGTAGATAAATTACTGTACAGTGTTGTTATCATCACCATTGAGAATAATCTGGTTCATTCGGGGCATACTTTCGATGTAGTTTTCAGCGTAGTTTTTAGGATAAAAACGCCAAATCTTTCGAATTTCTCGAGATAGCTGCTTCGAATTGTGAACAAGCTTTCTTGCTAGTTTGATCTTCGAAACGGTTGTAATTAGATATGGGTAAAACAGCTCATTTCAAAGAACCGTTCAGTACTGCAGAGTTCTATTGAAGGAGCTAGTTCTCCACAGTCATTCGTTCGTTTTTTGATAGTTGGTATGTTTGTGTAAAGACTAAACGAGAACTTAGTTTTGTAATTCGTCGTATGAATTTGAACTAGTTCTTTTGAACCGTTTGCGAACGAATAGCCCATTTCTAGTTCTTATATTGTTGATAGGATATAGGATATACAGTTATGGACGAACCCGAATAGCATATGGCCCGTACGCACAGACCTTAGCAAAGTACGCGCCAGCAGTAAGACGCCAGTGTATCCAACGCGTAGAGATGTCAACCACCCTGTTACCAATTATTGAACCGCTGACATCGCAGCAGACATCCGGCCACCGTAGTTGCATCAGCCAGGAACCATCAGTAATTGCATCAGCTGAAACCACCACGCCGCATCGACGATTCGACATGTTCGGACAGGATAACCGCTGAATCAATAGTTTAGGGCTAGGTAGTCAGATCTAACGAACATTCAGGTAGGACAAGTTAGTCAGTTCGATTTAAGAAGTGAAACAGTTCGGTCCCAAGACCAACAGGTAAATCAAAGTGTAAAACATTTTTAAAAACCTTTTTATGTAATAAAGAACATAAGTGGCGCAGTCGTACGGCTCGTTCTACGACTTAGTGAAGAGACTCCAACTAGTGTAGTGAAAGTTTACGATTAAGTAAAACTAACAAATTAGTGTTCAACCCGGAACGTTGATTGACCGGCGGAGAAGTTTCATCGAGAAGCATCGCAAGCCATCCCTCACCCCGTAGGCGATTCGCGTCAATCAATTGGAGGATCTCAACTAAAGCGGTGGATTTAAATCCTTCAAGAACGAGGAACCGTGAGTAATCTCTCCCTTTCTTTTACTAAAAACTTTATGCCCAAATTCAATCCTATTCCAAAAGTAAGAGCCTTAAAGTTCTCTGAAATGGAAAACGTTAATTTGCAAGCCATCTTTGACCAAATTCAAAGCTTGGAACAAAGAATCGGTGCTCTCCAAATGGAGAATAGCACTTTACAACAGCAGCAGCAACAACTGCAACAACAACAACGGCAAGCTCCCATAATGGAGGAACGCCGCACTGACTTCTTTAGAATTCCTGATCCAATTCGGATGATTCCATCATTCGACGGGAATAAAAAACAATTGACTCATTGGCTAGACACAGCCAGAAGAGCTTTAAATTTATGCCGACCACACGTAGCACCGGATCTATTTGCCGTGTACGAACAGGCGGTGATAACCAAAGTCGAAGGCAAAGCCCGAGACATGATATGTGTAAATGGAAACCCTACTACCTTCGAGGAGGTAGCAGACATGTTACACAGTGCTTATGGTGATCGCAATAACATTGCGACTTACCAAACACAACTCTGGTCATTGAAAATGACCGAATCTTTACACATTTATTACAAACGCACTAAAGAAATTATGGTTAACATGAAATCTTTAACGAAGCAAAATCAAACATACTTGGCACACTGGGAAGCAATAAACCAGTTTCTAGAACAAGAATGTTTGGCTGCTTTTATAAATGGACTCAGTAAACCATATTTCGGATATGCTCAAACTGCTCAACCAAGTGATTTAGAGGATGCCTATGCATTCTTGTGTAGATTCCAAAATGCAGAGAAAACTAAAACACACACCCAAGCAGCGTTCGAGCAACAACCTAATTCCAACAAAAATTTTAAGCCTTTTAATAAATCATACAATAAATATCCGGAAGCACAATCTTCAACCCGGCACAAAAATTCATCAGACAGGCAAAAAACGACACCAATGGAAATAGACCCATCGTTGCGTTCTAACAGAATTTACAATCACGATGCCGAGCAGGAAGACAACGAATTAGATATAAGCGACACCGAAGAGGAAGTAGAAGCCGAAGAATCAGGTGTAAATTTTCAAATTGTCTTTCCTCACAACGCGCTGACCTGAATGCAATAAACGGATTACCCTATGTAACAGTTAAACTCTTTGACAAAGATGCAAAATTACTAGTAGACAGTGGTTCAAACAAAAATTTTATTTCTCCCCGTCTGATCCCAAAATCAAAACAAGAAAAATGCAAAACCATTCGAATCTCGAACACTTCAGGGCAACATTCCGCTGATAAAAAATTTATTACGACACTTTTCGGTATGAAACAAAAAGTTCATTTTTACCTTTTAAATTTTCATAAATTTTTCGACGGTATCATTGGTTATGAAACACTCTCTGATTTAGAAGCTCTTATTGACGTGAGCAATCATAAATTAGTTCTCCCACAAAAAACACTTGCCATGCAAATAAGGAAATTAGGTCCGCCGCAGATCACACTGACTGAAAATTCGACGAGAATCATTAAACTCCCTGTTTCTCAAGACAGTGGCAACGTTTACCTTCCTAATGATATAAAAATAGACAATGCAGTAATCCAGTCAGGATTGTATCATGCAGAAAAAGGTTTCGTAAACGCCCCGATAAGAAATTTCGGCCAAACCGTGACATTTCATTGGACGCATCCGGTAAAAACAATACAGGTAGCAGAGGTGAATAACATAAACTTAAATCACCTGCATCAAACATCTCACACACCCTACGCAGAATTAGAAAAAATGATTAGAAGTAGTCATCTTAACTCTGAAGAAAAACCTGCTTTATTGAAAACCCTTGCTAAATATTCCAAAATCCTTCACAAAGATTCAGAAAAATTGTCTTGCACTTCCACAATCCAACATCGAATTAAAACAGTTGACGACATTCCAGTGCACACGAAAACATACAGATACCCCCAGGTTCACAAAGCTGAAGTCGAGAAGCAAGTAAACGAAATGTTTGAAGATGGAATTATCCAGAATTCCATCTCACCATGGACATCTCCAATTTGGATCGTTCCAAAGAAACTTGATGCTAGCGGCAAGAAGAAATGGCGCATTGTCTTAGATTACCGCAAATTAAACGAAAAAACCGTGGATGACAAATTTCCAATCCCACGAATCGAGGAAATACTCGATCGGCTTGGTCGTAGTACCTACTTCACTACGTTAGATCTAAAATCTGGATTCCACCAGATTGAAGTCCATCCCAAGGACAGGCCGAAAACCGCTTTCAGTACGGACCAAGGACATTTTGAATTCATACGTATGCCTTTCGGACTTAAAAACGCACCAGCAACTTTCCAGCGTGTAATGAATCACATTCTTGGAAATTTAATCGGAAAGTGTTGCCTAGTCTATTTAGATGACATCATAATCTTTGGTAATTCACTTCAGCAACATCTCGACAATTTAAACAAAGTTCTTCAAACACTCGCTCAAGCTAATCTAAAAATTCAGCTAGACAAATGTGAGTTCCTTCAGAAGGAATGTGAGTTTTTAGGCCATATAATAACCCAAGACGGCATTCGACCAAATCCGAATAAAATTGAAAAAATTCTAGGTTGGCCAATTCCAAAGACCACTACTCAAATCAAAGGATTCTTAGGTTTACTTGGATATTACAGGAAATTTATTCGCGACTTCGCGAAACTAACTAAACCTTTAACGAAATGTTTAAAAAAGGATGAAAAAATTATTCATAACGAACAATTCATTAACTGCTTCAATGATTGTAAACGATTACTGACAACCGATCCCATTTTAAAATATCCTGATTTTAACAAGAAATTTATTCTCGAAACTGACGCAAGCGACTTCGCACTCGGAACAGTTTTGTCCCAAAAATTCGATGACGGTAAAGAACACCCTATTGCATACGCATCAAGAACTTTGAATGAAGCAGAATGCAACTATTCTGCTACTGAAAAAGAATTGTTAGCCATTGTTTGGGCAACAAAACATTTTAGACCGTACATTTATGGAACCCATTTTGAAATATGCACGGACCACAAACCACTCGTGTGGCTCCGACAGAAAAATGATTTAAACCGAAGACTTTTACATTGGAAACTTGCTCTAGAAGAACTTGAATTTGAAATCAAGTACAAAAAAGGAACATTAAACACAAATGCGGACGCACTTTCTCGTATCGAACCTGAACCAGAACAGCAAACAGAAATAAACGCAAACTCCTCCTCCAGTGACGACATGACACAACACTCTGCGGATACCGACGATAGCGACTTTATCCCATCGACACTTAGGCCTCTAAACGACTTCAGAAATCAAATTATTCTGCAAGAAGCGAACGAGGATAGCCAAGAATCTCTATCCTTATTTAGAAACTATCATAGAACTATAATCAAAAAGACCAATTTCGGTCCCGCCTCATTAATCAACATTTTGAAGGAATACGCCACAAATAGGTGCACTACCGGCATTTACTGTAGCGAAAAGATACTGTGTAGTTTACAAACAATATACAAGAACTATTTCTCCAGAGCGAAGACATTTAAAATATTCTGGACGCAACAATTGCTAGAAGACATAACTGACGAACTTGAACAAGACCTAATAATCCAAAGACAACACAACGCAAACCATAGAGGCATTACCGAAACTAAATCCCACATATCCCGAAAATATTTTTTCCCGAATATGAAATCAAAAATTACCAAATTTATCAACCTTTGCAGGTTATGCCAAACAGCTAAGTATGAAAGAAGGCCATATAAACAACAATATAAACTAACAGCAACACCTACAAAACCGTTGCAAATTGTACATATGGACATTTTTATCATCAATAACAAACATTATCTAACATTATGCGATAAGTTTTCAAGACTAACAATGGCGATCCCTCTAAGGACACGCAACGCTATACACATACTTAACCCTCAGGGTACGGACTATAAAAAAGTTACGTTCAGTACGGACAGGGTTAGCCTAACCCGGCGACTTTGATTGGGTGTATATCGAGCTGTACTTTGTCAATTTGAATAATTTTTTTTTTATTTTGTGTGAAATTGTCTCAAAAATATAATAGAATTGTCAGATTAATCATTTAACTGATTGAAAAAAAAATGTAATGAAAAATGTGAACGGGTCTTGAATTTTTTTTTGTAAAAAACGTTTTTTTTTTTCAAAATGCTGTAACTTTTTGAAAAAAAAAAAATATTAACATTGTATAACTCGCATTTGAAAGGTAAAAAGTAGTTCTTATAAATGTCCATAACGGTTTTTTGATTTATTCCAAAAACTATATTTTTTTGAAAAATGAAAATACGCGTTTTTTCGAATTAGCGAAGAAACGTTGTTTCGTTGATTTATGATGATAAAGGTTAAAATTAATTACTTTGAGCAGCAACGCTTCGAGTGATTCGACGCGTTGCCATGTTTTTAATGCGTGTTCTTTAACAAAAAATTACAAAAAACAAAATTTAACGAGTTATAATTCACTACGAGCAGCAAAGATTTCGATATAAGACGTACGTTCAAGTGATTGAGATCTACTACAATACTTCGCTTACACCATGTACAACGCGTTATTTTGAGGTTAGAATCTACAAAATTAAGTAAAGAGTACGTATTCTTACTTACCTTTTTATTCCTCAGCGGCAAACAGACGAAAATGAAAACTTAATATTTTTGAAAATTTTGGATTTTGTAACGTTCGATACGGACTGGGTGTACCACACCCGAGCACAATGTTTATATGTGTCTAGCTCGGACACAAAGCGGAGACTGACTCTGCCGCTTGGGCCTCTAATAGTGTGTACCTATAAGTTTTTTCCCCCCCTGGTCCGGACCCCCCTCGCCGACTTCTCTTCGTATGGCGCTTCTTTCAAATTTCGCTCGGGTTACGGTAACCCAGTCCGTACCCTGAGGGTTAAAGCTATAACTCACTTCTTTTCAAACGTAGGAAAACCTTCCCTTCTCGTCATGGACCAAGAAGCATCATTCACTTCAACAACAATTAAAGAGTTCCTTGAAGAAAATGATGTTGAGTACCATTATACAAGTGTTGGGCAGTCCTCTTCCAACGGAACGGTTGAAATTGTTCACAGAACGTTGAGAGAACTGCATAACATCTTGAGTATTAGAGAAACAACAAAAGATTTGTCAGAAACAGCAAAAATTAATTTGGCAGTCTCTATTTATAACGAATCAATACACTCGCAAACAAAATTAACCCCTAAAGAGCTATTCTTTGGCTTTAAAAATGAGGAAACGGTACCCGAAGATTTAGAAGAAAGAATTAGACAAAAAGAGACATTCTATAGAATCTTTTCTGAAAAATATGAACAAAAGAAGCTCAGAGATTTAGAAAAACTCAACAAGAGCAGAGAAGAGCCTGAAAATTTCTCTTTAAATGACACGATCTTCGAGAGAAAACGCAATAATCTAAAACACCAACCTCGATATCAAGAACTAAAAGTAGTAGAAAATAGGGAAACTAACATAATTGACGAGAGCGGAAGAAAAATCCACAAAACTAAGCTAAAACGAAAACGAAATATTTTACCCTAACAATAATTAATAATCCCATTTTTTTTGTCTTCAATTTAATGTTTCTTTACAGCTGCAAGATGACACCCAGAGTTACTATAATTTATTGTTGCATCATACTTCTGTGGTGTGATTTCATCAGTCCTTCTGACATAGAAATAATCGAACTAAACAACAATCCAGGCATTGTTGCTTTCAAAACCAAACCCGTTTTTTTAAAAGAAGGTTCCCACACGCTAATTCACAAATTCAATCTGTATCCATTTAGTATTATCTTAAAACATTTGTACTAGAAAATTTAACTATAAAACGAAGAAAAACAAAAAGATCTCTCAATTTTCTTGGATCTACTATAAAAATGATAACGGGAAACCTTGATAATGAAGATTTACTCAAAATTGAAAATCAATTGGAATCTTTGAAATATTCAAACAATGCTTTAATTACAGAAAACAATGAACAGGTCAGAGTAAATGAGTTATTTGAAAGCAGGATTAACAATTTAACAAAAGAAGCTTATAGACAATCTATAGAAATTGATAGCATCATAAAACAAGCTAGGTTGAGTTTAGACAGGCCAATCGACTGGAAACACATTCTACACGTACACAGCATCATCTTCAACATCGACATGATCCACCACCAGCTGATGACAATCTTCGAATCAATACAACTATCGAAACTTGGTATAATATCAAAAACGTTCTTACAACCTCCAGAACTGGAATTTGCAACGCAACTGTTGGAATCACAAGGCATATCAATTGAAAGCTACGATCAAACTTATGAGTTTCTGGAACCTGTAGCTTTTCATAACGATTCAGACATAATAGTCCTTATCAAAATTCCCAAGCTTAGACGAGGAGAATATGTACAACTTCATATAGAAACCATTCCCATAAACGGCAAAATCATCGCAATAAACGCTACCAACGCTATTGTTGGCAACAACGAATCATATCTGGTAGAACATCCATGCAATAACATTGAGAAAAACAGTATTTGTGACATACAAAATCTCTTCAACATATCCAACGACAAATGTCTCCATCCAATATCACGAGGAAATCCTGGTACTTGTACTTTTACAAAGCCATCAACGCTCTCGAAGTTCAAATCAATCAAAAACCTTGGAGTACTGATAAAAAACTCCATTGAACCAACACTTATGCAGAACAGTTGTGGTTTTGGATCAAGAAATCTGACAGGAACATACCTTGTGTCATTCGAAAATTGCTCCATAAAACTCAATGGAACGCAGTTCAACAACAAGATTTTCAAAGGAAAAACCAAACCTACTATCCTTCCACTCCATTTAGTGCACGTAAATGAATCAGAGTTAATATCTGAGCCCATCACCAATTTGGAACTGTTACACGTACATAGCCGTCATAAGCTAGAGCATCTAGAAACCATTACAAAAAGGACCAGAGTATTTAACATTGGAGCCATAGTTTTAATCACATGTCTCGTCATAACCTTCGTTACATTCATCATACGAGAAATCTACAAACTTAAGCTGAAACTAATCATTCGAATTCCAATAGACAAAGTTGCAGACAGCTCACAATCAGGGTTGAACCGAGACGGTTCAATCTAAGAAGGGGGAAGTTATGGACGAACCCGAATAGCATATGGCCCGTACGCACAGACCTTAGCAAAGTACGCGCCAGCAGTAAGACGCCAGTGTATCCAACGCGTAGAGATGTCAACCACCCTGTTACCAATTATTGAACCGCTGACATCGCAGCAGACATCCGGCCACCGTAGTTGATCGACGATTCGACATGTTCGGACAGGATAACCGCTGAATCAATAGTTTAGGGCTAGGTAGTCAGGTCTAACGAACATTCAGGTAGGACAAGTTAGTCAGTTCGATTTAAGAAGTGAAACAGTTCGGTCCCAAGACCAACAGGTGAATCAAAGTGTAAAATATTTTTAAAAACCTTTTTATGTAATAAAGAACATAAGTATACGTCGGTCAATTCATTCCATTTTGGCGTTTGGATGTCATAGACGCTTTGGAACATTGTTCTATGTCTGTTATCAGGCCCAAATATTTTCGAGGTCGACTTCATAAAGCTTTGTTTGAAAATTTCTAGTATATAGAATCCGTTAATTGCAAAAAGAGCAATCTAATTCCAGCTTTGACAAATACCCTCAAGCATTCACTTCACACCTATTGTTTGCACAACGAAATCGGCACTGATTCCCAATCAAACGCGCTTCACTAGAATCGTTGCACTCTCCAGGTGATTTATCTGTAAAAGTTCAGTTTTGTCGTGAATACGACTTACTTTATTATGGGGCGCCTTTTCAAAATTTATCCTCTGAGAGAGTGATGAGTTTTTTTATCGTGAATATCTCCTGTTGTATCTAATGAATCAACATAATTCTTGCTACATGCCATCGGAAATATGATCACAATTTTTTGATAAAATTTTCAGTTGTGTGACATAATCTCAAATAGTTCAAAATTAAACTTTTCTGAAATGTTTTATATAAACGAGTTTCAAAGAACACTATTGAAAAACCTGTTTGATTTAACCCATGACAGCACCAGGCAAACAGAACGCGAGATGTCTGCATCTGTACAAGAGCATCCATATAAAAGTTGAGTGGTTCATTTTTCCTACCATTTGCTGAGCAACTGTTCCTGAAACAAGACACACACGAGTGCAACATCGAGGACCTGTCGTCTCACTGTTTCGCGTTCTGCGAATAGGAAAAGGAATTTTGGCAAAGGGGCTGTCCATGCACCGCTGCCAGTAGCAGGTATAAAATGAAACGTGGTGTGAGAAATAGCGTCATTTAAGTTAAAGCGACTACCCTGAACGTACGAGACACCGTCAGCACGATGGCACCGAAAACCGGTAGTAAGGCAACTGAAAAGTCCAGCAAGGCCCATTCAAAGCACTTTTCATAAACAACTAGTTGAATTTTGCCGCTTTCCTACCATTTTCTGAGCAACTGTTGCCGAAACAAGACACACACGAGAACCATCTCAGATCTTGTTGATTGTGACAATTCAAGGCACTTTTGTCGTGAATACGACTTACTTCACCATGGGGCGCCTTGTCAAAATTTACCCTCTGAGAGAGTGATAAATTTTTGATCGTGAATATCTCTTGTTGTACCTAACGAATCAACATAATTTTTGCTATATGCCATCGGAAATATTATCGCAATTTTATGATAAAATTTTCAGTTGTGTAACATAATCTCAAATAATTCAAAAACACTATTGAAAAACCTGTCTCATTTGACCCATGTCAACACCAGCCAATCAGAACGCGTTCTGAGGAAGAGAACAAAATATCTGCTGCTGTACAACAAAGCTACTATTTTTATAGCCGTTTGGACCGCCCATTAGTGAAAAAGCTACAAACGAAATCACGTAAAAAGAAACCCTTCTCACAAAAATTGGATCAGTTTGGATTATATCGCCACTTTGTGTGTCGTTTGCAAAGCTAGTTTCGCTTTTGACAAGAGCGATTACGTCACAGCTGTCAGTCGTTTGCATTGGTAGAAAAATAGCGAAAAGCGGACCACGGTGGAGAGCATCACACAAAATCAGCCTTTCTGATGACTCTAAAAGTTTTCTAAAGAACTATTAGGATTTCTTCTTCACAAATCGAAGGTTAATATCCTCAGTTTAGTGCCAATCTAGAACAGTTTGATTAGATTTGTGCACTTTTCGCTGTGTGAAATTGACAGTAATCGAGATCAAGTGAAGCCTTCTTTGTTTTTGCGAAAAGGGTGGAAAAGGGGAATGCTAGCATATGTTAATTCATACAATTGATCAACTAATTGATATTCGGAAGTGTTAAGGAACATGTCCGCCGTTTTCGTATTCACGACAACCAGTTATGTCTCTGACATTACCCACCCGTCTTTTTTCCATCCTAAATACCATACTTTTAATCGCGATCGAGCTCAAATTTTTCATATTTCCTAAGGGATGAACTTGTTCTCTAGATGGGACACGAAAAGTTCACTTAAGCTGGAATCTAACTTTTGTCCCACCCTTATGCCCAGTAGAGAATCAGAAAAAAATTGTCGACTACGGAACATGAAAATCTAACGAGTTTTCAATTGAGAAAGATGCATCTATTGTGGGAGTGCAAAGAGTATAGAAATGGGAGGCTCAAAATTGAGTGTCTCAGATATTTAAAAAAACGACAGACTTTGCGTAAATCGTAGAACTATAGTAAGAGTTGTCAAATTACACTAATGCCGTATTCTCAATTGTTTCCATTACTGGCTCGTTGTTCCGTGAAAAGTAATGTCGTGGTAGCTCTCTAGCCCATAGAAACATGGTACTGCTATTGAAAATTTAATCCACTTTGGAAGTACAGTTTTACCATCAAATACGTCAAGTGGCACGAAGATACGCCCTATTTGTTGGATGGATTAAAATGAGACTGATTGCAAAAAAAAAACCACAGGCAAGTCAGAAAGCATCCCACCGTCCTGATAATGGGAAAGTATTTCGAATTTCCTATATTGCTGGGGATGATTATGACCGTGCTGTATTATGGAAATGGAAATGGCACAGTGCGGTCCACTTCACTCGATTTTCAATAATTGTTTACTAAAATATCAAACCCTCTTATTTTTGTTTTTAACGGCAAAATCTGTTAAATCAAACTGATATACCAGCCCGTTTCGCGTGATGGGGACTTCACTGTTCCCTGTTTGCTCAAAACAGCTGAACCACCCCACTGCTGCTGTTAAACTGCAGATGATGCACAATGATGAAAAAAGGTCTGATGTGGTGATGCGTGCATTTTTATTTTCAATCAAAGCATGCTGTGCCGGTAACAAGCACGGCATTCTGGCGTAGACGGATGATAATCCGGACGGATGAATGATTTAAAATTGTAACAAATAATAACTACAATTATGTCCAATGAAAGAAAATCGCGCTTCGAAATGCGGTGGTTTTACATTGTGCCGGTAAGTCATCGATACAGCACGTGTTGACGGTGCTCGGCTTTGATGGTTGTGTGGGCCAAATGTGCGCGAAAAATTACTCTGTAGTCGGGAATTACTTTAAAGCTTTATCAATCTGTTTGTTGTAGTAATAACGAATTATTGTTAATATGGGAGTTGTAATCCTTCGTACGTCTTATAACCGGCATTATTGAAAAGTGATACAAAACGGTGCGTTTATCAAACAAATGAAGTGAGCCTCCTTTTTTTATGAGGTTAAGTTCCGCAAAGTTCGATTTTAAAATACTTCAAAATCATGCATCTCATGCATCTGGTTTTGGTTATGAATCAGCCAAGATTTGTATACAATGTCGCAATTCTGTTGGTTTGTCTTTATTGTTTTGTACCATTTTATACTGATTGATTACATCCTTAAAACAAATAAAACTTTCACATGACGTAAATCAAAGCATACCGTAATTTCTTGAGTGATGACTGAAAATAATATCTTTTATCACATTAATTTTGTGATAATTTAGTTGTCAAATTAGGCTGAATACACAGATAAAAATATTTTGTGAATTTACATAAATTTTTTTACACATATTCGGAGCAGGCAATTGAATGGAAAGCTATTCTAAAGTTCTTCATTTTTTAATATACTTTGAAAGCAGAGCTAAGCTTTTTTTGATTATACGGTCTTTTTTATTGGAAAATCAATTTATTATAATTTAATTTTACATCGATCATGTTTTTTAAATCAGTATTTCGATTCAATTAGTGTCTGTTTCATGGTACTATTGATTTACAAGTCGTGTAAATTTAATTATTTTTATCTGTGCAGGCGGTAAACTTAATGACATTACTTCGTTATTACACGCCAAATAAAAAGCGATAGCAAATTAACATCATAGTAATAGTTTATCGTACTCATTGCTTATTCAGGCATTATTTTATTATTGAATTGCGAAATAATGCTTCAATTTGAAGAAATAGTTTGTTTTTATATTATTGTGCAAGTTAGAGATAAAATAACTTGCTATTGCTTAGGTGTTTGAAATACCTCAATTAGATATGACTCTGCTCATGCGGGTGACAATTTTAAGTATTTCGTTTAGCTATATTAGCTCTTATTTCAACTTCACGAATATCACTTCAAGTTTTTTCTTGTCAGTCAGCCATAAAAAGTTATGCATTAGCTATTTTCTTTTGATCGGGATGAATTGTCAAATGATCTTTATGTCATACACAGAAAAAAATTATGAATTTTACATTCTACAAACGATACAATTCATTACTACTTAACTTGTCAAATGACGCAATATTCCCTTCGTACAGTTTTTCAGCAGCTCCGAGTGTAATTTGCACTCGGCTACCAAGTGCCGTTGTATGGATTTATATGTATCAATTATTCATTAAGCAGATATGTGCTTCTGTGCCTCAGTCGATTACCTGGCGCGCTTTGTGATCTAATGTTTATGTGAATCTGATGTAAAATTACAAGATTTTTTGCAACTGTGTATGTTTGAGCTCCGACTAGGAAAGATTCTCAGTGTCCTTAGATCGTGTTCAGGAGTGTTTCGATTTTAAAAGCAATATATTTATGCCAGTTTCAAAAATTAAATCTAGAAATTATAACAAAAAAATCTAACAACCCCAGCGCGTTCTACTCGTCTTTCAAATATAGAAAAAATAGAACGGCAGCGTATACCACTTTTAAATTAAACAGTTGAACTAATCGAATAAATATGCGGATACGTTTTTTTTTGTTTCAGTTAAGGATGGTAACTCTAGCTATGCAATTGTCCTGTACACTTACCTGCCATCATCTAGATAGTCGTAAAACACGAGAAGGTGAAACTGGCTCTGGAAACTGGATTAACAGTTGTCTGGTCCTGTCCTAGATAAAAGCAGTTAAAATTTAGTGTGCATTTAATTGAACAGTAAGAGTCTATATTTGGCGACTAAACGTCTCATATTCCTATTATTTAGCTGAGCTTAGGGAATCTATTTGCTATCTCATCCAAAGGCTTCCGGTAAAAGGGTATGTTTCATAATATTTAGCATAAAACAATTTGACAATTTGACAATTATCCAGTTGTTAAATTGGTCTCAAATTTCAACTTCTAAAATTTGACAGATGGAAAGTTCTTTTCGATTTGCTTTGAATTGGAAATGAAGTGGTGTCAAGCAGTTCAATAAATGGACTGACAACTATCGCTAAAAGAGGACCCAATATTTATCTATTGGGTAGAGCTCTGACGTATTATGAGGGTTTGTGTCTTTGAGCGTTGTCTGGACATTGTCCACGGTATATCACTCCATTGAGCATTTTTGTGTCTTTGTTACGTACACCTATGTCCCGCTAGTGAGGAATTCTGGCAACCGGCAGAAGCCTGGCTGCATTGCGGCTGCTATCAAAATTGTCCAGGCGAAATTGCATCGTTTTTTTCTTTTTGCCTTTCTTCTTTGCTTTCTTCTTTTTGATTTTCTCGTAGAGAAAGGCATCTCACTGTGAAAACCACCTTTTGAATCAAGGCCCGGACGACCGAGTGTCATTTACCATTCGATTCAGTTCGTCGCGTATGCAGATTGTGTGTGTATGTGCACTCGATTTTCTCGGAGATGGCTGGACCGAGTTTCACAAGCTTAGATTCAAATGAAAAGGCTTTGGGTCCCATAGGTTGTTATTGAATTTCGAAATTCCAGCTCGGGACTAACGGGGTAGAATGTGCAAAAAGTGATGAAAAGTGCACTCGATTTTCTCAGAGACTGCCTAATTTTTCAACTTAGATTCAAATGGAAGGCTTTGTAGTATCATAGTTTCCTATTGAATTTCATGTGGATCCGACTTCCGGTTCCAGAGCTACGGAGTAAAATGTGCAAAATGAACTAAAAAAGTGCACTTAATTCTCTCATCCAATTTTCACAAACTCAAATTCAAATGAAAGGTTTTACATTCTCAAATAACCCTACCAAACTTCATCTGGATACCACTTTCGATTCCGGAATTACAAGCTGATAAGTATAAAAATTTCATTTTCAGAAGCATGTTTTTATACATGACACGGGAAAATCAAGCCAAATAATAGCATTATAATAGCCGTACAACTCTTCAATTTGGTAGGCATTGTTAGTTGATGACCGAATACGTTGATTTTGGGCTTACTGGATCATCGTTTTTGGTTCCGGAAGTACCGAGAAAGTGCTCTTGTGCGCCAAACTGGAAATCACACAAATTTTCAAAGTAACGGCCAGACCGATCTTTTCAAGCTCAGATTTAAATGAAAAGTATAATGTTTTCTTAAGTTGATGAAAAATTGGATCCAGTTTTGGCTTCCGGTTCCGGAAAGACAGGGTAACGTGTATGAAATTGCAAACGGTCATATTGAGTGGTAATGTAAACACGTAAAAATTCTTCTAAATTTGGTTCAAAACTGTTTCAATTTATAGGTTATATGCTAGTTGCTGGCCAATCGAACCGATTTCAGCTATACCGATTCCCAGCTTCTGGTTCCGGAATCTAGTTCCCCTTCCCTTCCCCCGAAATTCAAGAAATTATTAGGGTAAACCGGGGGTAGACCAGAAACGGGGTTAAACCGGACATCCTAAATATCTTATAAACCAGTAGTTTTTTCGACCATTGGCTTGACTTTGTAAACGCGCTTTCAAATTGAAAGTAAAATTACATTCCTTTTGTGGAATTTGACCTTTTTGTTTCAACAGACTTTGCAGCTTATTTATAGCGTACAGGATCATTTCATGGCTAGTACTCCGATCCTACTGGCAACTAAGAATCCGTCCAGGTCGGGATTCGAACAACCACCACAGACCAGCGCTTACAATTTACATAAAAGGTCCGGTTAAGTCCCGGTCTCCCCTATGGAAACTCTTTTCTTTAGACATTGATTATAAAATGGATAGATTCCAAAAAACGACTTTATAACCAAAACTTTTTCAAGCAACTACAGTAGTGCTCAAAAGTATTTTGTTGTCTTTTTTCGATAATGTTGGCGTCCCTGCAAGGTTTGAAAACGGTAAACATTTAAACGTCTTAGAACAGGTTTGTCTTAAGTTTTTTGTCGTTTTTTTTTTAAAGTTGTAACTTGTTCTTGTTGAACGGCAACAGCGTTCACAATTCAGGCCATGTTTTTTTTACTAAAATCGTTTCACTCAAAATTATGTTTACTAGCTGATATTGATGCCTTGACAACATCAATGCCAAAACGGTGGATACAGTACAAGGTATTGACTGTTTATTTATTTTACTTTTTGCTGATAATATTCAAACTGTGTTTCTGATTTTTATTAAAGACTGTCTCAGAAAGTATGGACGCACTTTGATTTCGCTGTAAATAATTCACAGGTGTTAGATATTCAAATTTTGTTCGATATACTGATAATATTAGACTACAACAACAAAATATTATTCTCAACATTTGCTACTTAGCCATTGTAGACTAGCTGGTGCACCTTCTTGCGAATGTTCCTCATTAAATTCCGTGCAGACTTCTTGGTGACAAGTTTTGACACTTTTTTCCAATCTTTTTCGAACTGTTGAATGGTTTCGGCTGCCGAGACATGTTTCCTAAGATGTGCCTTCGTTAATGCCCAAAATTCCTCAATTGGTCGAAGTTGTGGGCAATTTGGTGGATTCATGTCTTTTGGGACGAAAGTGACATTTTTGGTAGTATACCATTCTACCGTTGATTTCGAGTAGTGGCAAGAAGCAAGATCTGGCCAGAAGACAACAGGATCCTTGTGGCTTCGAATCATGGGTAGAAGTCGTTTTTGTAAACATTCCTTGATGTATATTTCGCTGTTCATTGAAGCAGTGGTGATGAAGGGTTTCGAAATCTTACCGCAGCTACAAATTGCTTGCCAGACCATAGCTTTCTTACCAAATTTTTCGACTTCAATCGATGTTTCGGACTGGTTCAACACTTGGATCGAAAAATTGCAGGTATTAGCAACACTAGTACTAACCACAACAAGATGTTCACATGTGGTTTGGACAATGATCTTTTTCCTATAATGGCAATATGCAAATTCCGTCCAAAATAGAAAATGTTTATTTTTCAAGATGTTTTTTCTAAGAACCTTGCCTACTGTTTGTTATTGACAAGTGCTCGTTGGGCGATAACACACCAAGAGGCTGAAAGGCGGTTGAGGATAAAAAAAACGATGCACGATAAAACAATGAGTTAAGTCGAAATGAAATTTGTACTCTTTCGAGAACTTTTCAAGTATAAAAAAGCTGTTAAATACAAACATACTTTCGAGCTGTGTTATTTTTACAGTGATGAAAATTTCAATTGAACTGTCATATTCCAACCAAACATGAAAACCAAATATGTTGCTGACATATTTGGTTGTGTACATACTTCTAAATTAATTTTTATTCTATAATATTAACGTATTCTATTTGTAATATTTCAGATTAAATGTCAGAGAGATGGTGGAATAGCGAAAATAAAACTACTTTATGGAAAAGGTAATTAACTATCTGTAATTAATAATGCTCATTTTGATGCAATTTGTACTACTCGAAGAGCGGAAACCGTTTTGAAACACAAGCTTTCAATCAATCAGCACATGTAAAACCGGGCTTGATTCGGCCTCGAGCTTACTCGATTTGATGTCGCGCATTTTTTCGAAACAATAAAAATGATACCCACAACAGAGTAAATTGATGTTGATTAAAACAATATAAATAAAACGTATGACATCGTCGACGTTGGCCGCTCCACGATGCCGCGTCTGACCGCGTGGGTTCGGAGGCATTCTATCGGTTTTTGGCTGTTGGCATCCTCTTTACTCGCTGCCCAGGCGGTGAAAGATGACGATAGACTGCTCCAGCGCATTCCGGCGGGTTATTTTGGTTCATGAAAAACACTCGCTTACGGAGGAACATGTTTTACTGACGTAGCCTATTGGTCAATAATTCATCTACACACCCCTCGACAGCTGAAATTGCTGGTTACATACGATTTTATGAGACCTAGTCCAGCGAAGCTCCACTGGAACTGGGGCCTGTCAATGTAAATTTTATTCTTCCGCTCTAGTCTGCGCGCTAGTCTAGTTGAAGGGCGTTCGGTGATGTGAGCTGGTGCAAAGGAAGCGCACTCGAAATCATGTAATTGGAAATATGATGTATGTACTTTCTGCAACGTATCTGAGGGCCATTCAATACAGGCTGAATGAAATGAATAAATAAAAATGTGTGTAACCGCTACTGTTTAATGGATGCCAGTCAAACGTGGGACAGTTTCCCAATCGATATTTTTTTGCCTGCTTTTCCGTAGTCACCGGATGACAATTTTTTTCAAATGTTTGTTTTTTTTTTCATACCATTGCCATATGGAACTAGTTCATCGCGAGTTTATGGATATAAAAAAAATTCGATTGGCCTCAAATCTACTGCTGGCATTGAAAACCGACAGCCGGACGCATCGATGAAAATTTTGTACCAATAACACTTAACGAATTATTGACACAGGTCAAAGTGATAATATTTGTTTCCGTTATTGTGACACTTTGCGTATTGTTGGGTGAAATATCTGTTTTTTTTTTGTTATGATAATTGCAATTTTAAAGCTGAGGTAGAGGAAATTTTCGATTACCGATTGTGGTAATGAAAATAGTAGACTGTTTTTTCCGAACCTTTTGATGATTTACCTGTGCCGTGTGTGCCATAAGGAAGCCATCGTGGACCAATTCGGTTTTACTCTATTCCAACGATTAAAGTTCAAGTATTTAAAGTTATCGTTTGCAGATGATTTTAAATTAGTTCAAGTCAACAAAACCATTTTAGGAAAGCAAATTTTGAAGATAAAATTAAAATAATGTGTAATCGCATCCGTTCTACAATTTTTTCATTACCTGCAAATCCGTTGTTTCAATCTTGTTATCATGACCCATTTGAGCTTTGTGTTGATTGATGATAATTGAAGTGGACTGCATAATAGATTTTCAAATTGCAACTGCCTATCACAGAGATAATTATCATTGTTGCTAATTATATGATAAAATCTGTTCTGGAAATTAAGCACTGCTCTCAATTCCATTCCCAACTCAATCGAATCCAATTTACCGTTCATAGTTAGGGATAACCGATTGAAAAGTTCTTACTTCACTCTACTCATGAAAGGGACATAAAAGATTCAACCAAGACATAAAAGATTCAAAAAGATTCAAAGGGACATAAAAGATTTTGCCGGTTCGTCGAGTTAAATAAACTTGGAGTTTGGTGAAATTCCTGTTTCCACTTATCTATCAATGAACAATAAAATGGTTGTATTTGAAATAACGCGAATTTTTATTTAATTTACGCGATGATCGCGTAAAAAAAGTTTTTGCATTGAAGGAAATTTTTATTTATACTTATAAAAAACAATCCAATATGCTTCAGTGAATTAAATTACATAAAATGTACATTACGAAATTGTTTGGTTCCATAGAATCTATTAAAGTTCGGGGGCATCTAAGCATTCTCTGGAAAAAAGATATCATTTTATGAACGCGTGTCTGGGGACTTTTGCACAACTTTTGAGTGCGGTATGTTCTCGTAGTATTATATTCAGCCAATTGACATACTGTGGTAATGTCTGTGGAAGTTCTTGCTCATCCAAAACCTCCTTGGAATATAGGTCTTAAGATCTACCAGCGTATCCAAGATAACTATCACAATTCTTATACACGATTTATGTTCGTGATACCACATGCAAATCAGCAGGGTGGTAAGTGACCGGGAAAACCGGGAAAAAGTCGGGAATTTCGTTTCACCGGGAGAAACCGGGAAAAAGTCGGAAAATTTAGTGCAAATCCGGGAAAAAACTTACTAGCCCTAATCGTAGTAAATCATGATTTTCCTGATTAAACAAATGAAAAGTTGGAGTCAATACTCCATTTTGTGTTTAGGTGAGAACTTCAGAAAAAAATTTGAAACATCGTATTGTCCCACACAGGATTTATGGTACACAATCCATTGGAGATTGATTCTTTGTTTCGTTCAACAATTGTAAGGGTTTGGCAGCAATTTTTAATAGATCAGAAAGGATTTCTTAGTTGTTATCAACAACAGCACATCGAACGGATGCTTTTGCTGGATTTCTTTTAAATTTCAGAATAAGTTTGCATAATTTGATCGAAAAAGAAATATCAGGTAACATGTATAAATAAAATTATGAAAAATTCTTAGGAGCCTTCATGTTTTTGAGTTGGTTAATGATTGTACTAATTTCGTTATAATTTGTCTCAGTAATGTCATCTTGAGACAATACTTGTGTAGTGATTTTGGTATTGATTTCAATAGGATTCACAAAATTTAAAAAGCTCCGTTTGCAATGAGTATTTGATTTCCTTCTTTGAGAGCTGAAATTGGTTTCTGAGAGTGTGTGAAAAACCTTAGAAAGGTTTAGAAGATGGTTGATTTGTTCAGTGAATGTTTAATGTTTAATTTATATTAAACATCATTACCTATGGATTTCATAATAGGATTCACTAGAATGTGGGTGTTGATGTCGACGAAGAATCAAAGTTAGATCATCTCAGTCACTAGAGGCATAGATTGTTGTTGTTTTTTTGCAGAGCGACAAGAGTCCATTTTAAGAATTTTAGAAGTATTTTGTTCTGTTTCGCCAAAATTCAATTTTTAAAGCATATCGTATACGTTGTTAGATGGAATCGGGAGAATTGTTTCTTGTTCATTTTTAACCTTAGGTATACTTTTTTTAGACTATACTAGGCTAATATAGTATTGGAACATACTAGAAATGGGCAATCCGTTCACGAGCAGTTCAACGAGTTATTTCTCCTCAAAGAGTGAGTGAATTTGAGTTCTATATTTAAGAATAATAGTTCTTTATATAGAAGTGATATAAAAAATCGAATTCATAGAGGATGTATACAAGTTAGTTGCGTTTTCCGGAATGTTTCCTGGTTTGAGGAATCTGGTAGAAGTTACACTCATTTGTGACCTTTGATAACGTATAAAAAAAGAATAATTGTTGGTAGAAATACATGCCAAAAGTACTCACTATTTTTGAATCTGTAATCTGTAGCTCTGTATTTGCGAAGAAACATACAAAGTATCAGAAGAACGAAACCAGAAAGGTTAAAATAAATTATATATATATATAGAAAAGAAGAACGAAAGAACGGTTCAATAGAACTAATTCTTTCGGTAGAACTATTAAGTTTTGAGCGATTCTTTGTAATGAACGGTTTTGCCCATCTCTAGAATACACTTCTAGTTTGAATCCTAAGAGTCTTAAGAACTACTAATTTTGCAGAAAGCCTTAACAAGACTTATTTAGTGGTAGTCTTACAAAAGACTGAATGGTTCGGATAATAACAATTTCAATTTTATTTACAAGGCTTTAAATTTAATTCTTAATTATTTGGCCTTCAAATGACTGATGGTATTTCTGGCTACCTAGAAAACACTAACAATAATCGAATTTGGGGTACAAGCTGCACTTAAGAGAATTATTGAAGAGAGCATGAAGTCTGAACAAAATGTGTTGATTTTTAGACAAAATTGCAAGAATGTTAATGCTTTATTCCTTCGTGAAATGCAAGACTTATCACTTTTATCATAACCGCTGGCCAGCTATGTTTCTTGTCTTAATCCTACTGTTACACAGTGGTTCGAATCAATAAAAACGTGGACATAAATCAGTAGCTTCCAAACCGTTCTTTTAATGCATATAGTTGCTTTGAAGGATTTATTTACAAATATATACCGCGTAATTTGATCCTATCATTAATTGTTCATGGCCTGCTTTGATAAAAAATGTAATCATAACTTTTTTTTCTGAAGAGATAGAAATTTTTTTTCTTCCACAAAGTTTTAGAACAATTAAAAATAATTTACTTTGTCGAATATACCAAAAGTCTAGGTCGCACCGTTTCGGATATACAAAGCGTTTTTATGGCAACCCCCTTAATATCAGTTTTTTATTCATAAATTGTTTCGAGTTATTTTGTTATGCATACTTTGTTTGGAAAAATTGTAGAATTTATAAAATCGCAAATCTAGTCATAACTTGTTTCGTGTTATTTTTTCATGCATACTTCATTTGGAATAATTGTAAAAAATATAAAATATCATAATATGTAGAAACTAATGCATAAGTTTATTCTTTTCTGGAAAATTTATGCATAATTTTACCTTTCTTTACCTAGGAAACCTTGTGCCGAAGCGAAATATGCAACTTAATGCAGCAAACTTTAATAATACTTATAGGAGAACATGTACCTTATCCAATTTATTTTGCAATGAGAATATCTTGAGTACTCATGCTGAAACCATTAATGGTTAAGAAACAGAGGGCGCACAGTGGTCCAAAACTGGAAAAAGACGGTCACAAGTCTGTACAGACTTTCACTAATTTTTAAGCGCTAACGTGTCTTCGAAGAAGTTTTACAAAATTATATAACGCTTTTTTTGAAAGTAGCACCTTAATTTTTGTTAAGGGGGTAGTACCAATTTCGAAAAAATATAATTTTGTTTTCGACGAAAAATTTTTTTTTTCTATCTCATTTCAAAGAAAAAAACATTTCAAGTATTTTTGCTGCAGATATGAATAATGTAAAAAAATATTTTTTGAGATATTCGCTTTATTTTAAAAACAGTTTTTTTGGATTAACCTTCGTAGAATTTATCTCTATTACCCAAGTATCTACTACAAAGTTAGCATTTAAATGAGTAACTTTTCCCAATACTTTTCACAACCTAATCAATCAACTAGGTAGTTAATGTTACCTAATAAATTATTACAATATGTCACTTAGTCACATTGCATTCGATCAATCAGTATCAGTCACGCTATCGTCCGAGTTTTTCGTATCGCTAATTTCTTGTTCTGTTATAAGTTCTAGCATATCAATTGCTTTGCAGTTTTGATAGGTTTGTAATAAATATTCGAAATCAGTGGGTCAGACGCAACTAGGAGTCTAAAAAAACATCTGTCATCGTTTTTTCACGGCTGTTTTTCCTCGTGCCCAAGTTTGGATTTTTTTTATTTGTTTATAATTTTTAACTTATTTCATTCAATAAACTATAATGGTTGTTTTATGGAATCGCTTATTTGAAACCTAAGAAAAAACCGTACATTCATGCCTTGGACGAATTTTTGTATCTTTGTTATATTTTACAGGCTGTTGAAAAAAGGCTTTGTGTGAAATACCCCATGGATTATTACTTGGCTGCTCGGCCATCCATGGAAGTTGACCATCAATGTCAACTTTCCCTCTCTGAGCAGCCTAGATAGCCGTGTAGTGTCGGTAGCGGTTTCCCAACTGGCTAAGAATAACGCTACGGTCCACCTGTACCGATGGTATAAGTCCACCAAACAGGTAAGCCGTGTGGCATCCGGCGGAATTATTTTTTACCAAGAATTGATCCACTGGTTTCCTGTTCCATGTCGTAAAAGGCCACAAAAATAGGAACTCCTAAGTCAAGGTGTATTTCCGTACCGATGGCTGAATGGCTGCAGGAGGTTAAACATTGCAGTCGTGAACGGAATATCTTGGGTTTTTCCCTTACTGGATACACGCAATGCTTAGCAATCAACTTCTTTGATCATCGCTTCGGCAGGCCAGAGATTAGAAAGCTGAGTGTCTGTGGGTGTCCTCAAGGTGGTGTACTATCCCCACTTTTATGGAACCTAGTCGCTGATAGTTTATTAAGGAAACTTAATAACCTTGGATTTCCGACTTATGGTTTTGCCGACGATTATCATATATTGATGACCGGTATAAGCATTAACACTCTCTTTGATTTAATGCAGCAAGCCCTGCGATCTGTTGAACAATGGTGTTGTCAGGTTGGATTATCTGTAAATCCGGGCAAAACATCAATGGTGCATTTCACTCATCGTAGGATAATTACAGGAGCTCGTCCGTTGCAGTTCTTTGGTTCAGAGGTCACTGTGGTCGATCAAGTTAAATACGTCGGGGTTATTCTTGACTCAAAACTGAATTGGTCTGCTCACATTGACTTCAGGATTGAAGGAGCTTGCATGGCTTTCGGCCAATGCAGACGAGCTTTTAGAAAATCATGGGGACTCAAACCCAGATATATTCATTGGATCTACACAACTATCGTTAGACCAATTTTAGCATATGGTTGTCTTGTATGGTGGCAGAAAGGAGAAGTCGCGACAGTTCAGTAGAAGCTAAATCATCTCCAAAGGATGGTCCTAATGGCGATGACAGGAGCATTCACGACAACTCCTAATGCTGCTCTAGAGGCGCTACTGTGTATTAAACCACTACATGTGTTCCTAAAACAAGAAGCATTATCTTGTGCATACCGTCTTACTGGCGCAGCTTGCAAACTTGCGCTCAGACAAAAGCATTTCTACCAGATTTAAATCTGAAAATGTCAAAGTGTCTACTGCATTTCTCCAAGTATCATTGCAGTATTCTGGTCAGAGCTCTGACTGGACAATGCAAACTCAATTATCACATGGCTACTATTCAACGTGCTGAGTATTATTCGTGTGATTTGTGTGAATGCGATTATGGTACTTCATTATCATCTGATATGTAACTGTCCCGCATTGACGCAGCTACGTATCCGGGTTTTTGGTTCTCCATACATGGTTGAGTCTGTGTATGCGGAGCTAAAATTGAAGGATATTCTCTCGTTTCTCACCCAATGTGATAAGGAGCTATAGTCAGAAGGGTTCATCGTTCTTCCTGGAGTGAATGAATCCCTTCTGTATTCACCTTAAATAGGGTTTAGCAGATTGTTTGGCATCCTTTGGGGGGTACCGAATTTACTTCTGCTCGTACATACTGCGAGTCGTTCTGCATTCTTCCGAGAATGGTGTCGCTTTTGTAAGATCTCTAAATTCTCTCGGGGGTTGGAGGTTTTATTAACAGCAGACTGTTCGGGACCTCGTAGAGGTTCAGAATTTCCTTCTGCTTCCACTAAATGTGATCCTCAGCAGATTGTTCAGCATCCCTTAGGGGTGCAGAATTTACTTCTGCTTTTATGTGTTTTTGTGTCGTCAATTTTTCCCATCCTCCTAGTCCAACCCTTACCATTTCCTTTCAATCCTTCCCTCTTATATATCGGGAAAATGATGCTAAAAACAAATTGATGGCAAGGCACAAATCTCCAAATATCAAGGGGAACGTGCCATTTGAGCCAATTTGTTCTGATTGGACGAATTTTTGTATCTTTGTTATATTTTACAGGCTGTTGAAAAAAGGCTTTGTGTGAAATACCCCATGGATTATTACTATACATGCTGTGCACGTATGCAAATATATGAAAGATATTTCTATCCTATTTCCGACTACCAGTCTGGACGCCCGTAAACACGCATAAACAAGTTCATGCTTGCACGCGCAACTTAAGCAAATTGATGCGATTTTTATTTTGTTACTTTTCACAATTGACAATATTAGAATAAATCTAAGTGGAACTAGATGCAATTTTAGGCCTTTTCAAATTTAGTTTTAATTATTGAAAATCCGAAAAATTATCAAAACTTCAACACATATTTAAAAAATGGAAAAATGTTTTCTAGACAAAATATGATAAAGTATTGTTAAAGTACAAACCTTTACGAAGAGATTTCATGTTTAAACGTGTAAATAAATTGAGTTATCGCGAAGCAACACGATTTTTAAGGCGAGATGTTGATCGGGCGACGCTCACTGCAAAAGTAAGTTACAGAAATAGCAGACGCGTGACGCCCTCTGTTTCTTAACCATTCATGGTGTCAGCATGGCCATAGTAAAAATGAGTCACACGAATATTACTCAAGATATTCTCATTGGAAAATAAATTGGATAAGGTACATGTTCTCCTATAAGTATTATTAAAGTTTGCTGCATTAAGTTGCATATTTCGCTTCGGCACAAGGTTTCCTAGGTAAAAAAAGGTAAAATTATGCATAAATTTTCCAGAAAAGAATAAACTTATGTATTAGTTTCTACAAAATTATGATATTTTATATTTTCTACAATTATTCCAAACGAAGTATGCATGAAAAAATAACACGAAACAAGTTATGACTAGAAAACTAGTTTTAAGGGGGTTGCCATAATTCAGTAATTAAAACAAATTTTGAAAAGACCTAAAAAAAAGTTCCACCGAGTTCCACTTAGATATTTTTTTATGATATTGGGCACATCTTTTCCTACAAATTTTGTAAAAATCAGCTGCATAAAGTTGCATATTTCGCTTCGGTGCAAGGTCCTACGTTAAAAAAAGGTAAAATGTTGCATAACTTTGCCAGGAAAGAACAAAGCTATGCACTATCTTTAACAAAAATATGCGATTTTATAAATTCTACAATTTTTCCAAACAAAGTATGCATAACAAAATAACTCGAAACAATTTATGAATAAAAAACTGATTTTAAGGGGGTTGCCATAAAAACGCTTTGTATATCCGAAACGGTGCGACCTAGACTTTTGGTATATTCGACAAAGTAAATTATTTTTAATTGTTCTAAAACTTTGTAGAAGAAAAAAAATTTCTATCTCTTCAGAAAAAAAAGTTATGATTACATTTTTTATCAAAGCAGGCCATGAACAATTAATGATAGGATCAAATTACGCGGTATATATTTGTAAATAATTTCTTCAAAGCAACTATATGCATTAAAAGAACGGTTTGGGAGCTACTGATTTATGTCCACGTTTTTATTAATTCGAACCACTGTGTGTTACCTCGAATTAATTTGAAATAATCAAAAAGATTGAGTTTTTATCTTGAAGAGCTAGTACATAGAATAACATTAGTAGCAAAGTAACAGACGAAATAAAGATGGAATACATTGAGCTGGGTGGTATTGTTGGTTCTAAATATGAATATTTGGACAAATGGTGGATGGGGTTTTTAAACGTCGTTCCAAGGATTTTTTAAATCTTTATTCTTCTATTAAGCAAATCCTCATGCTTAAACAAAAACGTTTTGAAAGTCTTGTGGCTCAGCGTTTCGTTGATAATGCTGTATTGAATGCTGGGAGCGTAATTAACAAAACAACACTCAAAATCATATAATCGATACAAGGAGGCTGTCTAACCGAAGAAAAAGTTTCTAATCAAGATAAGAGCTTATATTTTCACTCTGCAGATCTCCACCTGTTCACCCTTTTTACAACCGCAAGTCGGATCCAGATGAAATTCGTATGGGACCACAACAAAATCGGTTCAGCCATCTCTGAGAAAATTGATCACTCAAAACCATTACATACATTCATACATACACAATTTCTGATCTTTACGAACTTCGGATGGTATATGACACTCAGCCCTCTGGGCCTTGGTTCCAAAATCGGTTTCGCAGTAACTTATCTATATGAGAATGCCAAGGACGTCTTCTTCCCATTCTTATATGCACTTGGCATAATGAATATTTCCTATTTCTAAATCGAGATACTCGAAAAATACTTCATTTTTCAACTCTCGATGTTCTTTTGGATATGGGATTTCTAGAAATATTCAAAAAAATACTGAACATAGGCGATTTAAGCCTGTTATAAAAACCGGGAATTTTTTGTCTCGCGCATCGGTAAAACCGGGAAATTGAAATCGGCAATTCACTTGCCACCCTGAAATCATTTGCTTATTGTGAATATTCTAGGTCGTCTAAAAACTACCTGTAGCTCAGGCCTTAAGATCTACCAGGATAACAAACCGCAATAACGAACTTATTTATATATTGAGTATACGGTCTATACTCGTGATTCCACTTACCATTAAGAGTTTGTTGTGGATGCTCTGGGTCACCCGAAAACTACCTGGAACTCAGGCTTTATGATCTACTACCCCAAATAACTGCGATAATGAACTTTTTGTCCTCGGCCCATACTCGTAATACCACATGCAATTAATAAGCCTATTGTGAGTGAACTACACCATTCAAAACCTATCTGCAGTTCTGACCATAAGATCTACAAAAAAAAAACAAAGTGAATTAAAAAACTTAGTCTTCACGCTCCATACTCACGATTAACTGAAGTCCTTGGATAACTGAACGTATTCCTGAAACAGATCAGAATAGTTAAGTAAGCAATATGTAGCTCCATGACTATGAGAAGCACTGAAAAACTATACAAAAGCTGCTGATTGCTTGTGTAAATCTTCAGATCTGTTTTCACTGAAGTTTTTGGATGGCCATGAGCGTTCCTGGATCAAATCAAAATAGAACAGTAGGCACTATGTAGCTCTACGGCTATGACCAGTATTGAAAAATTATACATATATAAGTTGCTGATGGCTCGTGAAGATCTTAAGACCTGTTTTCACTGAAGTTTTTGGGCTACTGAGAACATATCTGGAACTGCTATAAATAGACAAGTAAGCAATGTAGGTACACAAAATCATTTAGTTTTTCTTTGTTTTTTTAATAATAAAACATTTCAAGAATATTTCATCAGATTTTAAAGCCTATTGTAACAAAACTCTGGAAGTTATGGGCGCACCCTTGAGAAATTAATTGTTTCCCTTGATTTTATAGACAATTCACTTGAAACGCGTTTTTTTTCTCGAAAGCACGATTCAAAAGTTGAAAAACTACTTCACAACTACTTTAAACTTTGCCCATACTTTCTTCATATAAAATACCCAAACTTAACATTTTCTTATCCCTTTTATAACTTTTGGGAGTTTTAAAGCAACAAAGCGGCGGATTTTATTTTGGAAAAAACAAAAATAAAAACATAGGGGTCTAGAAAAACATCCACTATAACTATGCTGTTTTGATTTGTTCACTTCTGTGTTTTTGCACTGAGATACAGTGGACACTGCAAATCATGATTTCTAAAACGCGTTCTGGAAAATATTTCTTCATCGACTTCTTTCTCAATATTTTTACAGGGAAAAATTAGATTTTTTTAACGATAGCTTTAAAAAAAATGCAAAAGTGGTTTTTTTCATTTGTTAGACCACACTCCTTAAAGGAATACATGAATTTAAAAATAAATCGTGTGATAGTTTTGGCCAACACATTAGTTTATTTTTTGTTGCAAGATTAATTACTTACTGTTCAATAATGATTTAAACTAGACAAGATAGACCATCACTAGCGTTAGTGACACAGGGTATGAAAAAATAACTGTTTCAATCCACCTCGTGGTGTTATGATCATATAACCAGAGATGGCATTTCACCAGAGTGATACACGCTGGCGTCAGATTCTTGTCCACACCGAGGATTCAAAAACGAAGTATCGCACAAAGAGGAAAGCGCACTTCTTCTCATTGTCGAATAGACAGCATTTGAGTGTGCGCTTGTGGTTAAAGCAGCTGGCGCTAGTGAAACACATTCTCTTCGCATGAATCGCTCACACGCGCTCTCGTCTAAATACACCCAAGTGACCACTGGCGAGTGATGGTGAGCGAACACTTCTGTGAACTTCAATTAATAGAGAGTAGATCTGGCCTTGCTATGAAAAATTTGCAAGGAAAACCGAAAATTTTACGATAAACTGTTTTATTTTGCTGATTTTGCGTGTCCACGCTTCTTCTACGCAAGCCATACAGCAGAGTGCTCACCGGCGTGTACACCTCTGTGAAAGTATCTGCATCCACCTCAGAGAATTTATTAGCTAATGCTCTAGAACTTTGGTGCGATTCAGTGGAAGAGGTAAAAGGAAATAAACAAACGCACTCATGATGCGTGCACACTTTATACAACAGTGGTATATATATGTGAAAAAGAAGAGCTCTCGTTGAAGTTGTCAGTGCGAGGGGAGAAATTTTGCTTGCTCTTCGTCACACAGAGGAGATAGATGTCATGTTTTCATCAATGTTGCTTGAATATCAAAACTGCAACGAACGTCAATGATCTTCGTTCGCTTTCGATCGCCTTTGCTCGATAATCGCTCTGATATTCGGGCTTGTTCGTACATTCGAGTGCGAACGAAGCCGACGCTGCTACGATACTCGCATGAAGGCCTACTATTTACAGTTGATATTCGTATCAAACAAACCCCCGAATGACTATGAGTGAATGAGGAACGAATATTCAAGCAGTGAAAATCGTCAAAATTAAATTTACCAAGGTTTGATGAATATAATAGATGAAGAATGCGTTGCGAAGAATGAATTCAAATGATCATCGCAAAAACGATATTCGCAGTGGAGACAATAAACAGATGACGAACGAATGTAGAAAACGAACATGCACGATGTATGCCAACAACGAAGAATGTATTTGTAGATTCGGATTCTCCACGAGTATAGCTTATTCTTTTTCACGCTTCGCTCTTTGGTGCGGTGAACAATTCAACGTTATTCGAGACGGGTGTGAGTTATATTAGGAAGTTTGCACTGAAGATGGATGAATGAATTAGTCACACGAAGAATGTGTGCAACATTGTTACAAAATGCGAAAATTGTATACTCGAAATTATCAACGGTACTAAGAACATGGGAACTCATGCAGGAAGAGTATCAATATGTAAAACAACGGAAATGGAATTGAAAAAAAATCCATCACAAAAGGCAGCGTAATTTCGTTCTAGGTGTGTTTGATGGTATGTCCGAACACATATTAGACACAAATGCAGTAAACCATTATCGCAATATACTATTAAAACTATGTGTGGATTATTTCATAAAACTTTGCATGGAACAACTCGCAAAAAATTTTAACTGTGCGAAGCCATTCATTCAAAAGAAACTCACGATGCTAATTTTGTTACCAAATGACTAAATTGGAAGAAGCTTTTAGACACATGAAATATATTTTCATTCAAATCATAATAACGCTCTTTTGAAATGTAATAAATCGTTTAGACAGAACCAGAGAACCAACAACAATGGGAGTTGTCGAGGTTTTACCCTATTGATCATACGCGACCGTTACCAGAAGAGCTAAGAAATACATGACACGAACAATGTTTACTTATTGGGAATATTTTATGTCACCTAGTCCACGTTTTGGGACAATGATGTTGGATGTTCCAGGGATTAAACAATTTACTAATTAGTTACGATTTGCATATTGATTTCGATCAAGGGGCTCGAGAAAAGAAGCTCAATCTTTTTTTTATTTAAAAGATATTTTATTCAGGCCTATTTGCGTACAAGCTTTACGTGGCCGATTTAGCTGAGCTTTTAGATAATTTTTTTTGTATTGGATCTCGTTGTCACCCTTTTTCATAGGGGGAGAGGAGCTTCCATTTTCCTCTTGCGAGGATTGAGGGGCAGTTTGTTCGTGGTTCGTCTTGTCATCCATTGCCGTGGTATTGTTGTTGATTTCGTTGATAGTTGCTGTAGATGCGCCTTGTTGTACATTGTTTGCAGTTGCTGGTTGGTTAGATGGTAAGCTGTTAATTGCAGCTGGTGTACTTTGTTCTATAGGGGATACGTTGGATGGTTTCGTTGAAGGGGATGCATCACTGTTGTTGGTGACTGTCACAGGTGTACTGGGGTTGCTTGGGCTTGGTGTGAAAGGAAGCACTGTTGTCCTTTGGTATAGTTGTCCCCTTGTCCGGTTTATCACATGGCTTACCGTAGTGAACAGCTTTTTGGCAATATTGACATATGGCCATCTGATTGTCATAGGTAACAAGTGATTTGCACGGGATTCTTGTATCTTGACCGAATGTCACATAAGAAGGTATAGGCCTTTTCAAGCGCATGCGTAACAAACGTACGCCATTTAGAATACCGGGGAAAAAGTTCTTCCACTATACTTTTTCGATAGAGAGAATCTCTCCGTATTGGGTCAAATTTTTTCGAATATAAGGATCGATGACGCTTGAGGGAAAATCATGCACACGCTCTTCTATAGCACTACCTTCCATGTATACTGGAATATTGTACTTAATGTTTTCGTGCTCCACATAGTGCACATTGTTATTGTCTTTTGCGAATTGAATTGCATCAAACTCTTTATGAAACTGGATGTAAACAACATTCTATGTCTTTTTGCATTGAAGTAAATGCACACGTTTAATGTCAAGATGCATTTGCTCCTTAAGCAAACCTTCAAGTTCTCGTATCGAAGGTCGAATTTTGCACTGTCTGAAGTCAACAATAATTGTGTTCTTTCGTACCGGCGGTAGCTTTTGTTCGTTTGGTTCACTCATTTCGAGGTCGTTCTATTGTTCACTACACAATACTGTACTTGGTTTCTTCTGTCCCGAACGTAAGCGGTTTTGTTTTATCGACTGACTTGGATGAGATGTGAAACCGAACTCAAGCCCAATTTTTTGATTACTCTAGAAAGGGCTGAATTCTGATTGATTTACAACAGATGAGTTTTCAGATTGCAGTTATAGAGCTATAAGCATTTTTTGTGCTCATAGAAGGTTATTTTAATGTCAATGTTTGTGCTTACCCTCAAAAGGGTCTGGACCTGACAATATACCACCAATATTTAAAAAAAATCTTGCTGAAGAACTTACACTACCACTACAACTACTTTTTAACTTATCACTTAATAAATGCACTTTTCCTAAAGCATGGAAATCTTTTTTTCTTGTGCCAATACTAAGATCTGATCCAAAATCCAACATTCGGAACTACCGTTGAATAGCCATTATCTCTTGCATTCCAAAATTATTGGGAAAAAATGTAAATAGAAAACATTTTCATCAACTGAAGAATGTAACAACTAAAAAACAGCATGGCTTTTTCAAAGGCCGCTCAATTACAACAAATCTCCTAGAATTTTTGACAGTTACTCTGAACGCAATGGATGCTGGCAACCACGTAGAAACTCTTTACACTGATTTCAGTAAAGTTTTCGACCGTTCCTACAAACCATTACTTCTGTTAAGTTTCAGTAGGAAAAATGAAACCGATTCTGTAGACATATTTTTAGTGAATCAAATAGTAGAAAAAAGTAAGATTTAGGTGAAATCCAGAACTTTAAGCTTACATTTATGAAGCATTACAATATAATAATCAATAAAGCAAATAGTATGCTGGGCTTCAGTTATAACTTTCAAGACCCATATACTATATAATTGATATATAGTATATATGTCAGACCCTTTTTGGAATATTGCAGCCTAGTATGGAATCCTTATAATGGTATTTACGAAGAACGCATTGAATCGATTTAAAAACAATTTCTTTCATACGCACTTCGTAAATTGAACTAGACAGCATTTCTTCTGCCATCATATGAAGCACGCTGCATGCTCATCAATATACAAACACTTGAAGAACGTCGCGACTTTGCGATGCTTTATTTTATCAGTAGCATTATTTCTCAATGCATTCAATCAGCTCCATATGTATCGCAATTTTTTTTACCTAGCCGTCAATTGCGAACCAGGAAATTATTTTTAGAAACACATACTAGAAGAAATTATGTAAAATACAATCGAATAATGCATCATTACAATCAATACTGCGAACATCTTGACCTTCTTGACATCCAAAAATCAAATAAAATCTCAGCTTTGTCGTAGAAATAATGCGTAATATGTAACAGTTCGGCTGAAAAGTTCATATCGTTTAATAGAAACACACATTTTTTTTGCCAAAATTCGTTTTTATTATTCAACATAATTGCCATCAGAGGCGATACAGCGATTATAGCGATCTTCCAACTTTTCAATATCATTTTTGTAGTACGATTTGTCCTTTGCCTCAAAATAGGTCTCAGTTTCAGCGATTACCTCTTCATTGCTTCTAAATTTTTTACCAGCGAGCATTCTCTTGAGGTCTGAGAACAGGAAAAAGTCTCTGGGGGCCAAATCTGGTGGATGAGGGAGCAATTCGAAGCCCAATTCGTTCAATTTCAGCTTGGTTTTCATCGACTTGTGACACGGTGCATTGTCTTGATGAAACAAAACTTTTTTCTTCTTCAAATGAGGCCGTTTTTTTTAAATTTCGTCCTTCAAACGCTCTAATAACGCTATATAATAGTCACTGTTGATGGTTTTTCCCTTTTCAAGGTAGTCGATGAAAATTATACCATGCGAATTCCAAAATACAGACGCCATAACCTTACCGGCCGATTGTTGAGTCTTTCCACGCTTTGGGTTCGGTTTATCGCGTGCAGTCCACTCAGCTGACTGTCGATTGGACTCCGGAGTGAAGTGATGGAGCCATGTTTCGTCCATTGTTATATATCGACGAAAAAAATCGGTTTTATTTCGATATAACAGCTCCAAACACTGCTCAGAATCATCAATTCGTTGTTGTTTTTGATCGATTGTGAGCTCACGCGGCACCCATTTTGCACAAAGCTTTCTCATATCCAAATATTCGTCAATAATATGTCCAACACGTTCCTTTGATATCTTTAGGGTGTCAGCTATCTCGATCAACTTCACTTTACGGTCATTGAAAATCATTTTGTGGATTTTTTCACGACGAAAAAAAAAATAACTTTTTGCACCAGGAACATTACTATCTACAATCTTCCACATATAAAGACCCAACTTTTTTCACAAACATAACAAAACATGTAGGGTAACGGCTCCCTATTTCATCTGAGCTCCTATTTCCATCTCATCCCTTCACCTCATTACTTTGAACATGAATAATATTTTACAACCTACCTGAACCAAACTGTGAAATGTTTTAAAACGATTGTAAAAGCTATTGTCACACTTTTCCATTGAAAGAAATGGTTTAAAATTCTTCGGTGATCGTTTTTTTCATATAAAATAAACTCACTTTTCAATTTAGGACACATTTTCGTCTCAAGATTTACAGTTCGTCATGTTTCTGATTATCTACTAATCGATTCGTCTCAAAACATGATCACTATTTCGCACAATTACACTACCATTGAATGCTGAATGACTTCATAATTAGTAATGTTCACTTGCCACTTGTTTAATTAACGATTAAAAACTTCAAAAATTACCCTACAAGCAATATAAGTCTTCAAACATATGAGATGAAAGTTTTTCACTTAGTTAATTTGATTGCGCTTTGTTTTCATCTCATTTGGTTTCGCAAAGTTGCCAATTTATCTCAAAATGTTACAAAACAAAAATTGTTTTTCTTCTTCAAATTATCATCAAAAAGTATGTTTTTGGTATCCGTGACATTAGTTTAATTATATTATTGATATTAATATTTCAATAAAACTGTTTCGGCTTCGAATATTACCAGAAAAAGCGTGTTAAAAACTGATAAAATAACCATTGTGGCAAATCTAGTAGCACTGGTTTTATTCCGCTATACGCCAACATAACGCTTTAAGTGTGTATGTTTCATCTGATGTGCACAGAGATGCCAGATGTTTTCATAGAAAATATGTATTACTGCATAAAAAGTCTATATTTGCTCTATCTGTTTTCACTAATAAAATGATGTTAAGAGATAGTTCTTTATTTTCACTTTAACATGTGATTTGTCCGTTGAATAATAAACTTTTAAAGAATCACTTAAATCAAATACTAATAGATACTCAAAGAGAATAGTCTAATTTTTACTTCTCACTTTTTATGTACCTTTACGAATCTGTATTAAATTTAGAAAATCTGTATAAAATCTGAACTTTGATTTGAATTAGTATGTGAACGCAAAAATCTATACAATACAGATAAATCTGTATAAATGGCATCTCTGGCTCTGCATTTTGTTTTAAGAAGGGCTGATGTCTAAATAGTAACAATTTCTCTTTTTGGTTTTATTTAAAGTTCACCAAATTAACTTTACAGTCAAATTTTAAATTTTTGAAAAGCGACAGGTAAAGGAAACGACCGAACAATTTTTAAACGTTAAAATGATTTCAAACTGATTTTAAAAATATCGTGTTGCTCCTCATAGTTGCCATTAGGCCGATTTTAAGAAGAATTCTGACATTTTGTACTTGAGAGTGTAATAGTGGAATATTTTGTTTTGATTGCTGTCGCCATTGCTAATTTATAGGATGAATAAAGGACCAACGATAGGATGGATAAAAATTCATTGAGATGAAATTAGGAGCAGAGTAGTGAACACATCATAAGTGTATTTAGCTGTTTTATGAATATGAGTTAAATTTTCAAGAATTGTGAATCAATTCTCAACTTTGAGCAAGACGAATGAAGCAGTAATATGAAACAGTTATAGTGATGTTAGTGGCTAAATCGGGGTTTAGAGGCGATGTCATTACAAATGAGATGAAATAGGGAGCCCTTACCCTACTATTTTATGCATTTTGATTCATTGAAATAGAATTATTTTCATACTTTCTTGAGTTTTCAAATGATTTGACTTTTTTCTCGAGCCGGAAGGTATACTATAATTCTTTTAAGAACCATATATTGATCCGAACGAACTATTATTATGAGTTTTTTTTCCATGGATCGGTTTGCATCAGTATTGACTTAATACGTGTCGTACACAATTCCGCCATCGGGCAATTTTTACCGTTTCTGGTGCCTTTTTGTTTAATTGGTTGTTAAGATTAATTTTGAAGTGAATATCTCGAGCTTTAGTATAGTATAAGTTGATGAGTTTAACACAGCCCATCTGGGTTCGATTCCCAACCCCACACATAAGATCAGAAAGTTTTTCTCACCAGAAGAGGCGAATGATCTTATGTTTGAAACCTCTTCAATCAAAAGATAAAAAAAATCCAATTAACATTTTCGTCACTCTCTTGAATGCTTTAATGCAGACTCTGGCGAAAAATAGGTCAAATAGCTTGTGCTATTTTGTGGCTAGTGTGCATTTATTTTTTTTAATACTGATCGATTTACACCAGAAATGCTTTCCAATTGCTATTACGCAGATTCAAGCCTTTTCGTTGACCATAAAAGGCTATTTCACCGTATTAATGACGATAAAAAAAAACTTGTTATGTGCAACGACAATTCTTGTTTTTTGGTTATCTAGGTTAAAACTAGGTTAAAAGGTTGTAGATGCGAAAAAATTAACGTCTGCACAACTCCTGAAAAAAGTTCACTCATATGAATGATTATCGATATTCGGAAGCGAGCTAGTTGAATCACTTCTTCACAATGTTCGTATCGTTATGTTCAAGGTGTGGTTGCCAAGAATGAGTGTTTTGTTTTTGTGGTTCCCAGGACAATTCTGTTATCAAAAGTGTCGAACAAGAAAGCAAATAGTGTTTGTAAAAAAATATTTATACTGACAGGTATTAATTTTATTCTGCCCATCAAAAATGATTCTTTTTTCAGTCCTCCGACTTTGGAGCCTACTTTGATGGAGCAGACCAAAATTGCAATGGTCTAACATATTAAAAAATGATACACGTTTCTGTGATAACAAATAAAAATGACCATACCAAACGTATGTCTTGGACAACTTGAATCATTTCCGTTGCTAAATGAATATTTTTCTCCCGCATTTTCACGTCGACAAACCCAAACGAATAATTGCCTCTGTCTGGCGACGCCAACTGATGTACCATCGAGTAGTGCGTTGCTTTCCGAACCCGATCAGGTGCACATAACAAAATCATAAAACAAGTAAATCAACAGTTGATATGTATAACAATTTGTGTTATTTCGAGATATCTAACAAATGAAAACAGTTGAAAGTAAAAACTTATGATAACAATATAATAACAAAATCAGTTATGATGTTTTATTTTTGTTTGCAAGGCTTATGATAAAATTCATTAATTGTAAAAATGAGTTCTTCCGTTGCTTCATATCGAAATATAATGATCAAAATTTCAAAGAACTAAAACAAGAAACCAGATCACTAAATAAATTATTCATTTTCAGTGATATAGTATTTGTTAAATTTGCTATCTAAATTATTACAATATCAATTTATTAGTTATATCAAATTCAATAATAATTGTGATACAAACGATTCAAAATCTGTTACGATTTGGTTCCCGCTAGAGTCCTTTTTGTTATGATTTTTGTTATTTTAACAGCTTACCAGCCAAAAATACTTCGAAATTTGTTACCAAATTTTGTTGTGAAATAATTTACTCCAGTTGTTATAATTCTGTTATTTACATCTGATCGGGAAGAGAAACGTTTGCACAAATTTATCGATACTGCGAAGAAACCGACCCGGAAAAAGTCAACACCCACAACGCCTATCATCATCACCACCACCACCACCCAACAGGACGCCCGGGTGTCAACGGTGCGATAGACAGAGTGAAAAAACACATAACCCCAAGGCTGGACTTATTAGTAAACTCAAACACACCAGGACACATTCTGCCGGCGATAAGATACTGCTAACAGATCATCGGAAGGCCAGCCAGCGACAGAAGAGAAAGTTCAGCTAATCAACGAACGATACGAAACCAATTTCAATTGTTTGTCAAACCATTTTCCCTTTTTTCTCCGAGCTGACTGTAGCTCACTGGTCCCGTGGAGGTGGGGTGATTACCGGATGATGGTCCTCATAAAATTGTACACATACACGACACGATAGGACAGCACCACACCGACAGACCGATTGACACAGCGGTCGCTTCAACCCCACAGTCTGGCACCGTGTCCCATATATCGATGTGACCCCTGGAGCCTACCCGGTTCGTGTCGATTGCTGTACCGAACGTCTCACCCACCCGGCAGGACACTCGTACAAGTACAAAGCAGAGAGAGAGAGAGAAAAAAAAGTTTCGGACCGTGATGTACGATTATCTGTTCTGCAGGTTACCGGGTATCGATTCCCCTCCGGTTGGCACGGAACAAGCTGTGAGTGATAAAGTAAATAACTTAGGTCAAACTGATAGCTGCAGAACAGCGGCAGCGGCAGCGTGGAAAAGAAAAATTCAATTAAGATATAAAACGTTTAAATCGCTGTCGGAGTTTAGTGCCGGGGCCGTTCAGTGCCGAAAGGGGGAATGGGGATAGGAAACCTTTTCAGAGTAGATAACATGATTCACTCGTCCAACGATATTCGGTTGACGACAACAACGTAAAAAAAACTAGATTAACTGTTGCCTCACGTGGATGTGAGTAAAACATTTCCGATGTTCGTTGCATGAGGATCAGGTGGAAGGGGTTGAACAAAAATTGCTCTGCACGAGAAGGGTGTTCGATACCGTGTTTTTGTTGTGGTTGTTGACATTTTAGTTTTATCGAACAGTAAATCAGTTCGAGATTTCAGATAGTCCTAGGTTATCCATCAGAACATATTTCGTGAGGTTCGATCTTCGTAACATCAAATTCTACTCACAAAAAACTCGACAAAATCGACAGTGGCTCCCAAACTTTTTTGGTCAAATGCCCATTTTAAATATATCATTCGTTCTACAGCCACCAAGTAGAAACAAATTATTAAAATTCTGCGACAATCAAAATTTTTGCAGTTAACTCGAGATTTAAATATATAAAATAGATAGGTTGATCCAAAAAATAATTTACTTCCTAATCCCAATGCGGTAGAAATTAATTGTTAATTCAAAACGCTATCGTTCAAACATTGGGTAAGCAAAACAACAACAAAACCTCATATATCATTGCTTAACAGGAGAAATAAAGTGAAATCGACTGGCAGAGGAATGAAGTTTTCGAGTGCGAAACTTGATCACAGGGGATCAACTAAAATGTGAAGTTAACCGACCGTGCACAGTCAGATCAAATACCAAGTTCTTTGCTAGAGGGAAGTCTTCTGAGTTGTGTATCATCACATCCACAATAGTTCAGTTGGCAGAGCGATTTCCCCGGATTGGAGAAGGTTGCGCACGGGTTTATAACTGTCTCTGAAAGCTTATGACGCCAGTTTTTGGAATTCATTTTTTTTATTTTATCAGTCATAATTTCAGACCGGCTTTTTGTTGAGTAATGGAGAAAAGTTCTGCATTGAGTGTGTTTATTACAATTGTTAGTATTTGGTTCTATGTTTGTTAGAGAAACTCCCAAGTCCTTTCACCCAGTAATAACTAAGTACTATCTAGATCTGGATTCTGATTCCTGAACACTGGATTAGAATATTGAACTATCGAACAAGGTTTCTGGATCACAATACTAAATCTGAACCTGGATTCTTGAAAGAGATTCTTCATCCGAATATGGATTCTGAACTTGAAGCAGAATTCAGTACTGATATTCGGATTTGGATTCTAGACCTGGTGTTAGATTGTGAATCTGAACTTCTGACAGAGATCTTAACCTAGATTCTGGACCTGGGTTCTGCGCCAGAATTCTGTTTTCTGAACTTCTGACAGAGTTTCCGAAACAAAACATTGAACCTGTTTTGCACTTGAACTGTGAGCCTGAGTTGCATTCTGTACCTGAGTTCTCTAGGATTCCTCAATTCTAAACTTGAACCTAAATTATTGACAGAGATTCTAAATCTAGACTATGATTCTGAACCAGAACCCTAGAGTTGGATATTCGACAAGATTTCTGGATATGAATACTGAATCTGGACTTGGTTTTTGAACCAGAATTCTGACAGAGATTCTGAATTTGATTGCTTGGTTTGAACTCTTGATGAAGGTTTCGGGTTTAAATCTGTAGCAGGATTCTGGGTTTCCAAACAAGGTTCAGGATTCCAAACAAGATTTTTACACAACAAATTTGTCAGAGATACTGGGAATGCACCAGAATCGTGAACCTGGAACTTGATCCTGATTTTGGATTTTGAACCTGAAGCTGGATTCAGAAACATAACTTTGGAAATGGAATTTGGGCCAAAATTTTGAAGCATTATTAAGGACCTGATTTCTGGACCTGCATTCTGACCTTGGATTCTGATTGTATATTCTGAAACTGATACAGAATTCTTTATTTGGATTCTATCAGGTGTACAACTTTGCTTCCGCCGTTTTCCGATAGATGGCTGTACCGGCTGAGGCTGGTCAAAATACATAGATGATAATGCCTTTGAAGTGAGTGTGTACAGTACCTAACGAATTGTCATCGCCGTTTCAGTGACAGTTGTTCTTGTTTTCGTATCATTCACGCTCGAAAATGTCTGTTTATGTGCCAAATTCTCGCCGTTTGCGGGAAGTTTTACTTTTCTGTTATAATTCGAAAAAAAATGCAGCTGAAGCGCATCGAATGCTCTCAGAAACTTACGGTGATGCTGCTCTGAGTAAAAGAACGTGTCGGGAGTGGTTTCAACGTTTTAAAAATGGTGATTTCGATGTCGAAGACAAATATGGTGGTGGAAGAGAAAAAACCTTCAAAGATGAACAACTAGAAGCATTGCTTGATAAAGATTCGTGACAAACCCAAAAGAGCTTGCCGGATCGTTGGTACGTCTCAAGGCCCTGGGCATAATTCAGAGAGAAGGAAACTGGGTGCCGTACGAGTTGAAACCGAGGGACATCGAGTGTATGTGAGCAACTGCTTCAAAGACAAAATCGTAAAAGGTTTTTACATCAAATCGTATCCGGTGATGAAAAGTGGGTTCGATACGATAATCCTAAACGCAGAAAATCATGGGGAAATCCCGGGCATACTACTTCGTTGGAGGCAAAACCGATAATTCAAGGCCCCAAGGTTATGATTTGTATTTGGTTGGATCAGCTCGGTGTGATTTACTACGAGCTCTTCAAACCGGGTGAAACCATCACAGGAGATCGCTACCGAACGCAACTGATGCGCCTTAGTCGCGCGCTAAAAGAAAAGCGGCCACAATATCAAGAGCGACATGGTAAAGTCATCCTCCAACACGACAATGCTCGGCCTCACGTCGCAAAAGTGGTCAAAAAGTACCTGGGAACGCTGAAATGGGAAGTCTTACCCCACCCGCCGTATTCCTCAGATTTTGCCCCTTCTGACTTCCACCTATTCCGTTCGGTGTCACACGGCCTGGCAGATCAACATTTTCAATCCTTCGAAGAGTAGGAAAAATGGATTGCTTCGTGGATAGTGTCAAAAGAGGACTCCTTTTTTCGAGCCGGGATCCGAAAATTGCCGGAAAGATGGGAGAAAATTGTCTCTAACAACGGACAATACTTTGAATAATACATCTGTAAGCACTTTTTCGCAAGAAAGCTTTTAATTTTGGAAAAAAAAACGGCGGAAGCAAAGTTGTACACGTGATAAATCTGGACCTGGATTCTGTACATGGATTCTAGCCAAGACCTGAATTCCAGACCAGGATTCCGTACTATAATTGGTACTAAAAAACTGGACCTGAATTGATTAATTTGACCTAACCTATGAACATGAATTTGTGATCTGAGAGCTGAATCTTAATTCTGAACCTAAAATCAGGACTTCGACTCAGACTCTGGACCAAAATTATTGACAGAGATTTTTTTACCTGAACCTGAATTCTGCATCTGAATATTGGAATTTAATTTTCAACCTGGACTTGGACTTTGGTTCTGAGCCAGAATTCTGATTCCGGATCTGCTTCTGACAGAGTTTTTGAACCTAAAACTAGATCATAAACCTTGACTCTTCACCTGAATTCTGGACTTGAATTATGGATCTACTTTCCGAACATGGACCTGGCTTCTCGAGTGAAAATCGGGATCCGAATTTTAGGCCTGCATTGTGGACCCTGGTTATAGACCTGAACTCCCGGAATACATAGGTTTTCGTGTGTTTTGGACATATGTTCTGATCCCAGAGATTCTGGGTCTGAATTCCTGACAGAAATTTTAGATCTGCACTTAAATTCTGAGCCGGGAAGCAAAATTCTGGGTCTGAATTCCGAATATGAATCTGAATTCTGGATCTGACCTCAGGATTCTGAACAAGATTTTGGACTCGAACTTTGAAAATCGTTCTGACCATCTGGATTCTGAACGTGGATCTGATTTTTTTTTCTGTATTTTGCTTGAATATAGATATGATATGAATTTCTAACATCTAACATGGAAACTATTTACACTCATTCTTTTTTGACCAATTCTTGGTCGTACAGCACTTAAATTATCATCTTCTTACTTTCATTTTTGCAACTGATAGATTGGAATGGAATCGTTTTTCGCAATGCTATATTACCCCCATGTCTATATAAATTTGTAATGAATACAATTTACTCAGGGTCTTTCTAAGAAAAATTTTTGAATATCGACGACCGCTATTTGCGAATCATTGCCCACCTGTTAACAATTTTGAGTTTTCTACCCACTGCAAATGAGCTAATGCCCACTAGTGGGCTGTAGAGACCAGTTTGGGAATCACTGGTCTACGATTTCGAAATGCGTATAAGGCAATAGTTCATATGAATGAGTAACATTCCAAATATCATGCATTATTCTTGTACTCTTTTTGGTGCTATTGTTTGATTCATGTTTCTCATTCAAACAACAACTGTGATCTTATTCAATTTAATTCAAATTTAAGATTTTACGGCATTCCGCTAAAAAACAAGTATATTGTTAATGGCATAGCTTTAAATCTGCTTAGCGATTTATGTTGAATCACGAGATGGGATTAGTAGTTCAACATAAACTGCTAATGCACTGATGAGTCGAAGGCGAAACGAGGAAAGAAATAACAAAAACTTATACACTAAGCTCTAACCCATACGGTACCAAAAACCCCTGAATGGATGTGTATGTTCCACGTATGTTGGAATCGATAGAACGATCAATATAATTTAATATTTGAAGATGATTTCATGTAATTGTTGGCCGCGGCTCCACTGGCCCATGCAAGGCAAGGCCGGTGCTCATTTACGACTTAATTATAGACCAAACCACGATTAATTATTAAATTCTAGACCAAACTGAACAAGTTTGACAATGCCACAAGACACAATTCACGCGTGATTTGTCAAAAAAATTGTTACCAAAAAGATACCAGCAAAAAATCACCCTTTATATGCGAAGTTCGGATTATGCGGAACTTAACCTTTTTTACCAACAAACTTCACTGTCGACTTGCATGACAATCGCATGATTAGTGCTGCATACGTACAAGATACAAAACATCGATTGAGGGCTATGGTCATCAGAAAATTGGTATTCAGAATGACTTCCGTTGTTACCTAAGACTTTGTAGAACCTTTTATGTCTACGGTTTTTACGGAAGTAACATTTTCTGAACCTTTTGTATAAATTCTAATAAAATCAAATGTCAATGGAAAAATTGACATTCGAAAATGTAAAACAGAGAATTTTCACTATTGTTATCATGAATATTTTACTTGTTCAAATAGTTTGAGGCATTTTTGTCTGTGACGATTCACCTCCAACTAGCTCTGAGTATTCCTAAAATTGTTTATGCTTGTTCGCTCACCTTAAAAAGGAAACATAAAAGCTTAACAATCCAGGAAATTTATTCTATAACCCTGCAACAAAGTGGCGATAACCTTTCGGTAATCCGAATCGCTCTGTACAGTTGAGCTGCTACTGTTTCTGTGTATTTTGAACAGCACGTCATTCCATAGCATTTGTTCCAGCGATCATGTTCTGCGACGTTCAACTCTATCGTTTTTTAATATATTCCACCAGACGAAAGGAACGTTGCGAACGGCCGAGCCGAGGTTACCGAAAGCCGAAAGATCCCACATTTAAATGTAAATGAATGTAGAGTCATGCTTATCATCCTTCCCCTTGGATTGAGTAGAGCAGGCTGTGTTACGCACCCCTCGTGGTGTGCGCGCGTGTGTGTGTTTGTGTGACGGCGACGGAAAGTGTCACCATCGCAGTAGCGTTGGTTGGTTGTCTTTCCGGGCGCTTGTGCGCGAGGCTGTACAACAAATACTGCAGTAATAATTACTGCCAACGCACATTTTTCGACTGACCGACAGAGTTCACTATCTGTCATCGGTGTCAAAGTGAACATATTTATACCAAACACAAACGTAGCACACAAACGTCAATTTCCGCCGGCGGTCACACGTGCTTCCGAGTTTGATTTGGGCCGAACCGTTTTGTAGTGCTGTTGGTGATAACATATGCAAAAAAATGTTTGCTTTTTGACATGCTTATGTACGACAACTTAATTCAGGGTGGACGATTCATGTTTCGAAAATACTGTGTAATGTGTTTTGATTTATTTCCAAACATTCAATATTTTATGAAGAATTTCTATTGCACGTTGATTACCTAATATTTTGACTGAAGTGCATATTTTGAATGAGACTAAAATCCACACTCAGGCAAAAAAAAAATTGGAATCTCATAATGATATCGTATGGTTTTTAGCCACAAGAATATCGTATGCGAATCATAAGACCGCCTTTTGAAGTCAGGAAATTTGTAAATCCAATAGAAAGCCTTATGAAGTTCATACGAAATTTTTAGATACATTGTGCAAAATTTCTATGACAAACATAACTTCTCTCATATACTGTGGAATCCATTAGCAGTTCGTTTGAAAACTAGAATAGTGATATTCCAGAGTCTTGAACATTATACTGGAGGTATATTTTTCATATTAATCTTTGGTGATTTTGATGGTTTTTGATGCATCATAAGATTTGCCTTATGATTTTCACACCTGATTTTGCCTGAGTGCATGTGGCACATTTTTATCAACGTCAAAATTACCGTTTGAGCATCGAATATACGAGGCGTTAGGAATCATCTTGTTACCCATACATTTTGCTATTCAAATTTGGCAACACAAAGTTGCTAGAACAAATACTGCAGTAATAGTATTCAAGGCAATGATGTTATCCTTGTTTACTGTCCCTCGTCTTTCTACACACTTATTCAGTGCTACTTAGATCAAGGTAATCCCTATGAAACTATTTCATATGATATCTGAAATAATTCAGGTGACTGTGAATCCATTCCGGCTATAAACGTCTGTGATGTCTTGAGTATTGTGTTTGATGAGTATGCTGCAGTACTGCTCATACTACTCTGCAGTGACCGTTCTGTAGTTACTCAGTAAACCGAAATTTTCGGTCGAGAATGGTATTTTAATATTGATAAAAAGTTCAAACGGCATTAGTCCAAACTGACTTCTTTGCGCTGCATTAGACGCATTCCCGATCAGATTCACATAACAAAATCATAACAGAAGTATATCAACAGTTGATATGTATAACAATTTGTGTTATTTTGAGATATTTAACAAATGGAAACAGTTGAAAGTTAAAACTTATGACAACAATATAATAACAAAATCAGTTATGATGTTTTATTTTCATTTGCAACACTAATGATGAAGTTTATTAATTGAAAAAATGAGTTCTTCCGTTGCCTTATATCGAAATATAATGATAACAATTTCAAAAAACTAAAAGAAGAAATCAAATAAATAAATTATTAATTTATTTAAAAAAAATCATTTAACAATTTTGGATTGAAACGATGCTAAAAGTTAGCTGTGATATAGTTTTTCTGTGTTGAATTTGCTATCTAATTTTTTACAACTATTGTTATAAATTTCTGCTTTCGGACTTCTGTAGTTATATCAAATTCAATAATAATTGTGATACAAACGTTCCGAAATCTGTTGCGATTATGTTCCCGCTAGAGTCTTTTTTGTTATGATTTCATAAACAAGTTCGAAGCCGTGCAGATGCACTGCGTTTTGTAAGAAATGAGTAAATCCAAGAGGTCAAAAAATCGGAAAGGTTTCCGGTTCTGCGAAACGATAAAATTAAAGTCAAAAAAGTATTTCCAGCAAGTGATCGAATGGAATCGTAGTAGACACAGTGCTAATGATGATGAGCCAAGGGGAAAGTCGCTTAACACAAACTATATTGTGCCTCTAAAAAAACACGTGATATACTCTGAGTCTAAGTGTGCCACGCTGTTCCCAATGAAACAGCTACTTGTCAAAACTGAGCCCTTTGTGTGCCGCAACTGTGCAACTGTATGAAAACGAAAGTGCCAATATTGATAAATGCGCCAACGCATTGTGTTAATGTGTGATTGGCACATTGTTCTAAGCGTCCTCCCCTTGCGATGAACATTCTTTTTCAACAGTAACTGTTTGGCTTTAGTTTAAAATAGCACTTGAAACCATGTTTAAATAAAATTCTTCGAAAAAAAATTCTTTGATACTATGTTTGTAGCCAAGTTATCTATACCGTTGTGTAGCTTCAACCATCAGCTACAATTCTCAATTTGTGATTTGAAAAAAAGATCAACTCATGCAGAAGTGGGAACCGCGGGGCAAAACCGGACTATGAAGCTTCACACAAAATTCAAGAACGAATACAATGGGGTGACAAATCTCGAGATACCTTAATGAGCGTGAAGAAAATGAAACGATGTTCAAATAGATTCTCTGTTGAATTCAACCTTTCGTGAGACTGACGTCTCAACCTCTAGCTAACTGACGTCTGCCAGTCACTTGAATCCATCTTGCGCGCAGTGAATCCATGGATCGAAATAATTTCTGGTTTAAAAGATAGTTAACCTTTCTAGTTTAACCCCGTGTCCGGTCTAGCCCCAGTCTCCGCTAATAATTTCTTGAAATTAGGATTCGAGCCACTAAAACAGAAAAGTTAAAATCACTGTAAAACATCCTGCACAAAAAAATTGACTTTAAAATTTTGAAATCGACTCACAAATAGAAAACTCATCTTTGATTTTGATAAAGTTTTGTCCGAAGATATGACCAAACTTTGATATCTGCTTCACCAAACTGTTCGTGTTCGTTTTGGGTCCCATAAGAATTATGTTAAATTTTAGCTCGATCGGAGAAACTATATTTTTGCACCCGAGGTTTAAAGTTTGTATGGGATTTAGTATAAGGAAATAGACTTTTCACAAAAAAAAAATCGGTTGGAGATCACCCTATTTACTCTAAAGATTAGTGCATATGTAATTTTCATAGGAAATTTTACTAGGAAGAACATTCGATCTGATTAGAATCCGACATTCGTAGAAAAAGTTTCTAAAATAAATCCGACACAAGCTCCGAATGGTATCTAAGTCAGATGATGGCAAAGATGGCAGCATTTTCGAGTTAAAAGCAATATGATAATTATATTGATTTAAACTACTTACAGCAATAATTGCTGGAAAAGTATAACACCCATAAACCATTCGAATCAGTTCGTCGAGATCAGCAAATGCATGTGTGACAAATAATTTTACTCAATTTCAACCGTTTTCTACAAACTCAGATTCATATGAATAGTCGTATGCTCCCAAACAAGGTTTCTGAATTATGTTTTAATCCGACCTCTAGTTCCAGAACTACAGGATGATATGTGAAACGAAATTAAAATTGTATAACTCATTTTTGTCGTATTTGGCTGAACTGATTTAAGGTTCAAATGAAATCTAAGAACCATCTAAGAACCACCTAAGATTCAAATGAAAAGTTTTGAGATCCTATAAAACATTTTGCTTTTTAGTCAGATTCAACTTCCGGTTTAGGGGATGCAGGGAAATAAGTATAGAAATGTCTATTTCACATAAATGAATCAGGTTTATAGGGTTTGCAGATTTGGATAGTCGATAACCAAATAAACTTATTTCAATTTTAGTGGTATTCAGTTTTAGATTCGGAAAGTACCCAAAAATTCCATTCGCCCTACGGTTTCTCAAAGATGTCTACACTGATTTTCAGATATATTGAAACAAATGTAAACTATACGGCTACTCAGGTGAATTTAACTGACTTCGGTTACATCAATTTCTTAAAAAAGCCAAATCGAATCGAAACAAAAATTCAAATTAAAATAAATATTTGGTCCCATACAAAATTAATGAATTTTATTCAATTCCGACTTCCGATTCTGGAGTTACAGGATGATGAATTCTTAAAATTCAAACTGATATAGAAGATGACAATGCTAAAAAGCTTTAAAGTTGGACTCAAAACTATTGCAATTTATTCGTCATAATAATTTATGGCCATACGAATCGGTTTGGGTTATTCTGGTTCCCGAATACCGGCTCTGGAAGTACCGTAAATAATAACGAAAAACTCTAAAGTGGAATTTACTTCGACATCTCATGGAATGTTCATTCGATTGTCACACGTTTAGATTCAAATTCGATCTGATTTGCGAGTTTCGACACTGCAAAAAGTTTTCGACACGTGACGGTAATGAGTGATTAAAATCTCAAATTCTCAAAAACACCGAAGAATATTCATGAAAAAAACACATGCAAATTGATAAAAAAAGGTATCATCTCACTGCTAGGTGGATTATGCACGTTTTTACTATTGTTATTGGAAAATTGTTAGATTTGGTAAAAATAACTAGTACAACACTGTTGGGTGGGATTTGTCGTTTTTCGACAATAACTGTTTAAAAAAAATGGTTTAAAAAGTTTGACCCTTTTCAAAAGACAGTCTAGATCACTTTGAAAAAAAAAACAAAGTATGCAAAGTGGCTTTTTGTTACTAAGCCTACTGCGAATACGATTTGGCGCGAGATTCGTTTATAACAGGTTAGTCTGGTTGGCTATGCACTATAAGAATCGCATAAGCTCATCAATTAGTCAACATGTCGTATGCAATACATGTTTTTAAATGATATCCAATTTAAAAAAGGTATTTGTCTTATTTCACTTATTTTACTTATTTAATCTACTAAATTGACACTGTAACAATCTAGTATAGTAGGCTAGTCCGGTACTAGATTTTCAAACGATTCTAAATTAATATCATGGGCATCGTTATCACTGTCATCATTCTGCTGAGAATTTAATTACGCAAAATTCGGACAGTTGTTTGTTTCAATTGAAGCGCTCTCTGCGTTGCGCAACTTGCGTCCATACCTACGTATTACTGGCTCGGCGTATCATAAATGGTTCGAGCAAAGCATTCATCAGCCTACAAAGGGGGAACAATCCACGGAGCACGAAATCATATTTTATGGAAGTAATCAAATTGGAACAATTCCAATTAGTTTATACCGGAACCGATCTGCGGTCATCAAACATTTATCTGCACAGCACTGCGGATGCGAGATATTAGAGTTCTAATCAATAGTTGTTGAATGGGTTGAATAAATTTAATGGTCGAGAGATGCGGACCGTTTACAACTATAAGATATAGATAATAAAAATCAACAACGAAATACAATTTCCCCATTTTTCTGCAATCCCAGTTGGGTGAGTGCAACATTGAATCCTGTCGTACTGAAGACTGTTCTGTAATCTCATCTCTGTCAATTCCGGTAATGTTGTAAGATTGCCTGCCCTTCGAATCATAGAAAACGTTCAAAGGAATGGTTTCTTTTGCACTCCAGTCACTACCAGCAGAGACGATAAAGTTCTCCTACGTTTGATTCTCAAATTCTTCGACTCGTTTGGGATGCCAGTCAGGCAGCAAATAATGCGAAGATTGCTGCTGCATCTGACGGAAACGTGACAATAAAGAGCCAATTACCAGGACTCATATTTTTGTTGCTTCCACGTGCCATTTATCCCGTGTAATAGTGAAACCTTTTACTGATGGCGATCTATTATATGCTGGTTGGACTATCGATACTGTCATGTACTGTAGTTTTCATTTTCCCGTTCTAGTCAAAGCCTCGTGGATTTTATTTGATGTCTTGCCAAGTTAAATGAGCGGTATTAAATCAGTGAATGCACAGAACAGTTTTTTCTCTTCTAGTCATGGTTTAATGTGAAATATTTGTTCACAGTTTTCCTTCGATCTTTCTTCAGTTCTAAGCAAACAGTTCTAATATGTTCCTAATTTATATGTTGAACTAGCATTCAATTCGAAGCTGTAACTAAAATTCCTATTTCTCAACTTTTTTTTAATGTTGTAGCTTCCTTCAACAAATAATAAAATACCGACATTTATATCTGATTAAAAATTATCCAACAATCTTTACACTAACCTAGTTCATAAGTTCCTAAACTGATGCTCTAACTAACCCGCTAACCCTCTAACCCGAATTAATGGTTCCGGAGATATGATGGTATAAGTGACTTTACCGGCAAAACAAGTTGTTGGATTTCTTTTTAAATTTTTGTATGGAATATTTTGCAGGTTTGAAATAACCCCAAAGTAATAAAAAGCGAAAAGTGAAAGAACTGGCTTTCAAGAAAAACGCGTTTAAAGTTTATTGTCTATAAAATCGAATCATAATTTTTTACGTGCCCCGTGTGTAAAAAGAGACCTCAGTGTATCTCAAAAAAGCTATTTCATTTTTTGATAACTTTCAGCCAACTGGTGAAGATCAAGTATTGCATTCTTGATCAAGAAGGAGAATTTCTGGACGAAAAAGGCAATTTAAAAAAGACTTGATAAACTTGATTATTTGAAATTTTAGAAATATTTTCGGCTTTATTTTTTAAAAGTACGCAAAATTGTCGGGAAAAAACTGTGCAAACTTGACCTATTTCAAATGCTACTATCGCCGAGATGAAGCGGTTTGAAAATCAGAATTACCTTAAATTTTGACTTTATTGTTATATGAAGCTTATTATCGACGACTTATTATCCTAAACGAATTTCAATTTTTTATTCAATCTTGGCGAAACGCATTTGTTACAGATTTCTTACTTTTTTAATACTTGAAGGCTTCCACCGGGAGTTTTTCTTGAATATCATTTTTTATTGCACAAAATCTCCGAATTTTTTTTTATCCCAAAACTTATAGAAATTTGATGAAACGCTAAGATATAGTGTCATTTGTTAGTCTTTTTTTGAAAAAAATCGATTTTCATCGACGATCGAAACCAGAAATATCAGTAATAATACATTTATTACAGTTCAGTTTTTGTTATTAATACGATTTGTCGTTTACGTCGCTCATACGATTACATCTCCATTATCGAAAGTATTAGCCATGTGATCTTTGAACTTTGTTCACAACCCAAGAGTAGCTTTCAAACGAGCTTAAGCTTGACATTTTTTGATCTTGTCGAACTGAATTGGTAATCCTTTCTGTGAAGAAAGACGAAAACATCGGAATTTAACACATTTATTTCTCAAAAACGGTCAAGCAGATTTTCACAGGCTTGTATTCAAATCTCAAAAAAAATAAATTTGTGGATCGTGTAAGTTGACGGCATCACTTTGATTGTATCAGTCCTCGGGTTTCAACTCTGTAATCTTCAGAAGTAGGGCTTAAACAATTTCGAAATTGGAATTATGTTCACTAAATCGGATTGGGCAATGTCGACTGAATATGATGGGTTGGGTCGAACTTCATTTGATGTCATCTGATAATTATTTGCTTTCGACCGTTTGTTTAGTCTTGTTTAGACGTAGAACCTAGCCTTGAGCTAGTTTTAAATTTGATCAGTATCTAATGAGGAAAACAGATCGAAAAAGGATATGCAAATAGAATTATGTAATGAAAACCGCGAATAGCTATCGCAGAGACTGGATTCGAACCCGTGGCTACCTCCTATCCATAGCGATATCGTTTTTTGCATTTAAACTATCCTGCATGTGCACAGCACATGAAAAAACAGATTAGTTCAGTGCTGAAATAGCTGGTGAAGGGGTTACTATAGAGATATGACTACAATTTAACGGCGTGGTGCCCGAGTACAGCTGAACTTGCTCGATTCTTCTGTTCAATTAGGCTGGTTCTTCTTTTTATTTACTTAATTTTTACGCCAAACGTACTGTTTTTTATATAACTAAATATATAGTGTGCATTTCAAATGCAATAGTGCATTTCAAATATTGTTTAACAAAACCAGAAAAAAATTATATAAAAATCGAACAAAACCACACTGCTTATGTAGCATAGAAAATTATTTAACTCACAGAGTACAGTTGTTTAAAGCTTGTCGATTTTACTAAATCACATTAATATACCCGTAATACAAACATCGTTTTGGATATACATTCAAAATGACTGTGTGGGTGATGGATGTGAATGCTCAAAATGTGAATGCAATTCCCTATCGGTTGTTCTTAATTTATGCGTACAAATGCCTGGTCAAGAAAATACCCTATCACTTGAACAATCTTTTCGAACGAACGGCTCAGATTAGAAGATATAACTCAAAAATCGCATTAGAAATCCTCAGCTTCTGTAACATAAACTCTAGCCCAGGGGTTGAGCATTTCTTGTTTATTTGTCAAAGGCGTTGCTTTCATCCTCTTCCTTTGCTTCACCTCGTGCTCTACCTCGGATGATAACTCGGTGGAAGTATGCATTTGTGAAATTAGAAACAGTACAGACGCTTCACAAATGTAACAGAAAACATATGTGCCCGGGATCGGTCAGGCCGTGTATGGGCGCAACGTTTGTTGGCTTGCACTGGCCTGGCTGACTGGCAGGCAGAAGGCCCCCGGCACGGCACAGAGGTTAAAGGTTACCCTCGGGGAGGTATAGTCCTTTTGTCCGGCCCAAAAGTTGCATTGTTATTCCGTGTACATGTGCACAGCCTAGAAACTGTTTCTTGAATTGCTTGTTTCTTGTCCCAGGCCGTCCATTCGTCCGGAAGGCGCGTGTATGCAATGGTGGCCGAACGAACGAAAGCGCTGCAATTTAGCATACACACAAAACAGAAAACTCGGCCCGGTAGCAACAAGCCCAAGAAAACGCATTACCAATTCTAATTTTCTCAGGCGACCCCGGCTGGCCTTCCCGCTCTTCGTAACAGCTATCAGCAAACTAAGGAGCAACTTATCCAACCGGATACTAGACAAGTTTAAGACTTTGGCTTTGCTGGGAAGTGCCGGCGGTGCTTGGGGTTTTGGAGTTGGGACACCGGACGCAAGTAATTAAAAATGTTTCCGTTCGCTGGAGAAAATTTCTAATCCCAATTTATCGAATAATCGGATAGAAGATTGAGGGATTAACGTTTTCTTATTTTTTTTGGTTCTGGCTTTGAAATGTTTATTTAAAACGTTTAATCTAACTACGGAACATCGTAGACAGTACACCTATGAATGTACTGTCCTTTAGCGTACAGTAAAAGAGAAGATGAAAAATTTTCAAAGATTGCTGTGTCACTTGTCCCCTGGATGATACGAAGAAGATACAGGACTAGGAACATGTCATGACAAACGCATTTCTGAACGGATGTTTGAAAAACTATTTGAGATCTTTGATGGAAAAAGTACCTTTAATGTGATGTTGTTGTTTCAGGAAATTCATATCTTGAAAAATAGTGGGGACACATGACTAATTTTCCCAAACAAGCAAAAGTCGTTCATAAGGGGAAACAAACTATGTTCTATTGCACATTTACTCGGATGCTAGGCGAAAATCATGGATGCGTATCGTGCATGTGTAACATGAATACAACGAGTTACCGGCGAATTGTAAACATCAACTGCGGAAGCACGGCACAGAAATGGTGAAGATATATTTTATCTGCCGACGAACGCCCGCGCGCTATCAGTTCCTGTCAGTTCGCACAGTTGTGCGGTGAGAAATAGTATCTGCAAGCAAGCAAGCACCTCTGCAGCGGACGATGTACTGCTGAATGAGACCATAGACACTCTGCCTCTCTACCAGCAGAGGGCCAATGTGTGCAGCACATGTTCGGGCTGGCATGATGCTATGATTGCATTCGAAATGCAATTTGATAGCAGAATATAGAAGGACTTGGGGTGAATTGAAGGTTTTGGCACTTGTAAATTTGGATCTAGCTATGGAATGCATCGTTATCAAAGACTGTTTCCAGAGAAAAGATGAACACACAAAAATGGTCATATTTCTTTCAAACATTCATGACAGTTTACAAATCCAGCACCAAAAAGGGTTCGCAAAGTTTTCGGATTGAGATGACTTACTATTTCGTTCTAGTGTTGACGTCTTTAGGGGCTGTCCATAAAAGACGTCACGCCGCAAGGGGGAGGGGGTTGTATCACAAAACGTGACCTTTTTCGATAGGTGGAAGGGGGGAGGGTTGTTGGAATGTGACGTCCAATATTTTCAATGAGCGCATTTTTGAAATACCTAATTATATTACTGCTTTGACCTTTTTCCTGAGATTTTCCACAGTAAATGTTCACATTCGTATAGGAAAACGTGTATTTGTTGATGTAAAAGGAATTCATTTATGTTGTGATCAGCAAAAGTGCCAGGCGGGGTGAGTAAATAAGCGAAATTAATAAATTTTGCCTAATATGAGTAAAAATAAGATGCCTTCAAACGGTTCAACTTAAGTTATGCACTGATAATTTTAGTCAATGTATATGAGCTTGGGTGCACCAACCGCTTGGAATTATGGATTTTTCAACTTTCGGAAATCTTATGATAAGTAGTAAGCAGATGTGGAATAGAAACCACACAAAGAATGAAAGAATTTCAAAAAGTTTGTTTGGTCGGTCGCATCGAAATTTCATGCTTCTTGATGTATTGGAAAAACATTCAGCAATACCATGTTGGCGAAGTAATATAAATAAAATCAGCAAATAACATTAAGATATATGTTGTGATTATCAATAATTTTAATGATAAATAAAAGATGTTCAATCATAAAGCATGTCATGCAGCTGAATAATTTACCCTGTTTAGCTTGAATATCATACACAGAAGTAACAGCCCGGGTAGAAGTGATTTGCAAACCAATTATTAAAACCAAACATCTCAATGGTAGCAAATAACACTGTTTAGTTTGAAATAAGAGTTAAAATATTAAAAATCATTGCAAAGTCTGCATGAGAAAATAGCAACAAAATATAAAATTGTACCATTGTAACTTCAAAGCAAGAGCCAAACATTTATAGAAGAAGAATTTTTCAGAAATTTGATTTTCTAGCTTTGAGAATAGTAACAGTTCGGCTGAAAAGTTCGTATCGTTTAATAGAAACACACATTTTTTGCCAAAATTCGTTTTTCTTATTCAACATAATTGCCATCAGAGGCGATACAGCGATTATAGCGATCTTCCAACTTTTCGATACCATTTTTGTAGTACGATTTGGCCTTTGCCTCAAAATAGGCCTCAGTTTCAGCGATTACCTCTTCATTGTTTCTAAATTTTTCACCAGCGAGCATTCTCTTGAGGTCTGAGAACAGAAAAAAGTCACTGGGGGCCAAATCTGGAGAATACGGTGGATGAGGGAGCAATTCAACAGCTCCAAACACTGCTCAGAATCATCAATTGTTGTTGTTTTTGATCGATTGTGAGCTCATGCGGCACCCATTTTGCACAAAGCTTTCTCATATCCAAATATTCGTGAATAATATGTCCAACACGTTCCTTTGATATCTTTAGGGTGTCAGCTATCTCGATCAACTTCACTTTACAGTCAGGCGCTTTTTTTCATCAAAAAGTAGTGTTTCATCAACACACGAAATTCCTTTTTTCCATTTTTTTCACAATAACAAAAGTAGCTTCACTCAAAATGCAATATCTCACAAACTAATAATCAGACAGCTGTCAAATTTATACATGTATCTTTTGAAGGTTGGTACTAACTGAAAATGGTATGGATTTAATTCTAGTGGCGCCCTCTCATAGAAACGATACGAACTTTTGAAAAAGGAACCACTGGATCAATTGTACTTAATGAAATTGGTATGCCTCATCAATAACGAAATAAGATATAATAACAAATCTTGATGCTAAATAGATTTTGTCTAATCTATCAAGGAGATTCCTTCGATTAAATATCAAGAAAATATGAAGTATTGCTATGATAGTACAGGAACATCAAGACAAGATATGATGGTAATATATGTTATTATTATTCACATCTATCCGTCTTCTGTCGCTCTAATCACTATGTGGTGTGAAATGTTTTTCTAAACTAATTTTGCATGGAGCATAGCTATTGCGTAGAGAATGCTGTATAATTAACAATATCAGTGTGATTACGATCCAAACTTATTATTTTCATGAAATTTTCATCCAGCATTCATTTCTCTTAATCTAGTATTCATTTTATTGCGAATAAAACAACGGTTGCGAAATCGAACAAGGGATGCATCGAACGAGAATATATGTTGAAACTACGTAAACCGTAACGTAACGAAACCGGTATTTTCCCCAACTCTGTTGATAGGGAGTGTTAAACGAGCATTTCCCAAAGATACAAAATTGACAATGTTCCATGATTTTGGAAAAGTCTCATTGACACGCGTAATCCATAGTTATAAATTCCTGTAGGATTGCTGTTATTACTAATTTTCACTGTCTTTCACTGTTATTACTAATTTTCACTGTCTTTGCTGCTGTGACAATTTGTGATAAGGGGGGGAGGGGGGGGGGGGGGGGGGAGTCGAAAATTGCCAAAAAAAAGCGTGACGCCTTTCATGGACAGCTCCTTAGATACACCAACAGTTTTGTGTCATTATAAGACTGGTCAAGCGTCGGACACTAAAATTTTTCGCTCCCATCATAGTTTTTCCTTATGGGAAAGAAAGCAGCAGGCCTTGCCGAAGTCGGACCTGAAAAAAATTATCGTGCCAAGTTTGTTTTTGATTGAAAACTAGTTTTTCTATTAATTCAAATAGGATCCTAAACGGTTTATTTCCAAACGGTTTATTCCCATACGATTTGTTTAGCTAGTGTAGTGAAGAATACGTTCTTTTCTTTTGGAAGATTTGACTACAAGGAAGACACTCGGAGCTCGAACGGGCTTGACCATGAGCATAAAAGCTAAGTATTCTATCCAATTTTGTATTATTCTCAATGTTACCCTCTATGAAATCTGTGCGATGGCTTCTCTAATAAATACTTCACTACCTGCTGACTGATTCCGAATCGTCTTGATGACTGTTAATAACCATGTTGAATTTCATGGATTTCTATTTTTTTCTAAAAAATTTTTTTATTCGGCTTTTTTGAACTTAAGCTTAACGCGGCCGTTTTGCAATATAACATTTTCTGGATCTTGTGATTTTATTTTCTTGGAGGAGAGGTGCTTTCGCTTTTATCTAGCGAATGAAGGGGAAGCAGTGAAGGAAGCACCGTTGTCCTTTGGTGTAGTTGTCTCTTTGTCCAGTTTATCACATGGCTTACCGTAGTGAACAGCTTGGCAATATTGACATGTGGTCATCTGATTGTCATAGGTAACAAGTGATTTGCGTGGGATTCGTGCATCCTGACCGAAAGTCACATAAGACGGTATAGGGTTTTATCGACTGACTGTTATGAAATGTGAAAATGAACTGAAGATATGTTTATATGTATAAATTCGGAAATTCGCATTGATTAAAGCCTCATAACTCAGATAATTAAGAAAAAAGTTGTTGCTTGCAAGATCCGAGAAATTTTTGAAAAAGTCGAATGCTTTGGAATTCCGAAGTCAAGGATTTTTTCAGGTCGGCTTTTTTAGAGATGCCTCAGGTGTCGGAATTTGTTGTTGTCTCGGAGGCAATTTCATAAAAAGGCGATTCTGGAACTTGAAAAATTCAGTTTTTTTTTCAAGCAGAGCAGGATTAATCTAATAATCAAACTAGGACGATGGGCATAAAAAAGGTTTCCTAGGTTTTTTTTCATATATTTTTCTATGTTTATTTAATCGATTTAATTTTAATAATATTTCAAAGAATGGTATTTGTTCAATGAACGGATGGACGGCGGATTCTCTTTATTTAATTTCTATTGTGATGAAAGCTGGTCAATTTTTACGTCTACTTAATAACTATTTGTGTGGAATGACATCCAGATTATTGATCTTGATATAAGTACTAAATAGTTAATATTAGTAGAATTGTATTTGTGCCCTGTAGAGTCTGACACATGCTTTTGAGCCGTTTAGGATGTTCACAAATCACCGATGACATTTAAAAATATTGATAAAATAATACGATACTAATAATAACAACATTATTTACTCAGAACCGGAGTTTTCAGTGGATTCATGAATCTCGTAAATTTCATCGAGCTTCTTCACATGATTTTTTTTTGCATAACTCAAACTACGATATCTTTTAATGTTGAAAATTATCGAATTTCACCATGTATATGCTGGGCGACATTTTCGTAACTTTTATGCGAACAGTTTTGATGCAGCTTTTAACGGATGGTTGGAGGGGTTATGATAAATGTGGCCGAAATATCGAATCTGATGTACGCGTACCTTTTTGATTATACGTTTCTTAAAAAGAAGAGCTGACTCCGTTTTTTTTTAATATTCGCTTTGTGTCAATATAATGATGCCCTTTCACGAACTATCTGCCTCTCATAGTTGCGTAATGCTTTGTGATCACCGATGCTTGTGTACCGTACAACATAGCCGGAGCTAAAACGGTATCATCAATAAGCCTTCCCAGTTCTCAACACGGGTCGCGTTTTTTCAGTAAATATATGATTACTATGGAATTTCTAATGGTGTTCTGACACCGAATTCCTGTAAGTGGTCGATCAAGACGAGGGGTTAATGTTGCATCCAGATAACTTTACACTGTTGTATGTCGTTCAAAACCTGTTAAGGACTGGAGTCCACTGGAAAATTGATAGTACCTATTACCTTTCTAGGGACAGTACCAGCCTAGATGCCGTGTGGAATCCGACGGAAAAATAAACTTAACCAAGAATAGATCCACTAGGTTCCTGCTTCCATGTCGTAAAAGGCGACAATTGAAGGAGTTTATTTTTTCCATCAGTTATCAGATTTTTTCAACGTTTCACACCTGATTGCTATATTGTACTAAATTTTCTCTTCTTTCAACAAACAGTTTTTTCATATATTTACTCACCATTTTTCAACAATATGATAAATGATCTCTTATCAATATCCGGCAGGCCTTTGAGAAATGTTTTTTTCTTCTTCCATGTTTTTGCTTGTCTTTCAAGATTATCAATTGAATAATAAAAATCAACTATTGCGAAGATTCGGTAATATAACAATGTTATTAATAGGGGTAACATAGATCGGTATATTGAATAAATAGTAGGAAAATACTTATTTGTTTGATAAATTAATAATTTTTCTTGGTGGTCGACTGCCCAGATCAACCAATATAACAAATTAGCTATTTTGCGCGATGAATAATAGATTTGAAATAATAAACAATCGAGAAGAGTGTAAAATCTGTTGATCTTTGTTTGATGATTTAAAATGATTTGTTACAATTAATAGAGTACGTCACTACAATGAATCAACTATTTTATCTAAATCCTATTCATTCGTTAATTTTGTAGCAGGTAATTTCATTTTGAGAAAAGGGGAGTTTTTATTAAAAAATTTCCTAAGAACTGTGAATTAAGACTTCCCGGGACTGTGATTCTTAGAAAAAAATTCAAAACCTAGTGTAACGGCACTCCCATTCTTCTAAGCTACATTAGTTATCTTATATACGAAAATCATTAGTTAGAGTGAGATCTGCTGTCTCTGTTCGAGAGATTGACTTCTAGAGTAAAATGAAATTAGGAGCATTCGCTTCGAGTTTTCACGTCGTTATATAACAGCAGTATTGAACAATTTTCGAACTATTTTTTCTGCGATATGCTCTGAGCGGTTTGTGGAACGAACTAAATCGATTTAAAAATTCCTTTTAAAATTAATTCCACTAAAAAATAGGGACCAAACTGATTTTTTTCTGTGTAATTTTATCGAAAACTAAACCAATTAAAGTTATAGTGCAAAGTGTTTTTTTGTGACAAAGTCTTCATATACAGAACGTTTCTTTAACATCTGAGAGGATGCTGTCAACATTTGTTCGAGTTAGCGCGAAATTCGTTACAAATTTTATAACTTTGAAAAGAATTAGAATTGTCCAATGCGGCCAATCCTAAAACGTGACATTTTGCTTCTAGTTTAACCTCGATTTCTACGGCTTTAAAAAATGACGATTTTCGGGTGTGTTATCAGTTAGGATCAAAGCGCGGTTCTCAATTCCCCATTTTCCCCTATTTATTTTGAAAACCAATTCGTGATGTAAATTTGATTGGTGTATTTTGAATAACGATGAAATTACAGCTAAAACAATTACAGCTAAAACAGTTTACAAACCTTCAAGTTGCCTATAAAAAAGTAATCAATTTTGAGCTAAAATATGATTTTTAGTTTAGGAGCAATAAAATTTACTCTAAGGGCCGAGGCCAAAAGGTCGCGTCGACCACGTGTTTCGCTCTGCGTAATACATTTCTCTCCATGCTCTCTCGCATATGTGCAAAATGACTCTCGATGGGACGGGTGGCCAGGATCGCTGCAACAATGTGTTTATGCACTTATACCATCTAAATTAAATTACTAGACATTGTCAGGATAGATTTTTGAGCCATGCTTTTGAAGGCGAGATATTCAATGAACAAGTTGAAAGACGGTTTTTTCAGTTATGCAATTCTTCCTTCAGAAAAAACGAATTTCCCGACCGCGAATCGTTCTGAAATTTTCACAGAATAATCTAAACTAATTTTCTAAGCGATTGTCAGTTGGGTTTTTGATATTCGTAACCGTTTCTGAGAAAATCAAATTTGAACGGTGAAAATAGCCCCCTAAAACGCCCTAAAACACACTGACCTTAGCCCTTAATGTCCTTTCTACTGGAAGTAATTGAATGCCTTAATAAGTCGAGAACGGTTGCATCTAAGGGAAAAGCTACTATGAGCAAAATTATTGTTTTTAATTTGTAAAATCTTATTCTGGTGTTTAAATGACTATTTAATTGAAAGCAAGAAGTTTTACAAATACCTTTATGATGTTTCAAATGTAAATTCTTCATTTAAAAAGCACTATTGAAATTTAATATCCTAATTTTTATACCTTCTATAATTTAAAAATCTTGCGATTGTACGATTTGTAATGCGTTTATTGCTTCTCACTTAACATATTTCAAACAAAGCAATATTTTGAGATTCGTAACATCAGCGTTCCACTTATTTTCGCTACCTTCAACAATCTTCTTTCCATAGTTTCCAACATACCTTACGTAATTCCTGCTCACAAGAATATTATTACTTTTGGCTGAATGGAGTCGTATCTGCTCATTCGTCCAAAACATTGCCGGTGTTCAATACCATCAGCTGCATCTGGCCGAATCGGTCGAACCATATCTGAAGCAGATGTTTTGAAAGGTCGTAAAAGGAAAAATGTTCCTTTCCCTATTGTCGTCGTTCCAATTCGAATCTAGTTGAGCAGTATCTGTTATGGCTTTATTTTTCAAATGTCGAACTAATTTAGATTCAAAATTTAGTAATTTTAACAAAAAAAAATTTCTACGCGTTGATTCATTACCCGATTGAACCATTCCGTTTACGACCTTTCGAAAATGGTGCCCAGCTTTGAACTTTGCACCGTCGTTTCCGTTGTCGGAATTCGTCCATCCGACGACACCCGGCCAAAGAGTTTCCAGTGCCGCCGGCAGCGCACGTTGCACACCAATCGGATCGGGAAAGTACACAAACACACACACACACACACACGAACACGGTCCTAAGCTGCTTGGCTGTGTCCAGTTCGGGGCTTCGAGTCGAGTTCGAGAACATTGACGCGATTCAGTCAGTCAGAATTGTAAATAGAGTGTTCAATATTGATTTTTCACTTTTCCTCTCGGTTCCTGCCCACGCCGGTCCGTCATCGATAAACCGTCCGGCGAAGTGTGGTGTTTGCATATTGTAAAATTGGAAAAAATAGCACTTGAACCATACAAGTAAAGTTCCCAAGCTGCTGCAGGCGACTGAAAGAAAGGTGAAATGAAAATTTTCTCTCCTGTCTGAAAGGTGTTGACGAAGAAGGGTGCGAGAAGGAGCTGAACGCGGGGGAGGGGGGGGGGGGGGTTTGAGGTGATGATGAAAAATTTAATATTGGTGAAAGCTGGTGTGGTGCATTTCGGCTGTATTGGTTTGGGGTGGCGAAAAAGATTGACCCACTGCTGGAAACTAATTGACCGGCTTACGACTGGATTCAGCTGTTGATTCGTCTTAGCAGGTTATTGGCGAATGGCTGGCCTGGCTTCGAATAAACCGCTCATGAAATGTTTCATTTGTGATGTAATTGAAGCAGACTGGAATCGTTTTGATTTGAGCAGACTTTTCACTTTACTTCGTTTGGTCTGACTTGACTTGAGCTCGGTGATACCGAAGATCGAACTTTTAAACTGTCTATTATCTATGAGAACACAAAACACCCTGAGAATTGAGACGCACGGGAGTGTTCGGGGGGTGGCTGTGGCTGCACGAATCGAAGTGCGATCAATTGGAGCGAAGTGCAGTGGAGAGACTAATTAAATCCATTAAGCTAATTGACTCTTCCCATACACAGTCGTACGAACTTGGTCGGTCGCCTCGCCGTTGATGAGTGCCTCCACCAAGCGTTTTGATACAGATCTCAATATATATTCGTTGAGTAATTGCAAACGTATGGATGCAGTTTATCGAGTGGTAATTTGATAACTGTTTTGTTTGACTTCTAAATCAGCTGGTTTATCTAGCACAGTATCAACTGACAAATAAATCTGATTCGTGACTGCTTCGGAAGTGAAAATTTATGGTTCTGTCTACATCATAGAGTCCATTTGAAATGTATTGTTTCGGTTTAAGAAGCAGTTTTGCCTTTCTCATATAGATAGAGTATGCAATCACTTGTAAAACAGGTTTGTAAAAATTTTAGTATTATACTCCAACACACTCTGTTCGTCTAATTGAACCATGTTTGTGTGGATTTGTCAAATAACCTCACTTGCTTCTCTCAAAGATGGCTGAACTGATTTGCACAAACTTAATTTCAAATGAAAGGAATACTTAAATCTTCTGAAATTTAGCTCAAAACTTGTAGGTCACTTTAGTTACAGGCCATGAGAACCGATTTCGGTTATACTGCTGGTATCCGGATTCCGCTACCCGATGTATCGGAAATACTTTTACTTTTCTCAGACATGGCTTACTAGATTTTCACAATCCTAGATTTTCACAATGTCAAAGTGAGCGCGGAACGCGGACCGAAGCGAAGCGATTCAATGCGATGTACTGTTTTCGCATCGCATTCTCTCTGACAGGTTTGCTTTGATCAACTGCAACTAGCTCGCACGCGGGTCTCGATGCTTCGCGTGACGCTTTCACTCTGACAGCAACCTTAGATTTAAATTTAAGATATGACAGATATGGGCGATGACTAAGTAAAATTCAGACCCGCCGTTCTGAGCGACGATGCAAAAGACGTAAAAATCTTTTAAATTGTCTCCAAAGTTAAAGTTCGAATGAAATTTCTTGTAATTCCATAAACTGCTATTGCATTTCATCAGCACCCGACTTTCGGTTCCAGAATTACAGGATGAACTGTGTTTAAGATTTTAAACCTTCAGTTAGAGCGGCCGTAGAAATGTTGAGTTCCTAACTTGGCTTAAAACTCTGCTAATTTGTGTATTCAACTCTTCGGTTCTTTTAGGGACCGACAAAGCGATTCCTACGAACTGTTTGACAGTTTGGTCTTTCTCATATGTAAAGGTTATGTAATCACTGTGAAAACCGATTTTTGAACCCAGGGCTGGAGGGCCTATATACCATTCGACTCAGTTCGTCGAGTACGCAAAATGTCGGTGTATGTGTATACATGTGTGTGTGTATTTTTATTTGCAACAATTATTTGCATCCACTTTTCTCGGAGATGGTTGAACCTATTTTCATGAACTTAGATTCAAATAAAAGGTTTTGTAGTCCCTAACAAAATTCCTGAATTCTAGTCGAATCCGAGCTCCAGTTCTATAATTACTGAGCAATATGTGCAAAAAAGTGCCTAATCCACCTAGCAGTGAGATGATACCTTTTTTTGTCAAACCGCATATGTTTTTTGCATGAATATTCTTCGGTGTTTCAGTTCTCATGACATTATTTTAATGACCGTCGTTTTAAACGGCAGTTTGAGATTTTAATCACTCGTTAATGTAATATTGGAACTGCAAAGCGGATCGATTATGAATCTAAACGTGTGACAATCGATTGAACATTCCATGAGATGTCGCCGTAAATTCCAATTTAGAGTCTTTCGTTATTATTCATGGTATTTCAGGTACCAGAAGTCAGATCCAAATGGAATTCAGGAACATTGTTCGGGAGTATGCGACTTTTCATATGAATCTGAGTTTGTAGAAAACGGTTGAGTCATCTCCGAGAAAATTGAGTGAAATTATTTGTCACACACGCATTTGTTGATCTCGACGAACTGAGTCGAATGGTATATGGGTGTTATGTTCTTCCAGCAATTATTGCTGTAAGTAGTTTAAATCAATATAATTATGGAATTGTTTCTAACTCGAAAATGTTTCCATCGTTTCCATCATCTGGTTTACGTATGTCATATTCGAACGATTATGTTGCCAAAAACGAACCGTGCTAAAATTGATCCGGGGCAAAATGTCAAGAAAAAGGATGCTGTACACAGTCTATTAGGTACTTAGAAACAATTGAATGTAACAGTAATAAAAATTTTGTTCTAAGCATCGCTCTATCAAATAGCGCTCAAAATTCCTACTACTGGAATAGGGGAAAAAGTCGCTTACACAAAAATGTCGATATCTCCCTTAAATATTTACGGATTTCAACAATCTATGACATGTTGGATAGCAATTACCGTGCGGAATCTGAGTCTGGAAACATATTCCGTTTTCAAGGTCAAGTGTGACAGATACTGTCAAAAAACATTTTGACATAAAACTCTTTATAACTCAAAAAGTAAACATCCGATCTCAAAACCATTCAATAGCGTTCTGGGTGACCGGGAGACCTTTCATTTGCGACTAATTTAATCAAAATCGATCCAGCCTACTCCGAGATCTCGACCTCTTAGTTGACAACACACATACAGACACACACGAACATTTGCTCAGTTCGTCGAGCTGAATCGATTGGTATATGACACTCGGCCCTCCGGGCCTCGGAAAATTTTTCTAAAGTTTGAGCTAATTCTATACCTATTTTTGCCTTTCTCATATAGAAAGGTTATGCAATCACTGTGAAAACCGACTTTTGAATCGAGGCCCGGAGGGCCGAGTGTCATATACCATTCGACTCAGTTCGTCGAGTACGCAAAATGTCTGTGTGTGTACGTGTGTATGTAACGTTTTTTTGTACTAACTTTTCTCGGAGATGGCTGAACCGATTTTCACAAACTGAAATTCAAATGAAAGGTCTTGTGATCCCATACAAAATTCCTGAATATTATTTAGATCCGACTTCCGATTCCGGAATTATGGGGTAAAATGTGCAAAAAATTGTAAAAATAAATGCACTAACTTTTCTCAGAGATGGCTGAACCGATTTTCACAAACTTAGATTCAAATGAAAGGTCTTAAGGTCCCATAAAAAATTTCTGAATATTATTTGGATCCGGCTTCCGGTTCCGGAATTATGGGGTAAAATGTGCAAAATAAAGAAAATATGTGTTCTAACATTTCTCATAGATGGCGCGACCGATTTTCATAATCTTTCACAATCAAATGATAGGTCCTGTGGTCCCATGTTTAATTCCTGAATTTCATGCGGATCCGACTTCCGGATCCGGAAATAGAGGGTAAAGTGTGTTAAAAATTGTATACCATCACTTAAAATGGGGAAAAACCTCAAAAAACTTTCTAAATCGACCTCAAATCTTTTCCAATTGATAGTTTTTATCAGTAGACGGTCGAACAAACCGATTTCGGATATTCTTTTAAGAATCGAAGAAAATTATTTCGAAGAATACCTCAATATTATATATGATAGTATGATTGATATGAGAAAGGCATCATTACACCACTAGGTGGATTAAAACAGGTTTTTATATATATAAAAAAAGGTAAAACGTTTTCGTTTTCATTGTATTTCCGTTATTTCGGTAACGTTTCTCACATTATCCACTATCTGTTTTTGTATCTTTTAGTTACTTACAGAAATGACTCTGACACGATCCCCTTGGATATGCATGAGACTTTGCATGTGTGATCAGTATGGCAAATGAAGTATTTTCACTGGTCTAGAGATTATTTTCACTCATGACTATTAGGTGTACAACTTTGCTTCCACCGTTTTTTTCCAAAATATAAAACTTTAATGAGAAAAAGAGCTTACAGATGTATTATTTAAAGCAGTGTCCGTCGCTAGCGACAACTTTCTCCCATCTTTCCGGAAATTTTCGGATCCCGGCTCGAAAAAAGGAGTCCTTTTTTGACGCTATCCATGAAGCAATCCATTTTTCCAACTATTCGAAGGATTGAAAATGTCAATCTGCCAGGCCGTGTGCCATCGATCGGAATAGGTGGAAGTCAGAAGGGGCGACATCTGAGGAATACGGCGGGTGGGGCAAGATTTCTCATTTCAGCGTTTCCAGGTACTTTTTGACCACTTTTGCGACGTGAGGCCGAGCATTCTCGTGTTGGAAAATGACTTTGCCATGTCGCTCTTGATATTGTGGCCGCTTTTCTTATAGAATAGCACGACATAATCTAATGATACTATTTTAGTTTTAAGTTAGTCGCTAATTAAGATTAGAAAATACACTTGGCATCTTAGAGCTTAAGCAGTGTGCCTAAAAATATATATTATACTATTGAAAAAAAAGAGCAATTGTCACTGAAACGGCGATGACAATTCGTTAGGTACTGTACACACTTACTTTAAAGGCATTATCATCTATGTATTATAACCAGCCTCAGCCGGTACAGCCACCTATCGGAAAACGGCGGAAGCAAAGTTGTACACCTGATAATTTACGAAAATGGCGTATGTGCCACATTATTTTCAAACAATTATAACTAGAGCTCTAGAGCTTCTACAAAAAATATGTCTAAGAAGAAATTGTAGATAATCACCTGAATTTTCTAAAAAAATATAAAAATATACTAATGTATGTTTTAGAAAGTTGGGGAGATGATTAATGAAAAGTTTTTCCCGAGGAAAAACCATTAGACAATTTTCGAAAAACTATGATTTTATAGGAGTAAATGTATCTCCAGCTCTCTAATACATTAATTAGTTTACTTTAAGTTTTTTGTGATATAACATTTAAAAAAATCGTACGTAAAATAACGAAAGATTTCTTTTTTCAGTTTATATTTTTTTAAGAAAGTTTAATTGAATTGATTACCTAAAACTTCTTCTTAGATATATTTTTTGAAGAAGCTTTCTAGTTGTAGATGTTTGAAAATAATGTGGGTAAAGTTTACACATACGCCATACTTAATATGCTATAACGAACACACATGCAAAGTTTCACGCAAATTGAAGGGGGTCGTGCCAACAGTCAGCCGATTCCGCACGGAATTGCTCAATATTCGTTACTTCAATTTGCAAGCTCTGCTCATAAATACTGGAGTTGGCAAAGGCCGATATAGAAGATTCCGAAGTATTCCTGCGGAGTTGATATATTTTTGTCCAGTTTAATTCATGGTTTAGCATTATGTTACTACTGGCATGAACTGATTGTCGTAGGTGACAAGCGACTTCCATGGGAACTGTATTCTGACCGCAAATCAGATAAGAAAAAGTAGCTTTCCTCTAGCGCAGGCGTAACAGACGATCGCCATTTAGGATAACGGATAAAAACTTTCTTCCACTTTTACTTTCCGATAGGCAGATTTTTTCCGTTTTGGGACATGTCGCTTCGAATGGTTTTATCGACAGTACTATCTAAAATGCCTTTTCATATGGCTCTCCAGTAGATATCGCAATGTATCTTTCTGATCCAACTCTAATGTCTTCGTATAATAATCAAAGATATGTTTGTAACATTTAAAAGTTATCAATCTAATTTCAGTTAAAATATACTGAAATTCACTGCAAATAAATTTCCTTAGTCAGTTACATTAAAACGATAGTTTAAGATAGATTGTGATATCACACTAGCTAGGCGCATTTTAGGCTATAGCTAATGGCTATAGCTTACGTCACTGGTTTTCACATGTGGATGAAACTCTAACGACGATTACAAATTTATCCAATTTGTTTGGAGCACATTCCGACTTATCGACATTTCGCTATTTCACATCAACTACGGTTTCATAGTTTCTCCAGCTCTTTGTCAGCACCAATTTCCAGCCAACATGAAACCATCAGTCAAATGTCGTTCGAAACCGGGAAAGCCCGTAAGAATGATGCTAAAATCCGAAGATATCCTACTGACTTTTGGTTGGCATTCTCGGCGTATCTTCCTCTTCTCGGTGATGGAATTAATTGGCTAATTAAGGCAAACATAATTAAACTCTTCAGCGATTTTCTGCTGCCTCGGTGGGTTCGATACACCAACCGGATTGGATACAAGAATGGCTTTGTGTCTGCGAGTGGCCCACCCCGAGAACTCCGTCGCGTAGGCCTCCCCCATTCACGATTAGCGCGGTGAACCGAAAGTTCCAACCACAATCAAGTGATTGTTGTTGCCCATTTTCGTTCTCAATTCAGCAGTTTTTTTCCTCGTCGCGCATAAGCTGCCGGGGGAGAAAAAGTGAGCACATAGCAATTAGCTTTTAATTAGAGGGAAAAAGTGCTTACAAACAGCGAGGCATACACAGAATCCTGCGGATTCGATGAGCAACGGACCGGGAGCACCGGGGCAGGGGGCAGGAAATCCAGCGACAATTTCGTTCTGCTGCTGTGGAGGTACCGTTTCTGGTCCACTTACAGCGGCTCAGCTACCATCAGCTACAATAATCACCGCCGCAGTTAAGTACATTCTCCCGGTAAAGGCGATGCAAATGGAATTTCCCACCCAGATTTCCTGGCAGTGCACTAATTTTCAAATTAAACAAAACTTAATACCCTTTGAGATTTGCTCCGGCAAAGTGATGCTGGTTGGAAATCTACAAAACTCATTTCGTGACAACCCACTGAATCCGTAGACTGGAAGCATCCGTGACTCTCGTCAGGTAAAGTGGAGCAAAATGTCCTGTCCTGTAAGTGAGAGATCCTTTTTCACCACCCCGGGAACAGTAAATACGAAACGAGCTTTTGAATGGTGTCCAGTACCGGCAGCAGGTTAGTGGCAATTCAAAGTACCGTCCCCGTACCGGGAGATGCAGGTGTGGACACACGAACCGGGATTATCTCGGGATATTAGCTTGCGACAATAAACTGAGGGTTGGTCGGTCGTACGGATGGTGGTTGGGATGCACGGTGTATTTGAATGTGTGAGTGTGTCTGTATGTATAGTGGCAAGGAAAAGTGCAACCACATAGTTTGAACAAGGATTTATGAGCTGCAACAAAGTGAACAAGATGGTTGCAATGCAGGAGAAATTCATTTTACCGTAGATACTTTGCCCGATGGAGGTTTTCCGCTGCGGTTGAATTTCGCCATGAGGGCTCGTTTCGAATTGATACGATAGTTTCATCGGTCAGAGTGGTCAACATTTGAAATTTACTACATTTCCCAATCGTTCTGAGAACTACAATTAAAGGGCTGTTTATAAAGCTGATTTATTATTAAATTGCAAAAGTATGATTTTCTTAAAAAAAATTACGCGATAATGTGTTAACCTCTGTTGTAATATTTGTCTAGTTTTGAAATTTAGAGGAAGCTTGTATAATTTTGTATAACGTTTCCAGTTTCCAGTTTATAGTTTTCTACTTCCAATTTCCAGTTTACAGTTTACAGTTTACAGTTTACAGTTTACAGTTTACAGTTTACAGTTTACAGTTTACAGTTTACAGTTTACAGTTTACAGTTTACAGTTTACAGTTTACAGTTTACAGTTTACAGTTTACAGTTTACAGTTTACAGTTTACAGTCTACAGTTTACAGTTTACAGTTTACAGTCTACAGTTTACAGTTTACAGTTTACAGTTTACAGTTTACAGTTTACAGTTTACAGTTTACAGTTTACAGTTTACAGTTTACAGTTTACAGTTTACAGTTTACAGTTTACAGTTTACAGTTTACAGTTTACAGTTTACAGTTTACAGTTTACAGTTTACAGTTTACAGTTTACAGTTTACAGTTTACAGTTTACAGTTTACAGTTTACAGTTTACAGTTTACAGTTTACAGTTTACAGTTTACAGTTTACAGTTTACAGTTTACAGTTTACAGTTTACAGTTTACAGTTTACAGTTTACAGTTTACAGTTTACAGTTTACAGTTTACAGTTTACAGTTTACAGTTTACAGTTTACAGTTTACAGTTTACAGTTTACAGTTTACAGTTTACAGTTTACAGTTTACAGTTTACAGTTTACAGTTTACAGTTTACAGTTTACAGTTTACAGTTTACAGTTTACAGTTTACAGTTTACAGTTTACAGTTTACAGTTTACAGTTTACAGTTTACAGTTTACAGTTTACAGTTTTCAGTTTCAGATTTAGATTTAAGTTAAGAGTTAGTCCTTTGCACCTTAGCATTTTAAACAAGCAAAGTTTTGGAAAAACCAAATGTTAAAAAATAGTTCAAGTTTTGGTACCATAACCATTAAACCAAGCCTGATGTTGAAACCAATGGACAATACCTGGATTGAGTTTCCGTACTTCAGGAATTCATCTCATAGATAAGTGCCAGCACTCGAATGGCTGCGGTAAATGCCTGAACGCTGTTGAGATCATTTGCTTTTTGGTTTACCGCACATTTACGACTTCGCCAAGAAGAAAAAAATCCCATATAGAAAAGTGCTAACCCAATTCAAATTTAGCACCAATTTCGAGGGTAGATGTTTCGGAACGACCCGAACAACCTTTTCACCCCATCTCCGAGTCAGAGCAGCAGATTAGGGCATGAATATTGGATGAATGAACGAATGAATGGATGGATTGATCAGTTTTTCCCGGCCGTGCCGAAGATGGAACTTCAAATAACGGAAACATAAATTTTGTCCTACTTTGCCATCAACTCCATCCCACTTTAGCTCTGCTGTACTGGGAAGCCCCGCGTGTGTGGGTGTGGGTGCGGCCAAACTCGGGAGACTGCGAGGCTGGTAGATGATTTTTCGGTCTGCGCCAACCAAATTCCAATTAACGCTACAGTTGTTTTGAATGCAAATATTTGGGACAATAATTCTTCCGTCGTTCGCATCGGTTATGTGCCGCTTTCGGTCCTCACTGTGGCAGAAATTATTTCCGTCTGGTTCTGTTGTGTTTTATTTTACTGGAAAAATGTATATTACTATCGAAATATACTTTAGTTGGCATTCTAAATTAATTGAAATTATTTAGTGGCTGTCGGTGCAGATTGTGTTCTGGTTTATTGACTTTGCTTTATTCTGCTCTAATTTTCAGACCAACTTCAGAGCCTTTTGTGATGATGATGGTGCACCGAATTGCAACGGGAGGTAAGTTCAAACCATACACGTGAATCTCATTTTTACACAGTCGATTAAAAAAAGGGTATTCCGAACTTTCAGATGCGAGGCATTTTAAAAAATCGATACCGCAATTTACTATATTTTTCTGTTTGATTTTTGTCTTGTCACTGGACTTTTTGACTTCACATCAATATATATTTTTTCACTTTTCGTCATCAGTTCAAATTAATTTTTTTAATTCAATAAAAACAAAAAAAAAATGATCAAATTCATTATCAAACATTTTTTGGACAAAACTTCACCTTGTTTTTATTTTGAGTAATGGATATTTTTGATGATGATTTTGATTTAGATTCTAGAAAAAATACCATTTTGGTGGAGACATTTAGTTTTAATCAACAAAATTTAGCAAAATTATTGTGACGCACTCTGTAATGAATAGCGACAAAAAAAAAAACACTATTAAAAGGTAGGGCTACCACCTCGGATGCATCCCTCGCCAGGCAAACATTTCATTTGGTAAAAAACGCTCTTGAATTTAAACAGTTATTCACTTAACTCTCCGGCTTTTCATATCATGCAATACTTGCGTTGTAATACCTGTTTCTGGAGACATAACTGAGCCCTAAGTTCTAACTATTGATTCAATTACTAGATATTTAACAATGCGTGCGATATACGCATTGTTTTACCTATGTGAGCTGATAATACTCCCAAACCTCCGTTCGCGAACACTTTTTATACGTTACCTCTTTTTACGTAACTTTTTTTACGAACCAAATCCCAAATAACGTAAACTTTTTTTACGAACCTACTTTGTAAAAAGAGGTTTTGGCATGCATAGCAACGATTCTCATTTATATTCCATGGAAACTACTACAATATGGGTATTTTTGGAACGGGTTTGAAGAGTAGATTTCGGAAAATAATGTTTTTGGATTAGTTCTGAAATCCATGATGGCGACTTTCGGATTCTTGATATTCCTTGAAAACCTTTACAGTATGGGTATTTTTGGAAAGTATTTAATAAACAGATGCCTCAAAACTGTGTTTGGTGTCGTCTCGAACTCCAATATAACACCCTCCGGTTTATCGATATGCCTTATAAACCCTTACAACAAATAAATTTCCGGAACATATTGGATGCCAATGAACGATGTTTGAGCTTGTTCAAAAATTCAATGAAGTTATTCCGGTATAGTGTTTTCAAGGAACATAAAGTTTAAGGAATACGGCAAAAACTACTAATACTAATAAACCGGAAGTTTAGCATTTCAGAATCTCCTCAAATATTGTTTGTCGATATCTACTTTTCAATCTCGTTCCGTAACCCATATTGTAAGGGTTTCCAAGGAATATCAAGAAACCGGAAGTCGTCATCTTGGATTTCAGAACTATCTCAAACTTCATTTTCCAACATCTACTCATCAATTCCGTTCCGGAAATATCTATATTATTAGGGGTTTTAGGCGATTTCAATAAAACGGAAGACGCGATCTTGGATTTTGTAACGAGCCCAAACATCATTTTCTTGCACTTAGTCTTTCCAAATTTATTTCACAAAACTTTATTACGAATCCCAAATAACGTAAACTTATTTCACGAACTAGCTCTTTTCACAAACCCCCGTTTAGTTCGTAAATGGAGGTTTCGGTGTATTCAGAATTAGGCTTGTTTTGAGCATGACTCGTTATACAAATATCAGCGAGTCATCGTCTTTTTGTAAAGATTAGTAATACGAATAGAATAGATAATGATGTATTAGATTATTCTCGAAATATGTTCTTCCAGGTGGCAAGTGACCGGGAAAACCGGAAAAAAATTGGAAATTTCCATTTCAGCATCATGATTTTCCTGATACAACAAATGAAAAGATGGAGGCAATTTTGTGTTTGAACTAGAAGTTCAGCACAAGTTTTGAAACATCTTATTGTCCCACACAGATTCAATGGTGCACAATCCATTGAAAATGGGGCCAACACCTCATGTCTCAACGGTTTTTGTATGGGTTTGACAGCAATTTTAAATCGATAAGAGCTTCCTTAGTTGTCATCAATAACAGCACAATGAATGCTCATAATGAAAAATAAGGATAATTTGGATGCTTCTGCTGGACTTCTATTAAATCTCGACAGAAATTAGAAAAGGTTCCAAGTGCAAATGACAGTTTCTCTTTCAATTATTACGGCGTATTTTTGTATTTTCCAACATTTTTCAACAGCAGATCGAAAGTTGATAGTTTCAGTCGTCATTCTATGCAAAGTGTAAGATAGACGGATTGCCGATATTACCGTAATAATCGAAAGAAAGAGTAAAGAAAAGGGAACTGTCATTTGCACTTAGGACCTTTTTTAGTGTTTTTCTTCAAATTTTAGAATAAGTATGCATAATGGTAAAAGTAACATCAGGTAACATGTTTGATGATTTTTTTAAGAAATCTTAGGAACCGTGTTTTTAGTTGTCAGCCAATGCCTGCGATAATTTCACCCAAATTTGTCTCACTAATGTCAAATTGTGACAATACTTCTTTAGTAATCTTGGTATTGATTTTATTAGGATTAACAACATCGACAAAGCTGTCGAGTTTCATTTTATTCACCGTTTGCAAGGAGTATTTGATTTCTTCTTTGACGGCTGGAATTGATTTTTCAGAGTTCGTAGAGGCATAGATTGTTGTTGTTTTTCCAAAGTGACAAGCGTACATTTTAAGAATTCTAGAATGATTTTGTTCTCTCGCCAAAACCCAACTCTGGAAGAATAGCGTATATGTTGTTAGTAATGGTCTGTCGTCCTCATGTGCACCTCGTGCACTGCACAACTTGTCAAATAGGCTCTGTGAGAACTTGTATGCACACATTCAGGAGAGGCTTCAGTGGCTTATGCTTATGGCAGTTGAAAACAACTTGCTGTCTTAGTTCCAACGTCGAAACGGTTCTGATATCATACCATATAAGCAGTGCACAACCCGTAAATTTTGTCACGAGACGCCACTGGTTGTTAGACAGAATCGGATTTGCGGGAGAAGTGTTATTCGTTAGTTCATTCATTTTTAATTTTAAACTTTATACTATACCAGACTAAAAAGTATTGGAATACACTAGAGATGGTCAGTGCGCGTACGGCCCAAAAGAACTAGTTCTCCTCGAAGATTGAGTGAACTGGAGTTCTTTATTGAAGAATGATAGCTCTCCATTCTAATTCTTTCGGTACAACTATCAAGTTTTCACAGTTCTGTGAAATGAACGGTTTTGCTCTTTTCTAGAATACACTCCTTACTTGCATAAGTTTTGAGAAGGACTGATTTCCCAGATATCCTTAAAAAGAATGATTCAGTGGTAGTCTTGAAAAATATTGAATACAGTTCGAGAAATAATTATTTTAATTTTAATTGTAAGACTTTAAATTTAATTTTTCATCATTAGGCTTTAAAATAATATTGATATTTGATGATATTTCTGGAAAACTACAAATACATTACCAGTAATTGAATATAATGTGAAAGCTGCGCTTAAGAACGTAAGGTTCAAGATCTCATTTTTTAATGCCGTATTTTAGTTCAATCATAGTGAAATTGGAAGAACAGTTCCAGAAAATCCATATCGTTAAAGCGACCGTCGGTTGTTCTGCGCCCGGTAGAGTTTTTGTTAGTCCAGCAACCCAGCATCTACTTCTTGGCCCGAAACTGCCAGATGAGGCTCGTGCAGGTGGTAACCTTAGGAAACAGAGAGAAAGAGACGAATCTATTAGTTGTTTGCATTATTTTCTATTCGCTACGTATGGTCACTGTTCTTTCTAACGTCTTGTTTTGTGGTTAATCGATATTCGATGCGCTAAGGATTTAAAATGCTGTATTTAGTTTTTGATTAGAAAAATACAGTACATTTCAATGGGACAATACAGTACAAATTAAAATACAGTACGTGTGAGAGTGAAAAACAGTATGAAGTATTTGGGTCGAAAATACAGTACAATAGTTGTAAAATACAGTACGGATAGGAGCGTTAGGTATGCCAAATCGATAAATGAACGATTTAAAGATTGTGAAACAGAAGCTCGAATGCGTTGCATTGGAAAATCAGACCAACTGTTTTTTTTTATATTTCCATACCAAATCGCACTGACACTCATTCCGCCGACCTCGCTGTGAATAATCTCTGTGTTTATTTATTGTTTTTGTTGTGTGATATTTTTCTAAATATCGGTCGAACAAATATTCATTTATCTTTCTTTGCCTTGTGTTTCCAGTTTCGACGACCTAGCCTGAATCCATTTGGCGCAAAAACAGACGTATTCCTTTTTGCCGGACATTTGCACTATTTACAGTACAGTAGGACCTTACATCGCTGGGGCTTGTTTCGATGCAGCCTGCAGTGGGCAGTGTTTGTCAGCATCCGAAGAAGAACTCGGTGTTCGGATGGACGGAATCAAGCGACCGACGGGACACATAAACACGATTAATTTTTGTCGTTTATTTGCATTCCTCTCTCCTCCGCTGATGGTTCACTCTCTCTCTCTCTCTCTCTCTCCCTATCCATTCTTCAAAACTAGCATGCAGATACAGATTTAGTACAGGGTATGTGTCTCCCTTGTTTTATGAGATTTTTTTTGTTGTCTTTTTGGCAGACTGATTTCATTCCAAATCCACTTTCGTCGGGTAGGATTTGGTAAACAATAGTCGGATTGCGAAGCGATGGAGGGTGCAGTTGCAACTTTTATACACTTTCTTACTTACTGGCCTGGAGCATTCAGGCTGGTTAGTATTGCCATGACGTTAAAAGAAACATCAGCTTGGCATTTTGCCAAAATTGTATTTCGTTCCTATTGAATTATTGAGTGTTTTAATGTGTAGGCCTAAACTAATTTATGGCATCAATTCATCAAATCCCGATATCTCATTCAAAAAAAAAAAGAAACCGTCTGTCTGCGATCGCTTTTTTTGCATACGTTTCGTACCGTGCAATATGCATAACAAACCAGTATTAAATGCTGAATATACATTGGTAATCATTATCCCCATCTTGCAGCATTGCATATTATCTTGACTACGGTACACAGCATTTCGCTCGAGTTGACTCACCATCCTCGCTAGGAAAAGCTTTCTGCATATATTATTTACTGTCGGGGGCGACGCTGGAGCGATGCACAGTAGAACGGAATGTTCAATGGCCGGACGAGTGAGCAATCCACTACTGCTCCGGATTGGTCGGCCGTACCAGGAGTAGGAGTTTGCTGCACACTGCACTATTTATCACTGCCAGTATCCGTACTGTTTTCTTATCAAATTTGTGTCAGTGATAGACGCAATTCATCATACATCTTGACCGGGTATAGGGTATGACAGTTGGATAACAAGAACGCCGAGATGAGGGTCTGTGCGAACTAGGGGATGTGATTCTGTTCATGTGATGGACTATCTCCGATTCAAGCTAAGCGCATCACTGGGAAGGGTTCGTCAGTAGCATGCCAGGAGGCATCCACGGTGAATCGATCCGTTTTATTGTTTGATTTTCAATTGAGTACTAAGGAACATCCTCGGGCTACTTACCGTCCTTAGGATATTTTAACCGACCGTTGACTTTTTTGTTAAAAGATCAAATAAAGACAAAAATTTATTTCAACTACACAAATTTTTGGATCTAAGTAGCATTTTTGATTTAAGCAGAAGACTTCTAGTTTTAGCTCTAGGGGAGACCGGAGCTAAGCCAGACATTTTTGGGAAATTGAAAAAATCATCCTTTACAGCTAGGTTTTTACTCAATTTATCTATACCGTTGTATAGCTGCTGCAACATTTAGAGATAATTTCCAACTTGTGATGTGGGAAAATATGTAAGTAGTAAGTAACTGGAAGCAACTATCGAAAACGCCATGAAGTTCCTTCCACCGGATGCGAGAAGTGTTACAATTTAATTATATAGCTGTTAAACCGTTGATCCGATATACATAGTTCTTTCACAAAAAGATACCTAGTGATTTCATCACAATAAAAAATGTGCAAAGCCTACTACGATAAAAGTTCATTTCAACAGATTTTTTCCCGTAAGAGATAGAAAAACAATGTCTTCTACAAAGTTTTAGAACTTCTAACGAGAAAAAACTTTGCCGAAGAAGCTAAAGGTCTAACGCATATAGTTTCGGATATATGAAGCATTTTCGAATAAAACTCTTAAAATCTTAAACTTAAAATCAATTTTTTGTACATAACTTTTTTCGCAATTATTTTCAGTGTCTACTATGTTCGAGACAATTACTAAAAACGTAAAATTACACATTTTTTTAAATGCTGTGCACGGTTTGGCCTGTTCCCTAAAAAGTTATTTAACATTTAAACTTTTATATACACTAACTTTAACTACTAATAGAAAGCAGGGTCGCAGACCAAACGGCACATACATATACTTTTTGGAAAGTTTAAATCAAGTAATATAAAGTTACGAAGTGTGTAGCGTGGCCATTTTAAATTGAGTGAATGAGACAACAAAATATAGAGTGCTTTTTCGACCATTTTCTTAGAAAATACATACATTAATAAAATTGTTTATCTTCATATCACGCGTCATTAGTGATATCGAACCTTTAGGTAAAAACTTTTGCAAGAAATTGCAGTCCAGGTATACAAAATAGAGCATTCGTTTTAACACCAGACGAAAGAGAAGACTTTTCACTATAGCTTACTATTGTGACTAACTCTCAGCCAGTACCGAGTTTTTCGGAATTCCTCTTCGAAGTGAATGTTGATAGGTGTCTTTTTGACAGTTATCACAAAAAAATCGCGAGATATTACCGACTTCAGTGGAAAATGTAATAGAACTGAAGTGAGGCAACAGATTAGTTACAAATTCCCTAAAACCAAACAAACTTGTTTTTGTTAATTGTCATTCTTTATTCTAAGTCTGTGCACGTTTTTATACTCGAGTTCAGGCATTTTTTTTAATGTTTAAACTCATAATTTACATAATTTGATTTGATACTTTAACGTGTACGCCTGTATGTAACGTTGAACCACTCACGCATTTTATTGTAATATTATCATCGACCAAATGCTCTAGCATTTGTATTATCAACCAACTCTTTTGTGTTCATAAAAATAATATGCAGCACTGCTCTCACCAACACCAACAGTGCATATTTTGAGCAGGAAATTTAATATAAAGTTACTTCACTGTGCTTCATTTTTCAATATACTTTAAAAATAAAACTAATTGTCAATATAAATAAACGGTCATATTTATTGAAATTAATGTATTCCAATTTACTTTAACATCGAGGATGATTTTGAATCGAATTTTTGATTCAACTGATGTCCAATTCATAGTAATATTTATTTAGAAATCGTGTGAATTTCATTTTTTTTTGTGTATGGCTTAATTCATAAAAACGTATTTCGTAGAACGACATGATTTTACAAAAAGGATTCAGCCTTTCAAGCAGGCTACACTTACACATTTCAACACATAAAAATTAATCTCAGAAGACTTAAATTTCAACGATGTTTTTGGGCGTACTGCGGTAATGGTGTAAGATATCATCCTTGAAATGAATTGGATTGGAATTAAAAGAACGGATAAGGAATATTCTATTAAAAGAATAAGTAAAACTTATCGAAATTTAATGAGCACTTTAACATGCTTCTTCAGTTTGATCAATTGCATACAAGAATGCATCATGAAATTATATTCAATCATTACACCATTGCACCAAAGCTACACTAACGACCGATTCCAATTTTTTAACATTTCCTACAAAGCTCCTTTTAATAAACCAAAAATAGTCGTTTTAGTAAATGGTTTGCTAAGAAAATGGTCAAAAAAGCACTCGATATTTCGTTGTCTTATTTACACAATTTAAAGGGGCCACGTTACGCACTTCGTATCTTTATATTACTTGATATAAGCTTTCCAAAAAGTATATGTATGTGCTATTTGGTCTGCGACCCTGCTTCCTATTAGTAGTTCAAATTAGTGTATATAATAGTTTAAATGTTAAATAACTTTTTAGGGAACAGGCCAAACCGTGCACAGTCTTTAACAAAAATGTCTAATTTTACGTTTTCGGTAATTGTCTCGAACATAGCAGACACTGAAAGTGATTGCGAAAAAAGTTATGTACAAAAAATTGATTTTAAGGGGTTTCAAAAGAAAATGCTTCATATATCCGAAACTTTTTGCATTAGACCTTTTGCTTCTTCAGCAAAGTTTTTTCTCGTTAGAAGTTCTGAAACTTTGTGGAAGACATCGTTTTTCTATCTCTTAAGGGAAAAAATTTTTGTGAATGAGTTCTCCAAAGAAACTATGTATATCGGATCATCGGTTTAAAAGGTAGAGAATTAAGTTCACGTTTTTGTCGATTCAAACCACTGTGCTGTGGTTTGGTAAAATATGCAATTGTTTCCGGAAGAAGTCGCGATGAAGTGACCAACCCAAAACTCAAAATTTCAGAAACTGTGGGGCGAAAACGGACACTCTATTGGACGAAACCGGACACTTTTTAGAAGTAGAAAAAACACACATTACGCTTAACTTTGTACCCTTTTTATCTACACAGTAGCTGAAACTTTCAACAACAATTCCCAATTTGTGTTCATGGAAAAACATGCATTAGTATTCGTACTAAGTTTCCATGAAGTGATCAACCCAAAGTTCAATATTTAGAACCCGCGAGACTAAACCGGACTTCTCACACAGAAAGAAATAATGAAATTCACACAACATGTAAACCAACAGTAACATAGAATAGAAATGGGTTTGTTCGAATGTTTGAATTGGATTGCATTAAAGTTTCAATTAATAGAGTTGTATCTTTCAAATAACGCTTAATTTTGAGATTAAATTTCATTGAAATGTAGAGTTGTAAAGTAACGTTATGTTTAATTGCCTGCTCCAAATATGTGCATGAAAATAGATGTAAATTCACAAACTATTTTTATCTGTGTATGGGGCTGAACCGGACTATAAAGTTTCACACCAAAATGAAGAACGAATACAGTAGGGCACCAAACTTTAAGACAACTTAATGAGCCCAAAAGGAATGAAATCGTGTTGGAATGGATGATGAGTTCAACCTTGCGTGAAACATCTTACTTACTGGGAATCTTTTTGTTTCGAAACTGATACACCCTGTAGTACCGAAAAATTTATGTTGAAACTGACTTTAGAGTCTTTATTGAAGATAAATAATTTTATAGTAAATCTAGTTTAATTCAGTGATAAGAAGTATCATTGAAATATATTCATATCAACATTTAGTATGTTTCAAGAATTCGTTAAGAATTACAAGTCGAATAAGGAGTGCATCGATAAGTTGTTAGTAACATTCAAACAGTTATTACTCTGAAATGGCTTTATTTTTTGCAGCGTGTTTTGCGGTGACATGTTTGTTCACATGTCAATAACAGCTGCGCAATCGATTGGTTTCGGTACGGTTTATCGTTTCAATGATGAGTCGAATTGATCCGGAAACGCGAAAGAAAATTCTGCACACTTGGTGCTCAGAAAGTGGTGTCACGTACAACGAAATTGCAAAACGGGTAAAAGTGCACTACACCAGTGTTAAAAATATTATCGAGAAGTTCGGTAAGACCCTTTCCATGAAGGATTTGCCCCGATCCGGTAGGGAAACGGGTCCCAGCCAGCCCGGCCGGAACTTAAAAGTGGTTGAGTACATCAGGAAAAACCCATCGGCGTCGACGCGGGATTTGGCCAAGCAGTTCAACACCACCATCGGGATGATTCAAGGGATCAAAGTTCGGAACTCCCTGAAAACGTACAAGAAACAGAAGGTGCCAAAAAATCCCCGGTACAGCAAGTTCAGGCCAAAACAAGAGCGCGAAAACTGTATAACCGGATTCTACAGAATAAAGACGGATGCATCCTGATCGACGACGAAACCTACGCCAAGGAAGACTCTCGAGCGCTGCCCGGACCGAAATATTATACGAAATCGGTGTACCAGGACCTGGACGACGCTGACACCACGGTGGCGATGGAAAAGTTTCGGCAGAAGGTGTTGGTCTGGCAAGCAATTTGTACCTGTGGTTTGCGTTCATCGATTTTCTTCACGAAGGGCACAATGCCCGCCAAGGTGTACGAGGAAGAATGTTTGAAGAAGAGAATGCTGCCACTGTACAGAAAGCATAAGGCTCCTCCTCTCTTCTGGCCGGATTTGGCTTCAGCCCACTACGCCAACTCCGTTCTACAGTGGTTGTCAAAAAATAATGTACAATTCGTGGAAAAGGACATCAACCCACTGAACTGCCAGGATCTTCGGCCAATTGAAAGGTATTGGGCAATTGTCAAGCGGCACTTTCGGAAGGAAGGAACAGTGTCCCAAAACATGCAGGAGTTCAACAAAACTGGACAGCTGTCACCAGGCAAGTCACAAAAGTAACTGTGCAGAATTTAATGAGGAATGTCAAGTCCAAAGTTCGAGCGTTTCACAGAAACTAGGATTTTATTCAATATAATCAGTTAAATGCATAAAAATGTAATTTTTCTACAATATATCGAAAACTGATGTCAAAATATGTTTTTTTTTTCGCTTTTTTATTCAATAATCAATGTTGCCAACTACTTTTCGATACACTCCTTATGTGTCCGATTGAGACCCACTATTTTGTCCTGTTAAGCCCCGCACAGACAATTTATTTTCGAGACGCAGTAATAATTTAATTCTCCACGTAATCGAAAGCGCTTTAAAATCACTGGATTCAGCACGAATTGAACATTTGAAAGCGCTAACCAGACCATTATTATTATGCGCAGAAATCAAATATACTCAAATATGGAAAATGTACAAAACAAAAAATTCAGTGAAAAACGTACACCTTTTGACACAAACACGATCAACACCAAACTGAATTGACTTAGCGTCGTCCAATTAACTGAAATCTGTCTCATGGAAACGCACTTACAAAGTCAATCCATGGATCGAAATAATTGCTAATTCAGATTTCGCCGAATGTCATTGTCACCGATTTCTTCCGTTATCTTTCTATCGTAATTGGAATTGATTCATGATAATGACAAATGAGAGATTATTGTGTTTACGCCCGTTTACCTAAAATCGCACTTCTGAAATATATCATATATAAAATAACGGATTAATTCATTTAAGTGTTTAATCCAAAAAATCTTGAATATTTTTTTAGATTTGTTCATGGTCCGTAGAACTGAATTCCAAAGAGAACCTCTCAATTATCAAAACATTTCTTTTGGTGTATCCACCAGTCAAATGATTGCGGTATTATCCGTTAGTGCTAATGAAAAAATATCTAACATCGCTTCACCGGATCAGGATCATTTCACCGAAAGCCATTTCGTCGACTGGGGCATTTCGCCGAACGGGCCGAATGTCATTTCACCGAAAGCCATTTCGCCGAAAGCCATTTCGTCGGAAGCCATTTCGTCGGAAGCCATTTCGCCGAAAAGGTCATTTCACCGAATCCTTCAGTTGTCTTAATATCGTACTTCGAAATGATTTAAAATAAAGACAAATGAAAGATGATGGCTTTATCGCCCGTTTTTTTGCCTACAATTGTACTTCTTGAATAAAGATTGATTCATGAACCTCAGAACGGAGTTCCCAAGAAAACTTGTTGACTATCAGCTACTAAGCATCAAAGCAATTGCATAGGTGTATCTACCAGGTAAATGTATGTGGTATTTTCCGTATACTAAGTAAAATGCGGCTTCGCCACATCATTTTGGTTCGTGTACTATCCGACCTCGCTATCGCTAGTTCGGACCTAACTAAAGCGAAGAAACCTAGTTTTGAATTGACCGGGTAAACGTGGCGGTTACAGGTTTGTAAGCGCGAGGCCGTCGCTTCCAGTGTTCCTATTAATAATGTGGTGTTTTTGAGATTACCCTGTCGGTGAAATGTCCCTTTCGGTGAAATGACCATTTCGGCGAAACGACTTTCGGTGAAATCACCCGCTTCCGTCAAACGCTACAATTCTATTTCCAAACCAAATTTTGCTTATTACGCAAGGTCAGAAAATATAGTTCTTGTGACTTCGAATCATGGGTAGAAGTCGATTTTGTTGTGAGGAAGGGTTGCGCAAACTTACCGCAGCCTCAAATAGCTTGCCAGCATACTACAGCTTTTTTAGTCAGTTGAGTTGATGTCTCAGACTGGTTCAGTACTCGCCCATCTCGCACCGTGTAATAAGCTTAAAAGAAACTAAGTTGATTCAATCGATTGAAAAAACTTTATTATCAACTTAGTAAAGTGATAAATTTTGGTCATTTCAAAAACGGTGTTCGGTTACCGGCACCCCAAGAAATTTCGTTAAAAATGGAAAAATATAAGTAAAAACGTGTTTAATCCACCTAGCAGTGAGATGATACCTATTTTTATCAATCCGCATGTGTTTTTTGCATGAATATTCTTCGGTGTTTAAGTTTTCATGACATTATTTTAATGACCCTCGTTTTAAGCGACAATTTGAGATTTTAATCACTCATTACTCTGTAATGTCGAAACTGCAAATCGGATCGAATTTGAATCTAGAAGTGTGATAATCGATTAAACATGCCATGATATGTAAGTTCCACTCTAGAGTTTACGGTAATTTAAGGTACTTCCAGAGCCGGTATTCAGGAACCAGCATAACCCAAACCGATTCGTATGGCCATATGACGAATAAATTACAACAGTTTTGAGTTCAACTTTGAAGCTTTTCGGGATTGTCATCTTCTATATCGGTTTGAATTTTAAAAATTCATCATCATGTAATTCGAGAACCGGAAGTCATAATTGGATAAAATAATTAATTTTTGTATATAAGTTTGTTTTAATTAAAATTTTTGTTTCTGAAATTTGATTAGGCTTTTTTTGAGAAAACGATTGAGCTTTGAGAAACGATTTTATACTGGAACCGGAATTCTAAAAGCGGTATGGCCGAAGTCAGATAAATTCACCTGAGTAGCTGTACACTTTACATTTGTTTCAAAACATTTGAAAATCAGTTAAGACATCTTTGAGAGATCATAGCACGAATTAAATTTTTAGGTGCCTTCTGATCGACAACTGAATACCACTAAAACTGAAAAAAGTTAATTTTTTTATCGACTATCCAAATCTGCTAACCCGATAAACCTGATTAAATTATGTGGAATAGACATTTTTAAACAATCCCCGAAACCGGAAGTTGGATCTGACTGAAAAGCAAGATGTTTTATAGAACTTTGAAACTTTTCATTTGAATCTTAGATGATTCTTAGATTTCATTTGCATCTTAGATCGGTTCAGCCATCTTCAAGCAAAATGAGTTACACAATTTTGATTTCGTTTCACATATCATCCTGTAGTTCCGAAACCAGAGGTCGGAACCAAACATAATGCAGGAACTTTGTTTGGGAGCATACGACTTTTCGTATGAATCTGAATTTGTAGAAAAGAAATTTTCCGAGAAAATTTATTGAAGTTATTTGTCACACACGCATTTGCTGATCTCGACGAACTGATTCGAATGGTATATGGATGTTATGTTGTTCCAGCATTTATTGCTGTAAGTAGTTTAAAACAAAATAATTAAAAAAAATTCTGCCATCATCTGGTTTATATATATGTCATATTCGAACGATTATGTTGCCAAAAACGAGCCGTGCCAAAATCGGTCCGAGGCTAAATGTCATGAAAAAGAATGCTGTACACAATCCTTTTGGTTCTTAGAAACAATTGTATGTAACAGTATAAAAAATCGTGTTTTCCGTTGCTCCCAAGCATTTCTTTGTCATACAGCGCTCAAAACTCCTACTGCTGGAATAGGGGGAAAAGTCGCTTACAGAAAAATTTCGATATCTCCGTTAAAAATGGACGGATTTTAACAATCTATGGCTTGTTGGATAGGTATTACCGTGCGGAATCTAAGTCTGAAAACATATTCTGTTTTCAAGGTCAATTGTGACAGATACTGTCAAAAAATTGAAAATTTTGACATAAAACTTTGTATAACTCAAAAAGTAAACATCCGATCTCAAAACCATTCAATAGCGTTTTGGGTGACGGGGAGACCTTTTATTTGCGACTAGTTTGATGAAAATCGGTCCAGCCATCTCTGAGATCTCGACCTCTTAGTTGACAACACAAATACGGACACACACACATACACACACACACACACACAGACATTTGCTCAGTTCGTCGAGCTGAATCAATTGGTATATGTCATTCGGCCCGGGCCTCGGAAAAATTTTCGAAAGTTTGAGCGAATTCTATACCTATTTTTTATATATATAAAAATAGGTAAAACTGCAATTATTCAAAGAAAAAACGAAATTTATTCTTTTCGGAGGCGTTTTGGACAAAAGTCTTCATTGTCTGATGGTGACTTCGCCTTGGCTCTCTTGGCCAATCATTAGGAAGGTGGCACCTTTGGTGCGTTGATTAGGCCGGTCTTCTGCCGGCTTTGCGGGATTGAATACGTTGCTGCTGTTGATTTAATTGGCTTCTTATCCACTAAGCAACGTTTAATGGCATTAATCAGTGCAATTAAGTAAATTTTCCTTGACTTTGTTTAATTTTCCTTGACGATTTGTTTAAAGTCGCCATGGCTAACAGAACCAGAGAGTTATTACTTATATGACGGATGTATTGAAGTCGTCAAGTTGTCCACGTGTTGCATATCACCAGAGATGCCAGATAAAACAATAAGTTTAGCTAGCCAAAACGCAACAAATCGCGCCAATTTTCAAAAGTCTGTTAATTCTGACGAATGTCTGCAAACAATCGAAGTCTGTAAAAAGTCTTTAGGCGAAAAAAGGTTTACATGTTAACTTAGAAATTTGATAATTTACAGACAAATTTGGAGATTTGGCATCACTGAAAATTTTTCGCGATTTGTCGAAAAAAAGGGGGTGCCGGTAACTGAAATCGGTAGACATTTTGAAAATAACGAAAAAAAACTTTTGTTGCGAAAATTTTGATAGTATTACATCATGAAATAGACCGACTTCACCTCATAAATATTCAATCCACTCACGTTTTGATTGATGCTTTTCAATTTATGATATTAAAAAAAAGTCATAAAAAAACTCTTGTGTTGATTTTCACGCCATTCAAATTTGTTTTGAGCGCAGCGAAAAGTACAAGCGTCTGTTTGCTTTGGTATTCGGCACAAAAAGAACGTGCTGCTATTACACACACATGACATTTGTCGGAATGACGCTATCTGCTTTCTGTCAAAAGTTACGGTGGGTTACCGGCAACCGAACATCTTCCCCTACTAATATGATATAACTACACTTCACAAAACAGGTATTTTTAGTGAACATCTTACAAGCCAGTTGGAGTTCCACACGAAAACAAGTTGTTTGAATATTTTTCAGTTATAAAATGATACATAACTGGAATAAGCTAGATGAAAAGAATGTAACAAAGAATGAACAATTCAGCTTTCTATGAGGAAGTCAATTACAAGAGCATTTTGTTATAAATTGAATGTCAAAATTGGCCATTTTAAACAACATGCACAAATGTGTTTCCCTCATATTAGTCAAACGAAAATACTCATAGTTGAAAATATTACGTTTTTCTTTGTGTCGGTTTTGCACGATACGCTTTGGGTGAAGATTCGTTCAATTCATGCGGTTGAAAAATGTACGGTATGAATTTCACCTGAATGCTCGTTCATACCGTACATTTTAGAAACTTTAATTTTAAGCTATTTTTGGTTATCTCATACTACTGAAACTTTTATCATAATTTGCTGGTAATAGTTTTTATGACATTAAGAAAATTATGTTGCTATGAGAAATATTTGCGATTAAGTTCTATCCATTCATGTACAGGGTAAATTTCGAAAAGGCGTCTCATAGTAAAGTAAGACGAAATTAAAACTATTGTTTGTGTTAGGAGAATAAATATTTGTTGAAAACAATCATCTAACTCTCGTTGCGACTGTAACATGCTCAATAAAACGATAACTTAAAAAGCAAACACGGAAAACTTCATGCTACTGTTCACACTGGAAATCTTTTTTCTAACAATTTCCCACTTTGTAGTATATCAATATCTATATGTATAAGGAAAGCACCGGAGTATGTTCGTCGTCTCTTCCAAGATGATCATCATTAGTCAACAGCTATGAAAATTCTCTAATTCTGTTAACCCTCTCCTCCTACAATATATCAGCGAAAGGACGGCTGCATAAATGTGAAATTATGTCATTATTCTCATCAGGGGGCCATCACATGCGGTTCGGATGTTCGCAAATTTTGAAACCGGCACCGCTCAGACATCGGAGTGCCAGCTCGAGCGGATCCCCGACCAACCTCAACGAAGCTGAATACTTCATGCCACGTTAGTTGGGAAATGGATCGTCTTACGTCCCAATTCACTCGGTTCTCCGTTCTCCGTTCTGCTGTCCTGCCAACATTCCGCGTCCGCGTCCGCGTGGCATTTGACCGAACAGCCGTACTACGGGATCTGCTTCAAGGCTGCTGCAAATGATTTCGACGGGACCCTCTCGGATTCAGACAGTTCTTCCCGTGCAGCGGAGCATCGCTCGGAGGCAGTCCCGTTGCACGCGCACCCGATGAGGGAATTATGAATTTAAGAAGAGCTCTGGGTCGGAGGGAATTCCCAGCCTCTCTACAAAGTTCCTCTTTGTGCCGCGCGCCACTTGCAAATATTATATGGCATACGGACTGTACCGGGAGTGAATGAGTGGCACCGGGTTTGAGTTTCGATTTGCCGATGGCCAAGTGCTCTGTCTGCTGAGCGGCAGCGCAGGGATGGACGGATTCCGCATTGTTCTGTCTGTATACCGACCGTATAGTCTTTTCCGAGTAGCAAAACGGTTGCGAAAACCTGCCCGGCAAGAGTGCAGAGTAGGAAAATAATTCATTAGGAGAGGAAATTAAACTGAAAGTTATTTTCCATTGTTTCCAAAAAGGATGCTGTTTGGGGAGGTCGTTTTCTGCCGTTTGCTATGTAGGTTAGCTGTTCCACTCGTGCAGTCATATGTAAGGCGAATCCGAGTTCTGCCTTCTGGCAAGATTTTGTGGCTGGCTGGCTGGCAAGAGAGCAATTTCTTACTTTGATTAGAAATAATTCGATAGAACAAGTGTGCTAGTCAGCAGTGCGGAGAAACAGTTTGCCGAAGTTGATGATGTTTCGTTGGGAAAATTTCGTTCGTTTGGTTTGAGTTTGGAGCTTTTGCAGGTACGCGGTAAGCATCCCAACTAGTTCCGGGCCGTTTGGGCATTATCCAGTGGAAGATACTTCAGGGGTAAAATTTAAGTTGATTCAACGAGAGTGCATAAATTCTCCAAGTAAATCTGTGCGTTACTGTGGAGCTCTAGTGGATGAGAGGGAGGGTGTTAGTAAATCTTAATGACTCTATTAGTTAGAAGGATTCTGTAATTTTCTACAAGTAATGTTTACGCATTTTAAACAGTTTCAACGTTAGATGCTTTGTAAGCGTACATACGAACTTCGTTTATATTGTGTTCTGGAATCCTGATGAGACCTCAGAAGCACAATAAGGCGTTTCATATTATTCAAAAATTTCATGGAATTAAAAGATACACTCTAAACAAATTTGAATTTTACAGGGGACTTAATCCCTCATACGATGTAATTCATAAAGACCTAATTTGTCAAATGATGGAAAATCTCATTTGTTATGACTTACTGTTAGATGAGCTTGAATTTTACTGGTTTCGTCTGTAACTTGCGTTCTACTAGCAGGTGCGGCTGTATGAATTGAAATGCACCTTTTACCAACCAAGCAGATGCATGCTTCTGCGGCTCAGTCGATTAACAGACGAACTTGCGATCCAATGATTCTCGGTTCAAGTCGCGGCGGTTGCTATCAGTATTCTTTTTTTATTTCAATGAATTTCATGTCATGGAGTTTCAGACACAATATTAAATGTTCTTCCACGTAAATTTGCGTAAATTGCGACGCTCCATTTATGTGCATATAAGAGGATGTAAAAATTTTTAAGTGTGTTGTTAATACATTTCAACTCCTTATGAATGATCCTCTACTGGTTTCACCAAGTGCCTAAAAATACTATGCCATTTTGGATATATGGTTGGTCTTACTCTTCGGTATTCGATGTTTGAGAATAATACAAGTGACTTAATTCTTCATACGATGTAATTCATAAAGACCAAATTTTTCAAATGACGGAAAATTTCATTTATAATGACTTAATGTTAGGCTAGTTTGAATTTTACTGGTTTCGACTGTAACTTGCATTCTGCTAGCAGGTGCGACTGTATGAATTTAAATGCACCTTTTACCAACCAAGCAGATGTATGCTTCTGTGACTCAGTCGATTAACAGACGTACTTGCGATCCAATGATTCTCGGTTCAAGTCGCGGCGATTGCGATCAGTATTCTTTTTTTATTTCAACGAATTTGTGTCATGGAGTTTTGGACACAATATTAAATGTTCTTTCTCGTAAATATGCTTGAACTACGACGCTCCATTTATGTGCATCTAAGAAGATGTGAAATCACAGGGATTTTTTAAAGTGTGAAGACTAAAAGGCGGGTGAGTAATGGCAGAGTTATAACTGAAGAGCGTGAATACGAACAAAATTGACATGTTTCTCTCTCACTTCAGAATATCAATCATCGTGCGTATTAATTGACTGATTGTGTGAACTTTTCTGAATTCATTAAATTCAGTTATAAAATTTGGTCAAAGCTCTGAAAATCTAGTTTCAGAATCTAGAATTAGTTTTACCTTTTGTAATTTGTATTCTGACACTAAATTATAACCCTAAAATTTAGTTCAAAACATAGGTGGATCAGAGTTCATGTCCTGAATTCAGTTCCAAAGTTCAGTTTTAGAATTCAGTTCCAGAATCCTATACAAACGAGGCACTACAAGCAAGTGACAGCGCAACCTGAGCGTTTGAGGCTTCATACCACGCAGAAGATCTGTTTTTGCTTCTGCTGATGGAAGATGACTGCTTGTCTCGCCTGAAACTACCTCAAAAGCAAGCAAGTGAGATGAGTTTTCGTCATTGTTTCCAGAAGTTTGAGAAAACTAAACTTTTGAGTTGTTTATTGTTATCTCACAATGTTGAACATATTATCATAAATTGATGATTATATTTCTGGTGACACAGAGAAAAACTTTGTTGTTGCTTTTAGTACGACTCGAGATATCCACAATTCACAATCACGTCAAAAATAAATGGTTACCAAGCAATGAGGGTTTGATTTGTCCTTCAATATCTTATTTAAGATCACATTCGTCACTGCTACGACTACACATCAGCTGAGATCATTATGCAGATGATGACGTTGGTGTACTTGAAAAAAACAGCAAAAAAGACAAATCATCCAATTTTTATTACATGGTAAAAGAACACGTGCGAAGTAGAAGTAGGTGGTGCAATTTGATGGTTTCAATTTGGTTTTTCGTAAGATACTAATTAAAACTTATTTTGAGCTGCTAGGACCTTCTGAAAAATAAAACTACAAGTTACTGTGCTTTGGGGTTGATTTAGAACTACCACAACTATTGTCAAAATCACTTGTAATTTTTGTTTTGAATTTATCATAGCATACTTGGATTTAAACAAAAGATGCCCAGAAAAGGATCGCTTAGTTTGTAGGAGTTGTTTATGATAGCTGCTAATCAAGATCATCCAGTATTTTTCTACGTCGCTCATTCGGCAACATTCCTGGAAGCGAAATTATCGACCATAAAACTTCGATAAAATTGAGTGGATGGAAAAAGTATAGTTTGTTGGTTAGGATACCTTTAAGATTAGGATTCAGAAGTGTCATACATTTAATATACGAATCTAATCTACATTTTAAAAGAGCCTAAGATTATTGAAATCTAAATCTGGACAAGAACCGATTGAAGTGACCGTTAAGATACCAATGTGTTGATAATAAACATTTGGTGTAACACCTGTCAAACATATTTAATATACATCAAGTTGTTGAACAAACAACTTAATATACCTCAATAGTGTTCAAAATATCGAATTTTATACCATAACTACATTGAATTTGTGTTTCCAATAGAAAAAGATCTATCAGAAGCAACATTTCAATTGTAGAAGATCTATCAGAAGCAACATGCAAAAGATGATTTCAAGGGTTCGGAGATAATGATTGTGATGTAAGAAATAAAGAACGTGGGAGACCATCGAAGAAGTTTGAAGACGCCGAAATACTAGTCCAAAAAAGAGGACAATGTCCCTCATGAATTGAATGAAAAAAAAATGAATCCAAGAATATCCATGAGTAATTTTGCTTCAAAGACACAAAAGTTAATTAGTTGTGCATCGAAATGTTAGCGGCGATGAAATTTGGATTTATTACAAGAATCCTAAGCGGAAAAATATAAATTCCAATCATTACACTCAATGAATGATCAATTTGAACCATGAATCGATAGAAAAACAACCAGAATGGGTCAGTAGATACAGTAAAGTAATTTTGTTACACGACAAAGCCCTTGCGTACAAAGCAAACCCGGTTCTGGATATAATCAAAGCACTTGGCTGAAAACTGCTACCCCATCCGCCGTATTCATCAGATTTGACCACTTCCGACTACCATTTGTTTTTATTGATTAATGGAAAAAGTCAAAAAATAGGGTGTCTGGTATGCTTCAAAAAACGAACATTTTTATAGGCGCGGTATCCAAGATCTGTAGAAAGCAATAGTCAATACTTTGAATATATTTTGATGTTCCCATTCAAAATTACTGTTAATTTTACCAAAAAAACGCTCTCTTCATACCGGTTCACCTGGTACATACACACATTTACACATACATCCATTTTCCGATCTCGTCGAGCTATGTCGAATGGTATATAACATCAGAGATGTTCAGAGGTCAAACGTCTGTTTTTTTTATAATTCTATGCTCTGTCGCTAGAGAAACGTAAAACTTTCGAATATATATTTCATAGATTTCACTTATAAACATCAATGAGAAAGATGGCATTTGACCATTGGGTGAATTAAAACAGATTTCACAGCTAATGCTGCTTCAAGGTCATAGTCTCAATAGCCAGCCCCGTCTTGGAGCAAAATTTTAAAAGAAACAAACGAGTTTACACATAACTTGCAGTCATCTAATGTCATGAAATTTGATAATTCTGTATTCCTTTTTACAAGTATTTACTGCTTTCTCAGGCAAATTCCCAATTTAAGACATAAATCGTTTGCCAAGTGATCTGTGACTGACAAAATCTTTAATGCTCATAAAAATTTTACATCCAGTCGTTACAATCATCATAACATACCTCATTTACTTTGCTTATTTACAGAATCACGGAGCGGCATGATATAGGAATTTGAGAGCACTTTGTTTGTTCACCTTTTGATGACCATTAGGGTGGGACAAAATATTGATTTCAGTTCAACCAAGCTTTTCGTGTTCCTTTTGGATTCCAAAAGCACCATGTAAAATTTTAGCCCGATCGGAGAAACTCTATTTTTGCGCCCGAGGCTTAAAGTTTGTATTGGATTTAGTATGAGAACACCGAATTTTTACACAAAAAAACGGCCGAAGATCATCCTATAGAATCAAAAAATCAATGCATATGTTATTTTCGTAGGAAATTTAACGAGGAAGGAAACTTTCGAAAACCGCAAAACACTCCGACATTTGTAGAAAAATTATTAAAGGAAAACCGGCACAAGGTCCGAACAATGGCTCATTTTTTAATATATCTAGCACCACTGCTGCTGGTGGTGGTGGTATGATTTGGTTTTCTTTTATTATGCCATAACGCTTCTGGTTTTAGACGGAGCTATACCGAAAAGAGTGTCTCCATAAACGAATTTTGTCGTTCATTCGATCCCACAACCATCCCGTAATGTTTTGACCAGATTTGGTAAGCGGTCATTACAGCAAAGTCGTTTAAGAATGGTATGCAGAGAAAGGGGTCCAGTTTGTTCCGAAAAACCTTAACCCACTCAACTGCCCCCAGTTCCGCCCTATTGAGAAATACTGGGCAATCATGAAGAGGAGACTCAAGGCAAAGGGGAAGGTTGTCAAAGACATCAATCAGATGACGATTTGGTGGAATAAGATAACTAAAACGATGGACGAAGAAGGTGTGTGCCGCCTAATGAGCCGTGTTACAGGAAAAATTCGAGAGTTCCTTCGAAACCGTGACGAATAATTTTATCCGTATTTTTCTTAAACGTATGAAGAAAACGATACATTTGTATAAAAAAAAGATCTTGAATTCAATAATAAATAACTGAAATACAGGCAATTGTCTTTGTTCCAATTCTATCTGAAGCAAGTTTTATTAGAGTTAATCTCCAGCTGATTTTTTTTGTAAATAAATTTCTTCATACTAAGTTCCATACAAACTTTAGACCTCGGGCTCCAAAATATAGTTTCTCCGATCGAGCTAAAATTTTGCATGGTGCTTATGGGATCCAAAAGAAACACGAAAAGTTTGGTTGAGCGAGAAAACAAATATTTTCATCTTTTCCCCATACAACCTTGTCCCACCCTAATGACCATTCGTACTTACCTCAGAAGCTCGACAATTCTGAATTAAACCAGACAGAACGTATTAAGACACAGATATCGCAACATATTTAGCATGCCATTTAAATTCTAGTTTTACTTAACGAACCCATTTTTTGCTATGATACGTCGCCATATTTCGAACAGTTGGCTGATGATTTACATTCACCGGTTCGATCCTAGATGGATGGAACAAGGAGAGAAATCTGGTGCAATCAGGCACATGGGATCTACCTGATTAATTCTCGCCGCGTTCAGTGATAAAAGACATCGAACCATGCATTTTAAATTAGTCGCCGTGTCGCTTCTGTTCGCCGGTATCACACACTGTTAACAAAATTAATCGTACTTTTGGTTTAACTCTACTAAAAAAATGATCGGTTTTAATGATGTTTTTAGAATATAAACACATTATCATTAATTGTACCCAATACCTATTACCACCTGTAATAATGCATCGTTTCGTATTGTCATTATATTTCAGCCTAAAGTGATGATTCTTGTCGGAATGTGCATGCTCCAAATTCCACAGCAACCGGTACAGGGATGAACGAATCAACAAAAAAAAATCCTGCACCCGCCGGCAACAGTCACCACACAAACCGAACGATCAACCGACCGACCGACGTGCCGATGAAACTTTATGTATGATAATTATGTCGCCTTTTTCTTCGTTCCGTTAGCTGTGAGGATAATTACCATTTCAAGATTATCCTCACACCACCATTCCTGCCGGGTAAGTATGTATTCTACTGCCTTTCTGGGTTGCCACCCGCTAACAATGTTTACTGCATAGCTACTCAATGCTCTGACGGCAAGTACTGGCAACATTGTAACAATGCCAGTGTGTAGTTCAACAGCTACTACCCCCGCTGAATGGATTCAGCAACGTTTGGTTTCATAATTTCCCATGCACATCCAGATGACGAATCACAGCATCACCGGTTCAGTTTATGCTACCAAGCGGACATGGCGAGATTCCCCATTCTTTTCCTGTTGCCTACCGATGATGATGATGATGATGGTGATGATGCTGATGCTGTTTGTATGTTTATACAGCACGGCTAGAGATTTAAATTAATGGAAACTATTCATAATTGAGAAGAATTCCTATTCATTCAGTACGTTGTTTATTCAATTCACATATGAGTTCAAACTGGAAGGGAGACTGCCTATCTGTACATCATCGTGCATCACCAGTCTAAGCACTCGAATCTTTGTGTAGTCATAGTAGTCATACATACACACTCTCATACACCCACAGATACTGTCGGACGCGTGTTCATTTCGTTGTTCTACTTCAGCTCCAACAGTTTGAACCTTTCCGCCAGTCATCACAATTCGCGCCCTAGATTGAATTCGAACTTTACTTTCATTCAATTCTAAGAAGAACCATACTCTGGGACCATTGAACATTGTCCTTATTTATAGAGTTTCGATAATTTTCTCCGAATCACAGAGCATGATAAATTCGATTTAAACCAGACAAACCGGATATTATTTTGCCGAACTCGAAACGGTGGCTGCGGTTGGCATTAATTCGCTTTTCCGTTGTTCCGAGAAACACCATCAGCTGGGGGCCTGGGGGGTGAAATCACTCCAGCAAAACACCAACCTGACCCGACCCAGTTTCACACCACCGTCGACTTGGGACCACTTTTTGCAGTCTGGTCACCGTTCAAGTGGTTGTTTAGAGATTATACAAAAAACCGCGCTGGTCTTCCGCGATCAAATGGCATTCGGCAGCATCGGAGACGTTATAGCCTTTTTGTAGGCCGATTCTCAAGGAGTGAGATCTCCGATGAAGACGCCTGGTGTTTGCTTCGGACGCTCTACGGTTTCTACACACGCACAACTGTTTTCGGTTGGTGGTGGTTCGTTTACTCAGAGCACGCGAGAAAGTGGCGGAAAATCTTTCTCTGAATTTTCTCTCCACCGGAATGACGGAAGGTGGAGTGTTTGGTTCCGCGCTGTTTGACCTTTCGGTAAAGTTTATTTGCTTTTCAAAAATCGACCCGAATAACGTTGTTCTCGCGAAACTGAAGAAATCCTAAGCGACGGTTAGACGGATGCTTCATAGCTGATTGCATTTCTGAGCCCCAAATACTAAAAACTATACTTGGTTGCTATTGTAATCTACTTTATTCAGTGTATTCAGCAATTGGAGTTAAAAGTTACCTAATCTTGAGTCGGTTGAGTGCCAATTTACAAATATATACCGGGTTACAAAAATTATATCGCACCACCACAGTACGAATAATTAATAATCAATTCCAAATACCAAGGCAAATTAGAAAAAACTACCTGGCAATGAAAAAAAGAACCGAGAAAAGGAGAGTTCTTTTTAAAATTTTCGTATCGGCTGTAGTGATTTGCAACATTTTATTCGTTTATTCAATAATACAAATAGATATCAACAATAAAAGTATTCGTAGAAGAAAATCGATTTTAAACTGGTTACTACTACTTTTTTTGTGAAAACTGCGATTAGTCATGGAAAATCTTCAGAAATGTGTGAAATTGGGTAAGGTTAGGTTTTTTCGGCCAACATTTTTTTTAAACAGAAACCAGTGTTGATTTTTCGAGTACTAGAATGTTTAGCGATCGAGTACCATTTATTTTATATGTTTTATTTATTATTTCCGGACATTCGAAAAATGGTATTGAAACAAGTATAATGCTCAATTCTAAATAAACGTTAGTTTTCGCACAATAAATTGAGATCAACATTACCATCTCAGAGTAAAAACTTTTTCTTCAACTTCTACTATGATTTTTCAAACGAATTTGCCCGTTTATATAGGAAATCGTTGAAAAGGTGGAGTGATAAAAAGTTTTCCTACGGATTTGACAGCTGTTGCTGAAAGCATCTCTAAACAAGCAGCGCCTCTACATTTCATTGCAGAATCTTTGTGCCAATCGTTCAACATTCAACAATATATCGGTTGATTTTTCAAAAGGCCGTAAGAGCAAGTGACAGTTTTTCTGTTTACTTTTTCTATTAATTACCAAGCGGTTTCCACTTATATCACTCAACTTTTTGTATAAAATGATACCCGAAACCTTCGACTTTCAAATAGAATTGTAAAATACACGAAAATGTTTAGATTCACGTTACAATAATCGAAAGAGAAAGTATACAAAGAGGAACTGTCACATGCTTATACGGACATTTGAGCGGTGATCCTTCGTTGGTCCAATGAACGTCCAATCAATCGTTCAACGAGAGGCCAACACGGGACCTTCTTTTTCCGATTTTCAGACAGAACGTTGAACCGAATGCCATTTCTTTTCGTTCAACAAACCCGGCAGACAGAGGTCCATTGTTGAGTAATTGTTAATATGAGGAGTTGGAGCCCCGTTGGACTAGTTTTACTCGAGAATTTCCGATTTTTTTCCCACTTATTTTTTCATAACGGTACAATACTTCTACTTCACGTAGAATAGCATCAAATTTTCTTTCTATATGAAGGTTACACCTAATTTTCACATTAGTTTTGCAAGAGAAAAAACAACAACAAACCGTTCCAGCAAACTGAAAGATTATTTCGTGCAGTATGTCGTTCAACAAAGGCTCAACAACCAACAAAATATAATCGGTTGCTGAGTGGGAATTTTATCAGAATCGTAGAAGAAATCCACTAAGGCTGAGAACCATTTCGTGGTTAATTTTAACCTTTAGTTGAAATCTGACACTCTGATGTTGTCAAAAATAACCCTGGTCGAGAGCATGGTTATTTTTGACAGATCGCAGGTTATTTTCCGACACAGAAAAAAATCTTGCAAAGAAAATTCTAATATCAACTCGTTAGTTAAAAATTTTTCCAGTGGAAAATAAACCCCTCCGTCAAACTTTGAAATGGACCACAGTTTTAGTTAAATTTAACCACTCGCCAGAAAATAACCGCTCAAGTGTCAGCGATATGATTTAGTTGCATAATCGTTTTATGTGATTTTAATATTCACACATTTCGATAGTTATATTCTATTAAGTGGTTGAATTTTACTAAAACTACAACCCATTTCAGAATTCGACATATGAAAAACTACAAGGATTTATTTTTAAATGGAAATAAAATTATAACAAACATTGAAGAATCCATCCATTCCACTACGAGCTAGCGTGACATACAAATCCCAAGAATTTTGAATTTTTTAAACAAATTTTTCAATTTTTACTTGAGTTTGAAAGATTGGACATGGGATAACAACAGAGAACAAACAGTCAAGCTAGTGAAAACTTTTTCAAAAAAGCTGTGTAAAACATAGAAGAGAAAATTCCTTAAATAATCACCGATGCGTTCGATTTTGCTCGCATCAATTACCATTGTATGCAAGTTCGAACGCAAAAACCAAGGCAAATTAGAAAATACAAAGCGATGTTACCCCTGAATTTAATAATCTCCTTTAATTGGTGGAACTGTTTTACCAATTGAGCTACCCTTGAACACATATCACAACCCGTACAGAGATCCGTACATTTACACTATGCATGGTCGATGAATTTCTATTTTTAGTCTTACTCTAAAGGAGTGTATCGTAGTAGTTAGCAACATTGATTATTGAATAAAAAAGTAAAAAAAAAACATTTCTAGTTTCTGTGAAACGCTCGGACTTGACATTTTTCATTAAATTCTGAACAGTTACTTTTGTGACTTTCCTGGTGACAGCTGTCCAGTTTTGTTGAACTCCTGCATGTTTTGGGACAATTGCCCAATACCTTTCAATTGGCCGAAAATCCGGGCAGTTCGGTGGGTTGATGTCATTTTCCACGAATTGTACATTATTTTTTGACAACCACTGTAGAACGGAGTTGGCGTAGTGGGCTGAAGTCGAATCCAGCCAGAAGAGAGGAGGAGCCTTATGCTTTCTGTACGGTGGCAGCATTCTCTTCTTCAAACATTCTTCCTCGTACACCTTGGCGTTTATTGTGCCCTTCGTGAAGAAAATCGACGACCGCAAACCATAGGTACAAATTGTTTGCCAGACCATTACCTTCTGGCCAAACTTTTCCATCGCCACCGAGGTGTCAGCGTCGTTCAGGTCCTGGTACACCGATTTCGTATAATATTGCGGTCCGGGCAGCGCTCGAGAGTCTTCCTTGGCGTAGGTTTCGTCGTCGATCAGGATGCATCCGTCTTTATTCTGTAGAATCCGGTTATACAGTTTTCGCGCTCTTGTTTTGGCCTGAACTTGCTGTACCAGGGACTTTTTCGGAACCTTCTGTTTCTTGTACGTTTTCAGGGAGTTCCTAACTTTGGCCCGTTGAATCATTCCGATGCTGGTGCTGAACTGCTTGGTCAAATCCCGCGTTGACGCCGATGGGTTTTTCTTAATGTACTCAACCACTCTCAAGTCCCGGCCGGGCTGGTTGGGACCCGTTTTCGTACCGGATCGGGGCAAATCCTTCATGGAAAGGGTCTTACCGAACTTCTCCATAATATTTTTGACATTGGTGTGGTGCCATTTCCCCCGGTTTGCAATTTCGTTGTACGTGACACCACTTTCTGAGCACCAAGTGTGCAGAATTTTCTTTCGCGTTTCCGGATCAATTCGACTCATCAATGAAACGATAAACCGTACCGAAACCAATACCGAAACCGAAATTAAGCCATTCCAGAGTTATAACTGTTTGAATGTTGCTAACTACTTATCGATACACTCCTTATATCTCAGGCAACCGTTAAGGTGAAATGTAGTGAAGTGTGCGCGACGCGTTCTGGATCAATTATTAAAAAACTAGACAGAATTTTGAAAACCAAAAAAATACTCAAGTTGTCGCAAGTTAATTAACACAACTAAGTATTGCTTTTCCGAGCCGTCATTGGTTTGTTTAAAGGATAAACGGTTACTGCTCCTTTCCTCGGGGATGATTTTAGAACTTAAAAGTAGTGTTTGAAGAAAAAATTTCACAAAAAATCTGTAGAAGCAACTCAAGATTAGAAAAATTTTGCCGAAATAACTGAAATTTGAGATAGTTTCAAGTGAATTTCATAAACTTTTCATCATTTAATATATTGTTTGCGCGCTGTTGTTTCGTATGGTGGTGGTGTGATGAATGCACAGTGGGTTCGGTGGCGTTATATCGTGAACAAAAATTTCATACAAATAAATAAAGGGTTGTGTGCAAGACACGATCCAGCAAGATTACATTAAAAATGAAATAATTCTAAGGTTCTCATAATAAATGAAAAAATAAAGATGACTTGCTTTACTTTAAGCGCTTAGTTTTTATGCGAATGACAAAATTGACAATTAGGTTCATTCAGAACAATTGGCTCAATTCCATCGATTTTTTTTTACATTTTAAAGTTTTTGAACAATATCCTTCAAATGGAAGTCGATTTTGATGATTTCAAAGTAACTTAAAATATCAATTTTTGGATACGAACAACCTCAAGATATAAACCAGAACAAATGAAACGATTTTTTATCATAATGATAATTTTCAAGAAAGAGAACGTTCAAACTTATTAATTTTATAAACTGCTATTCAAAGAAAGATTTTAAATATTTTATTTGAAAAATGTTGAACCAATAAACTCAGTAATGGTGTATTTTATTGATCCTTCGTTCAAAAGTGTCGATAATCTTCGGAAAGTGTCTGAAAAAAGGATGGCAACGTTGCATGCATTGCATTGTTTTTGTTACACTTAGTCTAGATTCCTTCTAGGAGATTCTTGGAAGCAAGATTAGACCAAAATATAATGCTTTAAAAGACTAAATCAATTTCTAGCTATTCAATTAATTTCTACAACTATCGTTTGGTTCAATAATAGGGTCCGAGGGTCCGAGGGTATTCTCGAAAGTTCCAAAATGGGTTTAAATGAAGCAGGAATGTGTTCGAACATATTTTTATAGATTTCCTTTTGTGTCATACTGCACAAATCGGACGAGAGGATGACATCATTATGGCAAGTTGTGGTTGGCTCGTGAAAACAAAGGTCAATATAAACCAATTATTCAATGGTATAGTATTGAAATACTGAAACGACGTTGACATACATGTTTAAGTTCAGTGTTTCATTGCATCAACAAATGACTGAGTTATTATCGTTCAAAATTTTTACCGAAAAAGGTTACGTGGTTATTTTTGAAACTTTTAGTTGACCATAAGTCATTTTTAATTCCAAAATTGATACGACCTATATATTTTCTGTGATCATTGCTAGCGTTCCGGTTGGAGGAAATTTTGTTATAATTAATAATTTTATTGGGGCATTGAAATTAAAACTACGTAGAAAGAATGAAGAAAAGGTTTAAAAAAAATATGTTTACCAAAAAGGAAGTTTTTTGGAAAAAATCAAAATGAAGTTGTAGCGTGTTCTCGTAGCATGCTTAAATTTTCTCTTTCTTGCTACCGATAATTTTCTCATTCGACAGCCAAGTCTCTTTCTGAAACTTTTACTGAATCCGGTAAAAGTAATCACAATTGAAACGTTACAATCTATGTCCGTAAAATGCGAACGAGTGTTCTGTAATATTTTGACATGTTTTAATAAAATCCAGTAGTTTGTTGAAAGATAAATGAGAAAAATTTAACTGACCACAGGAACAGAAATACGGATGGGACACTGTTTCAGATATTCATGATATGCGGCAAGAACAAATATGTTTCTTCAAAACGCAATTCGAGCACATAAAATCATTTGTGAGTTTTACAAACGCAGATAAAAATAGCTCATCAAATCAAATTTTTTCTAACTTGTACTTATGCGTAAAAAAGCATGGTAGAACTTGGTCGTCTTCAAATTTCGTTGATTGTCAATACTACATTGAAATTTTTCTAAAATAGTTCTTGCAATTTATTTTTATCACGAAACACAGATGGCGTCGTGCGTATCAAATTTTGAGCATCGGAGGTGCTTTACAATGCGCCTTACTCTGTAGACCTGGCTCCATCCGACTAGCTTCGTAGGACTACGAAAATTCTGAGAAGTGCTTGATTACCTACGAAAGCATGCGAAATATATGTTGGTTCAATACCAAAGGCAGTCAATTTTACTTGTAAGGTGTTCACAAATTACCAGAAAGTTGACAAAAATGAGTAGAAAGCTTTGGATGACATTTCGTATGAAATACAAAAAATGATTTGTCCGATAAGTTACCCGAAAAGCATCAACCTAGTGAAAACTTTTATTTATAACATTAGAATTCTGGTTTATTTGGTTCCGTTCCGGTGTTCGATTTATCTGCTTGTTAGCAAAGTAAGAACGATAGCATTTACGTAGGAGAATCCTCTGAACCGAGATTTGGCGGGAATTGTATTTTATAACGTTGTCATCTGAGATTTATCAATGAATTATTCAAAAACACGCATGGAAAGTGACAGTTTATTTTTGATCATTTACCTAGAGTTATTCTTCGTAGGTTTTACAAGATGACATCTTAAATGAACCCATGATGATTAAAGTTCATGTTTGATAGCTGATGGAGGTTTGTTTACATATCCGTTAGTACGTTAGCTTACTGTGACCATTCCACACAATAGTTTTTCGCTTTCGGAAATGTTTCAGGAGACTACACACGGTAGATTTATCAAAATTCAACGAGTTTTCAGTTTTGGACCTGACCACGTTGAATTATCAATGTGGGATTGTCTTCTTTTTTCGACTTTCATTTGTCACAGTTACTTCAAATCTTAATGAATCGTTAAGCGGCCCTTACACGAAGATTATTTATGTCATTTTTAATGATTACTAAGTAATGACATTCCAAATTTGTATGGAGAATCCATCATTACTACCCTTACACGTTCATTAAAAATGACATTACCTTTAAATAATGATACTTTTAATGATCGTGTAAGTACCGCTTCACAAACTGCCACCGAATGAATATGATCCGATATTAGCCAAAAACTTTTGTAAAAAGTTTAAATTCATTTGTTCATTGCAGCGCATATGCCTAAAAATGTGGAACACATGAAACAGTTATTTTCGGGTTGGTATTGCAGTACAGTATTTGTATTAAGTTTTCATGATTTGTTACTTTATTCAATATGCATTTTTCGTTAGGAAAAATTTTCAATTTTTTCTCAATTTTTAAATTGATGTTCCTTCTGTTCCTTTGATCGGACTTAGCGAAAATTTCATCGCTAATTTTCAATTTTACTTTTTCGTTCGTTTGTATATATTCAATCTGGTTTGCGTTGGGTTAGGATAGATGATAAAGTTCATTTATTTCCCAAAACTCAGTAGAAATTCGCTATATTGAATATTATGTTGAATAAAATTTTAGTGTTAGAGATGCACGTTAGCATGAGTATTATTTGATGAGAGCGTAAGCGACCAAGTGTCAAAATGAATCTTCTACTTGAAGAACTATTGAGTAGAATGGTTCTATAAATGTTTAAAATTTGATTTGCTGATAAGATATGCTGCTTCCCAATTTTTACTTGTGTTTTCAGGCTAATTCTTGTTACATATTCTAGTACTTTTCTAGTCACCCGAATGATTTAGATTGTGAGTGTATTTTTCATTCGAGTAAGGAACTTTCGTGTTGGTTGAAGTGGCTCCTTTTGTAATGCTTAGAATAAACCCATCAAATAAAGTTTGAGATATCTTCAGTTACACTCGATAAGAATAGTACACAGTTTTGAATAACTATAGTGTATGCGAACAAAAAATTTGCTCACTTTCTTAACTAGAAAATATTACGTGAAAACAGATATGCACTTAATTAAGGAGTTGTAATTTACTGAGTTCAAATGAATTTCCTTCGAAAATTTCCGGAGAAAAGATAAACTGAGAGAAATTCTTGGGTTCGATGCAAATGAAATAATTCGACCAATATGAATTCAATAAGTACTCTTTGAACAACGACGGCTCAGGATCGCTTTTGATAAAAAGTAATTTTCATTTCACCAAGCACAAAAGAAAACAACAGTGAAATACTCCAGTTTTGTAGTTTTTTTGCGATGCTACTTATCAGTTCAATATCAACTGTTACGCACAGACGAGCAAATATCGAAACAAAAAGTATTTAAAGTGGTTATGAGCTTTAACCACATGCTAAAGTTTAATCCCTATTTCCCAGCGATCGTAGTTTAAAACGAAGTGTCCCGAACGAGTTTTTAGTTTAACGCTCAACGTTTCGATTCTGTTGGTTTGCATCTTTTCAGGGTACCTAATATAGATGAAACAAATATTTACTATTGCCACACAGGTAAAAGGAACCTAATTCGCGAAAACGACGTATCCGCCTTGATGAATAAGGCCCATAACAATCAATGTAGGCACCCTTTCGAAGAATATAGGGTAGAAAAACATATCGAAGCCGCATTTGTGATAAGTCCGGAAACACGAAATGAAATACAACCCGTTGATGGTTCTAGCATCATTATCACAATGCTACAAGTGAACCAAACTGCGATGGTATTTATTAGTTTGTGAATGAATTGCAACGGCCATTCCGGTACTAATCATTCAACTGCTGCCGAATTTTTTTTTCTGCGTACTTTACAGTACCAATGTACAATATTACGATGCTCCGTAACGCGACCACCGCGGGCTGAAAGAGATGCTGTGTGTAAATATTTCCTCTTCCCCTTTTGCATGTCACGATATTCTCGCATTTCCACACGCTCGTTCGCTCCGTTTCGCTTCCGAACATTATATTCAATTAAACCATTCAAAGAGGAGAGAACACATTCGCCCGAGATTATGTGAAAACATTCTCTTCCCCTTTCGTGTGCCGAACATAGCCTTGGCAGTAGTACTGGAAGCGAGCTGACACGAGGAGATCATAAAAGCTTACACTCACACAGCCACAGCCAATTGGTAAACTTGTGCACACGAAGTTTGACACTTTCTCTTTCGCTCTTTCACGCATTCGTGTGCTATCTGGAATAGTAATAATGATGGCAATTTCCGAATATTGCGTGTTCTCTCCTGTATTCTCGTTCTCATTCCGTTCGCTTCATATCGGCTAGCCGAAAGTGGGAATTTCAGTGCACTCTCGTTTTGGTCGGCGAGGACTCGTGGGTCGTCAGCGAATCGAGTAGGCCATCAGTTCACTTCCGTCAGCCGACAGTGTGCGGTCGGGTTCTCTCTGCTCCTGCCGATGCGTGACAAATCCAGCTGGCGACTCACCGAGAAGAACATTACTGTGACAGAAATCTTTACTGTAGAAAAGTGCAAGAAGAACAGCAACAATAAAAAATTTGTGCCAGCAGTAAGAAGAAGGGTATCGTCCTGTTGCGCCTCACGGGCGTAAGTGGTGTGTGTGCTTGGTGTTGTATGATTTGTGCACTTGTATGAACGGTAGCAGCCGATCCCGTTGGTGTTGGTGACTCAAAATGTGCAGAATTTTTTATTGTCTGATGTCTGACATACAGTTTCTATCTCGGGCAATGTGCAATATGGTACGCAAAAAAAAGTAAAAATGTGCTTCTCGTTTGTTACGTCGCGGAAAAGGTTGAAAATACATACACAAAATGTGGACTGGAGGATGAAGCGGAGGAGCAAGCGAGCACACGAAAAGGATCAAACTCATAAAATTCATATGGAAACGATTCCGTGAGTGTTTTATGCTGATGCTGATGAGGATTTTTGGCTATTTCAGCCATTCTGCGGAAGAAGCGGTGTCCGGGGTGGGGTTTCCCGTCAGAATCCGCCCGACAAGAGCGACGCTTCCAGGTGGAGCGGTATAATGTTTGGTTAAGCTTTCAAGAACGTCATTATGATGTTTGAAGAGATATAGCTCCAGTACCGAAAAATCCTTTATTTTTCGGGTTTGGCTTCGAGTTTTGTGTCTGTTCATACACATGACTACGGAAGGATGCCCACACAATCGCTGCAGACATATGCAGTGCCCGATGCCCGAGCATGAAACAGATGCTTCTTCGGGAGATCGGGACGATTGTACTGATTTGTAGACCACAACGGCAAGAGGCAGCGAAGGGTGGAAGAGAGGTCCGTTCGAGGCCCGAAGGGAGGAGGGTACAGAAGCAACGTGGTTCTGCAATGTGAGACACATTTGTGAGGCTGAACGTTTTTTTCTGCTGTCAAATGCAAATATGTAGTGAAAATAATCCTTATTCAAATAAGTCCAGCTGTGTGCGATTGTGGGTTTCGATGTGTTCTTCGAGGTTTCCGGTTTCTTATTTAAATGTTTTCGTAGCTACATAGTTTTTTGCTGTCGTCGTTGTGCATAGTTGAGTTTTTTGTATAATTTGCCCAAGGCAATAATTTCTTACGGGGTGTCGAGCAAACTAACGGAAACATATGAAACTATTTTGCAGATGTTGAACGTAATTTGGTCTATAACTGATTGTCGTTTTGTACACACAATTGTCTATCGAACTGTAACTGCTGGTTTAGTCTTTACAACGTCATTCTTTAGCGTTCTCAAATAAAATTCATTACTATTAACAGTTTTTGATACCTGCTTTGTATTCGAGCCAAAAAGCACTTGAGTTTTCAAATAACAATTTTTTTCCCCGAATCTATATTTTGTGAGTCGATTGCATAATGTTGGAAATGAAACATACACGATCGCACGTATAGAAATTAAAACAATTTATATGTTGTTAATGAGTATCATAAAATCCAATACTATATTAGTTTTTTTAATGATCTCAAATATTAAAATTATACTCATTGTCATGCAATGCAGGTTCAATCTATCGATTCGTCTATGTTTATTTCAATCTGATGTATTGAAGATTGTTTCGTCTTCGAATAACTTCATTGTTTTTTTAATTTTATAAAATTGCTCAAAATTTCAAAAGCTTTCTGAAAGTGTTCCTTAAACTTATAGCAAACCAAGAAAAGCTTGACTACAAAATTGAAACGAATAATCTTCAATATGTATTTAAAATACATTTTGAATGTTTATTTTTTTTGGTTAACCCTTAATTGCATTGAGTCCCGAATATGGGACACACATTAAAAAAAATCTACATAGCGTTGTAATGTATATTTTTTTCCGATTCTCTGAGACGCATTCTCGACTCACAAAAAAAAATTCATAGAATTCCCTTCATATCGAGGGAAGCTAGCGGCATTTACCTGACACAAACGAGAATTTCGTACACAGCTGATTGCTGTTATTTTCAAACAAATCAGGAGCGCTCTATGTTCATGAATTTTTTTTGGTTGTTTTGTAACTTACCATACTAATAATTAACAAAAAACTTCATTTTCGTAATTTTTAGATAATTTAAAGCACAATTCTCCCTATGTGGGCAGATTGTTTTTACATCCCTGAAGGAATAGTTTTATTTTTTTTATTAATTTTTCGTGTTCTGGACTTAAACTATCGAAATAATTTTTGCGGCTGTTTTTGAAAAATCATGCAATTAAGGATTAAGTTTCATATTAAGATTCCATAAAAAGCAAAAGTCTCTTAAAAACTGCATCTTAATTCTACTGTTCGTCGCTGTGTCCATGATAGGTCTAAATTTCGCTAACTGCTTGTAGTCTTCTTCAGTGGCTGAATCGGAATGGGAACTGGAAGGACCTTGCAGGTAGCAGACTATATTCACAGTACTAAAAAAAATTATGTAAATATACATCAGGATAGATGCACAGAATAGAATGTATCGTATCACTAGTTTAACAATTATTTCAGCTGAATTTGACTTCGAAGCATGCAAAATTCAATTAAGCATTTTAAAAGATGTGATATCTTGACGTCACACTAGAAAATATCGCTTGCTTTGGTTTGTAAAGGGTGATTTTTTAAGAGCTTGAGAACTTTTTTAAACAATAAAACGCATAAAATTTGCAAAATCTCATCGGTTCTTTATTTTCCGAATGGACCACCTAAGACGCAGCCGCGGTCAACATTTAAATGAAATTATCTTCAAAAAGTAAATGTCATGTACCAATCTAACGTTTAAAATAAAGAACCGATGAGATTTTGCAAATTTTATGCGTTTTATTGTTTAAAAAAGTTCTCAAGCTCTTAAAAAATCACCTTAATTATGCGAAACTTGTATTTTTTATCACAGCACTTGGGGTTTAAACTGCACTTGGGGTTTAAACTGGTGTGTTCGTATATTTCATTACTTAATATAATTAAGTAATTAATTGCACAAAATAGCCACTGAAAAGTCTGCTAAATCGTCCTTGTGTTAAGTAGGCGAATCGTTGATATGTTTTCTATTACTCATTTTTTCTTTTAACGATAAAGATGGAGCGGCTTGCATTATCGTTCAAAAAAGCTGTAGAAAGTAGTGAATTGAATGGCAATGGTATTCATTCAAACGTACCATTTCTCTAACAAAGGCAAGCTTCAAGGTAGTTGAAAATTGCCGCTACCCTTGTGAATCCTCTGGTTGTAAGCAGATTGAAATTTCAGTAGCTGATTATCGGAAAGTAATTAGCCACAATATATCGTATTCTTTCCGAAACGCTGATCTTACATTTCGTGAATAATTTCCTAAAACTTTTTGTTAAAATCTGATAGTCGAGTAGTTATTCAATCCGATGTCAAAAGTAATCAAGCTCCAGAGTAGGGTTGTTTTTTACAGCTCGATAGTTATTTTCGGACACTGATAAAAATCTTGCCAAATAGGGACCGTGCACGGGGGCGTGGTTTAGTGGCCGGCGACGACAGCGCACGAGGCGGCGAGTGGAAAAAATAATGCTACCATAGCAAAACTTGTAAACTGAGTTTGAAAATACTTTCTAGCGTATTTTCTCTGTGGATTTTTTTCCGAACCCTATGGAATTATTCGCGTGTAATGCGAACGATTGTTCAACATCGACTGACTAATAAATTTTGAATCGAATTATTCATTCTGTATCTAAATACGGTCACGTCATTTTTTGTCATTGCAGTTGGATTTGTGTCTAATATTTGTCATATTCACTCAAATTCAAACACTCAAACGATATTCTCAGCACATTAAATGATTTTTTTAATCGACTTGACCGGAAATATCTTGCTAAAACATTCTAATTTCAGACCATTAGTGAAAATTGCTTCTGTGTAATTTCTTTTTATACTTTCACTCAAAGAAAATACACCAACAAAAAGTTTAAATATTTTTTAAATGAAGTAAGTTTATCTCGAAGTTATTCTTACTTTCGCTGAATTGCAATTATTACACCACTTGCTATTACTTTATTTTCAGAGCAAAATAGACCCAAATAATTTTGCATCCGTCAAACTTTGAAATGGGCCACTATTTTAGATAAATTTAGCTACTCGATAAAAAAAATAACTGCTCGACTGTCAAACTAAAAGTTCAAATGATTCGCAGGATGGTCAATACTCTTAGAATGAAGGAAGAAAATAAATTGTAATCGTAAAAATGCTAGCAATCTCGCGAGTAGCCAGTTTGACGTATATTGAAAATACGAGTCACGAAGCTAACAACAAATAATCATTTTATTGAAACGCTGAACTGTTTTGCCTTTCTCATATAAAAAGGTTATACAATCACTTGGAAATCGACTAGTAAAAATTGGCCAAGTGTCATATGCCTTTCCACTCAGTTCGTCGAGCTGAGCAATCTATCTTTGTGTGTGTGTTTCTCGAAAATGACTTGATCGATGTTGACCAACTTAGATTCAAATGAAAGGTCTCGTGGTTCTACTTGGAATTCCTGAATTTCATCCGGATCAGACTTTCGTTTCCGGAATGAGAGGCAAAGTGTGGTAAAATTGTGTACCGTCACTTGAAGAGTCGAAACGAAAAAAGTAAAAAGTTTTCTAAATTGGTCTCGAAAGTATTCCCGTTTTTCGAATAACGACGGCAGATAATAGTCATACACTCAAAAAAGGATCTCACTTACTTTTACACTTTGTCCGGTATTCCTAATCTTAGGTTCAAATGAATGATCTTATGCTCCTACCGAAAATTAAGCATATTTTTCGGTTGCAATTAAAATCATGTTAGTTGATGGCCATACGAACCAACTTCGATTTTACGTTCTCGGGTTCTAGTGCCCGAAATACCTACAATAGTGGAACTCACTTCGTTTTCTCATTGATGTTAGAGAACTGTTCCATTCTGTAGGTTATACTAGTTATTGCACAAAAAATCTCTTTGGTTTATTTTAAGAATCGGAGAGAAATGTTTTTAATAGTATACCACAGTATTATATATGAGAATATGATTGATGTGAGAAAAGAATCATTACACCACTATGTTGTATTAAAACAGGTTTTTGACTGTTTTATTCAGCGTGAACATATGGTAACAGTGTAAAGCTATGGTAGAGTTTTTTCGCCTATTCGCCACTAATGGCGCTACTTGTAATCGTGCACGGTCCCTATAGTGCTAGTTTCAGATCTCCAGTAAATCTCCAACCGTTATGTCGGATATTCACTTTCCTTAGAAAATTGAGGAGTTTTTGGAGCTCATTGCCATTCTGTGATCGATTTGAGAAATCTGTGAAAATCTGTGTCACTTTTAAAATCTGCGCAGGAAATTGAAAATCTCTTCAAATAAAATTAAATACTGGTATCTCTGTTTCAAAGTGGACGATGAAAACTAAATGATTACGCTAGCCGCCGCCAGATGTCGTATTGGTGGGATGGTTTATTTATAATGAGGAAGAAAAGTTCAGTTTCATTATCATACACGGAAAATAAAAACTACCTGTTATTTGAGTTCTGTTTACTTAATTTTGAGTTCTTTTGAATCTTTTCTTTCGTTCGCTCGTTCCATTGTCAAAATACAAAGAGCAAAACCACCCAACAGCGAGAGTTTCGTTCAACAAGCCAAAATTAATGGCGTTTTCATGAATAAACGAACAAAAATGACGAAAACATAAACAGTAACCATTGACTACAATAAACGATTCCATTGAACAGAGCTACACCAAACTTTTGATGAGTGCTACACCAGTGGTATCGGAGCAGAAATAGTGTAGCACTGGTGTAGTGCAATTGGTAAAAACGAACGGTTTCAGTGCAGCTTTCGCTACACCAGTGTAGTGCAATTTAAAAACGAACACGACATAAGTAAACCGTACCAACTTGAAATTGAGTCAATACGACTCAACTGTAGAGTAAATATAGCTTACCATTGAGTAGATATAACTAATCTTTAAGTATTTTTTTCCACGTGCCTTACGGAAACTACCTAGAGCCACTTTACCAATAAATAGGTTATTGAACGGAACCCCCAAGTTGGGTGGAATGTACTTAAAATTAGGTTGTTTTGCGGTTCCGTGTAGGTCATTTACTTGATTCAAGTAAAAATCAAGGAAATTAAGTGTTAGAGATTCTATCGAACAGTTATATGATCGTTTTAGTTGTCATTTATGCATTGTATAATTTCACTTCGTGTTCCTTACAATAGGTAGTAATGTATGAATCATGCAATCATTATTGACAAAAGTGAGGCCAAAAGATGAATAATTTTGAATTTGAAATTCCTAGTTGTTTCAAAATAGCCTAAAAAATTAGTGACTTATTCTCACACATTTTATGCCTTGAAACTTTTCAATGTTTTTTGAGTGAAGTATTTTGACGAACTATCGTGCATTAAGCATAACTCACAACGAACAGAAAAACCTTTCAATAAGAAGCACATCTTGCTCCTATGGAATGTTTTGAGTGTTGATAGCTCTACCTTTTGCCAATACATTCTCAACATTTTTGAAACCGGAAAGTAGAAGTCGAACAAAACCGGAATTTAACTTTTTAACGTTTTTAGGAAAGTATTTTTCCAGAAAGAAAAGGGAAGATAAACACCTCAAAACCTTTTTTTTCAACACCATACGAAAAATTTCCTCGACTTTAATGCAGATGTAATGAGCAATAAATTGATTATTTTCACTTTCGATTTGCATATTTCAACAGATCAGTATTTCTAATAGTTCTTTACATAGCATGTGGAGCAATTAGAAGGGATGATTTTTTAGAACGTTCCCCATCGTTTTTCAATGTTGTGTTTTGCTCTAATGCAAACGACCAGCAGCTGGATGACACAATCGTTCTTGTTTGAAGCAAAACTCGCACTTACTTTCTGGTCTGATCTTAAGGTTAAAACCTCTATAAATAGGACAAAAACAATGTTTGGCCCTTTTCAAAAGACAGTCAACATTTGAAAAACAATCTTTGTAAAGTAGCTATTGGTGACAAATTCTAAATTTCCATAAAGTTTCATTCAAATCTCAAAGAGTACTGCCAACTCCTAATACCATTCTGCGCGAAATTCGTATAAAGCTTGCTTCATTTAGAATTGGAACAAACTTTTGCTCATATTGTGGCGCTCCTGGTGGACGGATTTGGAAGCTCTTGGCGCCCACGTGTCGGGAATTTTGTCAGCTTCACGTATGATTTTTGACATTCCGAAAATCGACTGTACTTTGTAAACAATCAACATGGAAGCCGAAAGAAGGAAAAAAAATTGTGCACAGTTATTTGGAAAATTTATTGTGGTCTGCATCTAGGCTAGCTAAACAGCTGAAATTGCCCAGAAATACCGTATGGCGCGTTATCAAACGGTATAAGAAAACATTGACGACGATTCGGAAGCCTCAAGCCGATCGTCGGAGTCGAACTGACGACCGGAAATTGCGTGGTAAGATTTTGAAGACAATTAAGAGGAATCCTAATCTGTTGGACCGTGATTTGGCCAGAAAATTCGGTGCTGCCCATAGTACCGTGAGGAGAACTCGACTCCGGGAAGGAATCAAGTCGTATCGAGCTAGCAAACAGCCAAATCGGACCATGAAACAGAATAGTGTGGTCAAAATTCGTGCTCGGAAACTATATGACCAGGTGCTGACCAAGTTCAACGGGTGTCTTCTGATGGACGATGAAACCTGTGTCAAGGCTGACTTCGGTCAAATCCCAGGTCAAAAATTTTACTTGGCAACGGCTCGGGGGGATGTTCCAGCCAAATTTAAATTTGTTTTTGCCGACAAATTTGCAAGAAAATTTATGATTTGGCCGGGCATTTGCAGCTGCGGCAAAAAAACGAAAGTTTTCGTTACAAATAAGACAATGACATCGGAACTATACCAAAAAGAGTGTCTCCAAAAACTAATTTTGCCGTTCATTCGATCCCACGACCATCCTGTAATGTTTTGGCGAGATTTGGCAGGCTGTCATTACAGCAAAGCCGTTCAAGAATGGTATGCAGAGAAAGGGGTCCAGTTTGTTCCGAAAAACCTTAACCCACTCAACTGCCCCCAGTTCCGCCCTATTGAGAAATACTGGGCAATCATGAAGAGGAGACTCAAGGCAAAGGGAAACGTTGTCAAAGACATCAATCAGATGACGCCCTGGTGGAATAAGATAGCTAAAACGATGGACGAAGAAGGTGTGCGCCGCCTACTGAGCCGTGTTACAGGAAAAATTCGAGAATTCCTTCAAAACCGTGACGAATAATTTTATCCGTATTTTTTCTTAAAAGTATGAAGAAAACGCTACATTTGTATAAAAAAAGATCTTGAATACAATAATAAATAACTGAAATACAGGCAATTGTGTTTGTTCCAATTCTATTTGAAGCAAGCTTTATATAACATTTCTGTTGAAAAAGGTATTTAAATTTTTATTAAGGAGGATAGCGAAAGTTCTAGACAAATTTTTTAATGTATTTTTTTCAGTGTTGTGAGCATTTATTTTTGAAAAAAAAAACAGTTTTTTGAATTTGTGATTCGAAAAACTTTGAGTTTCTTTCCGACTAAAATTAAGAAACGCAGCAATTTTGTGTCTTCTATGATAAATGTAGTGGATATCGGAAGCCGCAATAGACCCAAACAACTTGAACAGTCGATATGTCATCTATTGCATGAAATGTGATTCTTCTGACTTTACTGATAAATATTGTACAGAAGGCGAAAACCAAATTTTTTTCATGTATTCGCATTCCACTAACAATAATATAACAAAACAAATGTGAGTTAAATGAAAAACGTATCCATTAACCTTTGGAATGAATGTATTTCTCCTCAAATAGTGAAAAAAATAACGGAAAGTTTTAAATATTTAAAGTGAATCTAGTGACTGTTATTTTTGTGCTGCAAAAACATTAAAATAACCCAACTTAGACACATTTGAAGTGTTGTCAATACATGAATATACTCTAATTTAAAACATTTAATAGTATGCATTTTCTGAGTTTAGAATTCTGACTTTAATTGATTCGTTAGTTCGATATAATTGAGCGATTCTAAATTCAAAATATTTTAATAAAAAATTAACAAACTAACACAGTTTGATAAAAAAGTCGAAGTCTGTCTAAATTCGTTCCCGTCAAAAGATTGCCAGATCTGGAAGGTCACTTGGTTAAATCCTCTACAATGTTCAAAATCGTTTCAAAATGTGACAAAATATTGGCTACGCTACATCTGACAAACAGCTCAGTAATCTAGTGAAACTTAATTAATATTGTGTCATTTTTATAAGTGACACAAATTTATGAAACGTGATTCAATAACTTTTTGACGGCCACACGCCAAGAAATTGTTTAAGTTGCAAACGACTATCTCGCTTACGCTCGTGATAGCCGAAAGCAGAAATACCAGCACCATTACATCAATCCACCAGCATCTCACTCGGTTGTCAGAGTGCCATTCCAGAAATCACAATATCAACCGATTAACGGACCACTATATTTAGCAAAGTGATGATTCTAAGTATGGCAACAACGAGATCAGAGAGAGAGAGAGAGGGAGGAAAGAGTGAAAGAAAAACAGACCGAAAAGATGTTGGATGCTGTTTCGCCATTAGGGGCTATTTTTTCGAGGTTAGATTAATTTGTTTCAACATCCGGCCGTCACTGCAGAGAGTGCGTATGTGTATGGTTTTTTTTTTTATATTTTATCCCCAACCTTCTCTGCTGCCCTCGGTCCTTCACACGGCGCACACGAAGTTGATCGTGTGCTGATGGTGGATGAAAAAGTAACCTTATCAGTTGTTTGTTCTTCTGTTTCGTCTGATTCTTTGTAATTTGTCCAGTTGGAGCGATGGCAGCGAGTGAGTCTAATCCGCATTTCAACGAGCAACGCCTATCCTGTCCGAATCAATTTTTTTCTCTCTTTTCCTTCCAATAGATTCAAAGGTTTCTCCTTGAGCCTCAATTAATTTAACTGTTCTGATTCAACTTTCGTATCACGCCTTTGTTTCAATAGCGAGAAAAACACACACACACACACATGCAGCACTCACAGTTTGATAAAGAATCATCGCACAAGGTTCAACGACCTTCCATTTGCTTCGATTCCTCGTTTGCCACTGCTGGAAAACGCTCCGTTTATCCGGCTCGAATGGAAACGGGGGTGTAAACACTGGTTTTTCCTCACGAACGTTGCAAATATTCAGCACCGGCAAACGCAACGTTTTCCTTCCAGCCCTGCCCCGGTCCACCCGGATTCGAACAAACCCCGGCAGTAAACCATTTAATTAAATTATTCAATTCTTCACCGATGGAAGGTAGGAGGTTGGCAGGACCCGGCAGACTGGTCCCAATGATTTCGCTCCAACCGAGGCAGTAAATCGTCCTGAGCTTCCAGCAACAGCGTCCAGCATCCGATCCGGTGTCGGTCCCAATATCCCGGTATTTTTTTGCCCTCTCGCCCCATGTGAGACTGTACGATGCAATCTTCTACTACAGCTCAGAAACCCGTACGCGTAAGTGGCCATGAACAGGAAGAAACCATAATTGAATTTTATGGGTAGGACACTGGACACGGCAGTATATCCGTCTGCGATAAAAAATAATAAAACAAATCGAAGAAATGGGTTGTCGTTGGTGTGAGGAAAAGTATTGCCATCCGATGGTGTTGGGTAAGATGACCGTAGTCAATTTGCGGTACGGGGAAGGACTCCATCTATAATAGATCGTCCGGTAGACGAACACTATGACAGATCGGCGAATTCATGCGAGTTGTATTTGCAGCAAAATATTGCTGTCGGTGGAATTAACTGAACCAATCTGTATTAATTGCGTAAGCATAAGTAAATTGATGGTCTTAGCCAAATTAGTTTCAGTCTATCGCACCTGTTTGTACATTGATTACATTGAAGAAAGGGACCTCAACCAGCAATGATATATGCCGAACAATAGAATTTTCATTAGATATGTTCAATGAAATGAACTTTTCGATGATTGTTACGTTTATTATTCTAAATTCCATTCAATTTAATTATCTAGGCTGTTAACTTATCCAAAAGATTTATCTTGAAGAAGCGCAATTGAATCTAGAGCACACTTTAACAAACGACAAGGACGAAGAATAAATATTGATCTCAGCTCCGTTCACAGATTGTGAAAATAAAACCCATATGGATACGTTCGATTTTTGTCGTGAATCCGACTATTCAAAATTTACCTTCTGGGAGAGTGATAAGATTTTGATCGTGAATATCTCTCGTTGTATCTAACATATCAACATGATTTTTACTACATGCCATTGGAAATATGATCATCAATTTATGATAACATTTTCAGTTGTATGACATAAAAACAAATAATTCAAAATTAATGTTTCCTGAAATGTTTGGTATTGACGAGTATCAAAGAAAGGATCAGCCCCATGGGGTTGTTCGAGCCATTGATGTGGAACAAGGCAACTAAATTTTCTAATGATCTACAATCAAACAGTTCAATCAATCGTCACACTTTTGAATCCGCAAATGCACGAGAGTCTGCCTAGATTTATCTTGATTAGGAACTAACACCGAACATTGTTTGTTTTATAGCCGACGAAATTACACCAATATCCCAAATGTATGCAATTATATCTTTGTACATACTTGCGATACGGATTTTGATATTAAAGCTTCTCTTCGTCAAGCTTGTGTTCAAGTTTTGTATGCAAGCAGTGATTTTAATAACGTTAAGTTTCTCTACTATTCTGCGATTTCGGTTGAAGCGATAAATTATTTCTCATTATCAAACGAGTTCATCTTATATAAATTAGAAATTAATCTTTAGCACTCAAAATTTACCCTGGGTAGTTGTCAATTTCTCGGGCGAAACGACATAACATGGAATTTCATCCGAGTTTGCATGACACACGATCAGAGCATACCAATTAAAGCTTCAAATCGTTTAATGGCAATTCTTGTCTTGCTGTCTAGCAACAACCTACCTCTAGCATGCTACGCATAGGACTGAAAAGTTAGCTATAATTTTGCTTCTATTTATAGATTCGCGCGCTTCCAACAGCTTCGCTTTTGCATTGATTGACCAATCAGAGCGATGCTTTCCCTTTGATATATCGCTTACTCCTTCAAAACCGTCGACTATGGCAGATGCCGAATTCTGAATAAATACACTTCCCACTAAGAGTTTACGTCATTTTTACATATTGATATAGAAATTTATATATGGATAAATCGTGACAAATGCGAGAAATATCTAAACAATTTGCAAGCAGTTTCAACAAGATTGTCCCTTTTAGCTTTTTAATGGATTGCTTTGTTTTGACACTTCTCATGAGTGTTTGACTAATAAACTTGTTAATGAAACCAATTTCATTTTTGTTTTCTTTGTGCTGACCTTCAGCAATGATGGTGATAGATAAATAGAAACAAATTTTCTGATTTTAATAACAAAATTAGTTGTCAATGAGAATTTCGTGTTGGATTGAAATATTGCTGGCTTTTGTCCAGAATATTCGCCAACTAAATACATTCTCTAAAAATAAGAGTTTTTTTCAGCAAAGTATCAGGTGTACAACTTTGCTTCCGCCGTTTTTTTCCAAAATTAAAAGCTTTATTGTGAAAAAGTGCTTACAGATGTATTATTCAAAGTATTGTCCGTCGCTAGCGACAACTTTCTCCCATCTTTCCGGCAATTTTCGGATCCCGGCTCTAAAAAAGAAGTCTTCTTTTGACGCTATCCATGAAGCAATCCATTTTGCCAACTCTTCGAAGGATTGAAAATGTTGATCTGCCAGGCCGTGTGCCATCGAACGGAATAGGTGTAAGTCAGAAGTGGCGACATCTGGGGAATACGGCGGGTGGGGCAAGACTTCCCATTTCAGCGTTTCCAGGTACTTTTTGACCACTTTTGCGATGTGAGGCCGAGCATTGTCGTGTTGGAGGATGACTTTTTCATGTCGCGCATCAGTTGCGTTCGGTAGCGATCTCCTGTGATGGTTTCACCCGGTTTTAACAGCTCGTAGTAAATCACACCGAGCTGATCCCACCGAATACAAATCATAACTTTGGCGTCGTGAATATTCGGTTTTGCTTTCGATGAAGTAGCATGCCCGGGCTTTCCTCATGATTTTCTGCGTTTAGGATTATCGTATCGAACTCACTTTTCATCAACGGTTACGATTCGATGTAAAAACCCCTTACGATTTCATCTTTGAAGCTCACATAAAAATAGACGGCGTTCGATGTCCCTCGGTTTCAACTCGTACGGCACCCAGTTTCCTTCTTTCTGAATCATACCCAGGGCCTTGAGACGTTTTGAAATGGCTTGCTGACTCACTCCCAACAATTCGGCAAGCTCTTCTTGGGTTTCGCACGAATCTTCATCAAGCAGTGCTTCTAGTTGTTCATCTTTGAAGGTTTTTTCTCTTCCACCACCATGTTCGTCTTCGACATCGAAATCACCATTTTAAAACGTTGAAACCACTCCCGACACGTTCTTTTACTCAGAGCAGCATCATCGTAAGTTTCTGAGAGCATTCGATGCGCTTAAGCTGCATTTTTTTCGAATTGTAACAGAAAAGTAAAACTTCCCGCAAATGACGAGAATTGATCACATAAACAGACATTTTCGAGCGTGAATAATAAGAAAACAAGAACAACTGTCACTGAAACGGCGATGACAATTCGTTAGGCACTGTACACACTCACTTTAAAGGCATTATCATCTAGGTATTTTGACCAGCCTCAGCCGGTACAGCCACCTATCGGAAAACGGCGGAAGCAAAGTTGTAAACCTGATAAATTCTCAGTTTTAACTAATTTTATAGTTATTTTGGAAATTTTGTTGTTAAAATCAACTAATTCAAAAACAGTACTACGAATTAGGCGCAGAGCTAATTTCGGTCGTTCCGTGTAATATTTTCGTTTTTTGAGTATCGCAAAACTTTTGCCTTGAAAGTTGTGATGTGATATAAATTGAAAATTGGATGAGTCGATATCATATTAGGATTTCAATCTGATGTTGTTATCATAATCAGATTGCAATTTGTTCTCATTTCAATGATAGACTTTACTCGGGTACGCCATTTACCTTAGCTAGCAGTTCACTGCTCATATTGTTTAAAAACAATCTAGAATAGTTTTTAATTCACGGCTTACTGGAGATACGTTTGATCCAGTTTCAGTTTCGTTTCTATATCTCCCATACAGGGCCGGTGGAAGAAGTGGGTACGGTGGGTAGTACTACTCACCAAAAAATTCCAAAGGTAATTACCCACCTGAAATTTCTAACGAAAAATAATAGCAATATTAGTATAATTTATAACAATAAAAATAGTTTTATTGTAACTGAGAATAATAAATAGAGCAAGGATGTGAAGATATACTACAAAAAGGTGAGGCGTGACAATGGTCATTTGAGCAAGCAGAAATCTTTTAGTGACTTAACTTTTACCTTCAGCCAAAGGGGTCGAGTTTAAGCATCTCATTTATGCAAATCACTCGAGTCTCTGGTATGCCGGAAAGTACCGAAAAAGGTCTTTCACCATTTACTATACGAACCGGTAAAAGAAAAGTTACCAGAAGTTGTCGGTTTCTACTTGCGACAGCATTCTTATACACATTGAGTTCTTCACTGTATGGATATTTTTCTCAATCTCTATACAGCTAGTTGAACATCAGAATGAAAGGTTTGTTCTAACTATTGCTTATGCCCTCAGAGTCACAGCTGGCTGGCTGTATAGCCTAGGTTGTAAGCGATATTCAGTAGCGCTGCACTCACCGCTACCTGATGGAAACTCATCATGCTATTTTTACTTTTCCACTATTAGAGATAGTGAAGAATTAATTGTGTACGAGAATGCAGTCACAAGTATAAAGTAACAACTTCTGATAACTATTTTTTGTCGGGTCGGATAGTAAGTGGTAAAAGACCTTTATCTGTACTTTCCGGCATACCAGAGACTCGAGTGATTTGCATTGATGAGATGCTTAAGATCAACTCCTCTTGAGAAAGTTAAGTTAGTAAAAGATTTCTGCTCGCTAAAATCAACCTTGTCACGTCTCACCTTTCCATTCTCTTTCTTCACATAAATGAAATCACTCAACATCTTTTGACGTAGGATTGCGTCTTTGTTTTCTGTACCGGGATACAAATTCAAAATATAGAAGTAAAACCATATAGACAGTGGTTAGGTTTTGAACATCTACAACTCAACCACGAACAATGTCTAATTCTCCCTGTTTTTCAAACCATTGTCATTCCTCTAATTGATATGACGGTTTCGTTTACATAAGTTCACGGTTTCCATATGATTTCTGCTCTTCAATGAGTGCGTTCGCATTTGAGAAAATTACTCACAGAAAACCAAATTCAGTGTCGAATCAACTTGCACTTTGTGTGGTTCGATACTGCCGTAGAGAAGGTTGCTTCCACATCGTCCAAAAAGTTCAGGAACTAACTAGGAAAACAACATTTCTTGAGCAAAATTTCTCTATTTATTATCTAAATTATTATATCATTCTTATAGAATGATTTGTTCATGGCCTTAAAATAGATTTCAGTTGCGGCGGTGACTCTCTCAGATCATCAAATGACAAATAGTCGCTGGGGGCTAGGTTATTGAGAATATAGTGGATGAAGAAACAGATCAGTGCTCAATACGTTCAATTTTGCCATAATTTTCATTGACTTGTGGCACAGTGCATTGTCTTGGTGAAAGATGATTTTTTCTGCTTCACATGAGGCCGTTTTTTACGATTCCATACTTCAAACGCATTAATAATTAAAAACTTTGGTTGGTACTTCCTTTTCAAGATAGTCGAATTGTGCGAGCCTCGACGTGGAATGAGTATCGTAGTACTAGCCATAAGCCTGTATGCTAAGAATCGGCTGCGAAGTCTGTTGAAACAAAAAGGCCAAATTCCACAGAAGGAATGTAATGCCAAGACATTGCTTTCGATTCATGCGAGACATCTTTCACCATCAACCCCAACCAACTAAACGATTAGGGTAACCAAAATTCTCAAAGAAATAATTTCGAAAAATTGCAAACACAAATAAGTTTATACGGAACCTAAAAGACTGCTGACTTAATGTTCCAAACAAAGATTGGCAGAAATTTTGTAGTTTGATATTGCATTTAACCCTTAAATGCGCAATTTTGTTTTACAACAAAATATCGAAAACGCTTCAAGCTTCGAATTTACGCGTCTCATGCAAAGTTATATCGAAACAAAATATTATTTAAAATCGAGTAAATAATACTTCAAAATAGTGGATCGTTCTCCCCGGTACGAATAATTACCCCCCTGGGCTTAATTTGTTTCACCGGCTCTGCTCCCATATAAAACTTCCAGCTGCAAAATTTGCTCTAAGCAAAGGTGATAGTTTTAAAATTGTGCTCGGAAATGTGGGAAAGTTTTGTTTGGGTTTATCACACGAATCAACAATTGTTCACTTGATCTCTATTCCAATTTCTTTCAAGTTGTAAATGTTTCGAGTTTTAAAACAATCATCGTGAACCACCAACAAATAAATATAGGAAAGTTTTGCTTATGTGCATAACTTTAAAGTGGAAAGTATTCAAAAGAGAACACGTGTGGACTTCAGCACCAGCTATAATACCATAGTAGGCTACGCATGGGAAGGATTGCAAAAAAAATAAATAAAATCAGTTCAGGTGTCATTCAATACAGACAAGCGAATGGCAAAAAGTGTTTGGTTTAATTTTTGTGCTTATGTACATCTGTGTGTATGTAATTTCATTCTCTGGGTGTTCCCCATTGAAACTTGAACAATTCACATAACAATCATGTTAGAAATTATTCATTCTGGTTAGTTTACCATGAAAATCGATAATAACTGACTAATCGAATTTTTGTTGTTGTTGAAAAGAGACCTGCAATCATAAGTTCTTTTGTTTCGATAAAAGATGTTTTGAACGTGTGATGATGTGCTGCTCGAATAATGTAATCAACTTAGTATGATTGCATAACCTCTAATATTCTCGGAATCAAACACCAGAACCCCAGCCCCGAAATGAACTGGCATGTAATCAGCGAACGAAACGCATATAATTACCTTTCGCGGAAAATCGGAAATATGCAAGCGCGGTGTCACGGAGCCGTTCGATTCCTGTGAACAGTGTACAACATGCTCGAAGAACAACCGCACACCTACCGCACGCTTACCTTCCGCCAAATGAAATACCCGAACGAATTTTTCCCGGTATGTACTCCGGAGTGTACTTGATTCCAAAACCGCAAATATTTAATCAGCCGATTAGATAAAACACAAATAAATTGTTGTAATGTGCTTTCGGCAATCGCTGTTCGCTCGGTTGTTGATGGGTTATGCCTGCGCGCACCGTCGAACGGGGTGGCCTGCGGTTGGTGGGGTTAATGAAAAAAATAGAAGTCTGCGCCGGGAACGATTTCCGCAATGCCTGAGCTGATAACGAGCCACGGACGATCAAACAACGGTGGCGAGATTTGGCAAACATACGGGCTTGTGGTTGGGTGGTTCGTAAAAAAATGGAAATCTAAGCCTGACTCGAAAATTTTTCGTTAGAATCCGAACACAATCTAGCTTCACTTCCGCAGGATAAAAAGTCCCCGGGAAGGTTGCGGAGTAGCGGTACTGACCGAACAAGAACCACCCAAACATTCACACTTACGACTATCTGCCCTAAATTAGTTGTATCAGTGCGTTATCACGTGTTATCGAGGACAATTTGTCGTACGGTGCTCGAAGCTAGCAGTCAGCCGTTTGGGCACTGTGAGTGCTAATAGTTGGTTTTCCGAATACGAGGGGATTTTCGGTGTGAAAATTGCACAATAATCCTGTGCCGTACAACCACCCAAATCCAACCAACCAAACCTACCTACCGGAGGAGGCATAAAAAGATCTACCGAAACGTACCGCATATACCATCAGCAATGGTCGTCATCGTCGTCATCGATGATGCTGATGATGATGTCTGTGTGGACTAGCAAGAGGCGAGTGTGCGGTTAGTCGTTCGAGTGGTTTCCACTAGACGGACGGTGAGGTTTGTGAGGCCAAGAAGGCAGCGGACAGGGGAGGTCAAGAAATAGTTATTAGCCTCAAGAGTGTGCGAGTTTGCGGGTGGAGTTTTTTGACCCACTCTCTCCCCACGGATGTCATGTTTCGGGTCGATCACGCAACGGGGTGGCCAGGCGAGTGGATGGATGCTGCGTGGAACATAATTTATTGTTCTGCTGTGGACTTGCAATAATTTTCCTCCGAATGTGGTAGGTTTTTGTAGCCCGGGCGTATGTGTGTGCGTGTGTGTGTGTGTAGTTAGTGGCTTTCCTTGTTCGATGGGGTGGAATCAGGAGTATCGAATATGACGTTATAGGTTGTTAGGTGGGACGGCAGAGGACGGTAAAGTTGCTCACATCGAATGTTGCTGTTCTGAATGTGTATTTTGCTGAATCATTTATATTATTTCCAATCTGCTGGTCGAGATGTAGTAATTGTATCGGAGGAGTGTGTGCCGGTGTCAGTGGGCAACATTTCTGCGAACTCATGTTTGCTTTTCCCAGTGACACACAGGATGATGTTGACCAAATAATTGTCTGTTTATGGGACTTTGGGCGAGTTTCACGCTCACGCCTAGTTGTTGGTTCGCCGTTATAACTTGGGCACGGACGAGTGAGCAATGTTTAGACACTAATGTTCGATGTCAGATAGCAGCTTGCCGCGGGAACAGTTGGTGGGAGTTGAAAAATTGATGACCATGCTCTGTGTCCCAACAAAGTCGAAATCACGGTTTACAGAATGCCGATCATTAGCTGGCGGTGCACATGTTCTCTTATGCTAATGAGAGTAAAAAATCCAACCTCAACACACCCTTCGAAGAGTGGTACTGGAATTCGGTCGGAAGCCCGCATCCCGGCTAGCTAAATCAACATGTCTCTCACACACATCATACGACCGACCATTGCAGAAACGACGACACAACGTTCGGTGGCCCACAAAACTAAATTTACAAATTACATCCAATTTAGCCCGATGAAAAACTTCCTCTTCGCTGACGGATAGTCGACAGTCGCTCCGGCTGCAGCACGGCAGAACCAGAAACCAGAAGCCACTTGACCAGTCGCTGTCGCGTTCCCTCTTTTCCACCCACCTACGCTTACATGTGGCTGCGATTGCAATGCAGGCAACTGTGTAATGAGTGTGAAAAAAAACGAACTTTTCCTCTTATCTCTCGTATTACAACGAACGAGATAACAAGATCAGTGCGGTCGGTAGGGATGTTCAGTGTTTACCCACACCACCGAAAGTACTAAGCTCTGGGTGCCGGCACGGACACTGATCAAGCATTCCAAGACTATGTGACCAACCGTTATGAGGTGGTTTTCCCGAATAGCACTCCGTTGTCGATGCTTTTCTTTTGTTTTTGGTTAGCTACTCTTTCGTGATTAGATAGTGAGAGTTGAGAATGATGTTGCGAAATTGCATTGAAGTGCAACAATATAACAAAATGCTCGGATAAGTTGATTTGAATAATCAGGAATGATATAGCTACAAAATTTCGAATCCTTCGAAAGAAATGACACTTCTTAATTTCGAAATTTTACCTAATCTGCTAAAAAAAATTTATTATGCGAGTTTTTCTGCATTCTTGTCGGTTTTTGTGAGTATGCAGAAATTGATAGACAATATTTCATCACATGAAAAGTTTTCGATCCATTCTTGCTCGAAATCTTACAATTCCGATAGTCTTTTCGAATGATCTGGCAACCATAATTCAAATTTTTGACCCACTCTCTCCCCACAATTTGCAACCACGTCTAAAGCTTGAATCATTTTACACCTAGACGCTATATAAACTTTTTTTTCTCGGAATCGTGTGAATGAAATGAAAATGTTGAGCATTAAAAATTGAAATCACAGCCTCCTGGCTCAAAAATTTCAAATTGGTCGTGATAAAATTCGATTGTAATTTGATTGTTTACTTCAGTTGATGGTAAACACTTGCAATGACCAACCGAAGATAATGACTTATAAACAGGGAATTAAAATAACAGAATGTAGTACAGCAAGATACCACTAGCCATGCAATGGTTCTTTACACTCTGAATCTGCTGCGAAGTCTGTTGAAACAGAAGGTCAAATTCCACTACAGGAATGTAATACCAAGGCTTTGCTTTTTACATCAAGATTGTATGAAGATTAGGTTGCATAATATCACGAAAAGTTATTGTTAAAGACTGTAAATAATTCACAAGTGTTAGATATTCAAATTTTATTCGAAATACTGATAATATTAGACTACAACAACAGAATATTATTCTCAACATTTGCTACTTAGCCTTTGTAGACTAGCTGGCGCACCTTCTTGCGAACGTTCCTTATTAAATTCTGTACAGACTTCTTGGCTACAAGTTTTGACACTTTTTTTCAATCTTTTTCCAACTGTTGAATGGTTTCGGCTGCCTAGACATGTTTCCTAAGATGTGCCTTCGTTAATGCTCAAAATTTCTCAATTGGTCGAAGTTGTGGGCAATTTGGTGGATTCCTGTCTTCTGGGACGAAAGTCACATTTTTGGTAGTACATCATTCTAGCGTTGATTTCGAGTAGTGGCAAGAAGCAAGATCTGGTCAGAAGACAACAGGATCCTTGTGGTTTCGAATCATGGGTAGAAGTCGTTTTTGTAAACATTCCTTGATGTGTATTTCGCTATTCATTGAAGCAGTGGTGATGAAGGGTTTCGAAATCTTACCGCAGCTACAAATTGCTAGCCAGACCATAGCTTTCTTACCAAATTTTTCGACTTCAATCGATGTCTCGGACTGGATTAACACTTGCCCTTCTCGCACCGTATAATATTGTGGTCCCGACAAGGATTTGTAATCGAGTTTCACGTAGGTTTCGTCGTCCATGATTATTCAGTTCAAATTTCCAGCAAGAATCGTTTTGTACAGCTTTCGAACTCTCGGCCTGATCGATGCTTCTTGCTTCGGACTATGTTTTGGTTGTTTCTGCTTCTTATAGGTTCGAAGATTCAAACGTTCTTTAGCACGAAGAACGTTTGACTTAGAAGTGCCCACTTTTTTGGCCACATCCCGAACTGAAACCTCCTTCAGTATACGTTTATTTAACTGAAAGTTAGCAGGACCTCTTTTTCGACCCTTTTTCGGTTTATCCTCAAATGTGTTATCCTTACCGAACTTCCTGATTGCATTTCACACGGCTTTTTTACTGCAATCTTTCTCAGTGACAGTCCGCGTTCTGTGCATCATTTGTACACAATTTTTCGACGTTGTTCTTCTGAAAGTCCACTCATTTCGAAACCATCTAATGAAAACGAATAAACAACGGCACAAGTGGTTAGAAAAGAGTGTAAACACCAGGACGCAGCCATAAAAATAGACAGATTCCGAACCATTGCGAAATGGCAGCGGTTTTCGGTTGCGTCCATACGTTCTGGGACAGTCTTTATGTTCACGTTTCTTATTTGTTGAACTATTATTTGTGACAATTTTGGTTGCGTGAACCATTATTAGTTGCCAGTCAAATGCGCATCGTTGCACTTACCATTTGAAAACTTCATTATCCTTTGGACTATTCATTTTATTTATTTCCATCTTTTGAAACTTTTTAACATAGTATAATGAGATGGTATCCAAAATAATCAAGAATACTTTATCAATCAAAACAGAAGCAGAAATTTCAAGTTGACAAACCAAAAAAAAAAAAACAAATAGGTATTAAAGTCATCTTTTTAATGATTATTCAATGTGAAAATGTAAAAATGAAAACAGATTATATTTTTTTTGTTTTTCAAAATATTCCTTTAGATGATCAATACACTTTTGCATACCCTTGAACAAATTTTTATAACATTTTTTGCACTCTTCTTGAGGTACCCCCAAAGCATGTGGTTTGAACGCTTCAACAGCTTCTTCCGGAGTATTGAATTACTCTCCATGCACTTTATTCTTCACGGAAGGGAACAAATAGAAGCCGTTAGGTGCCAAGTCTGGACTATAAGGCGGGTGGCCCATTGTTTCGAAGTTTTGGGTGCTCAAGCCGATGCACAGTGGGGAAAAACGATCAGAAACGCGACTTTGCTCAATAATTTTATAAAACATGAGCAAATATTTTCAAAATTAGTATTTCTTATGCAATTTTCTCTGTAGAATCGATTTATGATAGTTATAAGATCCGCAAAATTCACTATCATGCCCGTTTTGCTTCAGTTCCTCTTTATTCTGACTTTACTTTAAAAACTAACTGTGAAACTCAGGAAAAAAATTCAATTCCATCAATCGGAAGGTATTCCTGACATGCTCATAAGTTAGATAAATGGATTGTTTTTAATAAGATTGACCGCAAACAACTGTATTCTGTTTTACCCCCAGTCATCTTCTTCCGTGAATTTACAGAAAAAAAAGTTCTACTGATCGGTGTTTGGACCAATTTTGATTAAACAAGACAGTTCTATGTTTCGCATATAACCTCAAATAATAATTTACAGATAGTGTTCATGATCGCATGCTTCGTGCTATATCGTTTTACCTCAATTTTCCGACAAATATAATTTTATGTTGAATTCAAATTTACAATCCCGAAGCAGATCCAGTATGACCTACCAATATTGGTTCATATTACGTGCAAAACATTTGTGATCCAATAAAGCATAATGGAAATGACAGTACTAGCCTGTTTAACCCGTTTTACCCCAATTTAATTCATAAGTCGTATTTCTGGTTAAACTTTCTTTCACATACCGAAAGCAGGCTGATTGCGGTTGATGAAAATCGATTGATATTACGAAGAAAGACCTGAAAATTGGATTACAAATGAATTCAATGTGGAGCAAAATCTTAAGACTCAGTTAAAGGATAAATTGGGGTATAAAAAGATTCGTGCGATCATTGAATTCATTTATAATCCTATTTTCAGGTCTTTCTTCTTTATATCAATCGATTTTCATCAACTGCAATCAGCCTGCTTTCGGTATGCGAGAGAAAGTTTAACCAGAAGTACGACTTTTGATATAAATTGGGGTAAACCGGGTTAAACAGGCTAGTACTGTCATTCCCATTGTGTTTAATTGGATCACAGATGTTTTGCACGTATTATGAACCATTTTTGATAGATCGCACTGGATCTGCTTTTGGGTTGTAGATCATAGATTTTCCCCACTGTGCGATGTGTGAGAGCTTGTATTATCGTGATGAAGAATGGTTTTGCGTCTTGCGTTTTTCTACTAATTCTTGTAATTCTTGAAAACTTATTGTAAACAGCTGGTTTACCAATCAAAATTAAAGGTCTTACGATCCTCCGAAGCAACGGTTATATCTAAAAAGCAAGTCAAGTTTTGTTTGAAGTGCTTCGTGCCCGAACAACTATAAAGTCAACTGCTGTTCAGTAAATCCATGGTTCGTCACCTGTGTAGATGTTATACACCAAAATTGAAGCATCATGATTCAATATTTTTAGCACTATTTTGCACCAATCGACTCGAATATTTTTTGAGCGGTTGTTAACTTATGTGGGATCACGTGAACAATTTTTTTCACGATTAAATGAAATGGAATATAACCCATAAGCTTTTCATACTAATACCCAAAGCTACCTCCATTTTACGGTGGTGATCTTCCATTATCAGATTGTTCACAGCATCGATTTTTTTTTCTGTCAAAACAACTGATTTTGGACGACCTTCTTTGAATTCATCGGCAAGCTAACTATGACCACGATTGAATTCGTTATAACAGTTTTTTTACAGTCGCATAGGATGGAACTACACTGGCAAACGTCAAACTAAGTTGATTGAAACATTCTCGTCTTGATAATCCACATCGCAATAAATTATTGCACGAAAGTGTTCACGATTCAATTCAATTTGCTTGCTCTCGGGCAAAATTGTCAACTCACTGTAAACAAAACAAATTGCGCTCAAATGACATAATGTTCGGAAAATGGTGATGATTAAAATATCAAACTTTATGATGGAAACATCAAATCCATCGGAAAACACTTAGTTTTGCCAAGGCTAAATACATAGGTAATAACCTACGTACCCGAAGTCAAGTTACTGCCACTATTATTCATTACCTCGGATGTTATTTTGTAATTCTTTCAGGTATTTTTTAAGTCTAGGACCTTTTAAGCCTCATAATCTAGGAACGGCTATGTGTTGATTTCAAATTAAAGTTCATAGAAGCAAATATTATCAAGGGTCCAGTATAAAACTAAGACCCTAGCTTTAGCTACCACCATGACTACTTACAAAAAAAGATACTCCAAATTGAGATCACTTATGGCACTTTGAAGGAAAAAAGGCAAAAAATTATTCCGATTGTGTTTTGATGGCGTCTCGAACTTTTATTCGAATTATAACCATCATATTTTGGAGACTCTGTCAACTAATTTGAGACGCCTTTTTGACATCTTTTCACTCGTCTTCAACTTCTGCTTGAAAATCACCTGATATTTCTCAATCGGGAGTAATTGAGAACAGTTGGGTGGATTGATGTCCTTTACTAAGAAATCTACCTCATTGTTTCCATTCCATTGAAGCATTACTCTACTCCAGTGACAGATTGCAAAATCAAGCCCAAAATTCTACAGGTTCATTGTGAGCTTTAGGGTGCAATCTAGTTCCAAAAAAATGTGCGCAAAATTTAACGTTTGAGTTGAACGAATCGTCGCACAAAGTATAAGGAGTGTATCGAAAATAAGCTATCCACAAATTTTTCTTCCAAATTATGATAAAAAACGATATTTTATTCAAACTCAAAATTGATCCGTTTTTGTACGAGGTTAAACTTGAGTATAATGAAAACCGAATGAAATTTAAGTTATTCCTTCAAGAATTTTCGAACTTTTGATCGAACGCTCTTCATCAAGTTCCGGACAAGTGTTGCATCGCATTTTTTGGACGCTTGAGACCAAATTTTTTTGAACTCCTGCATGTTTCCAGCTGCCTTACCAGTCTTCTTGAAGACCCTCTTCACGATTGCCCAGTAACGTTCGATGGGTCGAAGCTGAGGGCAATTTGGTGGATTGATATTTTTTTCAACGAAATTTATACCCTTTCCCGCAAGCCAATTGAGAGTGGTTTTGGAATAGTGAGCCGACGCTAAATCCGGCCAAAACAGTTGAGTTGTACTATGCTTCTTATATAAAGGCAGCAATCTCTTCTGGAAACACTCAGATCGATAGATTTCTGCATTTATAGTTCCGGTAGTGTAAAAAATGGTTGACTTCAAACCACAGGAACATATTGCTTGCCATACCAGTATCTTTCGACCGAGTTTCTCTACTTGAATCGACCTGTCCGCATCGCTCACATCCTCCCCAACAACGACAGTAAACTATTGTGGACCTGAAAGGATTTTGGAGTCCTCGTTTACATAAGTCCCATCGTCTATCAAAACGCATGCATCCGGACACTGCAAAAGACGTGAATATAAATTCCGGGCCCTTGTTGCTGCTCGCTTCTTCTCTTCTACACTTTGTTTCGAGATTTTCTGCTTCTTGTAGGTCTTCAGGTGATTCCGCCTCTTGATATTCTGGATCATTCCGACACTCGTTCCTACTTTTTTGGCCAAATCACGCATTGACATATCTTTTGTTTTTCAAGACAAGAGATAGTACTTTCTGGACTAGTTTCGGGTTGGAAAAACCGGGTTTTCTGCCTCTTCCGGGTAGCTCATCCAACGAATAGTGTTCTCCAAACTTATTAATGATGGTTTTACCACTGGCATGATGAATTTCAAACCGCTTTGCCACTTTTCGCATAGTAATATCCTTCTCACTTAGCCATGTGTCCAGAACCTTAATTTTCACTTCCTTTTCAATACGCGACATTTTGAAACGCAGTATTTCAACCGCACAAACAAGTAAACATACGAAAGCTAACATCCAAACACATAGCATGCTGTGATATGAACATAAAAAAACATCACAAATACATGCGTACAACATGAATGTATGTGGATAGCTTATTTTCGATACACTCCTTAACAGGCAAAATCGACACATAGAAACCAGGAATATTTGCAGTGATTGAGCGCAGAAAGTTGTCCACATGTTTTGTTGGCTTGTAATAGAGACTGATTGATTCGTAATGGATGTGGTATTATTACACAATTTCAATATATTCTGATTCAATGGTTATTATTTGTGATTACTATTACATTAGAACTACGAAACATTAGTATTTATAATTTACTAACTTGAGGTAATATGTATATGTGTTGACTAACATGTTAACAACGTCTCTACCTGAGTTTAGTAGCAAGTATAGGTTCTTCTCCTAAATGGCTATTGAAAACAGTATAACACTCAAATATTTTCGGTATCTTCACCAGTATCAAATAGTAAAATTTATACGATTGCCATTAAAAAACTGTTAAATGTACCAAAGAAATACATTTTCTATAAACATACCTATATTTTTGATTTGTGATTCTGGCACCAGGTTGTATGAATGTTATATATTTCAATATTTTGAATGAACGATAATACTTGACGCTCATTTCTTTCAGTAGCCTGTCTAGGCTAAATTTTTAGTTTTGCTACAATCTATTATATGACATTACACAACCAAGCAACATCAACGCATTGAGCTAAACAGTGTTAGACATCACTAGCATTCTAAATGTCAGCTACCTAAAAACATGAATGACCCGTTTATTGTATTCAACTCGTTGTTATTTCAACACAAAACTCAATTCATAAATTAGTGTAATTTTTTTATATAAAATTCTTGCTCACGATATAACGCTATCGAACCCACTGTGCGATTCTCACACCACTACAATACGAAGCAGCAACGCGCAATGAATACAGAAAATGATAAAAAGTTTATGAAATTCACTTGAAATTCACTTTTCCAAATTCGGTTATTTTGGCTAAGTTTTTATAATTTGATATCACCTTTACAGATTCTTAGTGAAATTTTGCTTCAAACACTGTTTTTCGGATCTATAATCATCCCCGGGGAACGGAACAATAATCGTTTATACATTTCAAAAACCAATTACGGCTCAGCAAGACAATATTTCAAAATTCTAAAAATACTTAGTTGTGATAAATTCAACGGTTTTCGAAACTCTATCTAGTTTTTGAATAATTCAATTTTGAAAAGGCCATTGAAGTTTACTGCGATAGTGCAAGCGAAGTGTTAAAACGTGCGTGCGAACAAGGTGCAGAGTGAACGAGATTCGGTAGAAGTTCATCGTATCATAACGCTTCGCATCGCTTCGATAATCGCATTTTATCTAACAGCTCGCTTAGTTTTGGTTTTCATGAAAACCTAAGTGTTTTGTACGCAGTTGCAAATTTCTTGCCAGGTCATAAGCTTTCATGCGAAAGCATCAGTATAAACGTATTTAAACTAAATGGGGACATTACCTCGACCAATGGCTTTATAGAACTGCCGGAAAGCTACCCAGAATCAATGTTCCCGTACGTTTCGTCGCCCAGGATGATGCATTTTTTCATATTTCGTGAAAATCTCATTGTACAACTTCCGGATACGTTTTCTGGCCATTATATTCCGCTTCATTGTACTGTTTGATAGTTTACTGGCTCCCAAAAGAGCAATATTCTTCCCGCAGACGAATTCCTCTTATGGTTGACATTGAATCTTTTGGTAATATCTAGCCACTCGCGGGAATGTGTGAGAACGCTGCTCACAGTGGATTTGTATTGGAATGACTTCGTTATTTTTATCCTGAACGCGTCGAATTTTCGAGATAGCTCAAAATATTATCGGTTCAAGGCTATCTATCAAGTTTAACTTTTTAGAAACAAAATGAATCTTGATTAAATTTTCAGCATTGAAAGAGCAACAATTTCAGAACAAACTGCTGCGCTCATAAACATTGTGTCCGGAGGCTAAACGATTCAAATTTTAAGAGATTTGTTCCGACATTGCGGAGTTGATCGTGAATGGCTACTTAAAAATTTGAATTGGTTAATAACTAGTTCAAAGCATCTATTTCCAGAAACCACAAACAGAAAAGAAGTCAAAATTTGGATAAACTGACATCGATTTGGTAAAAACTTTGCACTCGTCTCCAGTATGGCGAACCATTTGTCTTATTCGAATGGAGAGAACACTCTGCTTCAAGACTGATTTTCCTGAAGGATGAATTTGGTTTTTCATGCACTTTTTTAAATCGTTTTAGCTCAGAGACAACAAAACAAGCGAAAACACATACATTAGAAAACGAGTGTTGAATCAAATCTGGAAGTTTAACGAATTCGCTGTAGTTTTTACCATGTTGCTCATGAGATGAAACTTAAATGGAACTACTATGACAAAGTGTTTGCATGTTTTATTTGAAGTTAAAGATGTTTCACTGGAACTATTTCTAACAGTTCAATTGTTCTAAATGATTAAAAAAGAATAATACATGGACAAGTTAAAATTATTCTCTAAGTTTAGCAGTTTTTAAATTTTTGTCATTATATTAATTGATATTTTGTTCCAACATCAAGCCAAAATCCTAATCATTTTCGAATTTTAGACGTGTTCAACTTCTTTAAATACAGCTGCTTCACTGCGTTGAGTTCTAATTCCTCGAAATTCCTGTTCGACTCGTGGTCACTGTAAACAGACAATGCGTACATTGACAACATTCACCGAACGAAAAAAAAAGGTAAAATTGTAGTGATTTTTCAAGTTTCCATTTTTCAGTTTGAACAGCTTGAACGTGCAAACGGTGCGGTCACCATTATTTACATTACCGCGAGTCACAGTGGCGGAGAATAGCGCACAGAGAGCACGCAGGAACCTAACTGTTTTTATGTATGTGTGTATGTTTGTATTCGTGTTCTAGTGAAGTGACAACAGCCGTGCAATCCAAAGCCGACAACCATCAGCAGCTGCCCCAGCAAGATATGGTGTGTTTCCTGATAATGATAGCACCGCCACACCACACACACTGCCCCGTGCCCAGCTGGTCCTGAATTCCTTGCGAGTGTCCGAGTTTGTCCTCCATTAAACTTATCCCGGTCTTCCTTCGGAAACCTCCAACCTGCTTCCACTGCTCCACCTTTTTTCTCCACCTCAATGCACCAATCCAAACCATGAAATTATCGGAGATACACCGGTGTATTCGCACCCTTATCATTCTTACGCCCGGTGTAAATTTGTTGGCAACTGGACGGAGAACTGATAAGGGCCCGGGTCACCTTGATCCATCGTGGGAAGCAGAAGCTGACGGGTAACTGACGGATGTATGCGTATATGCCTTTGCTGTCTACGCCAGGACTGCTCGCTGACTTTTGATCGCAACCGGTAATGGAGCCAACTGGAAGTGAATAGCCTAGAAAGAGAGACAGAGATAGTCCGAATAGTGCCGGACTGATGCCGTGGGGTTGGGGGTGGTGACGTCAACTCAGCGGGTCGCAACAGAGGAAGCAACAGAGGCTACAACAGCAACAGTGAAAAAACATTAGTGATAGTGACTGATTAGAATCAAACATTCGAAGTGCTCGGAACGAGTGTGAACTGGGTTAGCACTTGAATTAGTGGAGTTTTAATTTTTAATTTTTTGTTATATTTTCGTAGTACAGTATCATAAACTGTGATTTTCGAATCCTTGATTAATTAAAGTAGTTTTTAGATTAGAATTAACGGTTCTTTCGTTGTTAATGAATTTGTGAACAGCTTACTTAAAAGCAATTAGAAGATATATTTTATTCTGGATTGATTAAGATAAACACTGCATGTATTTTATAATGTTATTTGTCATTTGTTATTTTTTGTTTTGAAATCAGTTGTCTTGTGAAACATTTCTTATTATAATTTTATTCATTTGACCAATATGTTCTCTATTTTATGTTAATCCCTCACAATTATCACTGTTTCAGCTCTCTCTGGCTCTTCATTTCAATTGTAGTCTAATTATATTTGTTGAATTCTAGCAGATTCGTTTTACATGACTGTTTAGCAACGATGCCACACTGACTGAATTTTACAACCAAATTCAATGCAAAATGGAAAACTATCTACTTCAATTTTCTACTACACGCTTAGAAAAATTTACATCTTTATAGATGCACTTAAAAGGTGCGTCGAGATTCACTTACATTCACAATTCAAAGCATGTAAAGATAAGTTATAGCATTAACTGCACAGTTCATTTAGCTGAAGCTTGCATCGATGCAGACGCAAAATTTATGTTTACATGTTAATTAATGTAATATTGTGTCATCACCGAAGAAATTACAGCAGGCCTGAATGTACGTCAAGCGCAAATTTCATTTTTTCTAAGAGTGTAGTTATGTGTATTGTACAACATTTGAGCGAACTATTTTGTAGGTAAATTATCAATACTTTGAACCATAAAATCATATATTCAATCAACATATTTCACAGTTCGTTTTCTCATATCATCCAAGTCAGTCGATAAAACAAAACCGCTTACGTTCGGGACGGAACAAACCAAGTACATTATTGTGTAGTGAACAATAGAATGACCTCGAAATGAGTGAACCAAATGAACAAAAGCTACCGCCGGTACGAAAGAATACAATTATTGTTGACTTCAAGCAGTGCGAAATTCGACCTTCGATACGAGAACTTGAAGGTTTGCTAAAGGAGCAAATGCATCTTGACATTAAACGTGTGCATTTACTTCAATGCAATAAGACAAATAATGTTGTTTACATCCAGTTTTATAAAGAGTTGTATGCAATTCAATTTGCAAAAGACAATAATAATGTGCACTATGTGGAGCACGAGAACATTAAGTACAACATTCCAGTATATATGGAAGATAGTGCTATAGAAGTGCGTGTGCATGATCTTCCCTCAAGTGTCATCGATCCTTATATTCGCAAAACTATGTCCCAATACGGAGAGATTCTCTTTATCGAAAAGCAAAGTGGAAGAATTTTTTCCCCGGCATTCTAAATGGCGTACGTTTGTTACACATGCGCTTGAAGAGGCCTCTACCTTCTTATGTGATTTTCGGTCAATATACAAGAATTCCGTGCAAATCACTTGTTACCTATGACAATCAGATGACCACATGTCAGTATTCCCAAAAAGCTGTTCACTACGGTAAGCCATGTGATAAACTGGACAAGGAGACAACCACACCAAAGGACAACGGTGCTTCCTTCACATTAACCCCAAGCAACCCTAGTACACCTGGGACAGCCACCAACAACAATGAAGCATCCTCTTCAACGAAAACATCAGTATCCCATTAAGAACAAAGTACACCAGCTGCATTTAACAACTTACCCTCCAACCAACCAACAACTGCAACCAGTGTACAACAAGGCCCATCTACAGCAACTAGCAACGAACTCAAGACTGCGAACAATACCACCGATACGGTAATGGATGTCGAGACGAGCCACGAACAAAGTGCCCCTCAATCCTCGCAGGAGGAAAATGGAAGCTCCTCTCCCATTAGAAAAAAGGGTGACAACGAGATCCAATACAAAAAAAAATTATTTAAAAAATCGGCTCAATCGGCCACGTAATGCTTGTACGCAAATAGGCCTGAATAAAAATAAATCTTTTAAATTAAAAACACATTTCACATTTCGTGTTTGAACCTAAAAAGATTTTCAAGATAAATGCTATCCAAAAGCAATTATCAATGCGAAAAACTGAGCTCTCGTTAAAATATCAGATTTTAAATCAGGGAGAAGGATTTTTTTCTTGTAACTAGTATTTTTTGCTCTCGACACTATTCCGTTTTCATCAATAATTATGATTGTAACGAAAAGTAAATTTTATGTCTGCAACTACAGCTCCCTTGCAAGATCAGGAAAAAATTTTACAATTTCAGTGAATCAAGTGCGTCAGATTTCTGCAAACATGTATTCGAATGAAGATGGCTTTACTTTAGAAAAAGACCAAAATTTCACCCGTTTTATGATTTATTTTGTCTCCTTGTATGTTAACACAAACAAGCTCAGAAGTTCACTATAGAATGTACTGTCATCACATAGTCCTTTAGTACTCTATCCAGTCCTGCTTCAGCGCATGGTTTGGCTGGCATTTTGTTTAATGAGAATGATTTCTTTTCATGCATGAATTTCTGAATTTGCACAATGAGCGGACATCGGACATTATTTTAAGAGAATTTTCTTATTCACTCATCATTGTTATGTCCGTCGGATATAAAAATCTAAATGGACTTTAAACCTAATACATTTCGAATATCATATTAGTATGTTGGTATTCATTAGTTAATCTAAACACTGTTTTTATCAAGCGAAATCGTTATTATAAATTACATTAAATAAAATACATTTATTTTGTACATGACCTTATAACTATTTAGGTTTGTTTGTATCAGTTCATCACTTTTATTCATATAACATAGCTGGCTATTGGTTGAACTCATGGAGGAAAAAGGGGTTTAACATAAATTAAAATTTAAATTAGAACTCCAATGGAACTCAAATTTTGCATAGGTTCTTTTTTCGAAGCACTACCGGCGAATTTCGCGCTTACTCGAACGAATGTTGCCAGCACCCTCTCAGATTATACTACGATAATACTACGAAACTGTATGTACGTGTTGGTAAAATACAATAACAATATTTGTTGAATTTAGTTTATTTTGAGTTCAAATTTCTTTTAGACATTTTCACTAAATTTTGCTGAAAACACTGCAAAATACGATGAGAATAACCCTGTGGTAAAGAAAACAGTACAAAACCAAAAACGTCAAAGTGACTCCCAGGCTTGGCTTCGAAATCGTAACGTGTGCTGTCTTGTCTTGTCTTAGATTTGAACCAACTACTCTCAATCAGTAGGCCGTGAATCTTTGTGTGAGTATGAAAAATTTCATATTCGTTCTACAATCCACTGAAAACTCATACTTTTGCAGCATTGAATTAATTGATTTATTGGTGCTAAAAAGCTTTCTTGACTACGCAGCTGCAAATTTCTTGCCTGTTTATCAGTTTTCGGTGGATTATTAGATGATGGGGAAACCATAACATGTTCACAGATGGATCCTCTGGAAGATATACCAAATACAAATAATAATACCCCTAAGTCCCATACCAACGAACCGCCAATGTTTGGTTCACAGCCTGAACAAGTAAGCCTATCAGGAATCAGAACAAATTGGCTCAAATGGCACGTTCCCCTTGATATTTGGAGATTTGTGCCTTGCCATCAATTTGTTTTTAGCATCATTTTCCCGATATATAAGAGGGAAGGATTGAAAGGAAATGGTAAGGGTTGGACTAGGAGGATGGGAAAAATTGACGACACAAAAACACATAAAAGCAGAAGTAAATTCTGCACCCCTAAGGGATGCTGAACAATCTGCTGAGGATCACATTTAGTGGAAGCAGAAGGAAATTCTGAACCTCTACGAGGTCCCGAACAGTCTGCTGTTAATAAAACCTCCAACCCCCGAGAGGATTTAGAGATCTTACAAAAGCGACACCATTCTGCACTCCCGGAAGAATGCAGAACGACTCGCAGTATGTACGAGCAGAAGTAAATGCGGTACCCCCCAGAGGATGCCAAACAATCTGCCAAACCCTATTTAAGGTGAATACAGAAGGGATTCATTCACTCCAGGAAGAACGATGAACCCTTCTGACTATAGCTCCTTACCACATTGGGTGAGAAACGAGAGAATATCCTTCAATTTTAGCTCCGCATACACAGACTCAACCATGTATGGAGAACCAAAAACCCGGATACGTAGCTGCGTCAATGTGGGACAGTTACATATCAGATGATATGAAGTACCATAATCGCATTTACCCAAATCACACGAATAATACTCAGCACGTTGAATAGTAGCTATGTGATAATTGAGTTTGCAATGTCCAGTCAGAGCTCTGACCAGAATACTTCAATGATACTTGGAGAAATGCAGTAGACACTTTGACATTTTCAGATTTAAATCTGGTAGAAATGCTTTTGTCTGAGCGCAAGTTTGCAAGCTGCGCCAGTAGCCGGCATGTTTGGATGCAGCCCAAGAACGTATCTTGTGCTTTATCCAACTAGTTGAAAGTGGTAAAGCTGGTTCAGGACCAACGAAATCATTCGTTGCACCAGCTCTAGCCAACTCATCAGCCCATTCATTTCCAGTAATACCAGAATGGCCGGGTACCCATATGAAGTAAACAGCATTTGAAATGCTGAGGTCTTCAATTTGAGTTCGACATGCGATCACTAGATTCGACCGTGAGTCATTCGAACTGAGTGCTTTTAAGGCTGCCTGACTGTCGGAACAAAAATAAATACGTTTACCACAGATCCTCTGCTGAAGTGCCGATTGTACTCCACACAGAATTGCGTAGATTTCTGCTTGAAACACAGTACAGTATCTACCAAGTGAATGAGACTGCTCCAGCCTATTTCACGACAGCAGATACCAGCACCAGCACGACCATTCAACAGAGAACCGTCCGTAAAACAAACTATGTGTTCATCAAGTTGTCGTTCCAGACAACCAGACAATCATTCCTAACGAAGAGGATAGCTCACATTGAATGTTTTAAAAGGAAAACTGCATGTGAGAGTTAGGTCACTAGGAGCGAGTAAATACTCATCCCACGGAACCATTTGAGACCACAAGCGAGTGTGACTGGTAGCATATTCTAATGGGTTACTGTTCCAAAGCCCTGTAACCCTAAGACGGTATGCACAAGATAATGCTTCTTGTTTTAGGAACACATGTAGTGGTTTAATGCACAGTAGCGCCTCTAGAGCAGCAGTAGGAGTTGTCGTGAATGCTCCTGTCATCGCCATTAGGACCATCCTTTGGAGATGATTTTTGACTGAACTGTCGCGACTTCTCCTTTCTGCCACCATACAAGACATCCATATGCTAAAATTGGTCTAACAATAGTTGTGTAGATCCAATGAAAATATCTGGGTTTGAGTCCCCATGATTTTCCAAAAGCTCGTCTGCATTGGCCGAAAGCCATGCAAGCTCTTTTAATCCTGAAATCAATGTGAGCAGACCAATTCAGTTTTGAGTCAAGAATAACCCCGACGTATTTAACTTGATCGACCACAGTGACCCCTGAACCAAAGAACTGCAACGGACGAGCTCCTGTAATTATCCTACGATGAGTGAAAAGCACCATTGATGTTTTGCCCGGATTTACAGATAATCCAAACCTGACAACACCATTGTTCAACAGATCGCAGGGCTTGCTGCATTAAATCAAAGAGAGTGTTAATGCTTATACCGGTCATCAATATATGATAATCGTCGGCAAAACCATAAGTCGGAAATCCAAGGTTATTAAGTTTCCTTAACAAACCATCAGCGACTAGGTTCCATAAAAGTGGGGATAGTACACCACCTTGAGGACACCCACAGACACTCAGCTTTCTAATCTCTGGCCTGCCGAAGCGATGATCAAAGAAGTTGATTGCTAAGCATTGCGTGTATCCAGTAAGGGAAAAGCCCAAGATATTCCGTTCACGACTGCAATGTTTAACCTCCTGCAGCCATTCAGCCATCGGCACGGAAATACACCTTGACTTAGGAGTTCCTATTTTTGTGGCCTTTTACGACATGGAATAGGAAACCAGTGGATCAATTCTTGGTAAAAAATAATTCCGCCGGATGCCACACGGCTTACCTGTTTGGTGGACTTATACCACCGGTACAGGTGGACCGTAGCGTTATTCTTAGCAGTTGGGAAACCGCTACCGACACTACACGGCTATCTAGGCTGCTCAGAGAGGGAAGTTAATGGGGATGGGGAAACCATAACATGTTCACAGATGGATCCTCTGGAAGATATACCAAATACAAATAATAATACCCCTAAGTCCCATACCAACGAACCGCCAATGTTTGGTTCACAGCCTGAACAAGTAAGCCTAGCAAATTACTCCCTTTCATTGCGATAGTTTGAAAATGTGGAAGGAGATCGTTTCTGGCAACGCTTTATGCTAGTTGCTACGGTGCAAAACAAACTTGTTTGTTTGTGTTTATCGTTGCTGTATTAAACTGCAACAATCAGTCTAAATATCACCGGCACTAGCACAAAAGATGAAAAATGAACACAAACACCCACGAATCTACAAATATCAATACAGCTAGTAGCATATTCATGGTGGCTTAACCATTCTAGATTATTGTTTAACTTACATTTCGCTTGTGATTTTGATTATCAGATAAAAACTGTTTGTTTATTTATTTTTCACTATAATAAACAGTAACTATGGTGAACTTGTTTTTACCCCTCAGTGTTGCTAGTTTTATAGAAAACTCGTTAAAGTACATTGTCACTCTGACAGTGTATCATGACAGTGTACCGCACGATGCAAAATGTGTCCTTGAAAATTTGTCGAAGTATTCCGTATTATAATTTGTATTTGGATATACCACGACTACGTCATTCGAATTCGTAATTCTTTAATATTGAATTTTGTGCAGGTGATCTAATCCCACGTACAATGCAATTGATAAAGACCTAATTTGTCAAATGCAGGAAAATTCCATTTATAGTGACTTAATGCTGGATTAGAATGAATTTAACTGGTTTCGATTGTGATTTGCGATCGGTTAGTTAGTGCGAGTGTACGAATTTATATGCATTGTTTACCAGCCAAGCAGATGAGCAGTGCTTCTATGAATTTCATGTCATGGAATTTTCCAATCACACAATGTTACATGTTTTTGCCTGTAAATTTACGTGAACTGCGAGGCCATTTAGGTTTATCTTATAAGAACATAATTTTTACGCTAGCACGTGCAAAGCATTTGAACTATCATTACTTGTAGAACACATGGAAAACCTGTTTTAATCCACCTAGTGGTGTAATGATACCTTTCTCATTTTCACTTTTTCCTGTATATTAAATCAGAAACTCCCCGAAATACTACAATTTGAAAAGTTCAGAAAATAGTTTTGAAGATTTCTGTTTCATAATACTACTACCTTGATACACTACATTTGAATTCAAGTTAGTTAAAATCTACTCAATCATATGTGAGAAAGTGAAGTGAGCTCCATTTTATCATATATTTGATTATTATTGTCGGTACTTCCGGAACCGGAAGCTGGATATCGGCATAGTGACATTCGGTTCATTCAACCATGCACTAACATGAACTACAAATTTATTTACGGCTCTCTATGACGATATGAATGCGGGAAAAAAGTTTATCAGTAGTCGGACGGATAAAATTTAGCAAATCATTTATTGGATTATCATTGGTTCATTTGGTTTCAGAGTCTCATGGTCTGCAATCTAGAGAAAATCACTAGCCAATATAAAAAGGTAGCTTATGATCAAAATATTCTTGAAATTGACGCTTTCATACTAAGCACCCTATCTACGAAACCATATTATTCTTATGACATCTGAAGAACTTCCATCTCCGAGAAAAGTGAGTGACATTATTTTCACATTTTTTGTGCATTATTTTCACATTTTTATGCCAATCACCCTGTAATTCTGGAACCGGAAGCTGGATCCAAATGAAATTCCGGAACTTTGTCTGAGACCATAAGACCTTTTATATGAATCTAAGTATGAGAAAATCGGTTCTGCCATCTCCGAGAAAAGTGAATGACATTATTTTCACATTTTTAATGCACTATTTCCATATTTTCTATTAAGTTGGATACATATGAAATTTATGAACTTTGTTTGGAGCTTTAATTTGAATCTAAGTGTGTGAAACTCGGTTCTACCATCTTCGAGGAAATTAAGTGATATTAATTTCACATTTTTGGTGCATATCATCCTGTAATTCCGGGACCATAATTCGGATCAAGATGATATTCAGGAACTTTGTATGGGACTATGATACCTTTCATTTGAATCTAAGTTTGTGAAAATCGGTTCAGCCATCTCCGAGAAAAGTGAGTGACAATATTTGTCACACACACTGACATTTACTCAGCTCGTCGAGCTGAGTCGAATGGTATATGACATTAGGCCCTTCGGGCCTCGGTTAAAAAGTCGGTTTTTGCAGTGATCGTATAGCCTTTCTATATGAGAAAGGCAAAACATGAAAATGTACATTTAAGTCATACAATTAGTGAACAAATTGTATCACGCACATCAAAACGATAAGATATATCGTTAACTTTAGATTCTATATGAATATAATATCACATTGTTTTTCATATAGATTTCAAATGAAACACGGTTGACCGGATCAAGTGTTTTGCACATACATTTGTGCTGTACCACTAGAAAATGAAGTGTTTAACACATGTAGTTCGATTCACTAGCAAAACACATCACATCCAAAGGAAAAACACATCAAATCTAAGTGAAATAATGATAATTAAATGTTTGCTACACTGATGCAACTATTACAAATAGACACATGCGTTCATTGAAAAAACTCGGCAATTTCAATTTACCTGACATGAATTTTTGGTCAAATGTTGCTTCACAAAGTATTGGATATTTGAATGAAAATTAAATATTAAATATTTATTTCGCGTTACAGGCTGACGCTTCGAATGAATATCTTTTCATTTTCAACACAGACAAAATGTAATGAAATTTTCAATTGAGAATCAATAGAAATATGAAGCAGACATCCATCGAATAGAAAATTGCATTGAAAACCATCATCGACTAGAATTAAATTGGAATGAATTGATTTTTCTTTGAATAAGATTGAATCAACGGCTTATTCTGCTTCGAAAGTATAGTGAAAAAATATAATACTGTAAAGCTACTTAACATTCAATATCCTGTTCTACACATGTGTTTGAACAAAGATTTGAATTTACAACTTTTTTTTTTCATTTGTGGAGGAAAACCGACTTCAAATATTTGCCATCAAATCGTACCGGTATTCGGCATTTTTATTCCATAAAATTCAGTTGACATGCGGGTTCCATGGGAAAAAAATAACGGAAAATCACTGATATGTATAATCAAAGCAGGCGTATGTTATATATGAATCTTCTTACAATATAGCAGCCCATTGTTAAAATATCGATAAAGTCGTATTCTACACTACCGCTAGGATAGCCTGACAGATGAAAAGCAATCGTTATGTTTATATAATATTTCATTATTTTTGAACGGTTAGTACAGTAAAACTAAACCGTCCTAAGAAAAGAAATGATAGGTTCGTTTGGATTCCACTATGAAAAAAGTATTTCGTTATGATACTAACGTATTAGTGAACGACCATATACCGGTATTTCGAAACGCTTTTTGCGTTCTTCATCAGTGTCTTAATATCTTAATTAGTCTGTTTCTTAAGACGGTTATATTGAGAGTTATTGGTTGATAGAAAATGTGCGATTTGTTTCAGTTATATCTGAGAGATCTGGAAGCTGATCCATAAGTTATTTTCATTGTTTTTTGCCTTTAAAAATTTCGCTGTGAAATTTACTGAGTGCCGCACTTGTTTTCCGGTTTACAAAGAAACAGGTTTGCTCAAATGATAAATTCATCTACACTTGTGAATCAAAAGTTTCGTTTTTATCTTTCCTACACAGAAAAAATAACTAAAATAACACTACATGTAATTGCATGACACCTTGAAATAGACATCAATTGAACCAAAAATTCTATTGAAAACCATCATCGATGTAAAAGTAAATTAGATTGCCTTGTTTTTCAATGAATTTGACAACATATTTTAATTTACGCTTAGTTTTGCTTTTAAAGTGTATTAAAAAGTAAAGATCTGAGGAGTAACTTTATATTGAATTCCCTGCTAAAAATATGTGCATGAAAAGAGATGTAAATTCACAAAATATTTTTATCTACACATGCTATTGTTTTGTTGGCCCTTTTGACATTATGTTATTGATTTCATACACTGATAACTTATCAAACTCTCCTCATAGAGAAATTTAACAGTTAATCATCTGAGCATTATTGTTTTCATTCCATTTTCTTCTGACACTTTTTCAAACTAGACATTATACACTAAGAATCATTTTTGAAGATGTCGAAATAGATTATTAAATTCTGTATCGAACTGTGGTAGAATTTTATTTTATTTTTGTAATTTGTAAGGTTAATGGTTTTAAAAACAGTAACACTATTATCATTATTATGATATGTTAGTCTTAAGTTGTTATTTTAGTTTAAGCGAGATAAAAGGGACACGGCGTCAAGAAAAAAAAACTCTATTGGAAACAATAAAATGAATCAAAACTATAGAAGCTGAGTTTAATTTCACATTTTCCTTTAATGTTCAGATGGTGTATGATGTTTGACAGCTTTAAGAGATTTTGCTCTGCCCGTTCAACCATTCTTAGTTCCGTTTCACTTGAAGTCTTTTTTTGTCATTACGAAAAAAAACTATCGCATGCGCCTGAAGCCTTTTTTGTGTGTTTTGTCATAAACGCCTGCTATTGTGCTGCGTTTCCTAGATATAACAATGAACATCCAACACTCGCACGACGTTTGACGGGTTTTGTTCCAAGCATCACTCGTGCAATAAACCGTGTACCGTCTTCTCGGTCACTAAGCCTCGGTGCTTAGCAACGCGAATCGTCACGCGATGGCATTGTTTTGCACTAATCGCGAAGTTTTCACCCTTGAGCTCACACCAGCCGGGAAAGCAACCAACGGGTTGCCCATTCCGTATCGGCATAGCGCCATTCTATTCGTTGACTAGAAATGGGTATGCGATTACGATTACGAGGATTGACTACTCCCCACCACAAAGAAAACAATCGGTGAACGGAAACGTTCCCTCTAATTTCCTCGGGGAAATTTTTATTCCAGCATCATACGCTCGTCTTCGTTCGAGAGAATGCCTCGTGCGCGCAATAAAAATCCTTACAAAGCCAAAGATTTGTCTTCCGACTCCTCCAGCACCGGCTGCCGCCCGCACCCAAGCTTTCCACGTTGTTTACGTAAAGACCAAATCAAGGAACCATTGCGAGGTCTTGCGAATGAGTACATATTTCCATCAGCGTCATCATCGTCGCCCGTCATTATCATAATCATTGCCATTAGTATTCTCGTGCACTATAATCGCATGAGTTGAGAAATATGGCGTCGCCGCGAGGTACAGTGTTGAAAGTAATCCGGAGTTGTTTTTTTCGCTATCCTGTTTCGACAAATCGTCCGTCATCCGCTGGTAACGGGAAGTCCATCCTATGGTGTCGCGATTATTGCACAAAGTGGAAGCTTACTGTTTCGATATTCGAATGTCCGGGTCCAGACATGAGTACGAACTTATTAGTACTGTGTTCTATCGCGTTTATAAGCTGGATCCCTTGAATGAGCTTACCAATTTCAACTGTTCGAGTAGTGTCAATATTTATGATTAACTAGTTCGTTTGTGGGGCTTAGGGCGATTGTCAACAAGATGGGTACTAACGTTAAAAAATATGGTTTGGATGATACATGGAATAGGTTGTTGGGCAGGTCTGATGGTACTTTTACATGCGGGAAGATTCAAAGATCATCAAAAATTGTAACAAAAACAAAATCCCGATTTTTTTTTCAAACCACTGTATCTCGAGCATATAGCATACAGCAAAATTTTGGTCAACATCTTTTTCATAGGAAATTTTGCGTTCTCTCGCATAACTTTGTTGAAAAATATAAAAAAAGTGTTTGCATGATTGTCAAAAATGTACATTTCATTGAAAATATGTAACTTTTCAAATATTATTTCTCCATTCTAGAAAATTGGCAGTATTTCACTTTGGACTATTTAGCTACAACATATAAAAAAAACGTGTTCAATCCACCTATACCTATACCTATTTTTATCAATCCGCATGTGTTTTTTGCATGAATATTCTTCGGTGTTTAAGTTTTCATGACATTATTTTAATGACCCTCGTTTTAAGCGACAATTTGAGATTTTAATCACTCATTACTCTGTAATGTCGAAACTGCAAATTGGATCGAATTTGAATCTAGAAGTGTGATAATCGATTAAACATGCCATGATATGTAAGTTCCACTCTAGAGTTTACGGTAATTTAAGGTACTTCCAGAGCCGGTATTCAGGAACCAGCATAACCCAAACCGATTCGTATGGCCATATGACGAATAAATTACAACAGTTTTGAGTTCAACTTTGAAGCTTTTCGGGATTGTCATCTTCTATATCGGTTTGAATTTTAAAAATTCATCATCATGTAATTCGAGAACCGGAAGTCATAATTGGATAAAATAATTAATTTTTGTATATAAGTTTGTTTTAATTAAAATTTTTGTTTCTGAAATTTGATTAGGCTTTTTTTGAGAAAACGATTGAGCTTTGAGAAACGATTTTATACTGGAACCGGAATTCTAAAAGCGGTATGGCCGAAGTCAGATAAATTCACCTGAGTAGCTGTACACTTTACATTTGTTTCAAAACATTTGAAAATCAGTTAAGACATCTTTGAGAGATCATAGCACGAATTAAATTTTTAGGTGCCTTCTGATCGACAACTGAATACCACTAAAACTGAAAAAAGTTAATTTTTTTATCGACTATCCAAATCTGCTAACCCGATAAACCTGATTAAATTATGTGGAATAGACATTTTTAAACAATCCCCGAAACCGGAAGTTGGATCTGACTGAAAAGCAAGATGTTTTATAGAACTTTGAAACTTTTCATTTGAATCTTAGATGATTCTTAGATTTCATTTGCATCTTAGATCGGTTCAGCCATCTTCAAGAAAAATGAGTTACACAATTTTGATTTCGTTTCACATATCATCCTGTAGTTCCGAAACCAGAGGTCGGAACCAAACATAATGCAGGAACTTTGTTTGGGAGCATACGACTTTTCGTATGAATCTGAGTTTGTAGAAAAGAAATTTTCCGAGAAAATTAATTGAAGTTATTTGTCACACACGCATTTGCTGATCTCGACGAACTGATTCGAATGGTATATGGATGTTATGTTGTTCCAGCATTTATTGCTGTAAGTAGTTTAAAACAAAATAATTAAAAAAAATTCTGCCATCATCTGGTTTATATATGTCATATTCGAACGATTATGTTGCCAAAAACGAGCCGTGCCAAAATCGGTACGAGGCTAAATGTCATGAAAAAGAATGCTGTACACAATCCTTTTGGTTCTTAGAAACAATTGTATGTAACAGTATAAAAAATCGTGTTTTCCGTTGCTCCCAAGCATTTCTTTGTCATACAGCGCTCAAAACTCCTACTGCTGGAATAGGGGGAAAAGTCGCTTACAGAAAAATTTCGATATCTCCGTTAAAAATGGACGGATTTTAACAATCTATGGCTTGTTGGATAGGTATTACCGTGCGGAATCTAAGTCTGAAAACATATTCTGTTTTCAAGGTCAATTGTGACAGATACTGTCAAAAAACTGAAAATTTTGACATAAAACTTTGTATAACTCAAAAAGTAAACATCCGATCTCAAAACCATTCAATAGCGTTTTGGGTGACGGGGAGACCTTTCATTTGCGACTAGTTTGATGAAAATCGGTCCAGCCATCTCTGAGATCTCGACCTCTTAGTTGACAACACACATACGGACACACACACATACACACACACACAGACATTTGCTCAGTTCGTCGAGCTGAATCGATTGGTATATGTCATTCGGCCCTCCGGGCCTCGGAAAAATTTTCGAAAGTTTGAGCGAATTCTATACCTATTTTTTATATATATAAAAATAGGTAAAAACCTGTTTTAATCCACCTAGTGGTGTAATTATGCCTTTCTCATATCAATCATACTATCATTTATAATAAAGCGGTATTCTTAAAAAAAATATTTTCTTCGATTCTTCAAACAATAACCGGAATCGGTTTAGTTGACCGTTTACTTATAATGACTACCGATTGGAGTAGTTTAGAGGCTGATTTAAAATTTTTCACATTTCGGAAGTCGGATCCAGATGAAATTCACAAATTTTGCAAAGGGCTATAGGAACATTTATATTAATTTGAGTTTGTAAAAATAGGTCACGCCATCTCTGAGAAACATTAGTACACACATTTTGATTTTTTTGCACTTTTCACCCCGTAACTCCGAAACCGGAAGTCATAAAGACTGTCCCAGAAAGTATGGACGCAACCAAAAACCGCTGCCATTTCGCAATGGCTCAGAATCTGTCAATTTTTATGGCTGCGTCCTGTTGTTAACGCTTTTCTCTAACCACTTGTGCAGTTGTTTATTCGTTTTCATTAGTTTGTTTCGAAATGCGTGGACTTTCAGCAGAACAACGTCGAAAAATTGTTTACAAATGGTGAACAGAACGCGAACTGTCACTGAGAAAGATAGCAAAAATGGAGGAGTAAGTGAAAAAGCCGTGCGAAATGCAATCAGGAAGCTCGGTGAGGATAACACCTTTGAGGACAAACCGAAAACGGGTCGAAAAAAAGGTCCTGCTAACCCTCAGTTGAATAAACGTATACTGAAGATGTTCGAGCAAAAGAAGGAGGTTTCAGTTCGGGATGTGGCCAAAAAAGTGGGCACTTCGAAGTCAAATGTTCTTCGTTGTAAAAAACGTTTGAATCTTCGAACCTATAAGAAGCAGAAACAACCAAAACGTAGTCCGAAACAAGAAGCATCGACCAGGACGAAGGTTCGAAAACTGTACAGTACGATTCTTGCTGGAAATTTGAACTGCATAATAATGGACGACGAAACCCACGTGAAACTCGATTACAAATCCTTGCCGGGACCACAATATTATACGGTGCGAGAAGGGCAAGTGTTAAACCAGTCCGAGACATCGATTGAAGTCGAAAAATTTTGTGAGAAAGCTATGGTCTGGCAAGCAATTTGTAGCTGCGGTAAGATTTCGAAACCCTTTATCACCACTGCTTGAATGAACAGCGAAATATACATCCAGGAATGGTTACAAAAACGACTTCCATCCATGATTCGAAGCCACAAAGAACCTGTTGTCTTCTGGCCAGATCTAGTTTCTTGCCACTACTCGAAATCAACGGTAGAATGGTATACTACCAAAAATGTCACTTTCGTCCCAAAAGACATGAATCCACCAAATTGCCCACAACTTCGACCAATTGAGGAATTTTGGGCATTAACGATCTTAGGATCCTAGGAAACATGTCTCGGCAGCCGAAACCATTCAACAGTTTGAAATAGATTAGGAAAAAGTGTCAAAACTCGTCGCCAAGAAGTCTGTACGGAATTTAATGAGGAACGTTCGCAAGAAGGTGCGCCAGCTAGTCTACAATGGCTAAGTAGCAAATGTTGAGAATAATATTCTGTTGTTGTAGTCTAATATTATCAGTATATCGAATAAAATTTGAATATCTAACACTTGTGAATTATTTACAGCGAAATCAAAGTGCGTCCATACTTTCTGGGACAGTCTTTATTCTAACAAAATTTTGGAATTTTATATGGCATTGAAAGCGCTTTCTTTTGATTCTATGTTTGTCGAAATCAGTTTAGCCATCTTCGAGAAAAGTTGGTGCGCTTATTTTCACAAGTTTTTGCTCTTTTTACCCCTTAATTCCAGAACCGAATCGAATGGTATATGACACTCGGCCCTCCTTGCTTCGGTTCAAAAGTCGATTTTCACAGTGATTGCATAACCTATCTATATGAGAACATCAAAAATACCTTTTTTGAGTTGTTTGAATTTTAAGTGTTCTTTGTAAATTACAAATCAAACCAAAAAATTTTTTCAATAGTGTTAAATTTTTTCTTACATAGTCCTAATTTTCTAAAACATTGCAGAAGACACCAAGCCGATCGGACTCACCGTTTCTGAAACATATATTACTGAAAATTTTCAAAGGATTTTTGCTTAGTCCCTAGAGTAAAAAAGTTAAATTGATGATGCAAATGGTTTCGTTTGGCCATGAATAATGCTTATGCAAAATTTAAGCCAACTGAAAAAATACAAAAATAAAATTTCAAAAAATATCTTTCATTTACGGTGGAATTGTTCTAAACAAACATTTTGCTGAAGTGTGGAAAAGCATGTGCATTAATTTAGTTCTCTTTATACTTTTATTCGTATTCACGTCATCCAGTTATGTCTCTGACATCACACACCCGTCTTTTTTTTGAGATTTCTAAAACATTTTGCATCAAAAAAATTTTCGATTTCGGAAATCCGAAAATACCTAAGTCCCAGTCGTTATTTTCAGATCTTAATACTTTAGTTTTTAAGACATTCGTCAAAAATATTTTTTTCCTCATTATTGCGGTTCATTTTATGCGATTTTTTTAATGAAGTACATATCGTGTTAATTTCTTCATTTATTGCTGTTATAGTCAGTTTTTGTAGCTGTAGGTCAGTATGTGTTCGTGACTAGTGGGCTCCATATGTAAGCTTTTTGCGGTAGGCAAATGTGGTGTGCCAATAATAAAATAGAAACAGTTTTTTCGTTAGAATTAGACTCGTTTGAAAGCTACTATGAGGTTATATAATAAGCTCACAATACTAATGGCCGAGGATAAATAGGTATCATTACATCAATAGGTCAATAAGGAAGGGGTTTGTTTTGGATGGTTCTAGCGTGATGGAATAGTCGATGCCTTTCATGCAGCCCATCTGGGTTCGACTCCCAACCCTGCACATAGGGCTAGAAAGTTTTTCTGGTCCAAAGAGGCGAATACTTTAAGGATCAAACCTCTTTCATCGAAACAAAAAAAAAGAAGCGTTTTTTTTTTAAAAGCAATAACCTTCATTTCGAGTACTTAACTTTGTAATTCCATAACCATGATTCTGAGATAAATTAGTGTTTTATGTCTAGATCTTGAATTACACAAGGTTTAAGACCAGATTCTTTCGAACAACTATAAAAAATCGTTTCTTTTCGTAAATTGCTAGATAATACTGTTAGAAATGAAACTATGAGTAAAAAAACTGTTTTAATCCACTTAGTGGTGTACTGTTGCCTTTCTCATATTACTCATACCATCATAAATATTACTGTGGAGTTCTAAAAACAACTGTTCATTGAATAATAACAGGAATGTTTTCGAACGTAGATTACTATGAATCAAAATACCCTACAACTCCGGAATCGAAAGTACTATCCACAACGAATCCATGGTGAGATCTTATTTAATCTATAAGTTGGTGAAAATCGATTTGGCCATCTAGAAGGAAAGTGATCCTTTTTGCAGTTTTTGACTACCATTTCCAATATTTTCGAAATCTAATTTCGAGGGCCGAAATAGCCGAACTTGGTTCGTATGACCAACAACCAATATGTCCTTCAAATTGAAACAATTTTGAACCGAGTTAAAAAGAATTTTTTCTCCTTTCACCACGTCGGTATCAAATTTTTACGCTTAACCCAGTAGTTCCGGAGCCGAAAGTCGGCTCCAGATAAAATTCAGTAATTTTAGATGAGATTTTAAGACCTTCTACTTGAACCTAAGCTCGTTTAAGTCGGTCAAACCATCTCTGAGACTGAGTTTCATTTTGGAGTATTTCAACACTATTTTCGATGCTTACGGAATCGGAAATCGGGAACCAGGATAGCCGGAATTAGTCTAATAGACCGTCTACTAACAATTACTATCTGTTAAAATAGTCGAGCTCAGTTAAGATTTTTTTACGAATACATTTTTTAACACTCTTCACTCTGTAATTGAAAGTTGTATTCGGATGGAATTCTAAAGCTTTGTATGGGATCATAAGACCTTTAATTTGAACCTATGTTTTGTGAAAATCAATCACGCTATTTCTGACGAAAGTGAGTAAGTAATCAGCTTAGGTGTTGGTTTTCGTTTTCTTTATAGCGTGTACGAAATTGAACACAGTCCGCTGTGTGCATTGTTTGTAAAGGTGAGTTGTGTTTTCTTCTTCCGTGCCAGCTCGTACCGGTGCGTACTGGTTTTGTATTGTCATTTTATATGGCGGTTTGAAAGTTCTGACACTCATTGCCCTGTAATTGCGGAATCGGAAGTCAGATCCGGATGAAGTTTTACAGTAGCTTCGAAGACAATACGAGCTTCAATTTAAATCGAGATTCTTGAATCTCAATTTTTCTCGTTATCTTGGGTGCTTCTGGAACAGGAAATGGGGAGCTATTAGTGCTGAATTAAGATTATATGTTCATAATCTAAAAATTTTTCATTTTTTTACGTTTCGCTTCCAGTTCATCAGTGCGTCAGCGGTTTATGTTGAACTGCTAACGCCACCTAACGGTTCAACATAAACCGCTGAGCAGACGTAAAGTTAATGCTATTTACATATACACTTTCACACCGAAGTGCTATGTCTGTACTGACGTGCCGAAATTTGTAAACTAGAAGAATTTATAAGTCAGTTCTATGGGATTTGTATTTGATTTTGCCATCATCTGCGATATAATACTCATGAAATTGAGAATTTCCCACAAACTAGAGGTCGAAATTGAAATAATTCAAGCCCTTTGGTTCGAATATCAGTTTGTGAAAATCGGTTCCGCCATTTCTGAAAGAAGTGAGTAATTTTTTTCCATTTTTTGAAGCATATCACCCTGTGTCTCCGGAACCGGAAGTCAGATCGGGATAAAATTCTATAGCAGGCTATGGGCATTGTGAAAATCGGCTTAGCCATCTCCGAGAAAAGTAAGTGCATATTTTTGTTACATACATACACACACAGTCGTTTGTTCAGTTCGTCGAATTGCATCGTATGGCGTATGACATTCGGACTTTCAGGCCTCGGTTGAAAACTCGGTTTTCACAGTGATTGCATAGCCTTTCTAACACATGGGCTGAAAAGTCCCGGGCCTAACAAAGAGAACACGATTTTTTTGTTCAAAATTACCTTAATTCATCAACGTAATCTCCATCAAGAACAACGCAATCATTCTAGCGCCGCTCTAACATTTCAATACCACTATTGTAGAACGATTTATCTTTTACCTCAAAATAGGCCTCAGTTTCAGCGATAACCACTTCATCCGTGCGAAATTTCTTACCGGCGAGCATTTTTTTCAGGTCTGCGAACCGCCAGTAGTCAGATGGGAACCAAATCTGGCGAATACGGTGGGAGCAATTCGAAGTTAATTACTTATAGTTTTGCATTGTTTTGATTGACTTGTGACAAGGTGCGTTGTCTTGATGAAACGAATTTTTTTCTTTGCCATATGCGCTCGTTTCAGCTTTCAAATGTTCCAACAACGCTATACCTTATGATCAAAAAAGAACCGGAATTTTCATTTTAAAATTCCCGCGCTTGTCCAATCGGTAAACTTTTATTGTCTCAACGTTGGCAACACTTTTATACACATTCTGTCAAATTTTGACGCATATCGTACGATTAGTTTTTGTTTGGCGTCTATACAAAGAAGTTGAAAAACGTGCGTGCATCAAATTTTGTGTTGCAAATGGATTTAAGTGTTCCGAAACGTTGAAAATGTTAGAAAAGGCCTTTGGTGAATCGCGTTTAGGAAAAAAACAGGCATACGAGTGGTATAAACGCTTCAAAGGTGGTCGTACAAGCTTGGATCATGATGAGATCCCTGGCCGCCCAACAACATCTGTTACTGAAGAAAACATTGAATCGGCGAAGCAAATCGATTCGGGTCAGCCGAACACATTTTATCTGATGTTTCGGGTTTGAAACTCTTCGCTTCTCTGCTGGTGCCAAAAAAACTGATTTTCATTCAAAAACAGCGTCGTGTTGATGTGGCCAAAGAGATGATTTCCAATGCAGATAGTTACCCCACATTCATCGAATGCATCATAACTGGTGATGAGGAGTGGATCTATGAATATGACGTCGAAACCACACAACAATCGACCGAATGGCGCTTAGAAGGCGAGCCGAAACCGAAAAAAGAACTTCAAAGTCGGTCCAAAATCAAAGTTATGCTGAGTGTTTTTTTTCGATATTCGTGGTGTGGTGCACTATGAATTCCTTCCGGACGGTCAAACGGTTAATAAGGAATATTATTTGGTCGTTATGCGTCGTTTGCGTGAGGCCATTCGCAAAAAAAGGGCAGACTTATGGAAGGAAAACTCATGGATTTTACACCACGATAATGCCCCGGCTCACACAGCGTTGGTTGTGTCGCAGTTTTTGGCCAAAAACTCAACCAATATCATCAACCAAGCACCGTACTCTCCAGATATGGCCCCGTGTGACTTTTTCCTCTTCCTCAGACTCAAATTGCCATTGCGGGGAACGCGTTTTGAGACCATAGAGACCATAAAAGAGAATTCGCTGCGTGAACTAAAGGGCATACCTTCGGCGGCCTATAAAACTTGTATGGAAAATTGGATCAAGCGTTGGCATGCATGTATTGCCGCAGGAGGAGAGTATTTTGAAGGCAATAATAAAGAAATTAATTAAAAATTAAAATTTTGCGTTTTTGCCTTTCTCATATAGAAAGGTTATGCAATCACTGTGAAAACCGACTTTTGAACCGAGGCCCGGAGGGCCGAGTGTCATATAGCATTCGACTCAGTTCGTCGAGTACGCAAAATGTCTGTGTGTGTATGTGTGTGTGTGTATGTGTGTATGTAACGTTTTTTTGCACTAACTTATCTCGGAGATGGCATACAAAATTCCTGAATATTATTTGGTTCCGACTTCCGGTTCCGGAATTATGGGGTAAAATGTGCAAAAAATAGTGAAAATAAGTTCACTAACTTTTCTCAGAGATGGCTGATGAAACCGAATTTCACAAACTTAGGTTCAAATGAAAGATCTTGAAGTCTTATACAAAATTCCTGAATATTATTTGGATCCGACTTCAGGTTCGGGAGTTATGGGGTAAAATGTGCAAAATAAGAAAATATGTGTTCTAACTTTTCTCATAGATGGCTGAACCGATTTTCACAAACTTAGATTCAAATGAATGGTCTTGTGGTCCCATATAAAATTCCTGAATATTATTTGGTTCCGACTTCCGGTTCCGGAATTATGGGGTAAAATGTGCAAAAAATAGTGAAAATAAGTTCACTAACTTTTCTCAGAGATGGCTGATGAAACCGAATTTCACAAACTTAGGTTCAAATGAAAGATCTTGAAGTCTTATACAAAATTCCTGAATATTATTTGGATCCGACTTCAGGTTCGGGAGTTATGGGGTAAAATGTGCAAAATAAGAAAATATGTGTTCTAACTTTTCTCATAGATGCCGCGACCGATTTTCACAAACTTAGGTTCAAATGAAAGGTCTTGAAGTCCCATACAAAATTCCTGAATATTATTTGGATCCGACTTCCGGTTCGGGAGTTATGGGGTTAAAATGTGCAAAAAAAGAAAATATGTGTTCAAACTTTTCTCATACATGGCGCGACCGATTTTCACAAACTTAGATTCAAATGAAAGATCCTGTGGTCCCATACGTAATTCCTGAATTTCATGCGGATCCGACTTCCGGAAGTGGGTTAAAAATTGTATACCATCACTGAAAATGGGGAAAAACCTTAAAAAATTCTCTAAATCGACCTCAAATCTTTTCCAATTGTACTTTTTATCAGTAGACGGTCGATCAAACCGATTTCGGTTATTCTTTCAAGAATCGCAGTATTATATATGATAGTATGATTGATATGAGAAAGGCATCATTACACCACTAGGTGGATTAAAACAGGTTTTAATAAAATTCCGGTTCTTTTTTGATCATAAGGTATAATATTCACTGTTAATAGTATTTTCTTCCTCAAGATAGTCGATAAACATTACACCACACACATTCCAAAATGCCGAGGCCACAACCTTTCCAACCGATTGTTGTGCTTTCGGGCGCTTTGGACGAGGTTCACCAATTGCTAAGGAGTGTATCGAAAATATGCTATTCACAATTTCTTTTCAAATTATGATAAAAAACGATATTTTATTCAAACTAAAAATTGATCCTTTATTGTACGAGGTTAAACTTGAGCATTTAAGGAAATTTAAGTTATTCCTTCACTTCAATTTAAGTTATTCCTTCACAAATTTTCGAACTTTTGATCGAACGCTCTTCATCAAGTTCCGGACAAGGGTTGCATCCCATTTTTGGACGCTTGAGCCCAATTTTTTTAAACTCCTGCATGTTCCCAGCTGCCTTACTAGTCTTCTTGAAGACCCTCTTCACGATTGCCCAGTAACGTTCGATGTGTCGAAGCTGCGGGCAATTTGGTGGATTGATATTTTTTCGAAATTTATACCCTTTTCTGCGAGCCAATTGAAAATGGTTTTGGCATAGTGAGCCGACGCTAAATCCGACCAAAACAGTGGAGGTGTACTATGCTTCTCATATAAAGGCAGCAATCTCTTCTGGAGACACTCAGATCGATAGATCTCTGCATTTATAGTTCCGGTAGTGTAAAAAATGGTTAACTTCAAACCACAGGAACATATTGCTTGCCATACCAGTACGACAACAGTAAAGTAAAGTAGACCTGAAAGGATTTTTGAGTCCTCCTTTACATAAGTCTCATCGTCCATCAAAACGCATGCATCCGGACACTGCAAAAGACGTGAATACAAATTCCGGACCCTTGTTGCTGCTCGCTTCTTCTGTTCTATACTTTGTTTCGAGATTTTCAGCTTCTTGTAGGTCTTCAGGTGATTTCGCTTCTTGATACGCTGGATCATTCCGACACTGGATCCTGCTTTTTTGCCAAATCACGTATTAACATTGATTTGTTTTTCATGATTAGAGATACCACTTTCTGGTCCAGTTTCCGGTTGGAAGAACCGGGTTTTCTGCCTTTCCCTGGTAGCGTGTGTTCCCCATACTTATTAATGATGGTTTTAACACTGGCATGGTGAATTCCAAACCGCTTCGCCAATTTTCGCATACCCTTCTTACTTAGCCATGTGTCCAGAATCGTAAATTTCACTTCCTTTTCAATACGCGACATTTTGAAAACGCAGAATTTCAACCGCACAAACAAGTAAACAAACGAAAGCTGACAGCCAAACACACAGCATGCTGTGATCTGAGCATAAAAAATCATCACAAATACATGCGTACAACACAAAAGTATGTGGATAGCTTATTTTCGATACCCTCGTTATCCACTTAGATAACGATTGTTTTGATTCCGGAGTGAAGTGATGAATCCATGTTTCATCCATTGTCACATATTGACGCAAAAATTCCGGTTTGTTACGTTTAAATGTGGCAAAACACTGCTCAGAATCATTATGTCAGCTCACTCGCGCAACTGCACTTTTCGATCATTCAAAACGATTTTGTGGATTTTTTAAAAATGTTTTATAGTGTCACCGTCTTTTGGACGTCCTTTGCGTTCTGCGTCATCGGTGTCTCAACGACCTCAAACGTGGTGAGGACGTTTTATTGTTGAACGGTATTTTTTCCCATCAAGAAGCAGTGTAAAATTAAAACACGAAATTGTTTTTGATCCATTGTTCTGAAAATAACAAAACTAGCGTCACTCTCAGCACAATAACTCACAAACTAATGAATAGAATGTCATGAAATTTAAACTGATGTCTTTTAATGGTTAGTACTAACTGAAAAAAAGGTGACTAAAATAAAACTGGCGCCGTCTATGTGTAAGGCCCGGGACTTTTCAGCCATTGTGTTATATGCGAAAAGGCAAAAAGATTGTAGTGATTCGGAAGCGAACAAAATCACAAAGTTCAACATGGAACAGAAATCCAGGGCGCGCTCCGCTATCATCGAGAATACTCCAACCGAACGAACAATGCAAGCAATTAATTACTGATCAGAACACAATCGGAGAAAGAAATATCCAAACAATTTCAACCGACCGAATCCTCAGTTCGGCATCACTGCAATCAACGGAGAGGGTCATTAACGGGATTCGTATCGCGTGAAGAAAAACATAATCGGCAAACGATGAGCACACGCGAAACGGGCTGGCATGGGCTAGTGGGTGTTGAAGGGGGGAGAGGGGAAAAGATAGAGTAGCGAGTATGGCACTGTCTCAGCAACAGGATTTCTCATCTCTAGCGCGAAAAATTGGCGAACGGAATTCAGGCAGGAAGAAGGCAAAAATCAGCAACTGCAACGGCACACGTACCTGGGCTCTACACCCAACCAACAGACACACGCACACCATCCGACAATCGGAGCATCCTTGCATTCCATTCCTAGTCGCTGTGCTGTATAGTAGTAGCCAGCGCACGAGTGGGGGTGGGTGGCGTTTGGGTTTTAGGGAATGAAGCACAAAAAAAAATAAAACAATATTACGCTATAATCATAGAAATGGAGAGAATGGCATAAACCCTTCGGGGCAGCGCGATGCTTCCATTCGGCAAATGACTTTGGCTTTGGCTCCTACTCCGGCGTGTGACGATGGATGAAACTTGTGGACGTGGCAGCGGAACGGAGCGGGGGAGCTTTATGGAGCGTGCAGTACAAAACAGAGCAGCAAAAAATTATGCGAATAATCATGATAATAATCAGAAAACTCACAACACAACCGGATTTATGTTGATGCGCTTACGGGTGCTGGGTTGAAGTGATTTATGAAGAGTTGCTTCGCTGATACCGGGGATACTAGGGAAAAAAATGAAAGTCTCAGGGTATGCGAAGGGATATCAACGCACGACTCGTGGAAAGTCCCCATGGCTCTACTCGGAACTGATACGTTTGGGAACGCTGACGGTCGGGATTCCGTCCCGATCCGGTGCAGATCTTAGGGCGAGAACGTTGCCGGTCTGGAAAATGCACGTTTGGAAGGAGCTATCCTTGCCGGTTTTGAGTGGGAGAATGAAAGTCGCAAAACAAAAGAATTCATAGAATATCAGAAATTAAAAACTTATCCTCTCCGGGCAATTTTAAATGCTTCTTTGTTTTTTCCATCCTGTGCACATAATACAACAAACACTAGGCGGAGTAGTTTTTGCTTCTGGGAATCTCCGGCGATGATTATTACTACTACAGAATAAAAAAAGGAGGAGCAGCGCGCTACTGGTTAAGGCTCGGAGCCCGGGATGGATGAGTTGCTTTGAAACGAGCAGTCGAAAGAAAAATGGCGAATGGTCGTGGAAGAAAAACCTACAGAAAATAGGTCTCGTGGACAGCTCTGAAGTATTATCGTTTTAATTCTTTGTGATGAGTTGTCAAAGTGGGGTAAGACAACAAACGAAGTCTTCTGAAGAATGCTGTTTGATATGTTTTGTAAAGTCATTCGAAATGGTTCGATGAGTTTTAATTTTGCAGGTAGTTTGATGCTTCGATCCGATTGATACGAGCGCCGGGAAGCGTATGATTAGCGGGTTTTTGATATACTAATGTTGATGAAAAGAGTCAAATATGCAGCTATGCTCTAGCTACGAAGAACACTCCGATGCCCTGAGTCGTTTGCTGTGAAGTGACTTATCTTAGTCACCACCACGGAGTAAGCAAACTGTATTTCGCAGTAAATTTGTTTTTTTTTCATTCTCCGGCAAATCTAACGTGATATGTGCGACAAAAAACTTATCTCGAGCAAACAGAGCCTTCTGCTGGCATCATATTCATACTCGCATTCCATGGAACTGTGCCATAAGATACGGCTATGTTTAAAGTAGTAATTGTTGCCGGGTTGCTTGCTGAATATAAGCCAGTACATTTTTCAACCTGGAAAGAGGAATTCATTTTCCACACTTCTTCCTATTGTTGGTTTTGAAAGCCAAAACTATTGACGTCAGTGTTTGCCGTAAGATAACCTAGTTTCTCGATACAAAGAACATGTTGCCAAGTACTCACAGTGAATGGGAACCTATTTCGATGTTTCTAATAGTTTCTTTATTTTGTCTCCACAGGTTCACTCGTGGTGCTGGAACCCCAAATCAACCGAGTTTGCTCTTATCTTTTCAGGTCCCGAACAGCCAGATTTCACACACGTATTCTTCAGCTGAATCGATATCGCTTAAATCTGTTTATATTTTTTCTAGCATTTTATTATGGTTCAAAAATTAAAATCCTTTCTTTTAATTCTTCCCCAAATGCATCCGTGAACAGGACCACCCGAACTCCACTTCACCGTAGATCTGCCTCTGCCTCTGCTGCTGCTCGTCAACGAGAAAAAAAAAGTTACCGTACGAGAGAAGCAGCAAAAAGCACTTTCCCCTGACTCGGGATCAGGTAGCGTAATATGACAGAAGGTGCCACGTCGACAGCGGTTGAATGTCTAGGTAATTCACTGGATGTTGTTGACCACAGCGAGCAACAAGACGCACCGAGGACGACGTCTATCGAGCTTAACCTGCTGAAGCAGACCGGCGGTACGGAGGCAACCGAAGATTCTACCCAGAAACAGCAACATCAGCAACAAGTCGTCGAGATGACGCAAAATAAGGTTGGTATTTGACGGTTATTTATGGTGCGAATAATTTTGCAATCAAGATTTATTTTTTTCATGGCGAGTCTAGGGGAAGTTTCGCTTTAATGTAAAATATTTAAATAATAGCTTTAAAGGGACAGAAATAGAAATGAGACTATTTTGTTTGACAAATTGAGCACCCAATGGTCGAAGGGTTTTTCTATATTTGATCCATATAAAACGGAACTGGCATTCATATTTCAAGAAGGTATCGAAATTTCCAAATAGCTAGGTGCGAAACATGATATTATTCTGCTTACAGAAAGACTGGGGTAAAATTAATGCCATAAAATACTAGTAACTGTCCTATAAAATTTTCAAGCCTTAAGTATTCGATCCGTTGGACATCACTATTTTGATTTTACGCTAGATTGTGAAGGTTTGGATATTTGCTCTATTCGAACATGAATGTTCATTAAACATGCATACTAGGGTGGGACAAAATTTTGTATTTAGCTTCGTCAAACTTTTTGTGTATCTGTTTGGGTCCCATAAGAACTATTCAAAATATTAGCTAATTCGGAGGAACTATATTTTCGCACCCAAGGCTCAAAGTTTGTATGGGATTGGCTGAAGATCACCCTATAGACACTAAAAATCAGTACGTGTGTTATTCTCGTAGGAAAAGTTGTGGAGAAGAAAACCTTTCAAGACTGATTTACAATTTGACATTTGTAGAAAAAGTTTGTAATATAACTAGCATCAATGCTGCTACTGGTAGTAAGAAGTGTATTGAAAAGTAGTTAGCAACATTGATTATTGAATAAAAAAGCGAAAAAAAAACATATTTTGACATCAGTTTTCGATATAATGTAGAAAAATTACATTTTTATGCATTTCACTGATTATATTGAAGAAAATCCTAGTTTCTGTGAAACTCTCGCACTTTGGACTTGACATTCTTCATTAAATTCTGCACAGTTACTTTTGTGACTTTCCTGGTGGCAGCTGTCCAGTTTTTTTTTTAGCTCCCACATGTTTTGGGACACTGTACCTTCCTTCCGAAAGTGCCGCTTGACAATTTCCCAATACCTTTCAATTGGCCGAAGATACGGGCAGTTCGGTGGGTTGATGTCCTTTTCATCGAATTGTACATTATTTTTTGACAACCACTGTAGAACGGAGTTGGCGTAGTGGGCTGAAGCCAAATCCGGCCAGAAGAGAGGATGAGCCTTATGCTTTCTGTACAGTGGCAGCATTCTCTTCTTCAAACATTCTTCCTCGTACACCTTGGCGTTAATTGTGCCCTTCGTGAAGAAAATCGACGACCGCAAACCACAGGTACAAACTGCTTGCCAGACCAACACCTTCTGCCCAAACTTTGCCATCGCCACCGTGGTGTCAGCGTCGTCCAGGTCCTGGTACACCGATTTCGTATAATATTGCAGTCCGGGCAGCGCTCGAGAGTCTTCCTTGGCGTAGGTTTCGTCGTCGATCAGGATGCATCCGTCTTTATTCTGTAGAATCCGGTTATACATTTTTCGCGTTATTGTTTTGGCCTGAACTTGCTGTAGCAGGGACTTTTTTGGCACCTTCTGTTTCTTATACGTTTTCAGGGAGTTCCGAACTTTGATTCGTTGAATCATCCCGATGCTGGTGTTGAACTGCTTGGCCAAATCCCGCGTCGACGGCAATGGGTTTTTCCTGATGTACTCAACCACTTTTAAGTCCCGGCCGGGCTGGCTGGAACCCGTTTTCCTACCGGATCAGGGCAAATCCTTCATGGAAAGGGTCTTACCGAACTTCTCGATAATATTTTTGACACTGGTGTTGTGCACCTTCACCCGTTTTGCAATTTCGTTGTACGTGACACCACTTTCTGAGCACCAAGTGTGCAGAATATTCTTTCGCTTTTCCTGATCAATTCGACTCATCATTAAAACGATAAACCGTACCGAAACCAATCGATTGCGCAGCTGTTATTGACATGTAAACAAACATGTCACCGCCAAACACGCTGCAAAAAATTAAGCCATTTCAGAGTAATAACGGTTTGAATGTTGCTAACTACTTAACGATATGCTATGACGGTTGATCTGAGTTATTTGATGTCTCCAAGATAGTTACTCCGCTTAGTATGGAGATTCTTTTTAAGTCACAAGCCATGTTCCAATGCTCACTGTAAGAACACAAAAAAGTCCAACTTTTCAATTTTATTAAATGAGTTTTTGGTGTCTAAAACAATAGTGTTTTAGATAAACTCAGATCCACATAATTTTGCCGAAGACCTAAACTCTCTATCTATCTTAACTCAGAAAGCAGACATCTTGCACGCATGAATTACTATTGTATGGAAGCTCCAACGCAAGAGCCCATAAGGGATTACTGGGCTGCTCAAAGCGGCTCTACAGGAGAATTGCTATTTGGTGATTACTTTTTAAACCAACCGTTAAATTTCTTACACAAATTGAAATCTTTGCGTGGATGTATGTTCTCTGTGAGATTAGTTACATTAAACAGTTACTATTCTAAAACTTTATATTCCAAACTTAAAACAATTTCTTTTGAATTTGCTAATATAGGCTAGGTACAACAAATTTGTAGTTTGTTTTTTTTGAAAACAATTCGGTACGAAGATATCTGATTCTTCACGAAATTTTATTAAAGCTTGCTTCAAATAGAATTGGAACAAAGACAATAGCCTGTATTTCAGTTATTTATTATTGTATTCAAGATCTTTTTTTATACAAATGTAGCGTTTTCTTCATACTTTTAAGAAAAAATACGGATAAAATTATTCGTCACGGTTTTGAAGGAATTCTCGAATTTTTCCTGTAACACGGCTCAGTAGGCGGCGCACACCCTCTTCGTCCATCGTTTTAGCTATCTTATTCCACCAGGGCGTCATCTGATTGATGTCTTTGACAATGTTTCCCTTTGCCTTGAGTCTCCTCTTCATGATTGCCCAGTATTTCTCAATAGGGCGGAACTGGGGGCAGTTGAGTGGGTTAAGGTTTTTCGGAACAAACTGGACCACTTTCTCTGCATACCATTCTTAAACGGCTTTGCTGTAATGACAGCTTGCCAAATCTGGCCAAAACATTACAGGATGGTCGTGGGATCGAATGAACGGCAAAATTCGTTTTTGGAGACACTCTTTTTGGTATAGTTCCGATGTCATTGTCTTATTTGTAACGAAAACTTTCGTTTTTTTGCCGCAGCTGCAAATACCCGGCCAAATCATAAATTTTCTTGCAAATTTGTCGGCAAAAACAAATTTAAATTTGGCTGGAACATCCCCCCGAGCCGTTGCCAAGTAAAATTTTTGACCTGGGATTTGACCGAAGTCAGCCTTGACACAGGTTTCATCGTCCATCAGAAGACACCCGTTGAACTTGGTCAGCACCTGGTCATATAGTTTCCGAGCACGAATTTTGACCACACTATTCTGTTTCATGGTCCGATTTGGCTGTTTGCTAGCTCAATACGACTTGATTCCTTCCCGGAGTCGAGTTCTTCTTACGGTACTATAGGCAGCACCGAATTTTCTGGCCAAATCACGGTCCGACAGATTAGGATTCCTCTTAATCGTCTTCAAAATCTTACCACGCAATTTCCGGTCGTCAGTTCGACTCCGACGATCGGCTTGAGGCTTCCGATTCGTCGTCAATGTTTTCTTATACCGTTTGATAACGCGCCATACGGTATTTCTGGGCAATTTCAGCTGTTTAGCTAGCCTAGATGCAGACCACAATGGATTTTCCAAATAACTGTGCACAATTTTTTTTCCTTCTTTCGGCTTCCATGTTGATTGTTTACAAAGTACAGTCGATTTTCGGAATGTCAAAAATCATACGTAAAGCTGACAAAATTCCCGACACGTGAGCGCCAAGAGCTTCCAAATCCATCCACCAGGAGCGCCACAATATGAGCAAAAGTTTGTTCCAATTCTAAATGAAGCAAGCTTTAGAGACAATTGCAATGGCCTGTTCTGAAATGTATCGACTATAATAATAGTTATAATAATCAATATTATTGTCATTATTTTTAACAAAATAATACTAATAATAATGAACAAATGGTCGAATTTCATAAAGAGTTTCGAAATAATAACATCAATTATTCAAAATAACAATTCTTCAGCTCGGATTCAAACTAATCAACAATATGAAAAATGATTGGATTATATCAAGAACTTTCATTTCATTATTATTATAACTTACTTGAATATCAAATAACATCAGAAGTATGTTCAAGATTAGTAAACAAACCGGTATAATCAATTTTCAATAATGGATTTCTCAGGAGAAATAAAATACAGATTAATCTGTATATGTGGCAACCCTGTTTTGCACGGCATATTTCTAAACGACACCCATACTACTATGAAAATGTGTCTTACATCAATACTTTCATTTTCGTGTTGCGAGAGAGCGTTACTGTCGTAATAGAATGCGTTAGTGACGGCACACACTTTTTCAACGCCCATTCTAATGAATCTGATGCTTTTAGTAGGAAATGGAGAAAATTTCATTAATTTTGAATGGTGATCTGTGGGACTGAAAAGTACCTTGAATTATCACGATCAACAGGATCTGCGTTTATACAGAACGGAGATGGCTCTTGGCGTGTATATTCGGTAAACTCGTCCGAAATTTGACTAGGAATTCATTGTGATTTCCAATTGGATTCCAAAGAAGATGAAACAATCCATTTAGGGCGGAATCAGTAGGTGCATATGAAACTAACAATGAATTCCGACTCATGACGACTGATGACTTCCACAGGCAGGATTTTGGTGTGTGTGTGTCCGGCGGCGACTGCGATAATAAACTGACATCTTCTGAATAAACTTATGATTAGCTCGATTAGTCGATGAACAGACACCGTCATATTTCTCGAATTCTACATGACAGCTGCTTTAAATCGTCTGCTGGGTCAGAAGGGACATTTATTTAATCGAAAATCACATCGGAAATTGACATGTTAAGAAAATGACGATTCAAATATTGTTTCCTAACTTTTTGATTGTTTGTGTTACAAAATCTTGGTATTATTAACCTTTGCACTCTTTTCGGATGGTGATAAAAAAGCTCAGACAGATGGCCATGGCGGACGAAAACATTCAGCATCTGAAATATTTCTACCGGGCGATGTATTGTTGAACCATTGTATTATTGTACGGAGAAAAATTTAGGAGTGTTGCATGCCTCCTTACTAAACTACGATTGATGATATCTTGAAGCGTCTTTTGTTTTTGAATAATTTATTAGTTTTCATATAATAAGCTTGAATGTAGGATTCAATATAGACACTGAACATGCATTGTTTGATATTGGTTTCAAGAAACTAAACATTGCAATAAATTAGTACAAATATTTACATCCCTGAAATCGACTTTTTACTCGATCTAAAAATGAAACAGAAAAGAGTTTTGTTTCTGCCTTTCTCATATAGAAAGTCTATGCAATCACTGTTAAAACCGACTATTCAATCGAGGCCCAGAGGGCCCAGTGTCATGTACCATTCGACTCACTTCAACGAACTGAGCAAATGGCTGTGTGTCCGTGTGTGTATGTGTATATGTATGGAACAAAAATATACACTCACTTTTACTAAAATTCAAATGAAAGGTCTCATGGTTCCACAGCCTGCTATTGAATTTTATCCCGATCCGACTTCGGGTTCCAGGGATATAGGGTGATATGTACTAAAAAATGGAAAAAATATGCACTTTTTTCATAGATATCTGAACCGTTTTCACAAACTTAGATTCAAATGAAAGGTCTTATGATCCTATAGCCTGCTATTGAATTCCATAGGGATTCGATTTCCGGTTCCGGATATACATAGTAATACGTGAAAATTAAGGAAAAACTGTGCGCTAAATTTTCTTGGAAATAGCTTAATCGATTTTCCCAAACCAAATTTTAAATGATTATACTACAGAATTTAAAAACAAAATCCAGATCAAAGGATCCGACTTCCGGTTCCGGAGCTAAAGTGTGACAAGTAAAATTTCATGAGTATTTGTTTACAAACGCTGGTCCAAAACAGATGCAACTTGTTAGCTTGTGGGTATATGAACCTAATTCGGCACTTTTTCCTGTTCTCGAAGCACCGAATTTAGTGAAGAAAAATTCCAAAAATAGAACTCACTTCGATTTCTCGGCGATGCTTCAACTGATTTTCACAAATCTTGGTTTAAATTAAAGTTCACATTGTTTCAGAGGCTAGTGTGAAATTTCATCCGGGTCCGACTTCCGGTTCCGCAGTTACAAGGCGATGAGTATCAAAGTTTTCAAACCGACAATATTTATTTATTTATTTCGGTTTTAACCTATTTTTGGTCATTCGCCGACACCGACAATATGACAATATGTACAACACCGGTACGTGCAACGTGGAAAAAGAAAACACAACATGAACGATGCGTGCTTTGCTCAATTTTATACACGTTATAATGAAAACGAAACGGTTACGAATGTCTGCTACTGGAGTGTGATTTTGGAAAAAACGGTGCTGTTAAAGAATGCCAATGAACTGAGATGTATTGGAAAAAATAAACATACGTCGGAACTTCATGCTTCGCTATGCATATGCAATTTACACAGCCGGTAGTGGTGTAAATGAAAACAGCTAAAAATATTAACATACATAGGGGAGAGTGTTCGGTAACCGGCACCCTTTTCTTTCAAACTTATAACTTCTGACTAAGTGCACATTATGCGGACATATATACATCAATGGAAAGCTAAAGTCCCTAGCTAACAAATGATTAAGGAACTTAGTTGATTTATTTGATTGTAAAAACTGTATTATCAATTTAGTAAAGTAATAAATTTTGGCCATTACCGGCACTCCAAGAAATTTCGTTAAAAATGGGAAAATATTAGTAAAAACTGCAATTTTTCAAAGAAAACATGGAACTTATTCTTTTCGGTGGTGTTTTAGACAAAGGTCTTCATTGTCTGATGGTGACTTCGTCTTGGCTCCCTTGGCCAATGATTTGAATGGTGGCGCCTTTGGTGTTGATTTGGTCGGTCTTCCACGGGCTTCGCGCGATTGAATACGTTGATGCAGTCGAATTTATTGGCTTACTTACCACTAAGCAACGTTTAATGGCATTAATCAGTGCATTAAAGTTCATTTTCATTGACTTGGACGATTTGTTTGAAGGTGCCATGGCTAACAGAACCAGAGAACCAAAGTTTTTACTTATATGACGGATGCCGTCAAGTTTTTCACGTGCTGCATATCACCCGAGATGCCAGGTAATACAATAAGTTTAGCTTGCAAAAACGAAAAGATCGCGTCAATTTTCAAAAGTCTGTAATTTCTGACGAAAGTCTGCAAACAATCGAAGATTCAACAGTCTGTGGAAAGTTTTTCGACGAAAAAAGGTTTACATGTTATCTAAGAAAATTTGATAATTTACAGACAAATCTGCAGACTTGGCATCTCTGCATATCACTGACAATTTTTCGCGATTTGTCGAAAAAATGGGGTACCGGTAACGGAAAAGGGTAGACATTTTGAAAATAACACAAAAACATTGTTTGGGAAAATTTTGATAGCATCCGGTATTAAATCACGAAATAAATCAAATTCACCTCATAAATATTCAATCCACTTACCTTTTCGATTGATGCTTTTCAATTTATGATACTATAAAAAAAATCAGAAAAAACATTGGTGTTGATTTTCACGCAATTAAAATTTGTTTTGAACGCAGCAAAAAGTACAATCGTCTGTTTGCTTCGGTATTCGGTACAAAGAAAAAACGTGCTGCTTTTACACACACATGACTTTTGTCGGAATGACGCTATCTGCTTTCTGTCAAAAGTTACGGTGGAGTGCCGGCAACCGAACACTGCCGGCAACCGAACATCTTCCCCTACTGTTAAAAAAATTAAATTGTGACCGATTTTCGCAAATTTAGGCCCAAATAAAAGGTCTTGTAGTCCCATATAAAGCATCAGAGGATTGAAGAGTGTTAAAAAAATTTTACCGCCGCCTAAAGCGACGAAGCAAAAGAGGGAAATATTATTTTCAATTAGGTTCAAAACTGTTCCAGTTTGTAAGTCATATTTGTTGCTAGCCATACGAACCAACTTCGACTATTAATTTTTCACTTTTCTCCAAGATGGCCAAATCGATTTTCACAAACTTATAGATTCAAAGGAAAAACCTTATAGTTTCATACGAAATTCCTAAATTCGTTGTGGAACTACAGGGAAATTCGTTTTTGCGAATTCCACAGTAATATTTTTTTGAGTCGCTACTTTGTGTTATGTAGAAATTTAGGTAATTTTCATTTGCATATTGACAACAAATGAATCTTGAGCAATTTCGACTTTCTACCATAAAATTCTCAGCAAATACTTGCCAAAGTGTTTAACTGTTATTTATTCATTATTGGTTAAAGTCTTTTCGTGAAATTCATTTGTAAAAATTGATAGCGTTACCCTGAAGAGTTTTTAGCTTTAAATATTTAATCCCACCTACACCACTCATTTTTTCATCCTCTACTCCTAAAACAGGTATCGAAGAAGGAGAAGCTACCGGACCGCGGTTCCTGGGGCTCGAAGCTAGACTTCATCCTGTCCGTCGTCGGGTTGGCCATCGGACTGGGCAATGTGTGGCGTTTTCCTTACCTCTGCTACAAGAACGGTGGCGGAGCATTTCTGATACCGTACTTTCTAACCCTGTTCCTGGCGGGGATTCCCATGTTTTTCATGGAACTGGCCCTGGGACAGATGTTGACCATCGGTGGACTGGGTGTGTTCAAGATTGCACCCATTTTCAAAGGTAGGAGTGGTTGTGGATTGGCGAGTTCAGGCGGTCAATTTGGCACTAACGAGTTTTCGTAACAGGTATTGGATATGCGGCAGCTGTGATGTCCTGTTGGATGAACGTTTACTATATCGTCATTCTGGCGTGGGCTATCTTTTACTTCTTCATGTCGTTACGAGCTGGTAAGTGTTTGCCGATATAAAATTCTGAAATACTAGATATCTCACATCACACCGTCACATTCTGCAGATGTACCCTGGCGAACCTGTGATAATGCGTGGAATTCGCTTAATTGTGTGAATCCTTACGATCGGAAGAATTTACTGTGCTGGGAAACAATAGAAGTTAACAGCACACTGACCAAGATTTGTTCGCTGAACTCGAACAACGTTTCGGTGACGGATATGACGGATCCCGTGAAAGAGTTCTGGGAGTATGTTTGATTTAAGTGGCAACCCGGGTGAAGATTCGTGCTGATTTCCGTTCTTTCAGGCGTCGTGCGTTGATGATTTCCAGCGGTATCGAAGAGATAGGATCGATTCGTTGGGAGCTTGCTGGGACCCTGCTGTTGATGTGGATTCTGTGCTACTTCTGCATCTGGAAAGGTGTCAAATGGACTGGCAAGGTCGTGTACTTCACTGCTCTGTTCCCGTACTTCCTGATGACCATTTTGCTGATTCGTGGTATTACTCTGCCCGGTGCCGGTGATGGTATTAAGTTTTACGTTACACCAAACTTGGCGAAATTGTCCGAATCAGAGGTATGGTAATGTTTCGTTTTTTAAATCGAATGCTCTTAAGTATTTTAGTATTGTGGTTTTCGTTCAGGTATGGATTGACGCCGTGACGCAAATATTCTTCTCGTATGGACTCGGTTTGGGAACACTGGTGGCACTGGGAAGTTACAACAAATTTACCAACAATGTTTACAAGTAATTTGATAACTACTGTTTTAAATTGGATACTACTACTATCTAACCGTCCAACAGAGATGCGCTGATCGTGTGTGCGGTCAACTCGAGTACCAGTATGTTCGCCGGATTCGTCATCTTCTCCGTAGTCGGATTCATGGCGCATGAACAGCAAAGGCCTGTGGCGGAGGTGGCAGCTTCTGGTCCGGGATTGGCGTTCTTGGCGTATCCTTCGGCCGTCCTACAGCTTCCGGGTGCCCCGCTGTGGTCCTGTCTGTTCTTCTTTATGTTACTACTGATCGGTCTTGATTCGCAGTTCTGTACGATGGAAGGATTTATCACGGCCGTTATCGACGAGTGGCCCCATCTGCTCAGACGGCGTAAGGAATTGTTCATTGCCATTGTTTGTTTTATCAGCTACTTGGTTGGGTTGACGTGTATCACGGAGGTATGTCCATTTAACCAATGAATGAACCAACTGTACTTGTATTGATCATCAACATTCAACAGGGTGGAATGTACGTATTCCAAATTCTGGACTCGTATGCGGTAAGCGGTTTCTGTCTGTTATTCCTGATGTTCTTCGAGTGCATCTCGATCTCGTGGGCATTCGGTGTGGACCGCTTCTACGACGGCATCAAGGACATGATCGGTTACTACCCGTTGGCCTGGTGGAAGTTCTGCTGGGTTGTCACCACCCCGGCTATCTGTGTTGTAAGTATGATTGCTACCGGTTGATCCGGTGGAGCAGTTAATTTGTTTTCAAATCTGACTTGAGATGACTAGGCGAGATTTTGGAGTGAATGAGGATGTTTTTGGAGTGCGAGAAGTTTCAGGCTTCGAGGGATGGGAGTTTGCAACGCCGAGGAGCAACACCAGGAAGCAGCAACGGTAATTTTGGCATAGAGAGTATTTAGTTTTTCATTTCAGCTATCAGAGGTTTGTGAGAAGTACGTTTTCAGTGATGTCTACTTGACATAGGAGGACTATGGACGGAATTTTACTTAAAATTGCAATGTATAATAAAGTAATTGAAATTTGATTATAACTTTGTATATCTTAACGCTTTTCAATTATGATCGATATTATATTCTGCTATGATTTGCGAACCACTGGTTTTCTTTTCTTTATTTTATCACAAACCCATACTTCGGATAATATCACATAAGTCTATAAAGTTTTCGAATACCCCCAAAAACATTTAAAAGTTTACCTAAATAAAAATCTTTCATAGAATAAAAATATCCCACTGCCATATGACATTTCAGTAAGGGTTCATGAAACGATAGACTCAACACATCTAGATAAATGTGTGTAAAATTACAGTTTCACTAGCTGAATTACCCGGCGTTGTTCGGAAATGTTTCGTGAAGGGAAGGCCGAAAAACATTCTAGAAGTCCTGTTTAGTGAAATACTCTGGTTGTAGTGAAACATTACTTAGACGGAAACCCGATTGAACAATTGTTCAGATTGAGAATGATTAGTGTCCCATCTCAGATCTCACAATAATCATAATTTTCATGATACTCTCGACAAATTGGGTCAGTTTTATATTTGAACACTTTTGTTAAACCATCTATGAAATGCAAGAAGTACTTGTGCCAAGTTTGGTGGTAATCCGTTCAGTAGTTCCGAAATTATGGCGTTACAAACATACAAACTTACATCCATTTTTATATATATAGATCACGTATATTTCGCCTCTGAAACGAATTGTAGTAGGTCATGAATCTCAAACATGCCGGTCGCTTGAGATTCTTGTTTTTTAAATGCATCTGTTTTATGGTCATACATAGCAACAGGGAATATAAGTTATTTTCATACAGAACAAATTTGAACTGGTCAGTGAAGCCTGTATGTCAATGCGCTGACTTATTAAAGTATAGAGCGAACCATGAATTATTCATTAGGGACATTACGAACATTCGAATTATTATCAGTCGCTTAATACCAAGTTCAAGATATTGCGTTCAACGCTACCTTGAAGTTTGGGTCATTTCATATCTGGACGCAAAACAAAAATTGATTTATCTCAAATTTGTGTTAATTAAACCAGGGGTGGAAATAAGAAATTTTTTTGATTCACAGTAAATAAAAATAGTCAGTATTATCATATCATATCACATACATATTGTAGAAATTACAATGAATTTTAAAACGAATTATTTTTGATAGGATAAATTTTGGTTTTACTAAGAATTTAAAAATGTCTTCATCGTAATCAGTATCACTGTCTGATTCGGAATCAAAATTTCAACAAATTTATGCTCGTTTTAATGTATTCTATGTTCATGACCCAGGTTTGAAGTTCAAATGGCTATCACTTACGGTTCCGGTGATATAATGGTATAAGTGACGTAAATATCAAAACTGACTACTGCTCAATTTTCTCGAATATGGATTATCCGATATCAATAGTTTTAGGCTCGTTGGGTGAGTTTATTTCATCGGTCGCATCGAAATTCCATGCTTCGTGACGTATTTGAAATTTATTCAGTAATACCGTCGTGGTGGAGTACAGCTACTAATATTAGCATACATGCTGCCATGAATAATAAATATAATGATAAGAAAAACATGTTCAATCACAAAGCGTGCTACGCAGCTGGTTAATATTACCCTATTTAGCTTGAATATTATACACAGAAGTAACAGGAGCGCAGGATTTTGCTACGCCAATTCAAACACTGCGCCTACTGCTGCGCTCCTGTTACTTCTGTGTATAATATTCAAGCTAAATAGGGTAATATGATCCATTTGATCGAATCGTCTATTTGATCTAATAGAAATCGGTAATAATAGTAGCCCAAAATCACTACCCATTTTGTGTGACGGAAGATCAGTATAGATTTTGATCGCTGTGTTTCAAAGATCACTGATTAACTGATCTTAAAAAGATTAGTTGTACATTCATTTCTGCCGCGGTACATGAATGCGTGAAAGAGTTTTTGTGATAGCAACTAAAGCTCTTCGCTTTTGCATGGTTGGCTTCTGAGAATGAAAACAAATTTGTCTCAGCCCAATAAAAAGAGTAACAATTCGGTGACAATTTAAGTTTTGTTACCCAATTTTTCAATTCACGGTGTTCGGTTTTTTGATTCACAATCGGAAATCTTGATTCACATTTTCGTGCGCAAAATGGGCTTATTTCCACCTCTAAATTAAACAATAATGTTGTGTACTCGAAATGACTTCAATAGCAAAGTGCGGGTGTGTTATATTAGAGATATAACTGAATGTCGTGAATACAAATAAAACTGACACTCTTTCTTTATACTTCCGAATATCAATTAGTTGATCGATTGTGTGAATTGTGCAAACTTTCCCCTTTTCACTACTGAAATTTGAAACGATACACCTAAGCTGAAGTACACATTCGTTACATTAAACATTCGGACACACAATTCAATATTACGAAATAACCAGTAAAGTTCTTTATAATAAAAATAATGGTGGTTCTAAAAATAAGCTTATATGAAGGCGTTCGTGATGGAGAATGACGAGTTGATTTCGAATCTATTCTGAGTCGGTGCTATGCATTTTATACATATAGCAAATCAGCACAAAGTTCTACTACAAACTACAACTGAGCGATTCCAGGAATGAGTAGACGAAAAAGTGATAAAATCAGAATCGACCTTCTCCGATTTGGATGAAACTTTGCACATGGCTTCAGTATGGCAAACCATTAGTTTTTGAACCGATGGAGAGGTCAATCCGACTCACGACTGATTTTTAAAAAGGGCGTATGTATTTTTGCATTTCACAAAAATTGCCTTTTTCAAATCGTTGTAACTCTGAAACCGTTAATTGTACAAAAATGGCGTTCAGGAAGAAGTTGTAGGAAACCGATTGGGCACTCTGGAAAAAATATACACTGAAAAAAATTTTTGAATTGGGTGATTATATTCTCCTTTGACTACGAGTTTGGAAAGACGGACAACAAACGCACTTTTTCATTCCTAGTGCAATCAGGTTTAGCAAACTGCTCTATCATTTTAGTAATCACTTCATCCAACTCTGCTGCTTTCGTTTTGAGTAATTCTGGATCTACTTCATCCGCCGGGAACCCGAATATTTGCTTTTTATACCTTTTGAAATATCCAAATATGTTTTTTGAGTATAATTAACAATCCGGGTTTTCTTCGTTGATATCGGAGACACGTTGATTCCTGCGATGCCCTTGTTGAAGAGTTCAATGTTGTGTGCTCTTGAATACTCCGCTGCGACTGATGCTTCAGAAGATGCTGAGTTGAATGAAGCTGCTGAAGGTACTTCCTCTAAATCGTATTGCTATGTGGATGGTTGTGGTTCCGTTGTTCACTGCCCTTCTGTTTTCGACGTATGACTTTCCTTATAAACCCGCCCACGACAGCGATCACAAATGCTTAACGTGGTATTCAATTTAGCCTTGCACTTTTGAGCTTCTAATTTTCCAATTATGGTTTCTGTTAATTGGAAAAATTTTCCGGAACACGCAAAACCAGGAAAAGGTTCACAACACTTTGGGAAAACCATATTGTTGTAATGTAACTGTTTCGAAAAAGATTTGTTATAAACTGATATCTGTTCTACGATGCATAGCTGCATATATGTGAAACAGGTAGAATGTAGATAAGTAATTCGCCGGTACCTACGTTGGTTGTAAACAGTAGGTAGTCAACTGGCACACCTCTTTGATTCTACATGTGTTTATTCGTTTTGACGTAGTTACGTTAGTTCTACAGTTTAAATGATTTTCTTTCAACGAGGACATGAAATTTCGAATGTATCTGTAAATTGTTTTAGCTGTAACTTCTTCATTTTTCAAAAGGCACGGATGGGATAGCCATCAATCTGTAGGTTTTAGTAAAATCATAAAAAATCGGAACCCTGATTTTTTTTAATTTAATTTTTTTGGTTAATTTTGAAATTATTGAAAAAAAGAATCAATTTCTTTTCAGTGCATATTTTTTTAGAGTGCCCAATCGATTCCCTACAACTTCTTCCTGAACGCCATTTTTGTACAATTAACTGTTTCCGAGTTAAAACGATTTGAATAAAAATGAATAAAAAAAAATGATTTGAATAAGGCAGTTTTTGGGAAATGCAAAAATACATACGCCCTTTTTAAAAATCAGCCGTGATTCGGATTGACCTCTCCATCGGTTCAAAACTTATGGTTCGCCATACTGAAGCCATGTGCAAAGTTTCATCTAAATCGGAGAAGGTCGACTCAGATGATCTGCTAAGCATTTCTGGAATTGCTCAACTGGTTGACAAATGGGCCGTATACAGTATAGTGAAGGAAAATTTCGCATTATTCTTTGGGTATACAATTATGGTTGTAAATGGCAACATACAGAATTTTGATGTCGATTACTTCATTTTGGATTTGAATATACCTGTGGAAGAAACTATCAAAAGGCAGTACGGGGTTATTTTCTGGCATTGAGAAGGGCCAAATTGCTATATTCTCAGATATCGAACACTGTTACGAATTTTGAATTGCGAAAATTGCACAATGTTTATCAAATTATCCTAGATTTGCATTACACTGATGGTTTCAATTTCCGTTTTACGAAAAAGCAATCTTTACAGTTCTTTAGATAACATTTGAAGTCATTAGAAGGCCTGATTTTGCATAATGTACCCCATTGTTGTACATTTTTCGTTGTATTTTGCTCCAATGCAAACGACCAGCATCAGTATTATGCAATTGATCTTCTGTGAAGTGAAACTGGTTCTGCGACCTGAACGTTTGAGGGTTTATGTCTCGCAAAAGGTCTGTTTTAATTGCCGAATGCTCCTCCTGACGTTTCCCGGTTCATACTTGGTTTATTCTTACTGATGTTGGTGGGAGAAACTCTACTCGACATCCAGTTCTGTGAACGATTTCAAACACAGGGTCCGCCATGTAACTTTTTTTTAAAACATGCAATAAAACACAAACGGTTCATCCGATTTCAAAATTTATTTTTTCATATTAAAGTACAATCCTTCCGGTTAATTGTGGAATATAATTTCATTCAAATGACTGCCTCGGCTAGCCTTGCAGTACGCCATACGGTCGGTCCAGTTTTTTAGTACATTTTCGATTGTATTCAGCTTTGTTTCAGCTATGGCTACACGAATGTTGTCCTTCAAGGCTTGAATTTTCTCTGGCTTATCCACATAACACTTATCTTTGACAGCCCCCCAAAGATAATAGTCTAACGGCGTCAAATCACAGCTCCGAGGTGGCCAAACGACATACGAATTTCGACTGATAATTCGATCTTCGAAGAGTGTGCACAGAAGATCGATCGTAGCGTTGGCTGTGTGGCACGGAGCGCCGTCTTGTTGGAACCAAATGGCGTCCAAGTCTTCCGCATCAAGTAACGGGAAGAACCAATCGCTAATCATGGCGCGGTAGCGCTCGCCATTGATCGTAGCGGCGGCTCCTGCCTCATTTTTGAAGAAAAATGGCCCAATGATGCCGCTAGACCAAAATCCGCACCAAACCGTCACTCTCTAAGGATGCATCGGTATAACTTTCGGGTTTTCCGTCCCCTAGATGCGACCATTTTTCTTATTAGCATACCCGCCAAGATGAAAATGTGCCTCATCCGAAAAGATGATTTTTTTTTGCAAAAATCGGCGTCTTCTTCAAGCTGATCGCAAGCCAAGTTGGCACTATTTTCACGCGTTCCTCAAGCGTATACACAACCATTTTCGTTCAGCGGAAGGGTAAAACTAAGTTTCTGTCAAATCAGAAGGGACATTAGGGTTACCAATGTCGAAATGACCGTTAGTTTAAAAAAAAAGTTAGATGGCGGACCCTGTTTATTGAGACAGTGTTGCAGAACTCTGTCTGCAGACAGCAATATGATATATAGTATGATACACTAAACTGACTTGGCGATCAAAAAAAAAGTCTGTACATTTTGACGAAAGTCTGCGAAAAACTCGATTTTCTAAAGTCTGAGAAAAATCTGTAGACCTAGCATGATTCATCAATTTATCTCATTATTTCCAAAAGTTTTTCTGTTATTTATGTTTATCTCACGCTGTTGAAAATTTATTCACAAATTCCTGATCATATTTTTGATAGCTTGTAGAAAAAACTACAAGGATCTGCCCCATGTGGTTGTTCGAGCCATTGATATGGAACAAGGCAACCAAAATTTCTAATGATCTACAATCAAACAGTTCAATCAATCGTCACACTTTTGAATCCGCTATTTCACGAGAGTCTGCCTAGATTTATCTTAATTAGGAACCAACACCGAACATTGTTTGTTTTATAGCCGACGAAATTACACCAATAACCCAAATGTATGCAATTATATCTTTGTACATACTCGCGATACGGATTTTGATATTAAAGCTTCTCTTAGCCAAGCTTGTGTTCAAGTTTTGTATTCAAGCAGTTATTTTGATAGCGTTAAGTTTCTCTATCATTCTGCGATTTCGGATGAAGCGATAGTTTTTCTCATTATCAATCGAGTTCATCTTATATAAATTAGAAATTAATCTTAAACACTCAAAATTTACCTTGGGGTAGTTGTCAATTTCTCAGGCGAAACGACATAACATGGAATTTCATCCGAGCTTGCATGACACAAGATCAGAGCATACCAATTAAAGCTCCAAATCGTTTTATGGCACTTTTTGTCTTGCTATCTAGCAACAACCTACCTCTAGCATGCTACGCGTAGGACTGAAACGTAACTATAGTTTTGATTCTATTTATAGATTCGCGTGCTTCCAACAGCTTCGCTTTTGCATCGATTGACCAATCAGAGCGATGCTTTCCCTTTGATATATCACTTACTCCTTCAAAACCGTCGTCTATGGCAGGGAAATCTGACATGCCGGAGATTTTTAGCAGACAAAATAGGACACTGCTGGCTACTAATCAAAATTTCAATCATGTATAATTGAAAATACGTGGCTTGATACATTCAAACCGAAACTTAAAAATATTTCCAATCAAATGTTGAAATAATATTGATAACTGATACAAAATGGACTGAGCTGTAAGTGTTTAAAACCTGACCATGTTTCTACGTGTATTTTTCCTTGAGTTTCTAATTTGCACCCCTATATAGAAAATAAAGATGTGTTCCACATAAAAATTATGTTGTTGGGTTAAGTATATCAAGAGAATTATCTACATTTAACACATCGGCTGAAAAGTTCGTATCGTAGAATTAAATCCATACCATTTTCAGTTAGTACCAACCTTCAAAAGATACGTGTATAAATTTGACAGCTGTCTGATTATTAGTTTGTGAGATATTGCATTTTGAGTGAAGCTACTTTTGTTATTGTGAAAAAAAATGGAAAAAAGGAATTTCGTGTGTTGATGAAACACTACTTTTTGATGAAAAAAAAGTGCCGCCGATACCAAAAATGGCTTGATGAGTGTTATTCAGACTCTGCACCGGGCGAAGCAACAATTCGTAAGTGGTTTGCAAAATTTCGTACTGGTCATATGAGCACCGAAGACGATGAACGCAGTGGACGTCCAAAAGAGGCTGTTACCGATGTAAACGTGAAAAAATCCACAAAATGATTTTCAATGACCGTAAAGTGAAGTTGATCGAGATAGCTGACACCCTAAAGATATCAAAGGAACGTGTTGGACATATTATTCACGAATATTTGGATATGAGAAAGCTTTGTGCAAAATGGGTACCGCGTGAGCTCACAATCGATCAAAAACAACAACGAATTGATGATTCTAAGCAGTGTTTGGAGCTGTTATATCGAATTAAAACCGATTTTTTTCGTCGATATTTAACAATGAACGAAACATGGCTCCATCACTTCACTCCGGAGTCCAATCGACAGTCAGCTGAGTGGACTGCACGCGATGAACCGAACCCAAAGCGTGGAAAGACTCAACAATCGGCCGGTAAGGTTATGGCGTCTGTATTTTGGGATTCGTATAATTTTCTTCGACTACCTTGAAAAGGGAAAAACCATCAACAGTGACTATTATATAGCGTTATTAGAGCGTTTGAAGGACGAAATTTCAAAAAAGCGGCCTCATTTGAAGAAGAAAAAAGTTTTGTTTCATCATTCACAATTCACCGTGTCACAAGTCGATGAAAACCATGCTGAAATTGAACGAATTGGGCTTCGAATTGATCCCTCATTCACCGTATTCTCCAGATTTGGCCCCCAGTGACTTTTTCCTGTTCTCAGACCTCAAGAGAATGCTCGCTGGTAAAAAATTTAGAAGCAATGAAGAGGTAATCGCTGAAACTGAGTCCTATTTTGAGGCAAAGAACGAATCGTACTACAAAAATGGTATCGAAAAGTTGGAAGATCGCTATAATCGCTGTATCGCCTCTGATGGCGCCTTTTCAGCCGAACTGTTACGTTTCGTCTTAGACTCATCAGTGTGTAGCAGTTTATGTTGAACCAATGTACTAATGGGTATTTTGCCATTCTATTTTTTTTCGATTTTCATCGTCACCAGAAACGACACAACAGAAAAAGACGTTTTAAACATCGGACTGCAGTTGTTCTTACGTCACGTCGTACACTAAAACGTCATATAGCGATACCTTTTTGCTTTTAAGTAGACAGAATGATTGCTTTTAGCAAACAGCTGAATTAGAGATGACATTGTTTTATTGATAGCAAGCATGGCCTTATAACCAACCCGCATAATTGGAAATTATTAGGGGAAATGAACCCCTAAACCCCCCGTCTGTATACGCGCCTGGTAACGGTACTTAACAGACTATTCCGTTTATTGTAAAATCGGACCTGACCTATGGACTGTCCCAGAAAGTAAGGACGCAACCAAAAACCGCTGCCATTTCGTAAATTTTTATGGCTGCGTACTGTTGTTTACACTCTTCTCTAACCACTTGTGCAGTTGTTTATTCGTTTTCATTAGTTTGTTTCGAAATGCGTGGACTTTCAGCAGAACAACGTTGAAAAATTGTGTACAAATGGAGCACATAACGCGGACTGTCACTGACAAAGATAGCAAAAATGGAAGGAGTAAGTGAAAAAGCCGTGCGAAATGCATTCAGGAAGTTCGGTGAGGATAACACCTTTGAGGATAAGCCGAAAACGGTTCGAAAAAAGGTCCTGCTAACCCTCAGTTGGCTAAACGTATACTGAAGGCGTTCGAGCAAAAGAAGAAGGTTTCAGTTCGAGATGTGGCCAAAAAAGTGGGCACTTCGAAGTCAAATGTTCTTCGTGCTAAAGAACGTTTGAATCTTCGAACCTATAAGAAGCAGAAACAACCAAATGTAGTCCGAAACAAGAAGCATCGATCAGGCCGAGGGTTCGAAAGCTGTACAATACGATTCTTGCTAGATATTTGAACTGCATAATCATGGACGACGATGAAACTCGATTACATATCCTTGCCGGGACATCGATTGAAGTCGAAATTTTTTTTTGAGAAAGCTATGGTCTGGCAAGCAATTTGTAGCTGCGGTAACCCTTCATCACAACTGCTTCAATGAACAGCGAAATATACATCAAGGAATGTTTACAAAAACGACTTCTACCCATGATTCGTAGCCACAAGGATCCTGTTGTCTTCTTGCCAGATCTTGCTTCTTGCCACTACTCGAAATCAAAGGTATACTACCAAAAATTGTCACTTTCGTCCCAAAAGACTTGAATCCACCAAATTGCCCACAACTTCGACCAATTGAGAAATTTTGGGCATTAACGATCTTAGAATCAAAGTGTAGTGTCAAAGTGCGTCCGTACTCTTTCTGGGACAGTCTTTATTACTAAGATGTGCACTTGACATAAGTTTCTCGTTCAAGCTGTTTATGGTGTCATTTTGGGGTTTTTTCCACCTCAAGAGTAGCCGGATCGTGCGAATTGCGCTTGACTGTTTTAGTTACTTTTACTTTTCGTCTTAGGTTCATCACAAATCGGATACCGTTGCGGTATCAAAACCCCTAAATGACTTTGTGATATTTTCCTGATAACTGATATCTATCTTATAACAAACTTTCGTTAAGGAGCAATATTTATTCTTAGGGTTATTGTTATCGATGAGCGGAAACTCGAAAGAGAAATATTAGTTTGGTACATATTCCTGAATTAACTGAGATCCAGCAAGCAATTGTGGAAAAAACTACTTTTGCGTTTTTCATCAATGGATGTTTGGCGAAGATTGTAAGTAGAACTTTGATAGACCATCAGTCGCTGTCTGTCATCCACTCGCACCTGACCAGACCGAGTGCACGCTAACTCGATCCTACTCAAACTGATTCTATCTATTACATAACTCACGATGCCACAGACTACTATCTGTTGGCGGTTAGAAAATCGTCCGTTGGTTTCGTTCTTTCGGCACGTCAGTTAGCACTTCGGTCCTTATGAAAAAGAGTTTGTTTATGCCAATGAATTCGTTCGTTATTCGTTGGAGCAAATTCGAAAGTTTTCATGAAAATTTATCTTCATTGGGTTCAAAACTATCATTTCATTAAGTTAAACCAAGCTCGAGAGACACCTTCGAAATTAAAGTCCACTTTAGACTAACGGAGCGACATGAGATAGTAACTTGTGAGAATTTAGTTATCTCACCTATTATGGCCCGTCATAAAATTAACAAAATCGGTTACTCAGGACAAGATTGATTAAAAAAATCTTTCTACTTCTTTATAGATACTGTTACACCATTGCATAACTGTTGAGATTTCTATATATTCCTTTGGAACTTCCATTGCATGGATGGGATAAATTTTTCCAATCCACATCCAGAGATATGAAGAGTCAACAATCATTTACGCTATTTCTCGTTGGCCATCAACCATCGACTTGGTTTATGTGTCGAAGAGGTGCTTGACCACGAACGGCATATCCTGTTTCCTACAATGTACTGAAGCGAGGATGCGATGCGTCGAACGAGGCGTTTTGCTGGTGTTAGGTGGCCTAAGAGTGAAATTCCCACCCACCTTCGAACAGCTAACTCGTTCACCGAGGCACTGGGTGTGCCGATTGGATCGGTACCAAACACAACAAATCAGGGATGCCCCCCAGCTCTAGTCGGTATACGCGTAACCTCTTGTTTGTGTTTCGAAGCATCGGGCACATAGCACCGAAATCCTATCCAACAACGTTCAGGTATGTACATTGCATCTAGTTATTACCGGAATGTGTTTGCTTGCTCTATTCTTGCCGTTTGCTGGATAACTGAATTAAGAGTGTTCCTCAGCATATTTGGCGTGCTGCTCTTCGTACACGCACTCTCATACACTGGACCCGGTCCTGTGCTCCGGTAGAATGCGTGAAATGCGGCTCGATGCTGATGCGTGAATGTGCCAATTGGCTTACTACCATCAGGCATAGTTCAAGTGTTTGCAAATAATTGACCAGAACGGAAAAGCTCAATCGCAAGTTTGTCGACGTCATCAATTTGCAGAGCCTGGATGCCGTGTTGGTCGGTTGGTCGGCCGGTTGGAGGCTTACAGCGGGAACTGAAGTAAACTGGACCACGTGGTCCTTCCCCATCGGCATCAATCGGCGGATCGGGAAGGTAGTTCAGAAAGAGCAACGATGTCAGTAAATTATTGCAAATCAGAAATGTTTCTATTATTACATTCCTTAGAGATACTTTCTGATTGGAACCGTAATGGGAGCGATTTGGCTTGAGCATTTAGTGGGTTGCTTAATGGCATGTTTAGACCACAAACCAGATTGATTGTCGTGTTGATATTCGCTGGTGTACCGGATGATGTATGTAGAATGTTGATGATTTGGTAATTCTACTAGAATATTTATACTTTTACCAGGTGCGTTTGTAATGTGGTTTTGTTCGATACTGTTTCTTGCATTTAGCGTGCGATTTCTATGAATGCGAACAAACAAATTGAAGACCGGATATCTTATTACAACTTTGCACTTGTGCATACGAAAATGTCATCTAACAGTTCGGCTGAAAAGTTCGTATCGTTTAATAGAAACACACATTTTTTTGCCAAAATTCGTTTTTATTATTCAACATAATTGCCATCAGAGGCGATACAGCGATTATAGCGATCTTCCAACTTTTCGATACCATTTTTGTAGTACGATTTGTCCTTTGCCTCAAAATAGGCCTCAGTTTCAGCGATTACCTCTTCATTGCTTCTAAATTTTTTACCAGCGAGCATTCTCTTGAGGTCTGAGAACAGGAAAAAGTCACTGGGGGCCAAATCTGGAGAATACGGTGAATGAGGGATCAATTCGAAGCCCAATTCGTTCAATTTCAGCATGGTTTTCGTCGACTTGTGACACGGTGCATTGTCTTGATGAAACAAAACTTTTTTCTTCTTCAAATGAGGCCGTTTTTTTGAAATTTCGTCCTTCAAACGCTCTTATAACGCTATATAATAATCACTGTTGATGGTTTTTCCCTTTTTAAGGTAGTCGAAGAAAATTATACCATGCGAATCCCAAAATACAGACCCCATAACCTTACCGGCCGATTGTTGAGTCTTTCCACGCTTTGGGTTCGGTTCATCGCGTGCAGTCCACTCAGCTGACTGTCGATTGGACTCCGTAGTGAAGTGATGGAGCCATGTTTCGTCCATTGTTATATATCGACGAAAAAAATCGGTTTTATTTCGATATAACAGCTCCAAACACTGCTTAGAATCATCAATTCGTTGTTGTTTTTGATCGATTGTGAGCTCACGCGGTACCCATTTTGCACAAAGCTTTCTCATATCCAAATATTCGTGAATAATATGTCCAACACGTTCCTTTGATATCTTTAGGGTGTCAGCTATCTCGATCAACTTCACTTTACGGTCATTGAAAATCATTTTGTGGATTTTTTCACGTTTTCATCGGTAACAGCCTCTTTTGGACGTCCACTGCGTTCATCGTCTTCGGTGCTCATATGACCAGTACGAAATTTTGCAAACCACTTACGAAATGTTGCTTCGCCCGGTGCAGAGTCTGAATAACACTCATCAAGCCATTTTTGGTATCGGCGGCACTTTTTTTTCATCAAAAAGTAGTGTTTCATCAACACACGAAATTCCTTTTTTCCATTTTTTTTCACAATAACAAAAGTAGCTTCACTCAAAATGCAATATCTCACAAACTAATAATCAGACAGCTGTCAAATTTATAAACGTATCTTTTGAAGGTTGGTACTAACTGAAAATGGTATGGATTTAATTCTAGTGGCGCCCTCTCATAGAAACGATACGAACTTTTCAGCCGATCTGTTATGTTAGAGGAAACAATGATAATTGCTTACAGAATGCGGAAAATCAGACATTTCTCGCTTTTCATTGAAATTTACCAATTTAGGGTATATAATTTTATCTACTCGAATCGAATTTATTTAGGGTATATAATTTTATCTACTCGAATCGATGCGTAGAAATATTTCCAAGCAGAAGGGGTAATGATATCGAATATCTGTTTTCAAATCCTGACCACACAACAAATTATGACAAAGCAGTTGAAAGTCTCTTTGCAATTCATTGACAATCGCCAAAGAGCCATGGAAAAAATTCTTAAGGTTGGTAATTGGATGGAAATGTAAAAAAAAAACTCAGTATGAAATACTTTTTCTACGTTGCGAAAGAAAGTGTTTTTTTTTGGTGAGGTGATTACAAAAAGGATATATTTTTAGAATCCTAACATAGAGTGTGTGTGTGTGAAGGAAGTAGTGTATTACGATCTTCTTAAACTCGAAGAAACAGTTAAGCAGGGCTAAGGTTTATTTGCACGATCACATCAAAGTACACTAAGGTCTCTTTTTACACGTTTTTTTTCGCACGGTTTTTTTTATAAACGGCTTTTTTCACACGGATTCTGGAATTAACACGGTTTCGGATGAGAGTTTAAAGCACTGTCATTTGTTTTTTGAGAAAAAATTTTAAAAATTGAACAGGTTGTCTGTAAGAAAACGATTATGAGAGCTAATTCAAAGTTTGATAGTTAACTAAAATCATTCATTCAACAATTCACGTCAATTCACATCATTGACTGTCGTTCCATGAAATGATTTATTAGTCTTTAGATCTTGAATTCCTGTCGTAAATTACACGACGTCTCTTCCGTTCAGTTGTGGTGTATGATGTCATACGAAATGATATCATCGAGAATTTCGTAGCGTTGAAGAACTAGTCGAATTTACTAATCTCTTCAACTTTTCGTCATATCGAACGGTACAGTTTTTTATACCCATTTGAATGGTATAACTCTAGTAGTATTATGATTTACGCCGATGAAATGAGTTTCTTCAGCATGGCTCATAGTAATACCTCTTCTAATTTGATCCATATTCATCTCTATGAACTCTTCCCCTTTGATTCTTTCGCTGCGTGCATAAATCTTCATCCAATACCCATGTCTTCCCACTCAGTTTAGTTGAGAATGACTTTTAAGATCGTTACACTACACATCGCACCTTCGGAATTGAAAAGAACTTATTCTTAGATGTCGCAGTTCACGCATATTTACGTCGAAGAACATTTAATATTGTGTCTAAGACTCCATGACATGAAATTCATTGAAATAAAAAAAAAAAGAATACTGATAGCAACCGCCGCGACTTGAACCGAGAATCATTGGATCGCAAGTACGTCTGTTAATCGACTAAGCCACCAAAGCATGTATCTGCTTGACTTTTAAAAGGTGCATTTAAATTCATACAGTCCCTGCTAGCAGAACGCATTTTTCAGTCGAAACCAGTAAAATTCAAGCTCATCTAACATTAAGTCATTAAAAATGAAATCTTCCGTCATTTGACAAATTAGATCTTTATGAATTACATCGTATGAGGGATTAAGTCACATGTAAAATTCAAATTTTTTGGAGTGCACGTATCAGGTGTACAACTTTGCTTCCGCCGTTTCCCGATAGGTGGCTGTACCGGTTGAGGCTGGTCAAAATACATAGCTGGTAATGCCTTTAAAGTGAGTGTGTACAGTGCCTAACGAATTGTCATCGCCGTTTCAGTGACAGTTGTTCTTGTTTTCGTATTATTCACACTCGAAAAGGTCTGTTTATGTGCAGAATTCTCGCCATTTGCGGGAAGTTTTACTTTTCTGTTACAATTCGAAAAAAATGCAGCTGAAGCACATCGAATGCTCTCAGAAACTTTCGGTGATGCTGCTCTGAGTAAAAGAACGTGACGGGAGTGGTTTCAATGTTTTAAAAATGGTAATTTCGATGTCGAAGACAAACATGGTGGTGGAAGAGAAAACACCTTCAAAGATGAACAACTAGAAGCATTGCTTGATGAAGATTCGTGCCAAACCCAAGAAGAGCTTGCCGAATCGTTGGGAGTGAGCCAGCAAGCCATTTCAAAACGTCTCGCGAAAGGAAATTGGCCACAATGTCAAGAGCGACATGACAAAGTCATCCTCCAACACGACAATGCTCGGCCTCACGTCGCAAAAGTTGGCAAAAAGTACCTGGAAACGCTGAAATGGGAAGTCTTGCCCCACCCGTCGTATTCCCCAGATGTCGCCCCTTCTGACTTCCACCTATTCCATTCGATGGCATTTTCAATCCTTCGAAAATTTGGAAAAATGGATTGCTTCATGGATAGCGTCAAAAGAGGACTCCTTTTTTCGAGCCGGGATCCGAAAAATGCCGGAAAGATGGGAGAAAGTTGTCGCTAGCGACGGACAATACTTTGAATAATACATCTGTAAGCACTTTTTCACAATAAAGCTTTTAATTTTGTATAAAAAACGGCGGAAGCAAAGTTGTACACCTGATATAATCGTTCTTCTGAAAACTGAATGCGTTATACAGAAGGCATGAGCCATTTATTTTTTTCCATAAATATGTTTATTTTATAGGCAATCTACATAAGTTTTTCTTCGCCGTGGCATCCACAATACATAGTACTTTGAACTTAATACATTTTGAATATCATATTAATATGTTGGTATTCATTAGTTAATCTAAACACTGTTTTTATCAGGCGAGTTACTATTATAAATTACATTAAATGAAATACATTCATTTTGTACATGATCTTATAACTATTTTAAGTTTGTTTGTATCAGTTCATCACTTTTATTCAATATCATATAGTTGGCTATTGGTTGAACTCATGGAAGAGAAAACAGTCTAACAAAAAATTTCATGAAAGGAAGGTCACGACAAGCAAGAATGCCTCAAACTGGAACATTGGATACTCTTCCTTGGGTACGCAAGGAATTTATTAGTTGAGATCTGACATCACGATACTCCACGTATGTCCAAACGACATGATCAATATCGCGATAACCTTCGCCACAAGCACAATGATTCGTCTTGGAAAGTTCAATTCGAAGCAAAATTGAAAGTTCAATTCGAAGGACGTGTAGTGATTGGACATGAGTCTGGACATCACACGAATGAAGTCCCTACTCACATCCAGTCCCTTGAACCATGCCTTTGTCGATATTTTAGGAACAATTGAGTGCATCCACTGACCCAGATCATCTCTATCCCAATAAGCTTGCCAGCTGGCAAGTGTTCTTTGGCGAGACGCGCTATAGAATTCGTTTAAAACAATCGGTCTCTCATAAATTTCACCCTCAATAGCACGTTTGGCTAAAATATCGGCTCTTTCATTGCCTGCAAGCAATTTGTAGCAATGAGCCGGGACCCAAACTATTGTGATTTGATAAATATTATTCAATATGACGTTCAGGCGTTGTTTTGTTTTGCCCAAGAAAAACGGTTCATTTTTGCCAGCAGCATTTTCATGTCCGATTCATCGAAGGAGTTTATATCAACAGATTACAACAATCCAACAGATACATGTATGTACTTAATACTATCAATTAAAACTAACCCTAGCTAACTAACTCTATAGTAATTAGACGACACTAAACCCATCGGGTAAACGATGGTGATTTTGCATTAAAACTAGAGAAGAAAAGAAATATGCTTTAAAATGGGAGGTAGAAGGAGGGAGTAGTGAATGAGAGTTGGCGAGCGAAACGTGGTTAGAACCGACATATAGATCTAATTAGTGTTCGAAAAGATAGGAGAAGAAACGATGAAGAGCGGAGTAGAGAAGATACAACAGGATTCGTTACAACGAGCGAATTTATTAGTTTTCAAAGGAGATGGTGGAGAGAACGAAGGGGTGGTCGAGCGGAAAGAACTAACATTAGTATTAAAACTGCAAAAATAGAGAATCATGGAATAATCGTTGTATCGCATTACGAGTGAGATGAAAATCAAATTCCTGTGAGCAACTATTGAATAGACGGCACATGCTGGAAAAGGGTTCATAATATCCGTAATTGGTTCTAGCATGGGGAATTCGTACAAATGGATGAGAACGAAGACTTCGACGATGAATGTCAAAATTGATCAATTGTAGGAGATCAGGACTGTCAACACGTGATTGAATTAGATCAGCAATAAAGACAGCCTTGCAAACGTTCCTACGTACAGACAGCGGATCTAGCTCAATGCGCCGACAGCGATCTTTGTAACTAGGAAGGTTGAATGGGTCCCTCCATGGTAGATTGCGGAGTGCAAATCTAACGAATTTCCGTTGAACACTTTCGACACGATCATTGTCGATTTGATAATGAGGCGACCAAACGATAGCTGCGTATTCTAATGTTGATCGAACTAGCGCTCAATAAAGAGTCTTCAGGCAGTGTATATTTGTAAAGTTCTTAGTGATCCGAAATATGAAGCCTAAGAGTTTAGAAGCTTTCCAAATTACATAATCGACATGATTCTTGAAATCCATTTCGTGATCGAGAATAACACTTAAGTCCTTAACCGAGGATTCACGTTTGAGGACATTTTGCAAGAGATGATAGTCATATGTAATTATTGAGCGTTTTCGGGAAAAAGATATAGTGGAGCATTTCGAAGTGTTTAGTACCATCCTGTTATTATGACACCATTTGGCGAATGAGTCAAGCTGAGTTTGCAGAAAATGTGCATCTTCTAGTTCCTTTATAGGATGATATACTTTGAAGTCGTCAGCAAATGATAGTTTGAAACATTTCACGGAGAAGTTGAGATCATTGAGGTAGAGTAAAAATAGAAACGGTCCTAAGTGACTTCCTTGAGGTACTCCAGAACTAACAGTAAAAGGAACTGTTGTGAAGTTTCCTATTTTCACCGACATCTCGCGACCAGTAAGAAGCGAATGGCTTCAACTGCACTCAGACTATCTGTGAAGAGAAAATAATGGCTTGGAGATAATGTGACGATGACACTCAAACTATAATGAACTGCTACTAACTCTGCTATATAGACAGATGCAGGTTCTTGAAGCCTAAATGCAGCCGAAAAATTATTGTTGAAGTTACCAAACCCAGTAGCCGCTTCAATTCGTGATCCGTCCGTGTAAAATATTTTCTCAGAGTCAATATGCCTGAACTTGTAAATATTTTTAAGATTTCCATCGAGCGTAGGTGTTCGGGGATTCCACGCACTTCGCGCTGCATGGATGTGCCGAAAAATAGAGTTGAGTCAGGGAATGCATGCAGCCTAAAATAAATTGGCAAAGTCAAAACCTGTTGGATCATTCTTCCCATCATATAAGGCTGCGCGGGATCATGCTTTCTTGAAAAGACGACCAGCTCTGTTTTCTCTGCAGAGAATTCGATACCCAGATGAACAGCCCAAACGGACAAGTTATCTAAGGTATCTTGCAATGGTTTTTGCAGATCAATAGCTTTGGGTCCAGTAACTGAAACTACGCCATCATCTACCAATTGTCTTAGTGTACATGAGGTTACTAGACAGCTGTCAATGTCATTCACGTAAAAATTATAGAGGAGCGGACTGAGGATGAGCCTTGCGGGAGACCCATGTAGCTAATTCTGAATGTTGCCCGATCGCCATGTGAAAAATACATGCATTTCTCTGACAAAAGGTTGTGCAAATAATCATTCATAATCGCTGGAAGCTCATGTTGATGGAGCTTGCCTGAAAGAACATCAATGGAAACTGCATCAAATGCTCCTTTAATGTCTAAAAATACAGATGCCATTCGTTGCTTTTGAGCGAAGGCAATTTGGATGTCAGACGAAAGTAAGGCAAGGCAATCATTCGTCCCTTGCTTTCTACGGAAACCAAACTGAGTATCTGACAACAAACCGTTCGTCTCCAGGGGATCCTTTCATTGGATTTATTATAAGAAAACATAGTTAAAATCGTTCAAATGATGTTCATGAAAAGTGTCCTGAATAGTAAGCAGATAAAGAGCAAAACAAAGGTGAACGATATTGAGCAGATTTAGTTCAGTTGAAAGGAAACATTAAAAAATCTGATCATTTAGAAGAAAGCAGTTAATCAACAAGGCGCTCGTCTCGTTCATTGTAAATATCGAAGATGCCCGATCCAAGAATGTTGTTCCGTTAAATGTTTAAAAGTATCACAATAATTCTCTTCTTTTAATGTTCGATGATTTTCAAATTAGAAAATTTCAACTAAGCAGGGATTTGTTTTTCTTACGAACTAAGCGTACACTCATTTTGTAGCATACCGGCTCACACCAATTGATCACAAACTATTGGAAATTCAATACACTAATTCAATCACTTTGAAGTGCCATAAATTGACCGTACTGATGAGATAAACCTAATTAGATTCGTTAATTGACTAAAATACAGTTTCATGTACAAGAGATAACTGATGCACTTTTTGCGGCAGCATCGCTCGAGTAAATCAGAATCGTCGTTCTTTTTTTGCATCTTCTGTGTGTTACATTTCGACTCATTTGCATACGCAGAACGGATGCATGATGAAATTATGAGCGTTTATAGGATAACGTCAATCATGCAAACGTGAATTGCGATTGACATGTTCCAAATCGTAGCGCATTTGGTTTAAAGTGGCCTCCAAGCCGGTCAACGCTCCGAACGCGTCGTCCACCGTCGTTTATTAATAGATTATCGATCTTCCATCCAATTTCGTAGCTGAACGGATACATAGTTTGCTGGGAGGTCAATCCCTCACCTGGCAGGCCCATTTGGCCGTTTGGCCGTTGGATGTGATAGTTTTGTTCCGTACAGCATGCCAATTCAAATATGCAATATCCTGTTCTAAATAGCATCGCAGAACGATGCTCATATCGTGTTCGTCTGGCTTGTTATCCAGTTTGATACACATCTGGATCTGGTGGATCGACTCTGGTTTGCTACGCTAGTGTTACATCGTTCTGTGGATGTAGCTGAGTACTAGGCGATTTCAAACAAGCTCAATTGGTAGTCTTCGCTGAAAATTATAAAATCGGGGAAGATTTAAATAAAAGTCGATTAATGAAATTTGATTAAAGCATTAAACCTTACAACAAATCAATTGCGCTACACTCACCTATTCCATTACATTTATATTGTGTATCGCAAAAAAAAGCTATACACAATTTTTTTTTTCAAATTTTGATAAAAAATGATATTTTATTCAAACTAAAAATTGATCCTTTTTCGTATGAGGTTAAACTTGAGCATAATGAAAACCGGATGAAATTTAAGTTATTCCTTCACGAATTTTCGAACTTTTGATCGAACACTCTTCATCAAGTCCCGGACAAGTGTTGCTTCACATTTTTTGGACGCTTGAGCCCAAATTTTGTTGAACTCCTGCATGTTCCCAGCTGCCTTACCAGTCTTCTTGAAGACCCTCTTCACGATTACCCAGTAATGTTCGATGGGTCGAAGCTGAGGGCAATTTAGTGGATTGATATTTTTCTCAACGAAATTTATACTCTTTTCCGCAAGCCTATTGAGAGTGGTTTTGGCATAGTGAGCCGATGCTAAAGCCGCCCAAAACAGTGGAGGTGTACAATGCTTCTTATACAAAGACAGCAATCTCTTCTGGAAACACTCAGATCGATAGATTTCTGCATTTATAGTTCAGGTAGTGTAAAAAATGGTTGACTTAAAACCACAGGAACATATTGGTTGCCATACCAGTACCCTTCGACCGAATTTCTCCACTTGAATCGACCTGTCCGCATCGCTCACATCGTTTTTAATTGTTTCACTTCCAGGACATGTAAATGTATCGTTACAATCCTGGAAGTGAAGCAATTAAAGCAAAATTCACACAATCTACTAATACGAAAGATTATCATTATTCGAGAGTGTGTCAGTTTGATTCGTACTCACGTCCTCCAGTTATGTATGTGACACTTCCCACCAGCATTTTTTTTATAGCCCTCCGCACTCCCCCGCACCAAAAAGCTCACAATTGGAGCTCCCTGGTCACGGACACATACATATCTCAGTTTGGAAAAGCAAAAACTAAAGCAAAATAAAAAGGAAAAAACCGCGATGATGACAAGCTGAGGTTATTACTACTAACAACGTTATATACTAGCGAAAAGACATTTAACTATTTACACTATGCTAGAGTTCCCAGTGGAATGTAGAATTCCTTTTAAGGGGCTCTTACTAATATTTCAAAGCTTACAAAAACTAACAGTAATTATTTATTAACTAATTAACTAACAGTAATCTATTCATTTCAACACTTGAGCAGGAAAAAAACCCTCTTGAGTAGACTGTGGTACCAGCACTTGCTCAAAAGGGCACAAAACCTCCTCTACTTTTAAGATTGTTACGTTTGAACAAAGACTCGAATTTATAAGTTGATAATTGTACGAATGACTGGGTACATGATATTATGAATTAATAAATGAATAAATCAATGAATGAATGAATGAATAAAAGAGTTTATGAATGAGGGAAGTAATGATTGAGAGAATCAGTGTATGAGTGAGTGAATGAATGAATAAATGGATGAGTGAATGAATGAGTACACCCAAACCTCCATTTACGAACCTTATATATGTATGTATGTATGCTTACACACTCACTCGTTTGCGTATATGTGTATATATTTATACATATAAATGATCGCTTTGACTTCACCAATATTTATATGTATTAAGAAATACAAATATTTGCACACATGCGTACGTATATCAATACATATATACATATATACGATACGTAAATGGAGGTTTGGGTGTAGATGATGGAAGGATGAACTGTACAAACACAAAAACACGGTTGCTACGATTACAGTATATAGTTAGCTCTCTCTGTCTTTAGGTAGCGCTTTAATCTCATTTTGAATTCGACCGGATTGAAGGTTTGTTTGAGCTCATCAGGAAGACTATTATATATCGATGGACCGTAATATGTCATACGAGTTTGACCCAAATTCGAATAAGCTCTTACTCGAAATAATGAGTTGGCCTGTCTTGTATACCGCTGCTGGGTACCAACGGGTAATGAGATGTTGTGATGAGCATGTGGTTGATGAAGAACTTTGTGCACAAACAAGATAGCATATCACGAAGTGCCAGGAGAGGTAAGATACAGTGTGAAGAATCGGAATAAGTTGCAATGTTGGATGGAGATATGGGAGGTTGTATATAGTTTTTAGACAGCGATGCTGCAGTACTTGAATTCTTTTCAGCTTGGATTTCGAGGCATGACCCCATATAATCAATAAGTATTGTATATGAGAGTGGATACATGCAAAGTAAAAGCTGATCAATGCTTTCCTAGGAACAAAATTGCGAACTTTCCTGAGAGCACCAGCAAGTGAAGATAGTTTGCTTTCAATCACTTTTATGTGACTATCCCAAGATAGTGTTGAATCTAGGTGAATTCCTAAATATTTAAAACTATCAACTTTCTCTATAAATTTTTGACCAATGCATGGGTTCGTGTGATGCGTCAGTTTTTTCCTAGGTGAATGGAATACCATGTATTTTTGTTTTCGCTATGTTCAAAGACAGTAAATTAGAGTTAAAGTAGCCCATGAGGATACGTAAGTCGTTTTCTATGCATGTCACTAAAGTTGGTGTGTTTTTGCATGGATAAAAAAGCGCAGTGTCATCAGCAAACAATCTCGGAATACCTCTCAGTGTTAGGTTACCAATATCATTGATATATACCAAGAACAAGAGAGGCCCAATATTGCTGCCTTGTGGAACACCTACGTCGATTTGGCGTCTTGAGCTTTTCGCATCCCCTATATTCACAAACTGTGTTCTATTTGAAAGGTAACTGCGAAAGATGTCGTTGGCAATTCCTCTGATTCCGTACCGATCCAGTTTCCGCAGGAGAATGTTGTGGTCCAGTGTATCGAAAGCTTTCCTTAGATCCAAGAACAACCGCACAGCAATCTGCTTAGAATCGATCTCCTTAATGATACTATCCATGAGCTGAACAACATATTGAAAGTTGTACATGATGTTATTGGAATTGAAGAAATCAGTCAGCCTGGTAATAAGAAGTTTCTCTAAAATTTTGTTGAACACTGATAGAGTTGAAATTGGAAGGTAGTTGTGTGGATCGTTAGGATTCCCCAACTTAAATATTGGAACAACTCTGGCAACTTTGAGACATCCAGGATAAATTCCGGTAATCAGGATTTTGTTGAAAGCTTGAGATAAAATTAAAGCGAATGATGTAGGATTGCTCTTCAAAGTTTTCACCGATATATTATCAGGACCAGTAGCTTTTTTTGCTATTTAACTCATTTATTAAAGGAATAATTTCGTTCACTGTAGCTGGCCTCAGAAATGTGGAGTTAGAATTACAAGGTATATTGCTAACGGGGTCGATATTAGTGTTCGGAATACTGGTCGCTAGAGTACTGCCAATGCTTGAGAAGTATTTGTTAAAGGCTTCACATACTTCCTGGTCATTTGACGTATGGATTCCATCTGCAACTAGTTTGATTTTTTCTGTTTCCCTTACTCGACCCATAACTGTATTGAGGTTTTTCCACAGTTTAGAGTGACAAGTTGTGTTAAGCAAATTAGCATAATAAAACTTTTTGCTAGATCTTTTCAGTTTATCAACCTTACTAGTTATGTGCTTAAGTAATTCTTGTAAGTGTAAGTCACCCGGATGCTTACGTACTTTTTTCAGGTAGTTAGATTTTATCTGTATCAGTTTCCATAGATAGTAAGACATCCAAGGACAGTGATTGTTTTTCGTGTTGATGAGTTTTGTGTATGATTTGGTGCACTGCAATAGAATTGAGTTGTAAGTGGATATAATATCGGAGAAACACTGTTCAACATCCTCTACTATTGCTATATAATTAATAAACTCATTGAAATCTCTCTCGAGTTTGTTGTAATCGACAACTTTCTTGACAAGAAGTAACCTTCGCCACCGGCAATAGGAATGATAGTACCTACCTTGCACCTTGCGTCTTGTTACATACGCTAATCATATCATGCAAATCACGTGCCGCGCACGGATACAAATCCGAAGCAGTTGGCGAAAATCCACACTTGCTTACGCCACCTCAGCTAAAGCCAAAACTACAACCAGAACAGTATCAGCTGCCCACGATCTATTAGATGTATAGAAGTGCACAGTCAATACGCCCTATTGTAGAAAAAACACACAAAAAACAATTACAGATCAGACACTACACACGTGTGCCAAGCGATTTGCACCACTTAAACCAAAGTTGTCAATCATTCAACCAAAGCCTAACACAGGGAAGGCCACTGCGAAAATAGCCACATGCAATTGAATATAGCTCTATTGAGACAAACACCACAGCGCAATGATCAGAAGTTCTTCTGTGTACCGAATGGCTATACAGGCTAGAGGTACCAACACACTAAGGACTATGTCGCGCAACAGAACTATGAGACACTAAGGATACAACAGCCGAATTTGGGCGCAACTTCCGGAATCAACACATTCCAACGAGCGGTAGCGAGACACTTATAATGGCTGAAATAATCATGCAAGTTTCACGTTTTCGAAACACTTATTATCTACTAAACTGAATATGAAATTTGACCAGCCAACACAATATTTCACAAGTAAACACTCTCAATACCACACTCTTACGAAAATTAAGACTCAAATCAAACGAAAAACACTAAAAATTTAATCTTTCATGAGCAACGAAATTAAACGCGTATCAACCGCACAACAGTGTTGCCAGACGGTTGCCTTTCTATGTGGAAAGGTATTAGAATTGCTGAAAAAAAAAAACCGACTATCGAACGGAACCTCGGAAACCAATCAACTCAGCTTGACAAGTTCGGAAAATGTTTGTGCACGGAACCACCCGCGATCCCATTTCAACCAGAATATTAGTTGATTTTCTGAGTTCGATTGGTTAAAATTTGGTACAACTAATCGATTGTTGTTTTAACTAAACTGTCATTTTTGTTTTTCGATTAGCAGAAACGATGGTTGAAACAACTAATTTAACTGTTCGAAAAAAAAATGATATATATTAGTTGATTTTCTGAGTTCGATTGGTTAAAATTTGGTACAACTAATCGATTGTTGTTTTAACTAAACTGTCATTTTTGTTTTTCGATTAGCAGAAACGATGGTTGAAACAACTAATTTAACTGTTCGAAAAAAAAATGCTGTCAATTAGTGAGGACACATACCTTTCAATTTCAACAAATATTTTAGTTGAAAGAACTGGTGTTGTTATTGAAACAAAATTCTGTTAGTTGAAAAATAAATCGGTTTTATTTGTTTTAGACATGAGTATTGAAAGTGAAAAAATGAGTATTGAAAGATGATGCCTTCAAACGGTTGAACTAAAGTTATGCACTGATAATTTTACTCAGTTTATATGAGCTTAGGTGCATTCAATCGCAGCGCCTCTGTGCGTTTGAAACCCTTCGCTCCTGTTACTTATATAAATTAAATTCATGTCAAAAAGCGTTTTATTGCTAATGCATGAGCATCATCATCGGTATCAAACAGTTGGAAGTAAAACAGTCTGCTGGAAGTAAATCAATGATCGAATTTGAAGCATAAAATTTTTGCGCATACCTGAAAGATTACGAGATGATCATTCATTAACATTTTCTAATTTGTCACCAGATCTTTTTCATCTTAAACAAGGTTAACTTTAACACAACACCGCTGTTAGATAAACACTTGTTATCATAAATTTCTCAAATCGAATGAACACAATTTCACCAAACGCTTTAACCATCGATGTTGTTTTCATTGGCATTTTGAAGCGACGCGAACAGATTTCAACTAGAAAAGTTGTTGATTTTGCATTGCGATTATTGTTTTGCTTTCAACTGTCTCCGGTATTTGACAGCATTCAAAACAACATATTTTTCAACTACTTGAATATATGCAAATCAAAAACCATTTTGGTTGAATCAAAAAGAAATTAGTTAAATCAACTATCGCAAAAATCAAAAACTGCGATATCGCAATTTTATGATCGAAGGGTTCTCCGTGTGTGTGTTGTCTTTTCGAAGACATTTTGATCGCTCAATTTTCTCAAAGATAGTTGAACCAATTTAAACAAACTTTTGGTTCCGGAGATATGATGGTATAAGTGACGTAACCGACAAACGGGTAGGGGGTGCTGACCGACGGTTGAGGTATGAAAATTTACGGTCTTGCAAAATCACCATAAGGGGGGAGTACATGAGATTTCCGAAATCGAAATTTTTTTTATAATGCCAAAGGTCTTAGAATTGCATGATACATTGAGATTTAGTGTCATCTCAAAAACAATTTTTTTTTAAATCGACTTTCGGGGACTTGGAAAATTTTTAAAGTCCCAGAAAGTCGTTTTTTTCAAACAAATTTTTTTTCAAGATGACACTAAATCTCGGCCTTGCGTGCAATTCTAAGACTTTTGGTATCAACATTTTTTTCGATTTCGATTTATCTTGGTAGATAATGTGATCTACTTATTCCTTTTTCTATTATCATGTGTTTATTGCTCTGGGTAGCCGGCTACCGAGAATACGTTTGCCATTTTATCGCGATTTGTATTACTATGTACTTTCTACTAAAATACGAAATGTCTTCCGAAACTAGTAAAATTCCGGACACCCGGCTGTCGAGAGGTTTACTATCAATTCACATATTTAATTTATTGTGTTATGTTTTGTTTTGCAATAGACAGCCGTACAAGCAAGATATCACTCGATTATCATTGATCGAACAACAACGCCTTACGTAATGTCGATTGATTGAATCAATTTGAATTAATTGTTGTCAAAAATAAGCTCAAATTAGTGTCAGAAATTATTCAATCAAAAGATTAAAAATGTTTTCATGAGAGCCTCGTGGATCAAAAAGGGTTTTTTTCATTGTATTTGTTTAGAATGCTCAATCGATTACCTATATTTTCTCTTTCGGCACCATTGTTTTACAATTAGTAGTTTCCGAAGTGCAACAATATAAAAAGGGCTTTCAAAAATTCGTTCGCCCGATTTTGTCGGTTACCTTCACTATTACATCCTTTGGTAACATCCTTTGTCAATGTGATTTCCAAAAACGACGATCAATAATTGACCAGAATGCAAAGCCGCGTTTGGTTATATGAAATGAAACAAATTTTGGTGGTTTGAGCTGACTAGATGGATCAAAATGATGTGTTGAAATTGGTATTTTATTAACTTTTCGTCTTCGACTCCTCAGTGTATAAAAGTTCAATATAAACTGTTAAGTAGACCTAAAATAGTGAACAGTTTTATGGAAGATTAGGAAGATGCGCGTGCAGCAGAAACACGAAACATTTTGAACTACCTTCACTAATCGCGCTTCAGATGAATAATACAACACTGACTCAAAAAAGGTTATATAAAGATAGTTTACTGCATTACAAAAATTACAGTGTTAACTTTTGATCAGTTTCAATGCAGTAAAGTAAGTGAGCGGCAGATATGTAGCATGCCAAATGATTTTCAGCATTTTCAATTTCTGCAATTCGCAAAAAAAATGTGGTCCAAAAAATAAACGACACAAATCCGGACACGTATAAAATCAATTCCGAATCACGTTGGTTTGATTTTCGGTGCATTATGCAAGCCAAACTTTCCAACATTTGCACCAATTGTGGCTGTTTATTCAACGAATTTAAACGATGAAGCAAACCCCAATCGAATGATGCTATTCTGCCAGGATGAGTCTCTATGTGAATGATCCTTTGGCATAAAACCGCAGCACAGGTACAATTTTGCGATGCGTTCCACTCCGAGTCCTCCTCTATGCAGCGAGGCCCAATCAATGAAGGGAATAGGTAGAGTGTGCTCCACTTTATGGAAATACTCGACTATTGCGCCGCAAATGATGAAATGATGGCAAAGAAGATACCGACACATGTAGTTGGAAGTGCACGGAGATGGAAAACACATCTTAATCTTACGTGCTGATATCGTCGTTGGTGATGATGCTTGAGAGATGATCTTTCGTCTCCGGATATCTCGGTGTAATGCAACGTATGTTTTTTTTCCTCTTCTTCCCCGGTTAGTATTGAAAACGGGTTGCTGTCATGAAGCGGGTGGACTGTGCCAGAAAGGATAACGAAAGCCGAACGGAATATATGATGTCTTTTCCTTAAATTGGCATCATTTGCATTCGAGATTATTTTCTCTGTCATGAATTGGGCGCTTCGTTGGGTTGAATGGGAATACGTTCTGTCACTAGGTCCGGATATTGGATACAAACTAGTGACACTATTTACTGATATCCCACAACAGATTCTCCGCGCTGCAATAAAACCCAAAATAAAGTTCAGTGGTGTATTTCGTTACCATACCTATTGAATAAAGTTCGTGTAGCGAATAACTTTTAATGATGAGATTTCAGCATCTCGCTACTCGTGCACTGCGAGAGGATTGGATACCACTTACGCTCGTAAAAACATTCTTTTTGTCGCACAAATTGCAGCTGGAATGAAAATGTTTATGTGTTATTGAATTACGTCTGCCATTGTCATTCACCACGCAACTGCATCTTATGTTTCCCCCAGAAAAAAAAGAAATCGATGTCAATTTGTATGATGTATGGCAGGAGGTATCGAATCGAATTTTCCTCTACTTTGCGCAACTGTGCCAACCAACTCGTTGCCCCGTAAGCCGGAACTGAGTCCGGGTAGAGTGCAGCAAACATGAACAACTTTATTGCACGATTGACATGTGGCTTCATTCCGAAACAATAAACTTGCGTTATGCTGCCAGTTGATTACGGAAATTTCTGTGGCGCTCGATGGAGGTACAACGGTGTAACATTTCCGGCATTCCGAGGGAACGGTGCGTTTTATTTTCATCATCAATCCATTGCTTGCCAATGAAGTGAGGCGGCCAGTGCCAGTGGTTCCGGGCACAGGCGAGTTACAATCCCGCCAATAATTTTTAACGATAATTGAAATGGACGAAATTCGATTATTATCAAATGACCGGTGGAATAAGTGTTGCTCATGTTCCAGTAATTCGGCCCAATTACATGTTACTGATGTTGGCCGGGGTTGCGCTGGTTGGGTTTGGGGTTAAAATTTTTCCTTTCGCAAACAATGGAATCGGTCGATCAGGAATTTTTGTTCTGGAATTAAGAGCTTGTAATTTAGTACTTCAACCACAAATCGACATCGAACATCTTAACATTTTGCTCCTAAATCTTTTCACCGAATACTGTCGAATTAGAATTTGAATTTGAAACTTTCTTTGTAAATAAACTAATATAACCATTGCAATTTGTAATCAGTTTGTCAAGCAAGGATGGATTTTATCGTATCAAAGAATGCTCACTGGCAACTCTTCACACGATTGAATCAGTGCCATCAAAGAGAGACGGATATCATCGCAACAACAAAAACCCGGCATGGCTCACTTAACATAGAATCGACACCAGTGCGAGAGCGAATTTCTCTCGATGACATTTCTGAGAATCAAAGGTTAGCACACTGCTGTGGGGATCCTCTCTGAAGCAACAAACGGTCGCTTATTCTCGTTTCGCGATCCGATTCTATACAGGCAGTTGATAATTGCGATAGAATCATTTTACTGTTGCCGTTTATTCTAACTATGTGCATATAACCTTTGTATATGTTGTGTCTATGAAAATGTCTGTGAATGCTCCATACAAGGGTTTTGAAATATTGCAACCTAATATGAGAATCATCAAGTTGAATCATCGATTCGATTTTCTGCGATAATTGTCAACTTGTGATTCTCTCTTTCTTCTCCACACAGCAATGATCATTATCAGACTGTAAATTTTTTTAAAGGCGTGAAATACTCAGAGTCATGCATTGAGAGATTCGAGTTCTTGTAGCATCTTCTACCGGATTGAAAATGTTGTATACAATATAAATAGCAATATAGCAGCTTCTGTCAAATTTTCGGCAATCATCAACACTGATGTCAAGTTAATAAGAATTAAATGACGATTTGAAATATTAAACACACTTTATCCTTTAGTTCCAGCACCGGAAGTTGAACCAGGATGAAATTCAACAGCCTAGATGGTTTTTCAAGTGATTGTATAAACTTTCTATATGAGAAAGGCAGAAAAAAAAGAAAATAAAAATAAATATATAAAGAATGGTTAAAATTACAAATGGTTCCATCTGCTAATGACGGTACATCTATACACCCGAATCACCGTTTACAAATACTTTTTATACGTTACCTCTTTTTACGTAACTCTTTTTACGAACCAAATCCCAAATAACGTAATATTTTTTTACGAAGCTACTTCGTAAAAAGAGGTTTTGGCATACACCGAAAGCGATTTCCGACTCATTTATATTCCATGGAAACTACTACAATATGGGTATTTTTGGAACGGATTAAAGAGTAGATTCCGGAAAATGATGTTTGAGGTATTTTGGAAATTCAAAATGGCGACTTCAGATGTCTTGATATTCCTTGAAAACCCTTACAATATGGGTATTTTCGGAACGGGATTGATTAGTAGATGTTTAAAAACGATGTTTGAGGTGGTTCTGAAATCCAAGATGGCGACTTCCGATTTCTTGATATTTCTTGAAAACCCTTACAATATGTGTACTTTCGGTACGAGACTGAAAAATAGATGTCGGAAAACGATGTTTGAGGTGGTTCTGGAATGTAAAACAATGACTTCCAATTTAGTGGTATTTCTTGAAAGTTTTTGCCGTATTCCTTGAACTTGGTATTCCTTGAAAACACTATACCGGAGGTAACCTCATTGAATTTTGAAACGAGCTCAAACATTGTTTATTGGTATCTAATATGTTCCGGAAATTTCAGAACCACCTCAATCATCATTTTCCATTATCCACTTATCAATTCCGTTCCGAAGATACCCATATTGTTAGGGGTTTCAAGCAATCTCAATAAACCGGAAGCCGCCATATTGGATTTTGAAACGAGCCCAAACATGATTTTCTTGCACTTACTCTTCACATCCATTCCGAAAATAGCCGTATGATGCGCGGTCTCCACATTCATTACACAAAACTTCTTTTACGAAGTAAATTCCAAATAACGTAAGCTTTTTTTATGAACTACCTCTTTTTACGAGCCCCCGTTTAGTTCGTAAATTGAGGTTTCGGTGTACTAATTATTCTAGTGTAATTCTTTATGTTTATTAAAATATTTTCCAAGAAGATGTAAAGATGCAGTGCCGTTGTTTGCGAATCGCCTTAGGCTGCATGCATTCGACACTTACAATGAGTCTTGAAGTTCTGGCGGGAGTTCATCCATTGCAAGATCAGTTTTAGGAGCTTTCATCACGACTTCTAATAAGATGTGAGGTACTGAATCCCCTGGTTATTAATAACTACGAAAATCTAGTTGAGCTTCAATCTCATTCATGACAGTATATTTTAACTATATGTCACCTACGCTCGATGGAAATCCCAAAAATATTTACAAGTAAGTTCAGGCATATTGACTCTGAGAAAATATTTTTCACGGACGGATCACGAATTGAAGCGGCTACTGGGTTTGGTATATTCAACAATAATTTGTCGGTCTCATTTAGGCTTCAAGAACCTGCATCTGTCTATATAGCAGAATTAGCAGCAGTTCATTACAATTTGAGTGTAACTGTCACATTATCTAAAAAAAACATTATTTTGTCTTCACAGATAGTCTGAGTGCAATTGAAGCCATTCGCTCACACGCTGCTGGCAAAAATGAACCGTTTTTCTCGGACAAAATGAAACAGAACCTGAACGACAGATTTAAAAATAATTATTAAATCACAATAGTTTGGGTCCCGGCTCATTGCTCCATTCCAGGCAATGGAAGAGCCGATAGTTTAGCCAAACGTGATGCTATTAAGGGTGAAATTTATGAGAGACCGATGGCTTTCAACGAATTCTATAGCGCGTCTCGCCAAAGAACAGTTCCCATCTGGCAAGCTTATTGGGATAGAGATGATCTAGGTCGGTGGATGCATCCAATTGTTCATAAAATATCACAAAGGCATGGTTCAAGGGACTGGCTGTGATTAGGGACTTCATTCGTTTGTTGTCCAGACTCATGTCCAATTACTACACGTTAGATGTACATCTCCTTCGAATTGGACTTTCCGAAACTAATCATTGTGTTTGTGGCGAAGGTTATCGCGATATTGATCATGTCGTTTAGACATACGTGGAGTATCGTGATGTCAGATCTCAACTAATAAATTCCTTGCGTACTCAAGGTAGACTATCCAATATCCCAGTTCGCGACATTCTTGCTTGTCGTGACGTTCCTTACATGAAACTTCTTTATTATTTCATTAAGTCCATTGGAGTTCCAATTTAAATTTCATTTTATGTTAGACTGTTTTCTCTTCCATGAGTTCAACCAATAGCCAGCTATCTTATATTGAATAAAAGTGATAAACTGATACAAACAAACATGAAATAGTTATAAGACTATGTACAAAATGAATGCATTTTATTTATTTTAATTTAAAAAAGCAACTCGCTTGATAAAAACAGTGTCTATATTAACTAATGAATACCAACATACTATTATGATATTCGAAATGTATTAGGTTTAATATACTGTGTATTGTGGATGCCACGGCGAAGAAAAACTTATGAAACTTGCCTATGAAATGAACGTATTTATGAAAAAAAAAAAAACATCTCAATGGTAAGAATTAACATTATTTAATTTGAAATAAGAGTTAAAATATCAGAAACCATAACAAATTCTACATGAGAAAATAGTAACAAAATATCAAATTCTTTCATTGTAACATCAAAGCAAGAACAAAATATTTATAAAAAACGAATTTCTCAGCTATTGGATGTTCTAGCACCCTGAAAAGAATAATATCATAAGCATTTCTCTTATCTGATTCTGATCCAGTTAACTCAATTCAAGTTTATTTGAAACTAAAACAGCGGGATCAATTTCACTTAATTAAATTGAAATATCTCATCAATTACAACTAATTGCGATGCTTAACAGAGGTTGTGCTATTTCTTGATTCCATGGATGAAATATCAAGAAAATATCAAAAATCGCTATGACGGCACAGAAACATCGAGACAAGATATGATGGTGAAATTTGTCATTTTTTTTTGTTTTTGTTTGCTATTTACATCTACCCGGAATGCTTCGAAGCTGTGGAAATCCACAGTATCAAAGTTTTTCTGAAAAAATTACAATCAAACATGCGTTTCCATTGATGATCTATTAGCAGGAAACGGATGGTGCATAACTAATAATTTGTACGAAATTGTAGCTCTCCATTCAGTTTTTTATGAAAAAACACCCTTGAAACCGACATTTTTGGGAACCGGAAGTCAGATCGGAATAAAATCAAGGATTTTGTTTCGAGTCTTAAGACCTTTAATATGAACCTACTAGTTTTGTGAAGATTGTATCTGCCATCTCTGAGAAAAGTAAGTACGTGTGTGCAAAAAAAGACGAATGGGTAATATCAGAGACATACCTGGATGACGTGAATAAAACTGACATGATTTTTCACACTTCGAATTTTTTTTTCTTTAGTTTTAGCGCATTCTATAGCTATTTATTACAAAAAAGCTAAACAAACATAATAGAAATTCGTTTTTGTCGAGTTTTACTAAAAATTATAAATAATTGCATTTCTTATGATACTGTTAGTAGAATGATGGCGACGACCGACGAATAACCCAAGTAGCACACGTTATTACACTTCAATGACAGTAACTTATATGACACAAATTCATGGAACAAGTAGAAGACTTTGCAACGTGCATTATAACTTCTATGTAACTTGAAAAGCGTAAGAGGCGGAGCTTATGCAACTTACCTAGGGTTGCCAAACAACTTCTCGAATACGGTAACCGATATGAAATCATTACTGAACTTTGTTTCATAGTGTGTCACTTTTTCATTGTCACATTTTGTTACGATGACCAGTTGGCGACTAAAAACAGTCAATGCGAGCACGTCGTAAGAGTAAGATTACCGAAAAGTTACGTTGGAACTTATTGTAACTTAGTATCATGAGATGTCAATTCGTAACATTATTTTGACTCCATTGTGACCATCTTAATACGACATCTGTTTTGTTTCTATTTTTTATGAACAAGTTACATGTGCTACTTGGGAACATGTAATAAATTCAAATGAGACCAAATATTTCCTATTTATAACATAAAATATTCGTATTTTTATTTTTCCAAAGGTACCTTTGAAAAGCGTCAAAACATATTTGGTTACTGTTGTATCTGACTTATATAGCAATGTTTAAGTCATAATTTTAAAATAGGACGATACAATCAAACAACATTTCTTTAATTCTGCTCGGTTTTGACTGTTTGAATTTCTAAACTCGAAACTCTGCTACCAAGTGCCGCTGTATGGGTTTTTTATGTAGCAATTATTCATCAAGGGGATATGAGCCTTCTGTGGTTCAGTCGATTAACTGACGTACTTAGTGATCTAATATTTCTCGGTTCAAGTCGCGCTGTTGCTATCGATCTTTTGATTTTTAATTAAATCGCTTTCAAGACATGTAATTTTCAGATCACACAATTTTTTACATATTCTTGAATATTAATTTGTGTGAAATACGACGCTCCATTTATGGGCATCTTATAAAATGAAAAATCACAAGATTTTTCCGAACTGTGTGGAAACTACCGTGTATTTTTAAGGAATTGCATAGATGTATAGGTGATCAGAGGAGAGTTGGCATCTCAGTGATGTCGGTGTCCAAGTGTTACCCTCGAAAAAGTCCAAATACAGTGTGTATCAAATAATTTAGAGTAACATAATTGGTAGAAACACTTATTATGAGTGATAGTGCAGCTGTACAAGTGTGTGTGTGTGTTGATTAGTGAAAAATGCTAAAAGTGCTATTTCTTGCTGAAACTATAACATGTTCATGTGACGGACACCGATAATTCACCACTCAAAATTAAACGATTTTAACCAACCGAAGCACCATCTGCATATTATTGTCGACGTTCTGAAATTCCAAGATAGTGAATTCTTAAGATGATTTCAACGAATGTTCGGTTTCTTGCAATCATGTTGTGCATGTGAAATGTTTTAGAAAATTCTGGCTGAAAACCTAAAATTGTTTCACAGCAAACCCAACCGCGGGTGTTTCACTTTTTTCAGTAGAGGTGTGTGATCTCGCGACCATTATGTTTTGTTCACAGCAATGGTGAAGGGAAACAGGATACTGGTGAGATCGTTTCTCAAAGATATTTCGTTTTTTTCCTAATTAACAATGCCGTATTATATTTCTCCACATTAACAAAGCTCCGTCGATTATCCTGGGAATGCTTAATCAAAGGATCTTTTACGTTTTTTACACAATTATTTAAGATTGTTTTTGATGTAGGACTACGCCTTTCTTTGGCATGCTCATCTGGATACATTTTAAAAATTTCATAACACTAAAGTGTACCGAAATTACTCCAGATTTGTTTCCTTAATAACTTTTTCCCTTTTTGAGTATTTTCTCTAATTCTTTCACGAAGCGAATGGAAACAGATGTTAGATTGTTATTAATGCCACGTTTATTACGAAAACATTGTTTAAATAATGAAAAATAGGTCCAAACACGAAACATTTAAATTAACCAAATCTAAAAATAGACCCTGATGCACGTTTGTTAGCTTCAGTCTATGATAATCCATGAACGGAGACAAATCGAGTGCGCAGGCTGCCATCTACGCCAAGACAGTGTAACTACACCCGGCATTATTCAACTGATGCCTTCAGTCAAAAGTGAATATGAGGTTCCGTTCATCAAGCCTAAACGCAGAAAAACAACAACTAGTTCTTTTGTGTTGTTTAGTTATCTGCTGTTGAACATTTGCAGTGTGAATCGAACACCAGTGCGAGAGCGAATTTCTCTCGATGACATTTCTGAGAATAAAAGGTTTGGACGCTGCTGTGAGGATCCGCTCTGAAGCAACAAACAGTCGCTTATTCTCGTTTCGCGATCCGATTCTATACAGGCAGTTGATAATTGCAATAGAATCATTTTACTATTGCCGCTTATTCTAATTATGTGCATCCAACTTCGAGTCGTTTGCATTGTAGGAATAGAAAACGAAAAGTGGACAATGATGGGGAACATTACACAAAATCATTCGTTCATCAGTTTTGTGCAAGTCTAGAATAATTTAAAAGGTTGTACACTTTTCGCACCAAACGAGCGCAAATAAAGCCAGCATACGGCATATCAATATCGCACTTCCTTCTAAAAGCCTGAAATGAATCCCACGATTACATCATTCAGCTGCTTATGTTCATCGGTTGCTCCGTTCGCAGTGCGGCTGTCACTTCAAACAAGAGCAGAAAATTCATCAAAGTATGAACACAACGGAGAGAATGCATATACAAATCCACAGTTCTAAGGGCCATAAATGATAATGTAATTCACATCTACGGTCAAATCATGCAGTTCCTAACCATTTTCAGTGTCTCTAAATAGAATCAAGCAAAGAGTTAAGTGAATTCTCTTATATACATTAATTTGATTTTATAAAAACTATTTTCAATCAGAATAAGTGTCGTCACTAATCCATACGACGTCCAATTTCATGGGTCGTGGCGACTCGGTACGGAACGTTAGCGCTGTAGGAAAGGGCACACAAGCAAGTGGCAGATTTACATTGTGCGCCGTTCACCAAACGAGAGCCAACCGGTTTGTTCGAAATATTTCTTGTGGAAATAATTGTCAACTGTGTTGACAGTTGAAAAAATGGTTCTTTTCAGAATCCAACGCATTTTGCAAGATCTGATGAATGAGATTTTACTTGAAATGGATAATTTATTAGTAGAACAATGTACCAAAAAAAGTTCATTTTTCAAGTGAACTGCTCCTTGTCGACAGCAGTCCTACGTCAATTTCGCGGTTATGTCTCTAACATTATCTATTACAAGTATTTTTTTAGAGTGGAACGCAAAGTTGAAGACGCACGCTTGAATTTTATATCCGTCCAGGAGTTTCTTGCGACCATGTTTAACTAGGACGTATGGGGATATAGTTTAGACTGTATGTAGAAATAGGAGGATCCATTTGGTATTTTATTATTGTGTTTAGGAAGTAGGCACTGTAAACAACTTAAAAATAAATACTATTTTTACAATTGAATCTCAAGCTCTGTCCAATAAGCTAAAGTGAAAAGTACAATAATGAAAACAATAAAATAGCATCATACTCCAGAGCACATACAGTTATAGACAAATCAGTCAACTTTTCGTTTGAATCGAAATGGAATCTATGCCAAACTAGGTTATATACCTAGCAAAACATCTCTCCTCATCAGTTGTTCGTTGCTTTACTGGATTATCCAGCCAAACGATGAAACTCTCCCTAGACTAGAAGGCAGCGTGTCAGATTTTGTGCTGGCTTTGCTGTTTTCCATTAATGACAAAACAATTTCTACCTCATGAACACCTGGTTCAACCGGGTCCCATAACTTGAAGTATTGACAAAACCCCATTACCGCCCGTTTTCAATTCTATCGCTTTTATGCTGATGTGGTACATAGCGTATTCATCTTTTGTTTCCGAGCCGAAGAAAAGTGCTGCGATCACTTCTCACCTGGTGTTTGGCCCATTTAAGCATGAAATTGTGGAGAACAAGCAGACACACTGGTAGGTGGAAAGCGATGCAATTTCCGTGGTATATTCGCTACAATCGCCGGCGAAAAATCCTATCAATTGCAAAGCTTTCAATCTCAATCGTTTTGCGATTTCGTCTAGACGTGCCGATAGTGAAACACAGAATCACGTCACACATCTCGTCCATTTTGGTGAATCCTCGTTGCATCAATAATAGCACTGGGAAACGGGTGGCAGGCAAACGGCGAAGGGAACATGCCAAGTGGATATCAATTTTCATCGATCGACCAAAACGGTGAAAACCTCTTGTGGGGAGAAAGTCGGGGATAGTCCTTTTTTTTTGTTGTTGCTGCCGCTGCCATAACTGCAACTCTGTACGTCAGATAACCGGCGCTTCTCGGATGAATTGGTGTGAGCGATGGACGATGTGTGTTTGCTCTAATGCCTGCCAGCTGGCTTCTTGTTACCCGAAACATTCGGCACCGAGAATGCATCGGAGAGACTTTCCCACTGCCCTGTCAGCTGCGTGTGCTTGTTTGCTGTTTACCAAACAACAATCCCAGCCAGCCAGCCCGAGAACACAGACTGGAATGGCGATACCACATCCGGCTCGTTTATCCAGGGTGTGTGTTTGGAGGGGTCTGCGAGCAGGACATGCTTGAAGGGAAGGGACGAATTGGGCAACCAAACCATTCCGCTGTGGAACGGCCACAGCCTGAAATGGCGACCCGCAGGGTTTGGCCGGCTGCTCACACGGATGTTGAGCTCTGATGGCTGATGGAAATGAGTGATGATGAAAATGGCGAGAATGCTGGCCGGGAATTTTTTTTCTTTGTTTTCGGTGATGTAATTTTTTTTTTGAGTTGTTGGTTTCACGACGAGATTGTGCAGATAGGGTGATGAATATATTAACTTTCCCGCAATGGGTTGTTTCTGATGTGCAATTTTTCCAGCCACTAGGCGATGTTTAAATGAATTATATTTTGTACGCGATTTGTCCTTAAAAATCGACATCATATCCCTACATAGTTCGATTATAACTAATAACTAGTTGTGTATACCGCAATCCCAATCGGATGTAGCGCAACCACAAACAATGGCACATGATCGAAATGGTAGTATTCGTTTATTTCAATTACCAACGAAATTAAATTGTGCCCTGTGACTCATTCGAATGGTTGGTAGCTGAATCTGGGAATTTAATGAATTATGTCTGAAATTCAAAGTTTTTTGAAAATTACACGAACCAATTAGTAATTATTCAGAAACATGATGAACTGGGAAACCTGAGACGAAAATATTTCCTAAATTGGAAAGTGAATTAATTTTTAAAGGAAAAATAATCACTGAAGGAAATTTTCTTCGAAGGGGGTTTCAAAAACATGATGAAAGCTCAAGGGCTAAAGGGCTAAACTTTATTAACCATTTTTATTAAAATAGTTTTTAATTTAAATAGAAATGTTTCGCATGGCATATTTTCACACGACCCCATACTAGTATAGAGATGTGTTCAACATCATCACTTCCACTTTCGCATTGCTGTTCGCAATTGAATGTGTTAGTGACGGTGCAAATTATTTTAACTTCCATCTTGATGAATCTTTTGGTAGGAAATATTGAGAGTTTAATGAACTCTTACTGATTAGCTGTGGCACTAAAAGGTGCCTTGAATTGTCACAATCAGCAAGATCTGCATTAAGATCTGAGATGGTTCTCGTGTGTGTCTTGTTTCGGCAACAGTTGCTCAGAAAATGGTAGGAAAGCGACAAAATTCAACAAGTTCTTTATGATAATCTTTATCACTGAAAAGTGCTTTGAATTGTCTGAAAAGCACTGAAAAGTGCTTTGAATGGGCCTTGCTGGACTTTTTGGCTGCCTTTCTACGGGTTCTCGGTGTCTTCGTGCTGACGGTGTCTCGTGCGTTCAGAGTAGCTGCTTTGACTTAAATGACGCTATTTCTCACATCACATTTCATTTTATACCTGCTACTGGCAGCGGTGTACGGACAGCCCCTTTGCCAAAATTCCTTTTCCTGTTCGCAGAACGGAAAACAGTAGGACAACAGGTCCTCGATGTTACTCTCGTGTGTCTTGTTTCGGGAACAGTTGCTCAGCAAATGGTACGAAAAATGAACCACTCAACTTTTATATGGATGCTCTTGTATAGAAGCAGACATCTCGCGTTTTGATTGACTTGTGCTGTCATGGGTTAAATCAAATAGGTTTTTCAATAGTGTACTATTGAAAAATTCCAATGTTGCAATACACGTTCAAGTTGAAAATTTTCGATTCTATTAGTAGTTAAATTATATAAATCCTTCCACAGATCACTGAGTTATGAGCTTTCAAAATACGAGAAAGGCAAACGCGCCTTATGAATTATCCTCTTTGATACTCGTTTATACCAAACATTTCAGAAAAGATTAATTTTGAACTATTTGAGATTATGTCACACAACTGAAAATTTTATCATAAAATACAACAGATACAACAGGAGATATTCACGATCAAAAACTTATCACTCTCTTAGAGGGTAAATTTTGAAAAGGCGACCCATTATCCTAGTCATTTTCATTGACTAAAAATAGACGAAAATGACAGGAAATTACTGTCACTCTCAGCTTCGCTTGCAAACTATGAGAACGAAATCCATGTCCAGTCAATGACATAAGCGGGACAGTAGTTTCAAAATTGTGTTTTTTCTTTCATTTGCTCTTTCAGTCATTGGCAGTTTTCAGTGAAAATCCCATAGCATGCAGTGTGGATATTCACACGGAAAGAAATCCGTTACTGTTGTTATGATTAGAAAATCATGAAACCAATCATTTTAACTTATCATGAAATCATGAGCAATAACTCTTCTCCCATGAAAAGTAATCATGGTTCAAAACTGCCGTACTTGAAAAATGCATTTCTTTCAAAGCTCGTAACTCTAATTTTCTACCCGGATATCACTTTGAACCCTCTTCCTCAAGTGATGTGATAGATTAATAGATTAATGGTAAGCAAAAAGCAGACATTGAAAAGCAAGACCTACTGAAAATGTTTACTTGATCCAGAAGCATGTTATTTAATAATCATGTTGTTTTACCCACCGGCTGATACAGAATTAAACATAACATAAATAATAGTAAATAATAAACCGAAAATTGACATCATAAGAGACTAAGCACGGCTACGCTTTTCATTTGACAAACATCAATGTTACATTTTGTTCGAATGTATTCTTATATATTTGATGTGATCGTTGTTGCTAGAATAATATTCCGAGAGCTAGCGTTTAATACGATTGTGAATTTGGAATACCATCTAACGAAAATCAGAAAAATATTTTGTTCAACCACTTTGATTAATTTGTTTTTTAAGAGGTTTGATTCACTAGTGTTTTTTCATGCAGTTCTTTTAAGTGTTTAAATTCTTGAACACAAAATCAAAACTGAAGTAATGAACTCAAGTAAACCTGTTATCTCTTACGTCGTCGTTTTTCAAAAACAATATATTTTCATTTTAAAAGAAGTTCGTCGTGCTTTTCACTGAATTTATATTGCAAAAATGACCATCGTTGCAAAAATCACACATAACGCTTGAATTTATGTTGCAAAAAATACCATCGTAGCAGAAACACGCCTGAAGTTATACCCAACAACTTCAAGTGCGTTACGTTTAAATTTCATAGAAATCAGTCCGAATGGATCATGATCCGAGAAATTTTAATCATGGTGTATTATCATAACATGAAAATATATTATTTTCCCCAAATCATGACTCGTTTTGCTCATTTCAAGAATCGGAATTTTGCCCGTGCATCCGAAGCTGTGAGAATTGAAAATGACAGAAAAAGGTTTCACAATAACTTTTACCTGTTGGTGCTCGAATTTGTAGTAGTTTTGGTTTCCAAAGAGGTTCTGGGATGTAATTACTTCGATGTATCATATTTTAGTCACTTTTTATAGCCAAGCGTCACCGATTTTCAATACATCGATGAAAGAATGAGAATTAAAATTCTGCTGATGCTCCCTGAAGACGTTAGTTTGGTTTCGTCTTTTAATAGAGGAAAGAGTGACGTTGGCAATTATACTCTCTTATTTTTTTTTCGATGAGAAATGCGTCGTCTCTCTTCGTTTGTTCTGATGTCAGTCATTTACGAATGAGACAGTAAAACATTGAAAATGAGACTGTTGGAATGGTTTCTTTCATTGAGAATGCGAGACAATTTTAAGCTCTGATGATTCATGTTCAACGTTATGAGATGAAGTGACGAGATGGAAATGGGAGTTCAGTTGAAATAGGGAGTCGTTACCCTATATATTTCTGTTATCATTGGCGGTGTTCTAATTCCAGAAAAATATGTGTTCATCAGCCATTGTATTGAAGTGCTAAACAAAAAACTGTAGCGTCATTCAAAAATACAGTTGCCCAAAGAACTACTACCAACTGAAATTAAAATCAAAGGTCTTATCTGTCCATAAGCTACTGTTGAATTTTAATTAGATTCGATATCCGTTTCTGACATTACAGAGTGATGAGTGTTAGAATTTCTACGCTGCCATTAAAAGTAACGATGCAAAATCCATGCAGGAAGAGGAGGGAGAGAGGGTGACAAAAACACAAATAAAATTTTTGAAGGCAGATATGAAGTACAGCTTATCGTTTCTCCGATATAATACCCTACACAACAAAAAAAGGTCGAAAATCGGACCAGAAAAGCAAAATTTATGCGCGATCACCTTCAATTGTACACTTCGTGAGTTTTTGGGGAATTGTATGCTAAGAGGTTATTCCCAGGCTTATCAAATTATGCAATACTTGCTTTGTAATACCTGATACTGGACACGTAACTGAGGGGAGTCTGTATAACATTGCGTAGAAGATGCGCATTGTTTTGTCCAAGTGAACTTATCATTTGATTAACCACAATTGTTCAGCCGACGAACAATCTGCTTATTAATGAAGACATTGGACTCTTGAATAGAGGGATCTGATCACGTATTGGAACGGAAGTTCTATATAATAAAGACTGTCCTAGAAAGTATGGACGCACTTTGATTTCGCTGTAAATAATTCATAAGTGTTAGATATTCAAATTTCATTACATATACTGATAATATTAGACTACAACAACTGAATATCATTCTCAACATTTGCTACTTAGCTGGCGCACCTTCCTGCAAACGTTCCTCATTAAATTCCGTACAGACTTCTTGGTGACAAGTTTCGACACTTTTTTCGAATGTTTTTCGAACTGTTGAATGGTTTCGACTGCCGAGACATGTTTCCTAAGATGTGCCTTCGTTAATGCCCAAAATTCCTCAATTGGTCGAAGTTGTGGGCAATTTGGTGGATTCTTGTCTTTTGGGACGAAAGTGACATTTTTGGTAGTATACCATTCTACCGTTGATTTCTAGTAGTGGCAAGAAGCAAGATCTGGCCAGAAAACAACAGGATCCTTGCGGCTTCGAATCATGGGTAGAAGTCGTTTTTGTAAACATTCCTTGATGTATATTTCACTGTTCATTGTAGCAGTGGAGATGAAGGGTTTCGAAATCTTACCGCAGCTTTCTTACCAAATTTTTCGACTTCAATCGATGTCTCGGACTGGTTTAACACTTGCCCTTCTCGCACCATATAATATTGTGGTCCCGGCAAGGATTTGTAATCGAGTTTCACGTAGGTTTCGTCGTCCATGATTATGCAGTTCAAGTTTCTAGCGAGAATCGTATTGTACAGCTTTCGAACCCTCGGCCTGAGTTTCGGACTACGTTTTGGTTGTTTCTGCTTCTTATAGGTTCGAAGATTCAAACGTTCTTTAGCACGAGTACATTTGACTTCGAAGTGCCACTTTTTTGGCCACATCCCGAACTGAAACCTCCTTCTTTTGCTCGAACGTCTTCAGTAGACGTTTATCCAACTGAGGGTTAGCAGGATCTTCGACCCGTTTTCGGTTTATCCTCAAAGGTGTTATCCTCACCGAACTTCCTGATTGCATTTTGCACGGCTTTTTCACTTACACTTACTTCTCAGTGACAGTCCGCGTTCTGTGCACCATTTGTACACAATTTTTCGACGTGGTTCGGCTGAAAGTCCACGCAATTCGAAACAAACTAATGAAAACGAATAAACAACTGCACAAGTGGTTAGAGAAGAGTGTAAACAACAGGACGCAGTCATAAAAATTGACAGATTCTGAACCATTGCGAAATGGCAGCGATTTTTGGTTTCGTCCATACTTTCTGGGACAGTCTTTATAATACCTTATTGAAACATTGACCGCTGGCTTCAGATGCAAAAGAGAAGAATAGCAAACATGTCGACAATGTATGATATGATATTTCTATACTGAAAATTGGGAACAATTGCTCTTTATTTCTCTTTTTAAATCAAAATGCTTTGATCAAAATTAGGTTTGACAATATTCAGAATCTCTAATCTTGATCTCTAGTCTTCTAGAAACAACTGTCATAAACGTTTTTTTTTGCAAAATATTAGTAAATGACTTTTTTTTCGTAAAGAGAAGTAGTGAAATGGAAAAATTTTGTGTTTGATTACGTGCATTTGCCATTTTACCATTTTTTTGTTAGATAAAATTTGAATGATGAGTGTCGTTCTGATTGTCACGATTCCAAACCCCTTGGGACTTTACCACTACAGCGTTTTTATCTTCAGCCTTTCCGTTTTTATGTTGGGCGAAAATTTTAAAAATTTGCTTCCAGCAAACGAAAACTCTTTCATTGCTTATGCCCAAAAATTCAACTAGCTGTTCAAATTATCAGGGGGTTAAAATATAGGTAAAATAGTAAACTTTCGACAAGCCCTTTGGCATAACAGTGTAAAAAGAGCTCCGGCGCAATAACACATTATTTTGAAATGGCATAAAACTACGACGAATTTACATCGTTTCTTCTGTGTAGAAGAATACAAGGAATAGGCACACAGGGGAGGCCGGGGCATGATCGTACACGTGGTTAAACCGGACAGTAAACTTCGTAAATGAAGGTTTGTGTGTAATTATTTTTCTCGTTCTCGGACAATGATTTGGATGTAATGAGCGAGATTTCATTCCCGCGTTACCTAAGTTAAAGTTTTATACGGTTCTTCTATTCAAGTCAAAGCAGTTGACTGAGTAGGACGTATTTTCGGTCGGTCCAGAATCCAGGTTTATAATTCATTTTCGGAACCGAGACTCAAAATTATTTTCGTTCTCTCAAAAATAAAAAACGACGAATGGGTAATGTCATAACTGGATGTCATGAATACGATTAAAACTGACATGTTTTTCCAAACTTCAGATAATTGTTGTTTTATTTGAGTGAATTCTTTATTTATTATAAAAAGGTAAACAAATATAATAAAAATACTTTATATTAAATCTTACCAAAATTTTTAAATAATTGTATTTTTCATGATACTATAAGTAAATTAATGACGACGACCGATGTATAACATGTAAACAAAAACTGATGAAAGAAAATATTTTCAATTCATAACGCAAAATTCGTGTAGTCAATTAAAAATACGCATGATTCATAATCATGCATAGTTATTGTCTGCTTTACTAGCGAACGAAACGTACCGTAAACCCACAGCGCATAATCACTGAAAATATTCTGTATTTCTATGTGTTGGTTTTGCGCGATTTGTTTTGTGCGATGATTCGTTCAATTCATGTTTTTGGAATATTGTGCGCCTTATTTTGGTACTGAATTTCACCATGCTCGTACATACCAAACATGTTAGAAATTAGATTTATTTTTTGAATATCTCATATTACTGAAAATTTCATCATAAATTGCTGACCATATTTCCGATCACATAGAGAAGAAACTATGTTGCTGTCTCAATTACAACGAGTGATATTCATGATTATGTTCTAACCATTCTTGTATAGAGTGAATTTTGGAAAGCGACCCCATAGTAAAGTAAGTCGTATTCACTACAAAACAAAAGAGCGAACAAAAAAAAACAGAGAAAGTTTCATGAATATTATGAGACTAATATTTCTTAACATTACATTAATACTCATAATCTTGTATTTCTCGAACCAGAACCCGGATGAAACTGAGTAGAAATCAACAGATCTTTTCATTGGAATTCATTCTATCATTTGTGAAAATTGCTCTGTTTTTAAGTTTTCGATAAAATTTTTCTGGTGTCTCCGGAACAAGTATAATCGAAGTAAATTTGTTCGGCAAATAACTTTACTGAATAGTTGTAAGGTATTTGTTCATCAAACTCTTGAAATAGATGGTTTTAACCCACATCACCCTGCTTCTCTGGAACCGAAAGTCGAAGGTGACCAAAATTCAACAACAATCTATGGAGCTTGCCGCGGCGAACGTCCATAATCAAGTTAAGGATTATTATTATTATTATTATTATTAATAATAATAATAATAATAATAATAATAATAATAATAATAATAATAATAATAATAATAATAATAATAATAATAATAATAATAATAATAATAATAATAATAATAATAGTCAAAAAAATTCTAATAATAATATAAGAGCGATAGAAATCGATCTCCTCCCTTTTAACATTTATTATTTGCTATGCAGGTTCGGAAGGTACTATAAATTTATATGTATTTTAGAGTCTGCGTTCACACTTCCAAAAACAAAAGGTATTGAAGGCGCATCTAGAATTTGAGCATCAGCATTTTTCAAATGTCCTGTCGTATTCTGTACAGCAAAGTTTTGAAAGAAAGAAATTGTTTTAGTTCACCACAATTACTCTTGATTATCGGGTCAATACACAAGGTGTTGGTTTTAGAAGCCAGTTGTCATATTTCGAAGCACCGAGCCTGATTGGTTCGTAATTTCATATTATTTACCATATTATTATTTACCAAACAGTGGCTCTGTACACTAAGAACCAAGCCTGTTGAAACAGCATGCTGAAATTCCACAATAAGAAGTTATTACCAAGACATTGTTTTGTATCGTGCATCGAAATTATTCACGATCTAAAATACATTTCTCACCCCATCAAATTCATCAGAGTATGAAATGTCGGATGGTCGGCAAGTATGTGTTTATTTCAGCTTTAGGCACCAGAATAACGCAGTGATTAACATTGAATAATCCGGAATGGTTAAATAAAACCGGCGAGGGAAAAACCATATCAAATTACATTGTAATTCCAGTGGGCCGTGGGCTTTCATAGCATTTCGTCTGAAACGGGATCGTGTTTGAAATGTGCCGGTTCCCATTGAAAGTGCGCCGATTAATATTTCAACGTGCCACACCAGCAAACGCTCTAACGTGAGCTTCCCCATAAACTAGGTGAAAACTCAATCCCTGACTGGAGTGCACTTTCTCGGAGCCGGAAAGCGCAAAAAAAAAAAGAACCAGTCATTACACGTTGATTGCTTCTCCGTGTAGAATAGTTGGCGGTGGACGAAAAGGTAATGTTTTCATTTGTAGAATGCTGCCAAGTCGGGGTAGGTTTTCCAGTAATTTCATTACATCGCATTAAATTTTGCCCTGCCATCAAGCCACGGTGCTTTCAGGTGGGTGATCCGGTGACTGACGGGACTGGAGGCTGGGAGCAGTGCCGAGCACCGGTGGATGGTATTGTTAAGATAAGCTTTTAAAATGTGTGCAACGTGCACAAATTTCGATCTGATGTGGCACTTGACTCGCAACCAGTTGGGACAGGGTTGTAGAGTGTTGGTGTTGCTCAACAGTGGAGTAAGTGAAAATTATCAAAAGGTTTTCCTGAGCATGATCAAGTCTAAGGAAAGAGGCCAAAATCGACGATTTGAGGCGTTCGGAAATGTGCACCTGCTTTGAAATGCATCCCTGTTCGAATTTTCCTTTCACAGGTGCATTCGGTGATTTAGGTGATTCGAGGGTATCCTGGGCCATTAGACTGAATGAATCAGAGGAGCATTTTTCACGAAATGAAACTTATATAACAGAGCTCTGAATTGAAACTTCAAATGACGATGTTGTTGTTGATGTTGATGTTGGGGTTTGACTTGATAGTAACCAATTACTCCGTAGAGCTTTCTTACGAAAACTTATCCAACCAATAATTTGCTAAACGTCGATTGTAAAATGCCTTCTACGTAAAAACAAAACCTTTGCAAAATATGTCCAATGTGGATCTCTAGAATATATGAAACTAGTTTGCTCCCGTGTTTGGATCAATTCAGTCCAATAGTTTTGATGAAAACCGGTTTCTTGAGCAAGGTGGGAAGTGAATTGAGTAAAAAAATTACAATGAAAATTTGTTCAAATCCTCCAGGGGGTGTTATGTTAACTGTCTGCTAAACAATGAGATTCTTCATTATTTTTTTATTTGATTTTGAGCGAAAGAACTAAGGAACAATTTACTTATAATCTAGATATTTACCCAAAGATGAATACGGTTTAAGAACTGAGTATTGAAGTTTTCGTTGAGCGTTATTTTGTAAGAACTGAACATTATGAACGAGTTGTTAACAAACTGATTCTGTTTTGCATTTTGGGCATTTCCGTTGCTTTTTTTTAACTGGACATTTGAAAACCATGCGTGGGACTACTACTACCATTGAATCACTTTTACGAAAACTCCTTCCTTCTTTCGGGCACTCAGACGCCCCATGAAGATTCTCATCACACAAGACCAGTGTTGATAAATTAATGATCAGAAAAAGTTCATTTCACTATCACTCGTGAAATCAGTTCGAAAGATTTTCTAAAAAAACTCAGTGACTGAAAAAATCACTTTCGATGTTTTCATTCATGAAACAAGCATCCACAAAACTCTGAACCTCGAAGTTCACAAGTGATTTTTTGTGTCAGCGAAACCTAATGACGAATTTCTACCCACAGGAATACTGCCAAAGAGATAATCGAAAGGGAGAGGAGTCTCCGATGATGTTTCGATGTTGAATTTCCTCTACGCTTCAGTTTAATTGATTTAATTTAAATAATTACTAGCTGATTTACCCGGCGTTGCTCGGAAATGTTTCGTGAAGGCAAAGCCGAAAAAATTCTAGAAATTGTCCTCCCAATTGATACTCTGATTGTAATGAAACACAACTTAGACGACGACCCGATTGAACAATACTCCGTTCATGTTCAGATTGCATATGATCAGGGTCCCATCTCAGATCTCACAATAAACATAATTTACATGATATTCTCGACAAATTGAGTCAGTTTTATATTTGAACCCTTTTGTTGGAAACATTCAAAACACCTTTCTTTCTGTAAATACCTTCTTAGTAATCTCCGAGTTCCATATGTATATGTGCTTGTAACGTACTTGAATTATTATGTATATGTGCTTGTAACGTAATTCCATACTACCTCGTCATATTCGATCTACAATATCTTTGGGTTCCATGGCTATAAACACTTGCTACTCCCTCCTCTTTATAACAATTTTTTGTGACATTATTATTTCCACGTAATTGCTCAAAGTTTTCTATCTTATAGTGATTATTTCATAAAGAAAGGCTGTTTAACATCATAACTACATTCGTACTATAGAATAACTTTTTTATATACACTGAAGTCTTTTTTTATGCGAGTTTACGTACCGCATAAAAAAACGCATAACTCTGGAAATTCGCAAAAAAACCGCATAACTCTGAAACTTCGCATAAAAATCCGCAAAACTCTGAAAATTCATATAAAAAGTCGCATGAAAAACCGCATAAAAAAAACCTTAGTGTAATTTATTTTACCCCGGCTTTAACAACAGTTTTCTCAATTGAGAATTGAGAATATTGAGAATGCTTGTTCCCCTTCCCTCTTGTGAAAATTTTTGTGAGCCTCACTTAGTTGCTAGAAATATGTTGTACTCGTAAAGAAGTACCAATTTTTCGTAAAATCCGATTAATTTTCCCTTCCACTTTCCATGTTTGGAGCACTTGCCACACTCCCTCACCCTCAATATAACTTTAAAATCTATTTTGATTCAACTTCATTTTTGTCAGTGAACTTACTACCAATCTTATCCATAATTACTCTTAATAGTGTAGAAAGTATCAGTGCTTTTAAAAAATATCGATTCCCACCTTTGGTACTTATGCCAAAGTTGTTTCGTAGTTATGCTGAGACTTAAATACACTTGCGTTCATAGGCAGATAAAGTTTACTTTCCCTTAGTTTTTTTTAATTCCCCGGCAAAATGGAACCAGATCTTTTGAAATTATTTAAAGAAAATTGCTTTGCATTCGAATTAACAACAGCAAATCCTATCTACGACGACCTTGAAATTCTTGCCACTCTCTTGTTTTACAAAAAATGGGAGATGCAAATTTGTTTTCAAAAACTCCTCCTTCTAGTCTAAATGCCGATTATCTTCAAATTATATAAATTTCGTCATTGACCTTCTCCCCCCATGTTAAGTACACTCGCTACACACTCTCCCCTTGAAAATTCTCTGCTGATCACCTCTGAAGAGTAAGGAGTGTCGGTGCCAAATTTGATAGCAATCTGTTCAGTAGTTTCGGAGTTATGCCATTACAAACATTACTCCTTCTTTTTAATGGCACTTGCTACATCCATCCCGCATATAATTATATCTAAGGTAAGCAAAATGTTTCTAAGGTCTTCAAAAATATTGATTTTCGTTAAGTTATATGATTTTTTCATGACCCTTGCGATACTCCCTCTCATATAAAAATACATCTCTGAAGAGCTAGAAGTACATGTGCCAAGTTCGATAACAATCCATCCAGTACGTTCGGAGTTATGCCGTTACAAACATTACACTCCCCTTTTTAAAGGCACTTGCTACATCCACCCCCCCATATAATCGTATCTAATATATGCAAAATGTTTCTATGGTCCTTAAAAAGTATCGATTCTCGTCAAATTACACAATTTTTTTCATGACCCCCCTCCGGTTAAGGACAGTTACTACGCTCCCTCCCCCATTAAAACACCCTTATGACTATCTCAGCAGACCATTAAGTATCTGTGCCAAGTTTGGTGACAATCCGTCCAGTAGTTTCGGAATTATGCCGTTTTAAACATTACACCCCCCTTTTTGAAGGCACTTGCTACATCCACCCCCCTTATAGTCATACCTAAGGTATGCAAAATGTTTCTATGGTCTTCAAAACGTATCGATTCTCGTCAAGTTATATGAATTTTTTCATGAACCCCTCCTAATCATTACACTTGCTACGCTCCCTCCCCTAAAAATGCACCCTAAACCATCCCTGAAATGCGAGTAGTACCTGTGCTAAGTTTGGTGGCAATCCGTTCAGTAGTTCCGAAGTTATGACGTTACAAACATACAAACTTACATCCATTTTTATATAAATAGATAATATTTTCGTCAAGAAAAAAATTTCTGCTGAATAAATTTGCAACTGAACCGCAACTGAGCAATAAAAACTAGGATGCACGTATGGTTGTCAGTATGAGCAATATTAATATTTTTTTCACTTCGAAACAGTAATTTAATTCCAGCTGGATGATTACACTGCCCTATTTAGATTAAACCCAATAATACGCTATTTAGCATGAATTTGATTCATAGAAGTAACAGGAGCGCAGCATGACTCGAACACACAGTAGACGCAGTGTTCGAATCGGTATAGCGGTAGTGTGCGCTCCTGTTACTTCTGCATACGTTATTCAAGCTAAAATGGCTAATGTTTTTTAAGTAGCTGCATAACATGATTGTTTTATATTATCATTCTAACTAATCGCAGCACTTTCTGCTTTTATTAATGACATTACTCCACGACCATGGTAGTGCCGAGTAAATTTCAAATACATCACCACTATTGATTCTCTTAGCAACCACCCTACGCACACTGAACATTTTCTGAAAGGTTCAGTTTGTGTTCATCGACAATTTTATTCATGGTGTACCTATTCTGCAAAGGGTTGAGATACAATGGTTATGTAAATTCATTTCCAAAAAATCTTCAGTTCGAGAATCATACAGATATATTCAACTTTTGCGAACTTTCTGCTTAAATATCATTCAGCAGAATGTTCGCTTCATAACTTGAATTTTTGCCAAGTGAAATCAGTTTCAGTGAAAGTCGCGTTGTCAAAAAATCAGTACTGATCTTTTCTGCAGTGAGTCGCAATTTTCGATTTAATTTTTTTTCCAACCCTGAACAAAACACACTTGTATTTGCAATCCCAAGCTATGTAGCGATTCATCGGCGGGACGCTTTCGGATTTTGATCGTATTTCAATGACATTAAACCTAGATTCTAAACTGGCTTGAAACAAACGGTTCTACATTCATTAGGCTCAAAACTGCGTTAGGCTAAGTTTCTTTACATAAATGGGAAGATACATATCTCAGAAAACAATCTAATTTTGTAGACTCTGTACGTCCGGTGTGGTGCACTTCTCAGTCTCGTCCCTGTTTCATAATTCCCCAAGAGAACACTTCACAAGCAATCACCAATTTAATTTACCTTCTGCCCATGCTGGAAACTGATATTTGTAATTTTTATTCCTATTACAGCTTGATTACATGAGCTTCATTATCATAATATTGCACTCAGCTGATGTATTACACTGGTAGTGATTCTTAGTTTGTCCAAGATTTATTTTTAGTTTAGTAGTAGCATAAATCAAATAAACATAGATTTCTCACTGTACGGTGACACTAACAGCACCTCTAGTGACAAACGGGTGTACTTTTTTCCATTAGCTACTGTGGTTGTGTTAAATGCGTAGGCAACTTTTTGCATGCATTTAAGGAGCATTTACGCACCCATTCTTCACCAGACGGTGCTTTTGGTGTCACGTGTTTCTCAACTACATTACTATTACACTGGGAAATCTATGTTTATTTGATTTATGGTAGTAGCGAGTGAATTTATATATAAACTTTCATTTGTGGCATCTCACTCATGATTGATTGAATATTGATAAAAAGTTTAATTTTGTTCACGGCGACTTCATACGTCATAACAAACCAAATTCAAAATAAATCCTTCATTGAATCGATGATGTCTGTAAAACAGGAACTTAACTCAATGGTATTGTATAGTAGTGAAATTTATTAAACCAACCCAGCGCGCTGTATTTCCCATGCCTCCGCTACTGGAGAATGAATGGCACATGACGTAAAGATTTTTCATCCGACGCGCCGCATTACATTAAAAAAAAAATAAACCAAGGATGAAAGTCCAACTTCGTGCTAAACCTTTCAGCGCCGATTCGCGTTCCTGGCAGGCGCACGGTGCATCAATTACGAAATCTTTTCCCACCCGATGATTGCCGGTGGGTGCTGAAAAGCGGAAGAAATTCCTGCTTCACGTCTTAAGGCACTGCAGCTATTAAATACATGTAAAGCTAAGTGCAACATTCATTGCAATCATTGCCCGGAGGAAAAGGTGGAAATGTGGTTTATACGGTGGGGCGATGACGGGGACGGGCCAGTTATGCCTGGGGGGGGGGGGGGGGGCGTGGGTGTGTCAGTAAGAAATTTAATTAGAGAAGGCACATATCTTATCCGACTTTCTCTTTTAGCTTGTCATAGTTTGGCTGCCGTTATCGCATAGTTGAATGAGGTTCCCGTGATTCGAAGAGGTTCTGCCACGTGGATGAACAGCGAAACGAAGTGAGCAAAATAAACTGCAACCATGAGGATGCTGTTGAAACTATCTACTGACGAGAAACGTAGCTTACCTTTCCTGGGGACCAGTTCTAATCGATGCGATGAAAAAATTTTACATTTCTTGAAACGATTTCTTCTTAATTCGAGTCCTTCCCGATTAGAAGATGAGGATTGAAATTATTTCATTAACATAATTTTAATTAATTCACGTTTATGTCATGTCTTTCAAGATTGGCTATCGTTTGGTGTAAATTTAGATGCTTTTTTTGTTTCTTTTTCGATTTTTCGTTGTATATTAGTTCAAACTGAACTGCAGGTGCCACTTAGTCGTTTATCATTAAAAAGCTTGAAATTAAATGTGAACTATTTGCCATTAAAAATTGAATTTTTTATGTGCATTTAACCACTGCCATTTAACACCTTTTAACGGTTGTTTGTTTCCAAAACTTTTAAGCGGCATGCTAACTCCTGTTTGACTTTTTCTGAAAGCTAAATGTTACGACAACTGATGATACATCCAATTATGATACGGTCTCTGTTTTAGTTCACGATATATTTTCGGTCAATACATGCCTCGAATAAAATATTCCTGAGTTTTAATGGTGCTTTGTTTAGCACTTCCGAGTTAAGTAAAAATGAAAGTTTGTCAGTTTGTTCTGACCAAAAATAAATCCATAAAATAGAAGTATTGATAGAAACTTTGTTCCATATCATCCAAAAGTAATGAAGTCAACTCAACACAAGTTTGCGTTTGCTTCCATACTGAAGAAGGCGAAAAGGTACCCTCTAGGGTAGTATTAAACTCAACTCGTACCCGGTTTTCATCACATCGCTTTTGATTTTTGACTAGCCCATAGCTATAGCTTCAGCTTTATCTAGATTGGTCATCAAAATCGGACCAAGGATGAGTTGGTGAAATGAAATGTACGCAAATCACAAAAGTTTGATACGAATTTGAGTTACCATTAAAGAATCGATATTTTCTCCTCCTTCTCGCGTCCTTTTTCATGAAGAAAAGGGACATTGTGGTAAATCAAAAATTACCGGGTACAAATTTTGTTCCACATTTTACTTTTAATTGATGCATTCCATTGGATGATTAGGTGAAATTTAAAAGCATCATTAGATACCTGTCGATAACGATTTTATCGAAAGTCAGATATGAGTTGAAAGAATACTTTTATTTCTTACGGTAAACCAAACTTCCATATTCTGCTACTTTGAGACTTCTTGCAAAAATTGGAAATCTTCCAAAAGCAATACTTGAAAAACATATAATGCTTTTTACACGAGTTAACACCATCAGTTTCTTTTCTAATAAACATTCCTAGATGGTTTGGACATGATTCAACAATATTTTTTTTAAAGATATTTTATTGAGGCCTATTTGCGTACAAGCTTTACGTGGCCGATTGAGCTGAGTTTTTGGATATTTTTTTTGTATTGGATCTCGTTGTCACCCTTTTTCTAGGGGGAGAGGAGCTTTCATTTCTCTCCTGCGAGGATTGAGGGGCAGTTTGTTTGCGGTTCGTCTCGTCATCCATTGCCGCATTGGTGGTATTGTTGTTGATTTTGTTGCTAGTTGCTGTAGATGCGCCTTGTTGTACATTGTTTGCAGTTGCTGGTTGGTTGGATGGTAAGCTGTTAACTGCAGCTGGTGTACTTTGTTCTATAGGGGATTTTCGAGGTCTATTGTTCACTACACAATACTGTACTTGGTTTCTTCTGTCCCCAACGTAAGCGGTTTTTTTTATCGACTGACTTGGATGAGATGTTAAAGCGAACTGACAACAATATTTCATCTTTAGATTTGTGCAAATTGTTCAGAGTTCCGAATTTATTCGTTGGAAATCGTGTCACAATTTGCGGGAAGCTTTGTTTTTATTATTTGACATGGATGAAAATGCGGTTTACGTCTGTCATTTGCTCCAAAAACTTTTAGAACGTAAATCGACGTTGATTCAATTACGCTTTGAAAAGCCGACATTTTTTTTTCTTAAATTCGGAATTGGAGGCATAAGGATCATTACCACATGCAACATGATCTTACTACATCATGAGTTGAAAAAATGATGTAGATCAAAATTCAAAAAAAGTGATTTTTTCATCGTCAGATAGGGAACTTTTCTACCGACGTATAACTTGCCGACGTATATCTTGGACGTCGGCAAGTGATACGTCGGTAGAAAAGTTCCCTATCTGACGATGAAAAAATCACTTTTTTGAATTTGGATTTTATTCATAAATGCATTATTATTGAAAAGAAACTAAATTGTTCCCACCATCTTTCATCATTCCTACACAACTTTGAAACCACAGTTACCTTCTAACTTGAAAAAAAAAACACTTCAGGTCATCGCTGCCCTCATCATTCGTTGAAAATTTCTTTCCACAAATCTTATTTTTTATGTCTGAGCACAGATAATACTCATTGGGGGCTAAATCGGACGAATATAGCGAAAGCTGCAGCAATTCGTATTTCGATTCACGAAATATAGCCATCTTAATGATTCGATCAGCTGTGATAAAACGCATCACCTAGCAAACTTTTTTTTCATATTCAAGAACTCAGTTTATCCAAATGTTAGTCAAATAGTTAGTACTCTTCCTTATTATATCTTAACGATATCTGGCAAATTAATATTTCGAACTTTTTCCATGACGATGGAAAGAGCTAATTCCTAAACTGCCCGACGTTTCGGCCGTTTTTGATGGTCTTTTTCAAGAGAAGTTTAGTCAATTCGTTTTTGTCGAATACGTTGATTGCCAACGGTAAGAAGTTCAACTATTTTAAATTGAAATTTCTTTTAAGAATTAAATCGTTTGCCTAGTGATCTGATTGATTTGTTTGTAACAGAGCCCGGATAAAGCGCAGTTCACACTAGGCCGTACCGTATCCTGAACTGGAACTGAACCGCAAACCGCCTGCCGCTCTTGCGTAGTCACTGCTAGCCGAAATAGAGTGTTCTGTTTTTTTTCTGATTTGGATGTATCTTACTCAACAGCGTGTTAAAACAAGCTTGGAACATTCGGAAATATTTCCAGATGTTAACCTCGGCATTCACAAGCTGCTTATATAAAGTGGCGGAATCATCCTCAATTCCTATCTTGCGGAAGTTTGTGCTCCCAAATCTTCCTTCTCTTTTATGGTTTCAAAATGCTGAATAAATTTGTCATCCAAAACAATCGCAATAACGGAAAATTATTCGTTGTAAAATGTGCCATCTTCGCTAGGAATAGAAAAACATTAAACGCAAGGATTGTGAGGTGTGTGTTTCTAATATCAACGGAAACATCAAACAACGGCTTTTACCCGGTGATCAACCGTATTTAGGTTAAAGCCGGGTATAAATAAACGATATAAAAAATTTAGACTTGTTTGTCAGCTACTAATAAGCCATTTATCAAGTTCGAAGATGGTAAAAGTGACGTAACCGATAAAATACTTTTTTTACTTTTCTATTTTCACTGAGATGATTGAGCCGTTTTTAATAAACTTAGGCTCGTTTATTGGATTTTTGAACATGTTCAATGACCAAACTGAGGTTACTTATGGTTCCGGAGATAATGATAAAGAAATGGTGTTAGTGACAAAACGCTCGGCTCGTTTGAGAGATTCTCTGCTCTTCCCGATCAGATTTTTCGCAGATATCTGAACCGGTATTAACAAAGTTGGACTCAGTTCGCTTTCACATTTCATCCAAGTCAGTCGATAAAACAAAACCGCTTACGTTCGGGACAGAAGAAACAAAGTACAGTATTGTGTAGTGAACAATAGAACGATCTCGTAATGAGTGAACCAAACGAACAAAAGCTACCGCCGGTACGAAAGAATACAATTATTGTTGACTTCAGGCAGTGCAAAATTCGACCTTCGATACGAGAACTTGAAGGTTTGCTTAAGGAGCAAATGCACTTTGACATTAAACGTGTACATTTACTTCAATGCAATAAGACAAATAATGTTGTTTACATCCAGTTTTATAAAGAGTTGGATGCAATTCAATTCGCAAAAGATAATAATAATGTGCATTATGTGGAGCATGAAAATATCAAGTACAACATTCCAGTATATATGGAAGATAGTGCTATAGAAGTGCGTGTGCATGATCTTCCCTCAAGCGTCACCGATCCTTATATTCGCAAAACTATGTCCCAATACGGAGAGATTCTCTCTATCGACAAAGAAAAGTGGAAGAACTTCCACCCAACGTCTGTGAAATAAGTAACGATCGTCCTCCAATAACAGTGATGCCAAACCAATGGACGGGATCGTGAATAGCGAACCACTGCTCCCCCTCCATTTGCTAGGTAACAGCGAAAGCGCCTCTACTCCAAGGAAAAAAATACAAGATCCAGCACAAAAAATTGTTTTATTGTAAAACGGCCGCGTTAAGCTTAAGTGCAAAATAGCCGAATAAAAAAAACTTTATAAAAAAAAGTCAGACTCTTTTGTAAACTACTATTGGTTTGTTGAACAGGTTTGAAGTTAAAATGGCGGTCATTTACGGTTCGGGTGATATAATGGTATAAATGACGTAAACGACCAATCTCATTACTGCTCAATTTTCTCGGATGTGGATGAACCAAATTCAGTAATAAGTTGTGGATAGAATTCGAAGATCATATGGCTGACACTTGAAGTTTCGAAGATGTAATAAGAAAAGTAACCTAACCCAGCAATTTTATATCCACGTAATTATTTCAGAGAGTGAACCATAATCACTTTTAATTGTATTGTTGCTGATTTCCTTGGTTGTCGAATATCTGATGTAAGCGCTGAAGCATGCTTTTGTGAACTACCCGAATTAATCTGAATGAACTGGCATCCGGAAAGGTCGCCAAGAGCAAATTTATTTTATTTAATAAATAGAATTATATTCAATTGTTGAAATTACTACTTTCCATCAAGAACATGACATCTCTTATTATTCTAATTCTTACAAAGCTTCTTGGAAATCATTCGACTTTATCCATTACATACTACTGTGTGCAAAAAGTAGTAAGATTTTTAAATTATATTCCACGTGGAAACCTTATTCGTCGAATTATTTTTTTCCTAGGTTGGGATGACCGTCAGTGACATCAGTGCCAAGTGTCACGTCAAAATATTCATTAGTGTTTAGTATACATCTGTTTTTCTGAAGTATTAAGAGTGCAATCGACGATTTTTACAATGAGTGAAATTATTCAAAAAAGAAGTTCCATTAAATTTTATGTGCGGAATCAAATTTCTGGTGCCGGGAAAGTCCAAAATGTTGCAAAATACCTTCGGTGATAATTGTATGTCGCGAGCTAGTGTTTTTGATTGGTACAAGTTTTTCAAAGTGGGTCGAGAACACGTTGACGACGAACCACGTCCAGGACGGCCATCAACGTCAACTGATGATGAACACGTCAATAAAATCAACGAATTGGTTCTCCAGAATCGACGATTAACAGTCATAGACCTTAATGGGATCGTTGGAATCTCATAAGGATCAGTAAAAACCATTCTGAAAGATCATTTGGTCCTAAGCAAAGTGAAAACAATGTCGTTCTGCATCAGTCGGTGTTGAACAGTCGTTCGCACCGCACGTGTATAGCTCTTGGCTCCTGGAATTTTTTTCTGGCTACCTAGAGTTTCATTGATTCAAGGCTTCAGTCTTTTTGAAGGCTACCTGAATCACTAACAGTCTTTTTAAAGACTAACAATTAGTCAGCCTTTCTCAAGGCTATACAAAGAGTGATATTTGAGTGACTAAGAAATTAATCAGCCTTTTTTAAGGCTAGCTATTCAAAGAACTATTCTTCGAACTAATCAGTCTTTATTAAGACTACCTCAAAACCAGTCTTTATCAAGACTTTTCCAAACTAGGAGTCTAATCGAAGACTAATTTAGCCTAATTAATTTAATTTCAAATTTCATTCATTTCAAAAATGCCTGCGTCCAACCGGAAAGGCAACAAGCCTAAGGCTAAAAATAATTCAATACGGAATAAATCACAATCCGTTATTCAACATTTTTCTAATAACATTCACGATATTATAGAATCTGAATGTAAAAATAAAAGACAACGGACGGATTTCCCTTCCGTTGATTCTATGCCGTCTAACAATATTTACGAGATTCTTCCTGAATCCGATTGTGGCGACATAGCAAAAATTCTTCGAAAATTCCCAAAATGGACGCTTCTCGTTCTGGGAAGAATCAACAATCTATGCCACCAGTGTCGGTAATGATTTCCGACCTCAAAGCAATCAGTACTGAGCTTTCTACTTTTCTCCCGGAAGTAAAAGTCTCATTTCAAATCGGACGAAGAGGAGAATGTCGAGTCTTGGTTGATGGACTGGAAGATTACGAACGTCTTATCTGATATTTGTCCGAGAAACTTCATAAATTTTATTCATATGATAAAAAATCAGACAGACCCTTCAAGGCTGTCTTGAGAGGCTTATCAAATGATCAAAGTACTGATGAAATTAAAAATGAACTAGAAGAATTGCTTGGTTTTGCCCCTTCCCAAGTAATACTCAAGAAAAAAAGAGCGAATGGTACTTTTAAACCACGCTCTGGAATTTCCCATGAACTTTACTTAATACAATTCTATCGAAGTTGTGCAAAAAATTTGAAAACTTTAGAAAAAGTACGTTTCATTTCCCACATTAAAATTCATTGGGAACATTATAAACGGCATAATCGTATTGCAAACTTAACGCAATGTCGTCGTTGCCAAGGCTTCGGTCATGGAACCAAAAATTGTCATATGGATATACGGTGTTTGAATTGTGGTAAATCGCATTCGAAAGACGTTTGTCCAATGAATGAAACCACTGATAAATTTTCATGTTCAAATTGCGATGGAATCATAAATCCAATTAATTGAAATGTCCTGTCAGGAAAAAAAATTAAACGCTCGTTCGCTTAGACAACAAGTCAAATCAACGACCTTAAATTTACAGAACATACCTGAAAATCAAAAAACCGTTACAAATACCTAATTCTTCTAAGGCACTTATTTCTTCTAATTTAAAACAAAACACAGGTACGTCTGCCAATTCGTCTTCTAACGAAAACAATTTATTGACAGGTAGATCGACCTCGTCATCATCTTCTTCTAATGTCAGTTATGCTAGTATAACAGGTAGAAATCTACCACTTAATTTTTCTAATTTAAATAATCAAAACACAGGAACGCCTTGCAGTTCATGTGCTTGGGAATCGAAGTTGGAACCATTCATGGGATTTATTTCATCACTGGAGCTGTAACTTATGCCCGGCTAGCCTCGTGACGAGACTCTTTTCGTTATTACAGGGTCGGCAACCGCGATAGGGAAACTTACGAAGAGACACTCCAATCTCAATTTGGCCACGACTCGACAGCAATCGTACGGGGCACACAAGAAATGTGGCAACGGGACAATATTACGTACCGTTAAATTTAAGAATTTATTCAAAATATATGAAGCAATTAAAGAAATAAAGAAATTAACAAAACTTGACTCACTGGTCGTCGCGTCGATGATGGCGGATTCCTCGTGATGATGTCGAAGAGGCTCAATGGCTGCCGACTACCTCTAGTCGGACTCCTCGTGGTTTTTTTTCACCTAGCTCTATCTCTTTTCCGAACTTTTAATTCCGTACTTCCCGGCGTTAACAACGGCACTTTTATCGGATACCCGTCTCTGGGGTGACGCTTCTGTACACCCAATCTTATCCCGCACTTCTGAGCTTTTATTTTCACCGGACAGAACGATGGCACTTACGAGGTGTTATTTTATTTGAGATCACTAACAATCGACCTCCGCGAAGAATCACACACTTATTTTTTCAATTTAACGACGCCTTTAGCAGTCGAGCTTTTAGGGTTTAACTTAATTGACTTACTTTCAATTGGTCTCCAGGAAAAAAAAACAGGACGCGAATTATTTTTTTTTTTTTTTGCATAAATATCTGTTTATTAATCTTATTTTTGTGTATTACATCAACATTTTACAGTACAAGTGTTTTGACCCTTTGGCCTTTCATCTTTGTTGTTCATACGATTCGTTATTAATATTAGGTGTTTTAGTTACTCTTGTTTTACATACTAATGTTTAATCATAATATTTATTTTAATTATTAATAAAATATCTACCTACTTATAACTATCCCTAACCTAATACGTACAAATTTTGAATTATTTGTATTTCAGAGATTGAGCACCTCTCTTCAAATTTCGTGCAGTATTTTTCGAATTTTTGTTCTAGTATATCCAGTGAGGCAATCTCATGTACTTCACTAGTCCTTGTCCAAGGGGGTAGATTTAGAATCATCTTTAAGATCTTACTTTGAATGCGTTGAAGCCTAAGTTTGTGTGTTCGTGCACAACCCCGCCAAACAGGGACTGCGTATTCAATTGCGGGGTAGATGATTTGTTTATAGACAGCCATCTGATTCTTCAGGCACAGTTTAGATGTTCTACAAATCAGCGGATACAGAGACCTAATGAGTATGCTGCATTTTTGAACGATTTTGTCAACATGTGACCTGAATATCAGATGTCTGTCAAAGGTGAGTCCTAGATAGATAACTTCATCGGACCATTGAATGACCTCATCACCGAATCGTATTCTGCATTCGTCTGATGGAACAAGTTTTGGAGATCTTGAATGTGGAAACAAGATGACCTGAGTTTTTGCTGCATTGATCACAATTTTCCAGCTTGTAAAATATTCCGTTAAAGCGTCCAGACCTGTCTGTAGTTTATTTTTCAGAGCATTAATGACACGACCTTTGTAAAGAATGGCAGTATCATCAGCAAATTGTGACAGAACACCACCACCTGGAAGAGGTGGGATGTATGATGTGAAAATGTTGTATAGAATGGGACCTAGGATACTTCCCTGCGGTACACCAGCAGGAATAGTAAATCTTTCAGAAAGTGCATTATTCAGAGAAACCTGGAATGCTCTATCTGCAAGATAATTTTTGATAATTTTAATAAGATACATGGGAAAATTATACCGATGCAGTTTGAACACCAGTCCATCGTGCCACACATTATCGAATGCCTTTTCAATATCCAATATTGCCATGGCAGTCGTTTTGGACACTGATTTGTTTTGCTGGATGACGTTGTTAACCCTTGTGAGTTGGTGGATGGTGGATCTTCCTTTCCGGAACCCAAACTGTTCTTCCAGAAATATGTCCTGTTCATCTGCGAAAGCAAGAATTCGCCTTTGTATTGACTTTTCAAACAGCTTGGATAGGGCAGAGAGTAAGCTGATGGGCCGATAGCTCTTGGAAAAGGAAGGATCTTTCCCTGGTTTCAAAACTGGGATAACTTTAGCTAACTTCCACATTGAAGGGAAGTAACCAAGCTCCCAGCACCTGTTAAAAATTTTAGCTAAGAAGACAAATGAGCGAATACTCAAATGTTTCAGCTCAATGTTGAATGTGTTGTCGAAACCGGGGGCCTTCATATTTTTGGATTTTTTCACAAAAGCCATCAGCTCATTCGCAGTGACTCTACTTTCCTCAGGAACCAAGCTGTCTGATTGGTCAACCTCAGCTACGCTATCAGCAACGGCTCTTTCATATGGACTAACAATGTTAAGTCCTAAATTGTGAGAACACACAAACTGCTGGCCTAGCGCATTTGCCTTCTCTACTGGTGTGATTAAAGGTATTCCTCCAGCTGCGTCCTGGGGTGACATCAGAGGAGGAATAGGCTTCGGTTTTTTCTTAAGCACCTTCGTTAAGGACCAGAAGGGCTTTGAATGTGGGAGAATTTCTCGAAGCTTTTGCTGGAAGTTCCTGTTGCGAAGCTCAGATATCCGTTCCTGGATTATCCTAGTTAAGTTGTTATAAGTAGTCTTCCTATCTAGGATGCCAGTTCGTTGATACTGCCTCCGGTAGATATTCCGAAGTCGGATGAGTTTCTTAGTGACACTGTCGATTTGAAGAGAGGAACTCGGCATATGTTGTACTGGAACTGTCCTATCACGAGCGACTGTGATTGAATGCTGGAAGGAAGATAGGGCTGCATCGATTTCCATCGAGGAATCAAGTGGCAAATCGATATTAATAAGTTGGTCGGCGATATGTTGAAATTGGACCCAATCGGTGCGATAATAGTTCCTCCGAGGTTGAATAGGCACTGTTTCTGGTGAAGATCCCAACGTCAATATTACTGGAAAGTGGTCAGAAGAGAGCTCGTAGAAGACAACCGGAGAGCTGTCTATGGCGATGTTGCTGATGAATATATCCAAAATGGAATGAACTCCCGATCTGGAAAGTCGCGTTGGTTGATCCGGAGCGAAGATGTTGTATTGTCCAGCTTCGTAATCTTCGGCAAGTACGAATCCGTTTCGATTCTGTCTTCTGTTTCCCCACAGCTCATGCCGTGCGTTCAGGTCCCCAGCAATGATGAATTTGTTCTGTCGTCGAGTGAGCATAGCCAGATCTCGCTTCAATGATGCACACGTACCATCTCGAAGATTTGTTTGTTTGGGGCAGTACGCTGCAAAGATGATGATGGGTCCCATCGTCGTTGTAATCTCAATTCCGATGGCTTCTATGAGTTGCAATTTAAAGGCTGACAGAAGCCTGTGTTGAATGGATCGTTTAACGGCAATGGCAACTCCCCCTCCTCTGGTAGTTGTCCTGTCGAGCCTGTGAATCCTGTAATTGGAAATAAAAATAGAAATTTCAGGTTTAAGATGAGTTTCAGTTAAAATAGCAATATCGGCATTCTTCTCTTGAAGAAAGTCGGACAATTCAGCAGTTTTGCTCCTGAGTGAGCAAGCATTCCAATTTACTATAACCAACTCATTATATTGCATATTCGATGATGAATTTGCCTAAGGCGTTGATTTGATCTAACCGCGTTCTGCAGTTTCGTAGTTTTGTTGTCATTGTTTCAAAAATGACGATCAGTTGTTCAGCAGAGAATAAATCACCAGAGTCATCCTTTGCTTGTGGTTGATTATTGCCCCATCCAGGAGGGATTCTTGAGGAAGATTCTTTTTGAGATCCAGCGGTTGAAGTCTTTGGATTGCTGCGAGGAAGTGGCGGCAAATTCGGAATATCCCTCTTCGGTGGGAGCCGTGGGAAATTAATTTCATCCTTCTGTGGAACATTTTTGCGCGTTGATTGTTTACGGGATGCCTGTTGTCGAATTTTTGTGAACTCAGCACGTTTGGGACACGATTTGCTAGTAGATGGATGGTCGCCATCACAGTTCACACGATGTCATCTAGTAAGCAATCGTTGGTATTGTGTGGTTCGGCACATTTCCCGCACCGACTTTTCATGTGGCAATTCCTCGCTCCATGGCCGTAGTTCAAACAGTTCGTGCACTGTGTGACATCCCGATGTACCGGTTTATACTTCTGCCATTCGATGATTATGTGAAATAACGATTTAATCGTTTTCAGTTGACTCATGGTGATGGAGCCCTTCTCCAGATGAATCAGGTACAGTTGATCTCTAAACTTTTTATCCGTATTATGTCGCTTCATTTTGAACACCATCAAAGGCTTTAGTCCAGCCTCCGACAATGCCTGCTTTAGTTCGGCTTCCATCATGTCGGGTAGTCCTCGAAGTACAACCTTCATAGGTTTGTTGGCGGCAATATCGTGTGTGAAGTATTCCGCTTTTGTCTGCTTCAGATAACATTCCACTCCTTTGTAGTGGTTCAAAGCCGGAACAGTTATTTTGTAGCCTTCAGTACATAAACGGATTGTTGCCTGTAGTCCTTTGCTGATCAGTGTGTTGAAATCCGAGCGTAGAGTTGGTGGGAAGCCCTTCAGGTAGAAAGGCGGCATTTTTTCCTTCTTCTGCAGTTCCTCTTCGACAGGACGCGAATTAGGCAGAACAGGGCTTTTATAGCCAGTGAGTTTGCCCTTCGGATGTTGGGCCGACACAATAACCCTCGCTCGGCAAACAATATTGTATTCTTCGGCAGATCATTCGATCATCCGAATTGCCGCTCGGTCGTATATTTCGGCCCGCATATCGTACAGGTTGGAATCTTTGATGTTCTCAATACGCCTCAAACCAGAGAGTCCCCTACCGTCCCAAATCTTACAGCTTCGAAATTCGAAGTTAGTTACTCACCTAATTAGCTCCTGATTGGCTGTTGGTATGAGCAAATGGTCCGATTTGCAAAAACTCACTAGATATCGACCGAAATTTTTCGTAATAGGGGACTTAAATGCTAAACATGTCCAGTGGAATTGTAGGCAAAATAACAGTAATGGTAAAATACTTCATAATCAACTCTCAGCTGGTTATTTCACAGTTCTTCATCCCAGTAATCCGACTTGTTTCTATTCCGTGAAAAACCCCTCTACAATTGATCTGGTTCTAACAGATCAAAGTCACATTTGTAGTGAACCGATTACACATGCTGACTTTGACTCAGATTATCTTCCTGTAACATTCAGAATTTCCAACGAAGCTATAATTAATCCAATTAGCTCTATATTCAACTATCATAGAGCTAATTGGTTGGATTACAGATCTCACATTGAAAATCATGTGGATCATGAAACTATTTTAGAAAATTCTGCGGACATCGACACAGCAATTGATAACTTGAATCATTATATTATCGAAGCTAAAAATCTTTCAGTTCCCAAAGCTCAAACTAAATTAAATTCTCCTATCATCGATGACAATCTTCAACTGCTCATTCGATTGAAGAATGTTCGTCGACGACAATATCAACGTTCTCGTGATCCTGCTATAAAAAACATAGTTAAGGATTTACAAAAAGAAATTAAACATAGATTTACTCTTTTGCGAAATGAAAATTTCGCTAAAGAAGTTGAACAAATTAAACCATATTCTATACCTTTCTGATAACTTTCTAAGGTTCTTAAGAAAAATCAGAAACCAATTGCTGGTCTCAAGTAAGGAAATCAAATACTTCTAACAAATGGCGAAAAAGCTCAAAAACTTGCTCAGCAGTTCGAGAGTGTCCACAATTTTAATTTGAACGTTGTGAGTCTTATAGAAAATAAAGTCTCACTGAAATATGATCATATTTCAACCCAAATGTTATCACAAGATGACATTATTGAGACGAATTTTGATGAAATTAAATCAATTATTGGGAAACTTAAAAACATGAAGGCTCCTGGTAATGATGGAATTTTTAATATTCCTATTAGAAATCTTCCCGATGTTGCCTTGAGACCCCTGGTTAAAATTTTCAACAAGTGTTTTTCATTAGCTTACTTCCCAAAAAGATGGAAAAACGCTAAAGTAATTCTTATCCTGAAACCTGATAAAAATCCAGCAGAAACATCAAGTTATCGACCAATTAGCTTACTTTCTGCTATCAGTAAACTTTTTGAAAAAATTATCTTGTTGAGAATGATGTCTCATATAAATGAGAATTCAATGTTTTTACCAGAGCAGTTTGGATTTCGTCATGAACATTCAACTACTTATCAACTTGTCAGAGTTACGAACATGATAAAATCAAATAAATCTTCTGGGTTATCCACTAGAGTTACTCTCCTAGACATAGAAAAAACATTCGACAATGTTTGCAAAGCAAAGCCTTGGTATTACATTCCTGTAGTGGAATTTGACCTTATGTTTCAACAGACTTCGCAGCCGATTCAGAGTGTACAGAACCAGTGCATGGCTGGTGCTATGATTCTACTAACACTACGAATCCTTCCAGGTGTTTGGCACAAAGGTTTAATAGCAAAAATGTCTGATTTCCAGTTTCCTATTTATTTGATCAAAATGATACAAAATTATTTAACTGATCGTACTCTTCAGGTTAGCTATCAGAATTGTAAATCTGAATTGCTACCCGTACGAGCCGGTGTTCCGCAGGGTTCGAGCGTAGCTCCAATCTTGTATAATATTTTCACTTCTGATTTTCCAAATCTACCCGGTGGTTGTCAGAAACCGCTATTCTGTGACGACACAAGTCTGTGGTTACACAGGTAGAAATTTAAGAGTGATCAGCAGTCGCCTACAAAGAAGTTTAAATGTTTTCAGTGATTATCTGTCAAAATGGAAAATTAAACCAAATGCAGCAAAAAACGCAATTAATTATTTTTCATCATAAGCCAAGAGCTTCTTTTCTCAAACCAAACAACAATCACATTCTCAAATTGAATGGCTTGGAATTGACATGGTCTGATCAAGCTAAATACTTAGGTTTAACGTATGACAAAAAACTCATTTTCAAGGATCACATTAAAGGAATCCAGGCAAAGTGTAATAAATATATTAAATGTTTAAATCCTCTTATAAACAGAAATTCTAAGCTCTGTCTAAACAATAAATTGTTAATTTATAAACAAATTTTCATACCAGCCATGCTTTTTGCAGTACCAATTTGGTCAAGTTGTTGTTCCACCAGGAAGAAAACGCTTCAAAGGATTTAGAATAAATTTCTGAAAATGACTTTGAAGCGTTCTCCCTGGTTTAGTACAAATGAGTTACACAGACTCACAAATATAGAACCATTAGATGTAATGTCACATAATATTATAAGCAAATTCCGACAAAAATCGATGCAATCTTCAATTGAATCGATTCGCTCTCTGTATTAGTTAGCAAGTTAGTTTATAAGTTCCTTTTCCCCATTACACAATACAAGTAGGTTTATAATTTTCCCTACACAAAATCTCAGAATTTCGGAAGCAAATGATGTTTTAATGGTAATAACCAAATAATGTAAAGTCACCACTTGTGGCTGAACACCCGATTTAAATCCTAATAATTCAATTCTAGCTCATATTACAGTAAATAGTACATAGTACAGGCATACAGAAACTCATTCATTCATAGCCATTCTTAAATTGGATTGATCACTTATTCATGAAAAATAATTTTTTTTAATCGGAGTATTTTAACTACTACATATTTTTGAAATTGCACCTGTGTAATCCACGCGTCACTCGAACATTTCGTTATACGAGGTCTGTTCAAAAAGTACCCGGAATTCTCATTTTTCTAAACAAATATTTATTTATTCGTCTACATCCATATCCCCTTCAAAGTAATCCCCCCTAGATATAATACACTTATGCCAGCGTTTTTTCCAGTCTTCGAAACACCCCTGATAGTCACTTTTTGTAATGCTCTATAGCACTCTCAGCGATTCTGCCTTTATCTCTTCAATCGATGAAAAACGCTGTCATTTCATGGGTCTCTTCAACTTTGGGAACATGAAAAAATCACACTGAGCGATATCTGGTGAATAAGGAGGTTGGGGCGTCGTTTAACAGCTCCTGAGCGATGGTAATGCGTTTGTTTTTTTGATCAAAATTCAGCAGTTTTGGAACGAATTTTGCTGCCACTCGTTTCATGCCCAAAACATTTGAAAAAATATGATGGCATGAGCCAACTGATATGCCAACTTCATCAGCAACTTCTCTAATAGTGATTCGGCGATTATCCATAAAAATTTTTTCCACTTTTCCCACATTTTCATCGATTATTGACGTGCTGGGTCGACCGGAGCGTTCGTCGTCTTCAACGTCTTCGCGGCCATCTTGGAAACGCTTATACCACTCGTAAACACTTGTTTTTTTCATAGCAGACTCACCGTAGGCTCTCTGTAACATTTCGCACACTTGGTTACACTTTATTTCATTTTTCACGCAAAATTTAATACAAATTCTTTGACTCTTCAATTCTTCCATTGTTCAAACTAACAAAAACACGTCTACACCAGCCGCTACAAGACAGAATGTAAACAATGAATACAGCTGAAAATTTCACCATACATTAGGGACATATGTACCAACACAATAAAAAAAAATTTTGACCACCGGACTCTCCAGACGCGCGCAATTAAAAAATTCCGGGAACTTTTTGAACAGTGTTGCTGTGTAAGAAAAAATGTCTTTCAGAAGCAGAATTTGAACCTGGGCCATTGCTGAATCCTTGCTTACCATTACGCTTCTCTAAACGCCGGTTACTAAAACTAATACATAATTTGTTTGTTTAAGTTTGCGTGTTTCAAGCGAAAACAGTTCTTTTGTTTATTTTTTTGCTAATATAATATCTAATAGCAAAACTAGGTGTTGCGCCTTTAATCTACCATCCCGAAATATGGAATATGGAATCATCAAAGTGAATGTATTTCCAACCTACCAAAACGGAAACGTCACACTGTCCACAGTCAACGATATATTACTTGTTCTAATAGTTTACAATGAGATAAATAGTAAAATTGACTACAATTAATATTCGAATGCTCAGCTATCTATTTCGCCTAGTTCTCTTCTAGTACAGGTACAGGATGAACACAAAACGAAAAACGAACATCATCTTGTAGGGGTTGTCCACGGAAGAATTTCGTACAGTGTTTTCATTTGTTTTTTTGCGGTAACACTACTCAGGTGTAATATAATTTGGAAAAAAAAGTAACAGTTGTTAAAATGTGAAAGCGATAAAACTTGTTGCGGACCAAACATTTGAAAGTAAATTTACTGCCGGTTTTGATCATCTTCCATGCTGAAAACTAAACAATTTCGTAGGTGATGTGGAAACCAGTTTCGCGAGCACCATTAGTTCCATATATGGTATCACTATTGAACTGTAGAACGAACGGTCCTGGTGCGGAAGCTGAAACGATAGTTTATGGTTATAATTGCGATATTTTCAAGCAATCTATTTTCATGCTTTCTCTTACATTCGATGGATTTTTGGTGAATACTCTGGCCGCAGAATCGAGTCGCTCTTATGGTGTTTCCATCTACCACAGTTTCCCCGTTCGGAATTAACAGGTAGTCCTCGGATCGGCCGACTGTTTCGATTCGGGAAAAGCACGAGTCATCGTATCCGACATCATCATTGGAGGCTAGATCAAACACGTCGGCGTACAGTTTCAGAGCCGTATTGGTTCGAAGCCGTCGAAAACAGATGGCATAATGCATGTCACCGATGTACGGACCTCCCATGTTGAAATTGAACGATTTTATGACTCCGGTGAGGGCGGTGTGGAACTGCAAACAACCCGTCGGGGCCAAGGATGCCAAATCGTGGTGAAAGGTCTTAGCCAGGATAGCCGATTCCGTCCGGATGGCAAACTTGGCGTAGGAGACTCCGATCGGACACTCCAACTGCTGCACCCGAATGTTCCAGTAAGGTGCAGTCTGTCCCGGCAGCCGTGTTCCCAGATTAAAGTTAATGGCCAATGTCATTTCCGCAAGGGTCGGACTGAACGGAACGTAAACTGCCGAACGATACAAGTAGAAACCATTTACAACCACAAATCCAATTAAGTCACATGTTTCGCCCCCGCTCTCTCTCTCTCTCGAATGCCCTGGAGCCGATCTAATAACTTACCATGCTGTCCGCTGTTTTCGCCACACAAATTGAAATCTAAATTCTGGATCGAAAGTGTGTCGGTGGAGCACACCGGATAAGGGTCAATCGTCGGCGGGGCCAGGTTGAACGAGTTGAAATCCAGACGGAGCTGGAAGTGTGTGTATGTGACCAAAGTGAGGAAAAAGTCAATCAACTGGTAGGCTCTAGGAATGCAATGATTTATAACTAAACGAGCTAGAGTGGTTCAAACGAGTTTTCAGCAAATGGTTATTGCTAATAAATCCTACATTTATCGATTATATTTTGTTGGACATTGTGGTTATTCATCCAGTCCAGAAAAATTCAGTTCCTTTCGATTTCTCGTATTTGATCCACTCTACCGAACGTAGACAGACGCGATAGAAAACGAAATTGAATCTCAACCCCCCCCCCCCCCCCCCCTTGCCGCGGTTCAGCAAGTTTAAGGACGAAATCAGCGCGTGCTTACCTGACAGATGCGTAAATTAATGGCTCGGATGGTGTAGGCACAGCTGTTGGCACCGTTCGTTCCAATCTGGGCCGGCGATATCAACGTGGTCGACTTCAGCAACGATGTGCCGCCACAGGCAAGTGTTGGACCTGCAAAATCGCGAAAAGAGTCCGAGAGAATCAGAAATTTGTATTTACTTGTTGGCAGGGTTTCGGATCGTATACAGCGTGGCTGGCTATGTAAAGCATCCGTGGAATTACGAACCGATTTGAGGGATAAATTATGATGGAATTACTTCCTTTTGGAAAACGGTGCGTTGTTTGAGGTTCACTTGGGTTAATTATGATCAATTTTCTTGTTTAACCTCTCCGCAATCGTAATTGGCATTTATGACACATCGATGTCTTTGATATACATATTGATTCTAGAATTGCAGTCAACAGTTAGGGAAGAGCCGGCAGCTCATGTTTTATCGAATAGTATTGAAGGAATTTATTTTAATTTTTTTATTGCAAGTAAAATGAGTAATTTCTGATACTTTCTAAATTTCATCAAAATTACTTGATTACTTCAGAATGAAAATAAATAACCTCATTATTGAGACGACAAAGTATATTTTTGGGTTTAAGATTTTTAATCAATAAATTGACAATTCTGCCTTGTTTTTTTATATTTTGCAGAGAATGATTAAATTCTATATCAGAGAATATGATTTTATGGATTTCATTACAATTCGAATGTTATAGTAGGCGTATATGGGCCCCTGCTCACGAACAAAGAAAAAAAGAGAGAGAATCCACAACGACCGCTGTGAAATATGTCACTTCAGGCAAAAAATGTAAGACGTCAACACCTAGAAAAAAAAGTGAAAAAGTCCTCGGTATCTTAGAGCTTAAGCAGTGTGCCTTTAAACATATATAATGTAATAAAAAAAATACACACATAAAAAAATATCAAGTGAGCCCAAGGCAGACGACTCTCCCCTACCTATAGCTACAAAAACTCATTGCGAAAAAAAAGCACTTTTACAGATTATAGATTGCTTTTCTAAACATAATAATTGTGTTACTTCGAAGTGGATTTTGTTTGATTGATTTGTATCTGTTCAATGAAATACCGGGCGTCTCCATATAATGTAGTTAATTTTTCGACAACTATCAAATTAATTATCAATTTTTCTTTGAAATGATGTCTTGTAAAACTGATGTTCTGTTTGTTTAATCCGAATAGCAAAGACATTCGAACCTATTTTTGCTATCGAAATAGGTGGTATTACTTACATTTACGTTATTTGGAATTTACTTCGTAAAAAGTTTGTGCAGTGAATTTTTTAGAACCTAATCAAAATCCATAATGGCAAATTCCGCTTTGATGATATTCCTTGAAAACAAGTTGTTTTGTATGGACAATGGAATTTTCCTCTGAAAAATTCGTCAATGATTGCTAGATCATCGATAGGTGTTTGGCGCATAACGAGTTGCATAAATGTTTGGCCGTCGAAGAAAGGAATACTAGATCGTTGAAATAATCTTTTGGCGCGCAACGAGTTGTTTTGTGTGAAGTTTTCACATGCATACTTGATTCATGTGGTTCGTTATTCCGAGCCACGTGCTAAATTGGGTATCAGCATTATTGCTTGCCAAATGATTTAAGGTCTGAGAACAGAGGGTCGCGTGTTGAGTTTTAAATCGATCGCCCGGCTCGCTCAATTCCCTTTGCGCATCGTATTTCTCTTGTACTCTCTCGTATATGAGCAAACTGTACCGGGTTGCCAGCATACATTCTATTATTTTGATGAGAAGTTTTATCACATTAATCTATCGTATGGGTTGGACATTATATGGATTCCAATGAACAATGAAAAAATATTCAACTTTCACAAAGATTGAATGTCTGTGTGTTTGGCAGCCTTGTCGAGCCAATTTTATTCCTCTCTCCTTTTTCAGAATGCTATCAGGAAACCAAAGCGAAAAAAATGGCGGATGCATTGAAACTGACTTTGTTTCACAGAAAAATACAAGATTTTATTTTTATCGCGATAACATACATGTTTTTATGTACTAATCGCATATAAACTAAATTATCTAGGATTTGTCACGGTAGATTTATGATACAAGCCTTCAAAGCCGAGATATTCGATGAACAAGTAAAGGTATGCATTTCCGAGCGTTCCAATTTTCAGCAGTTCTTCAGTCAGAAAAAAATACAACACGACCGCTAAACTCAATGAATCATTCTGAAAATTTCACAGAATATTCTCTACTGAATTTCAAAGACATTGTCATTCTGCACCGTTTCCAAGAAAATTTTATTTGAAACGGGATAATAACAAAAAACCTACCACTTTACGGTACTGTTCTCAGCCCTTAATGATGGAACGTATATGAGTGTTCTAGCTATTCCGTAAACAGGATCAAAAGTTCTGATATTGTTTACCAGAAGATGCATTGTATGCAATGTAATCAGTTAGATGATTAATGTTGGCCATCGAAGGCGTGAGTTGAACAATTCACATTATAAGGAGTGTATCGAAAAGTAGTTGGCAACATTGATTATTGAATAAAAAATCGAAAAACATCAGTTTCCGATATATTGTACAAAAATTACATTTTTATGCATTTCACTGATTATATTGAAGAAGATCCTAGTTTCTGTGAAACGCTCGCACTTTGAACTTGACATTCTTCATTAAATTCTGCACAGTTACTTTTGTGACTTTCCTGGTGGCAGCTGTCCAGTTTTTTTTAACTCCTGCATGTTTTGGGACACTATACCTTCCTTCCTTCCGAAAGTGCCGCTAGACAATTGCCCAATACCTTTCAATTGACCGAAGATCCGGACAGTTCGGAGGGTTGATGTCCTTTTATACGAATTGTATATTATTTTTTGACAACCACTGTAGAATGGAGTTGGCGTAGTGGGCTGAAGCCAAATGCGGCCAGAAGAGAGGAGGAGCCTTATGCTTTCTGTACAGTGGCAGCATTCTTTTCTTCAAACATTCTTCCTCGTACACCTTGGCGTTAATTGTGCCCTTCGTGAAGAAAATCGACGACCGCAAACCACAGGTACAAATTGCTTGCCAGACCAACACCTTCTGCCCAAACTTTGCCATCGCCACCGTGGTGTCAGCGTCGTCCAGGTCCTGGTACACCGATTTTGTATAATATTGCGGTCCGAGCAGCGCTCGAGAGTCTTCCTTGGCGTGGGTTTCTTCGTCGATCAGGATGCATCCAGTTTTCGCGCTCTTGTTTTGGCCTGAACTTGCTGTACCAGGGACTTTTTCGGCACCTTCTTTTTCTTGTACGTTTTCAGGGAATTCCGAAATATGAACCGTTGAATCATCCCGATGCTGGTGTTGAACTGCTTGGCCAAATCCCGCGTCGACGTCGATGGGGTTTTCCTGATGTACTCAATCACTTTTAAGTCCTTTTTAAGGACTTTTTTTTTAAGGGCTGGGACCCGTTTTCCTACCGGATCGGGGCAAATCCTTCATGGAAAGGGTCTTACCGAACTTCTCGATAATATTTTTGACACTGGTGTGGTGCACTTTCACCCGTTTTGCAATTTCGTTGTACGTGACACCACTTTCTGAGCACCAAGTGTGCAATATTTTCTTTCGCGTTCCCGGATCAATTCGACTCGTCATTGAAACGATAAACCGTACCGAAACCAATCGATTGCGCAGATACACTCCTTAGAACAATTTTTGTACGAATAAATGATAGGATTGTGCTGCTTAGAAAATGAGATCAAACAAAGAGGTTTGCCTTGCATTTAGCATGCTGAAGTTCGTTCGCGTCGGGTAAATTCTGGTGGATTGAAAACCATTAGTTGTGAGATTTTATGCATTGACTCGAACGATAAGCTGAAAGCTGGTACAATCACTCCTCATGTTCACTCCGCTTCAACAGAAGAATTGCTTATTATTTTCATATAAAACTTTCTGATACAGATTCTCAGTACCGAACTCCATCATTCGTTAATTGTAGGTAGGGTACAAACCAAAATGATGTGGTGTCGACTAATGAGACAACTATTAATACAGCTATTAAACGAATGCAGTGTTCATGTAAAAGTTGATGGACACAATATTTAAAAGAACGGTAACTTGATCTTTCGAATGTCCAAGAATTACTCATTTTATCTTTCGATTTTTTTAACAATAACAAACTAACTTGAGATTGTGAGAGGAGAAAGAATATGAAAAATGTAGAACCATAGAAGTAAGAGTAAGGATTTGAAGATAAAGTGCCGAAAAATTCAACGTAACAAGGTTCATTTAAATAAGAAGAAGGTTTCTCGCATCTAAACTTTTACCGACGACAGGGAAAAAACCTGTTTTAATCCACCTAGTGGTGTAATGATGCCTTTCTCATATCAATCATACTATCATATATAATACTGTGGTATTCTTCAAAATAATTTTTTTCGATTCCTAAAAGAATAATCGAAATCAGTTTGTTTGACCGTCTACTGATAAAAACTATCGATTGGAGAAGATTTGAGGTCGATTTAGAAAACTTTTTACGGTTTTTCGTCCCTTTCAGTGACGGTTAAAATTTTTTAACACACTTTACCCTTTATTTCCGGATCCGGAAATCGAATCCGGATTAAATTCAGGAATTACGTATGGGACCACAGGACCTTTCATTTGAACCTAAGTTTGTAAAAATCGGTCGCGCCATCTATGAGAAAAGTTATAGAACATATTTTCATTTTTTTGCACATTTTACCCCATAACTCCGGAACCGGAAGTCGGATCCAAATAATATTCAGGAATTTTGTATGGGACCACAAGACCTTTCATTTGAATCTAAGTTTGTGAAAATCCGTTCAGCCATCTCCGAGAAAAATTAGTGCAAAAAACGTTACATACACACATACGCACATACACACTCTCTCACACACACACACACACACACACACACACACACACACACACACACACACACACACACACACACACACACACACACACACACACACACACACACACACACACACACACACACACACACACACACACACACACACACACACACACACACACACACACACAAACACACACACACATTTTGCGTACACGACGAACTGAGTCGAATGGTATATGACACTCGGCCCTCCAGGCCTTGGTTCAAAAGTCGGTTTTCACAGTGATTGCATAACCTTTCTATATGAGAAAGGCAAAAAGGGTTCGTGAGCGATTTACCGCCAGTTACCACAAATGTAGCGACTTCTTGATAATGATATAAATAATATATTTGGGTAACACTGTTTAAGTTTCTATGAAGTTAATATGTTACAGTTACCAAGGAGCCCCAGAAAAATTAAACAAATTTTTTGAGAAATTTGTGGAACAGATCAATAAATTTTAATTTTCTGCGCTCAGCTCCACTTTCTGAGAGCATTTTAAGAATGTGGATCAACCAAATCGACGATTCTAAACTCTACCGCAATATCAGTGAAAGTTATGATAAAGGTGAGTGCTTAAATTTTATTGGTGTGTTTTATGAGCTTTGAATCGACGAATTCTTTAATATGTAAATATATCGTCATAACATTCCAAACATCTTTCATTTTTTTCATTTAGCTAATACGGATTTCTTTGTGTTTCTCCATCTTTTTGAAAATGTAGCTAAAAATGGACTTGAACAGTCTGCAAGTACAGCAGCATCGCCAAGTGTTTTCCCCGGAGGCGTTTGATGTGATGCAACACCCACTGAACATATCTCTGCATCATCTTACGGATCTCACTTTTCCATTCGACAAAATTATTTGATGAATAGTTGTAAAATCGGGTATTGTATGAATTTTGTAACTTTTTAATACCCTTATACCCAAACAGTAGCGTCAGCGTTTCGCTAATCGACCGGTAACGTAAGTCAGCCAGCATTAAGAAAATTAATGGAAAATATACACCTGGGATATTTTTTAACTTTTGTGAAAAGAAACGAAAAAAATAAATCCAGTCATTTTCATTAAAATGTTGGTTTCTTTCACCCATTATTTAGAAAATAACAAACGTGTTCGTAAGACATGTTCACGAACTAACAAACAAAATTTTGGATAAATTCAAATGAAAAATTGAATTTTACGAAGACACAGTATTTGAACAACATTTTTACTAGTATATTCTTGCCACCCATTTTTGTTTTGATTTGGTTATCTTCCTTTATCTATAGTAAGTAAAGTATAGTAAAACGGGCTGCTTATTCCAAATTATTTCATTTTAACTTGCGGTTACTTGGGCTGCTTTCTATACTTGTCAGATACGTGATTCCATACACGAGTTCTGTTCTGTAGCTTTTAATATTTTCACGCTCAATTTGATTCCATGTATATGGCAAGTGTTTAAATGGTCTTGAACTGTATACAGTCCATTCAGCAAAAAAAGAAACATATTTAAATGATACATATTTCATAGAGAACATTGTCCCTTTTTAGTCAATGTCCAAACTTCTAACAACAATTTCTAGTTCAACTGTTTTGCTTTGCACCTGCTTCGTAGAGTTGAAAGTGTCCTTATCGTTTAGTGGAAAGCATGTTCTTCAACACGAATTGATTTCTCACACATTAAATATCATTCTGTTCCATCTACAAGATACAGTTCATGTCTTCTATTGATTGTGAGTCTTTCAAATGTCACATGCTTCTTGTAGTTAGCTTTTAAAAAATGCCCACACCTGTAAACTGCGCGGTTACTCCGAGCGGTCCCATTTCCGTCAGCTGCACCAATACCATGACCGTCACGCACACCTTCACAAACATTGTCACAAGCTTCGTTCCCTTCGAAACCGAACTTAGGAATGCGATCACCGAAAGCTTCCCGATTTTCCCGACTGCTATAAAAAAGAAAAACAACCGAAACAGAAATGTTGCAAAGACCGATACCAAACAAAACTGAACCAATTCTGGTGAACGCGAACCTTATTTATAGCCAATCATCTTCGGGTCCTGTGAACTATGTATACAAAAAGTCGTTATCTGGAAACGACACCCAGCAAACCGATCGACCTGAAAGATGCTATCTCAACGCGTTGGTCGTGCCAACCTTCGGCGGAACCCTACTAGTGTCTGTCAAATGGCATCCCACAAAAGAAAGTTTATCAGTGCCGAATGCCGAAAGCGTTTGGCAATGCCGTACAAGATTTTCTACTCCGGATTCCTGAACTATTCGGTGAGAAATTTGGTAATCGTGTGTGCCTTCTAACGGTCGGAGAATTCTTGGTTGATCTAGGTTAAAAGGAAAGCAAACAAAAGCTAACTCAACCAACAAAATTGGTTTTGTTTTTTTGCGATTCAATTCGAGACCTGAAAACGGCGTCGGTCACAACCGTCGGCAGGCAACCGGACACCTTGATGCGATTGTGATTCCGATACGAGGTGTCTGACATCGGTGCTTCGATGTTTGTACATTTAGTTGACGAACAACACGAGTTCACGTGATTTTATCGGTTTTCAACACCTGCGTTGTTCGGTGGCATTGGAGATTCCCAGTGGATCGCCGGATGGCCGGAAGCTACTTACCTCATCAGTTAGGTCGAGTCTAATGACGAAAGCGGTTTGGCAGTGATATCATGGAAGAAAAATATGTTCTCGCGTCACTTTTCTTGCTATCACAAATTGGCTGGTACGGTGTTACGATGAAACAATTTTTGTTAGGGTTTTGCGAAAGTACTAAGGTGTTTAACTGGATAATTGCTTCTACGAGGAATACTTGCACGATTATTTCACGTGAAATGCTTCAAGCATACTTAAGAGGGTTACAACGGAATTTTCAATATTTTACTGATTTTCAATTACATTGGTGACATTTACTGAATTTTATACGGATTTTTAAACAAGAAAAAAACTGCTTTTATACAGATTTTGAAGAAAGTCTGGGTTCTCCATGATTATAAATAATATTACAGAGTTTTTCATGTTTTATCATACACCCTCATTGAACATAAATCAACGTTTAGTTACACGCCACTCAAATTCATGAAAAGAGCACGTAGTCTAAGCTTGAGTTACCATGTATCAACTCATTTTTGAGTTAGGGACGAAGCTGTCAAAATTTGAGTATTTTTTACTCAAAATATTTTTTTTCTAAGTTTGAGAGAGTTTAAATCAAAATTTGAGTTCGTTGCACTCAAAATAAAGAAATTATTCTTTGTTTATGTTTATGTACATGAAATCTTGACTTAAATCATTCTTATTTATTTTAAAGGGCTAGGGCAAAAAAGAGATTCAGAGCCGTTTTATTTTAACCGATTCAGAGTCAAAACGGATCGATTTCGATATCGTTGTGATGGACTTCTCACTAATTGAAACTACAAAACTACTACTGAGCACATCTATGATTAATGACTCATGGTTCCAATAACCGGATCTAGAAACGGCAATGAAAAACAATGTAGGGGAAGATGTTCGGTTGCCGGCATCCCACCGTAGCTTTTGACAAAAAGCAGATAGCGTCATTCCGACAAATGTCATGTGTATGTAATAGCCGCACGTTCTTTTTGTGCCGAATCCCAAAGCAAACAGACGCTTGTACTTTTTGCTGCACTTAAAACAAGTTTTAATTGCGTGAAAATCAACACAGAAGTTTTTTATGACTTTTTTATAGTATCATAAATTGAAAAGCATCAATCGAAAAGGTGAGTGAATTGAATATTTATGAGGTGAAATCGATCTATTTCGTGATTTGATACCGGATGCTATCAAAATTTTAGCAACCAAAGTATTTTTTCGTAATTTTCAAAATGTCTGCCGATTTCGGTTATCGGCATCCCATTTTTTTTGACAAATCGCGAAAAATTATCAGTGATATGCAGAGATACCAAGTCTGCAAATTTGTCTGTGAAATATCAAATTTATTAGTTAACATGTAAACCTTTTGTTGTCTAAAGACTTTTTACAGACTTTTGAAACTTCGATTGTTTGCAGACATTCGTCAGAAATTAAGACTTTTAAAAATTGGCGCGATCTTTTCGTTTTTGCTGGCTAAACTTATTATATGACCTGGCAACATCTCTGGTGATATGCAACACGTGGACAACTTGACGGCTTCAGTATATCCATCATATAAGTATAAACTTTGGTTCTCTGGTTCTGTTAGCCATGGCGACTTCAAACAAATCGTCCAAGTCAATAAAAATGAACTTTAATGCACTGATTAATGCCATTAAACGTTGCTTAGTGGATAAGAAGCCAATAAATTCAACTGCAGCAACGTATTCAATCCCGCGAAGCCGGTGAAAGACCGGCCTAATCAACACCAAAGGCGCCACCAAATCCAAATCATTGGCCAAGAGAGCCAAGGTGAAGTTATTACCAGACAATGAAGACTTTTGTCTAAAACGCCTCTGAAAAGAATAAATTCCGTTTATTATTCGAATAATTGCAGTTTTTACTTATATTTTTCCATTTTTAACGAAATTTCTTGGAGTGCGGTAACCGAACAGCTTTTTTGAAATGGCCAAAATTTATCACTTTACTAAATTTGTAATAAATTTTTTTAAATCGATTGAATCAACTTAGTTTTTTATTCAGTTGTTAGCTAGGGACTTTAGCTTTCCATTGAAGTATATATGTCCGCATAATGCGCACTTAGTCAGAAGTTATAAGCTTAAAAGAAAAGGGTGCCGGTAACCGAACAATTTACCCTATTTTTGCATTCCTAAATTCGATAAGAATATTCCCAGAATGAAAACGCATTTTTTCACTCAAATGTTTGAAATCTCATCGCTTGCTGTGTTGTATGATTAAATGCGAGAGAACTCATGGCTGAAGTAAATTCTACTCAAATCTAGGCTCAAATTTTGACATATTGCTCCAGTTTATGAATTTGACTAAACGCTACTCAAACCATGAGTTATGTCCAAAGAGCGTGTATGATGATAGAGGAACGTGATCAATCGGTTCGACAATCGGACCGACTCCGGCTGACTAATTTCACTGGATTAAATCATTGTAAACCTGCGCAAATTGAACTCAGTTCAACTAGTACATGTACAAACTTTGTGCATTCTGTACATTGGCCTTATTCGCGATCAGGTGCTCTCTCCTTCTTGCAGGTTCTATATATAAATTATGTAATGTAACTTTTTCTACGTACAATGGCAGAAAAATTTACATTAACATTTTTTTGACACATAAGACACAAAAAAATAGAGATAATTTATTCTGGTAATTTACTTTTTTCGTAATAAATAATAAAAAAATCTTTCATAAACCAGTAAATCACCTTTGTGCATTTTATATAAAAATAGTAATCGATGTAAAATAAGTTATACGGATTTATACTGACTTTCCCCCTCTTTACCACCACTCTGCCTCTAGATGAAATACGAAAGCTTAGCCCGCACGATCTGGCATCGCTGGTTTAAGTATTATTTTTAACTCAAAACGAAGTACTTGGCATTTCTAATGTATTTTTTGCAATCGGACATTTTTGAGATTTGGTTCAACGAACGATTTCGATGATTCAGAAGCAGCATTCCCTCTTTCAAAGAGCTGTATAAAAGTAAAGATTTGCTTTTGTATTGTATCCAGAAATACTAGTTTTCGAAAAAGATAATGTCAATAAGTTATGTGTTTGATGAGGCACTATTTTGGGGTTTGTGTTAAGACTAAAAGCAGTCTTGAGATCAATTTTATATACATCACAACCAACGAACAACAGATGAAGAGAAAAGTTGAAAATGCATGAAACATCGAAAAATGAAAATTTTACGAAAAAGCATCGTCCAGAGGAAGTACGTTTTTTGTCATACGTTAAAGCTAAATATTTTTCTTGACCAGACCATGTCATTTCCATACCACTCATTTTAATAACGTGATTATTGATTGGTTTAAGAAAAGAAGCTTTGGGCCTATAAGTTTGTTTCATGTTTTAGTTGATTTAATTATTGTCGCCATAACTAAGTTCAGTTTTACAACACGTGAGCAGAGAAACATATTGAAAAATCAAATGAATGAAAAGGTTCAGAAACGATGGTTTTACGGAAAGAAAAATACAAACACTGCCCGAGGCAAGACTTGAACCTGCCTTCTTTTATGCATTCCGTGCATACGCGTTTGCCATTTCGATCACCCTGAGCTGTGCTGGACACAGTTCTACAACAACACCGTCAGCAAAAACTTGTTTTGTATGAACCGGATAAGAATGTTTGTTTTGGAGGACAGTTTTTTTTTGTATTTAAAGGTATTTTGTTCATGAATATCTTTTGTTGTATCTAACGTATCAACATAATTTTTGCTAAATGCTTCGGGAAATATGATTAATAATTTATGAAAACATTTCCAGTTGTATGACATAATCACAAAACAATCGAAATTAAAGTTTTTGAAATGTTTGGTATCAACGAGTATCAAAAAAGAAATCTAATGACGCCTTTCTCGTACCTGTCTAGGTATAAAAGGTTAACACTTGCTATCTTTCGTTTATTCTAGCCTGCGCAGTTGGTTTAGGTCTAGAGCTCAGTTCCAGTTCCAATATCAAGAATTCTTTTCAGTACTAAATCAATCCGCACACGCAGCAGCTATGTTTCGCTTCAAACAAGAGCGAATGCGTCATCCAGCTGCTGATCATTTGCATTTAGGGGTGTAAAACTTTTTGAATTACTTGATTATTCAATAATCGAGTATGAGTTTTAAACTATTCCATTGAATTTAAATCGATTGCCTGGGTTATTAATTGATTACTCGATTATTGTTATAGAAAAGTGTTCGATTAGCTTATTATTATCGAATATTAGTTTCAAACTAATCGATTAAATATTATACAATCATTTGGGTTAATAATCGATTACCCGATTAATCGATCGATATTAGGACATCTCTATTTGCATTGAAGCAAAACACAACGAAAAGAAAACCGCGATGAGGAACATTATGCAAAATCAGCCCTGCTAATGGCTCTAAATGTTGTCCAAAGAACTATCTTTGCAAATCTGAGATAAAAATCATCAGTTTAGTGCAAATCTAGAATAATTTGATTAGTTTTATGCTTTTTTGCGAAGTTCGCAACAAACGAGTGCGAGTCAAACCAGTATTTGGCTGCATCGCGTTCGAGAGAAATGCTTCGAACATTGTTTAATATCGTAGAGACTTCCACAATTTGGTCCATCTTAATGTCAGAAATGAATCCCTTTCAGCATTTGGATAGTTTCTATCACTGAAAATTCGAAATCAAAATTTTGTATGTTACTATTTTGGTGGCCTACCGTCCATTTGTGAAAAAGCGTTGTGTCGTTTGCATTGGTGAAACATACAACGAAAAGTGGAAAACGATGGGGAAAATTATGCAAGATCAGCCCTTTTCTAATGGCTCCAAATATTAAAGCTAAAGAACTATCAGATTCACTTGTCTGTTGAAATATGCAAATCGAAAGTGAATATAATCAGTTTAGTGAAGGTGTACACTCTGATAGTTTCTAATTAAAATTTTATTTGCATATTTTTCTTTTCTCTTTTTTTATTAGATTTTGTGTGTATTGGCTTGCATGCGTTTTGTTGAATTCAAAGCGTGCAACTGCTCATTACATTTCCATTAATTTAGCGGAGATTTTTCATATGGTATTAAATAAAGAAGTTTTTAACGTATATGCCTTCCATTTTTATTAGAAAGAGCAACACAAATTATTTCGAATGATTTGATTTTTTGTTGAAATGTTTGATGTAACTAATCCGTACTTTAATGTAGGTGCATCTTTTCAAATTGTAGTAGCGAAAAAGGGAAAAAGCTTGTACAATTCACACAATCGATTAGCTAACTGATATTCAGAAGTGTGAAGGAAGCGTGTTAGTTTTATTCGAATTCACGTCATCCAGTTATGTCTATGACATTACCCACCCGCTTTTTTGTTTGATTCTTACAGATGTTATTACCCTATGTTAGCATGATAAATTCCGTGTCCGTGCCTCATATTAAAGAAAGGCAACCCCCCTGTACTTACAAACTAAAATTAATTCAAAATGTTTTTGTGCGAAAGATTTTCCACGGTATGTCTTGTGTTCTGAAGGCAATCTTTAAAGTTATAGAACAACACATTCTTCGTTCAGGGGTGCTCAGGGCACATAACCGTTTTTATTTTTTTACGTTTCGTTTTAGACTCATCAGTGCATGGCAGTTCAAATTAAACTGTTTAATGAAAAGCTCGGTAGTTCAATTTGAACCGCTAAGCAGACATAAAATTTCTGTTATTTGCAAAACACTTTTTGTTTGGCAGCTAAGCTGACGTGCCGAATGAAAACGGATTTTCGACTCTAAATGGCCGATTCCGGTTGGGTCGTTCAGGTGTAAGCCTAATTTTGTGCTTAGGGCACATAAGCGTTTTGAATTAAGTAGTTCAATTTGAACTTAAGTTTTGCATTAGGGGTTACACAAATGTAGAAAAAATAGGACTTTTGTGGGGAATTATTTTGGGATAAAAAAAATGGAGTAATCCGAATTTTGTATAAATCACTTTTTAATATGTATATTTAAGTACAAAAAATCATCAGTTTTAAAAATTGAAAAACAAAATGGCGGCTTTTCCACGAAAGTGCTGCATTTTGACGGCCGGAAATTCAGCTCCCGCAATTTTCGATCTAGAACAAAAAACAAAACATTTTCTAATTTCATATTACAGTGTACATAGAGGTACGTAGGGGTTTTTTAATTTGCTGATTTTCTGTAAAAAGCAGCCCTTTGAAAAAAAACCGCATTTTTCATCACAAAATTGTCCGTAAAAAAAATATTCACAATTTTCAAAAACCTCTACGTACCTCTGTGGAGATAAATATCGAGAATATTCTATAAAATTTTTGAATCGATTGGTCAAGATATACTTGACTTATGTTTCCGGGCAGCTCAAAAAAAGTGGATCTGAGATAAACGCGTTTAAAATCATTTAATAGTCGGAGTCTCGCGGTAAAACTTGAAATTAAGACGTCTAGAAATTTTTCCCGCTTTTCATAATTTGGAATATTATTTTTAAGATCATACATGATCTTCTGCAATGAAAAAATAAATTTCCGATTTTTTGAAAATTCTACAGTGGTGTAACCCTTTAAGTAGTTCAATTTAAACTGCTATGCACTGATGAGCCTAAGACGAAACGTAAACAAAATTCAACTTGTTTATTCCCATTCTAGTTTTATCAGACTACATGATTAATATCAGTTTCATGATTCGGTTAGTCACTGACTATTTGTTACTAAGCGCAACTACACAACAGTATTTTGAAGTGCCTATTGATTATTGATTTCCAGCCAAGCAGTTTCCCATCAGTAGTTGAACCAAAAAGCAATAATTTTGAAATTGTTCAAATCATTTCAAAGCACAAGTTTGCAGACATTGTTTTTATTATAAATCTTCTTTGTAATTCTGCCAATTCCGTCCGTATCGTTCAAAACATCAAATAAACTCGTCAAGTGACGTGAAATGCAACGCATGCGCATCATCTCCATTGACGGATTGGTGGAGGCATCTATTTCAATGAAATGGGAACTATATTATCTATCACGATGCTTATCTGTACAGTTACGAAAGTTAGGAAAGTTTCCGAGAAAGCTTTCGTACGTTTTACTGCAATTTTGGAAACAACGATGTTGAATCGTCATGTATGCTTGAAATTGTTATGTTGTTATCTAAAAGCTTGTTTGAAATCCAAAAGTTTTCGCGCTTTTATCTACAAAAATTCATATTCATATTATTTTTTGGTTCGTATGGCACCATTTCTGTATAATATAATATTTTCAAAGTGTCAGTATTTGTTCCAGTATCCGGAAAATGATTTATTCTGCTTTATTTTAAAATTTTCAAGAAATTCATGCCACCAACAATATCGGTAAAAAAAACTTTTCAACTTTCAAGAAATAAATAAAATTCACATATAAGATTGTTACTAATAAATAATAATGTATTTATATATCCCGTAATTCGTAGCAAAATTGTATAAAAGCAATCTCGGTGTGGTTCACTATTACAACACTCAAAGATCAAATAAATGACAAAACATATGGGCCACATGTACAATATCATAGGACAAATTTCGCGTTAATTCGAACAAACGTTGACAGCACCCTCTCAGATTTGAATGAAACTTTTCGGACATGTAGACTTTGTCACACAACCCCACTTTGCATACTTCGTTCTTCCAAAATTGATCTAGCCTGTCTTTTGAAAAGGACCTAACTTTTTAAACCTACTGTTTAAATTGTTATAATGAAAAAATCTACAAATTCTACAAAAAATGTTGTTCAGTGTAGGATTTGATAAAAATTTTGTTCGGTATTTTCACTCGAAAGCTTGACTGATGTTGTGAAATTCACTAGAACAACATTTTTTGTAGGATTGGTCGTTTTTCCACTATAACTATTTGAAAAAAAAAGTTTAAAAAATTTGTCCGTTTTCAAAAGACGGTCTAGATAAATTTTGGAAAATAAGGGATGCAAAGTGGCTTTTTATGACGTAGTCTACATGTCCTGAAAGTTTCACTCAAATCAGAAAGAGTGTTGCCAACTTCGAATGAGATTTGGCACAAAATTCATCATAGGAAGTAATTGTACCCTTATCACAAAAACCTCGAAATTTTCAGAATTCAGTTTTCTGCAATCTTAAAATCGATTTTCGAGCCATTCGGGACTATGTTCCAGAATGGAGCACACAATTTTAATAATTATTCTATGACCGATGTGCTTTCTTGTGGGGATTTTCAAATGAAATTACCGTAACTTCGACGAACAGCCTTTGTTACGTTGGTTTCGCTAGTTAATATCAGTACCTACAATAGCCGAAGTTTCAAAATATTGATTAGCTTTTACTGATAATGTCACGTTTACAATTTAGATTGAATAGATCGAGAAAGTACAAAAAAAGAGAAATAAACAAGATTCAACGATCTAAAGAGTGTCCGGACTCAAATTGCATCACAGGAAAGTTTTTTTTTTCTACTAACATATCTGCAAATCAAACCAAAGATATTATTTTACTTTTACAATTTTCGTTTTATTCAATTTCAATACATTACCCAAATGAACGAACCTTCTTCTTAACATTTCTCATAAAGTGTTGTACAAAGTCCGGACTAACATTTTTTTTCGTTGTAAGCCTTTTTTTCATATCTTCCTCCGATTTTACATCTTCAGCATGTTTCCGAAGCGTACCAGTACTACGTACTAAGGTACGAAGTTGATCTCATTAGCCTGGTATCACTCCAAACTATCTTTGGAGTACTGACACGATGCTAAATCCAACCAGAAAAGCGCAGGCCATTGTGTGACTCTAGAAGTTGGGGTAGACGAAGTTGACAAACTTTTTCAAAAAAGCTGCGTGAAGCATACAAGTGAAAATTTATTAAAAATCACTATTGCGCACGACTTTGCACGCATGAATTATCATTGTATGAAAGCTCTAACGCAAGAGCACATAAAGGATTACTGGCTGCTCGAAGCGCCTCTACAGAAGAATTTCTACTTGGTGATTGTTTTTTAAAACGACCGTTCAATTTCTTACACACATTGAAATCTCTACTTGGAAGTGTATTCTCTGTGCTTATGATGGGCAGTTAAAAACAGGAGTTCTGGAAGCTGCTGGAAGTTTGCTTTCACGTATGTTTTGTCATCCATAATGAGATCATGCAGTTTTGTTGACATCGTCTTTGCAACGATTGCAAAACTACTATTGGCACTTACGCACTTACGGCACGGCACTTGGAACATTTGAAAGTGATGCGATTTCTGTCTTTATTCAATATTAACAATAAGTTTGTTAATTTGCTAGCTTCTAGATTTTTTTTGGTCTTTCTCATAAAGAAAGCCTATGCAGTCACTGAGAAAACTAACTTTCGAGCCGAGGTCCGGAGAGCTGAGATTTATATACTATTCGATTCAGCTCGATGAACTGAGCTAATATATGTATGTGTATGTGACAAAAATATGCACTCACTTTTCTCCGTGGTGTCTGAACCGATTTTAATAAACTTAGGCTCAAATGAAAACCGCACTTGCCCCATCAAATTGTTTTGAATTTCATATGGACCTGACTTTCGGTATGGACTTGACTTACAGCTTTAACAGAAGCGGATTTCTCTAAAATAGTACATAAATTCCTCTTTTTCACAGGCCTAGCAAGTAGACAACCACATAAACCCACATTGGACATACTGGTTCCTGAAATCCGGCTTCAGAAGTACCGGAAATAGTTGTCGAAAACCTCCCAAAAGGAATTTCTAAATTTTTATCCGACATGGCTTAACCGATATCCTTGAGCTTAGATTCAGTTGAATGTCTCAAGGTCCTTCGCAATGTTCCTGAATCTTGTTCTGATCTGACTTCCGGCTCCGGAATTACAGAGTGATGGGTGTTTGAATTTCATAGTCGTCTTATAGAGTGACAATGTAAAATGGGAAAAAATTCTTCTAAATTGGACGTAGCTCACTCACTTTTCTACGATATTGCTCAACCGATTTCCATAAACATAAGTGTTATTTTTTTTAGTTCTTATAAACTGAAATACCATATAGCTTTTAAAGACTAAAATTGCACCGACCGAATATGGCAGAGAAAAAAAAATTGTTCCATCAAGACAAAGCACCGTGTCACAAGTCAATCAAAACAGTGGCAAAACTGTATGAATTGAACTCCGAAGAGTTGCTCCCACATCCACCGTATTCGCCAGATTTGGCTCCTATCGACGAGTGGTATTGGAAAATTACCCGATCAGATGCACATGACAAAATCATAACACAATTATATCAACAATTGATATGTATAACAATTTGTGTTATTTTGAAATATTTAACAAATGAAAACAGTTGAAACTTGAAACTTATGTTAACAATATAATAACAAAATCAGTTATGATGTTTTATTTACATTCGCAAGACTCATGATAAAATTGATTAATTGGAAAAATGAGTTCTTCCGTTGCTTCATATCGAAATATAATGATCAGAATTTCAAATAACTAAAAGAAGAAACCAGATTACTAAATAAATTATTCATTTAATAAAAAAATATCATTCAACAATTTTGGATTGGAACGATGCTAAAAGTGGACTGTGATATAGTTTTTCTGTGTTAAATTTGCTATCTAATTTACTACAACTATTGTTATAAATTTCTGCTTTCAGACTTCTGTAGTTATATCAAATTCAATAATAATTGTGAAACAAACATTTCAAAATCTGTTACGATTTTGATCCCGCTAGAGTCTTTTTTGTTAAGATTTTTGTTATTTTAACAGCTTACCAGCCAAAAATATTTCAAAATTTGTTACAAAATTTTTCTGAAATAAATTACTCCAGTTGTTATAATTCTGTTATCACCATCTGATCGGGTAGAGGGGCGCTTCTTATCTCAATTGAAGGAATTTCTCGTCTCGTAGATAGTTCTGCTCATTCTTCTGTAAATAGAATCAATACTCTACAAATGATTAAGAATCCTGTAACATAAGAAAGATTGGAAATAATGAAATTCTACCCGCTGGCCAGAATTGAGTTTGTTTACTCTTAATGATTTTCTTTGTTTATCATTTCTGTTGCTTTGTTCATCATTTCCGCCATCAAATGAGGCTAATTTCTACGTACCAATTAGGCTCAAATAAAAAGTATTTCGGATCTACAGTGAGAAGCAGTTTTTAAAATTTCAAATCGTCATATAGTCGATGCTGCAACAAATTTTGGGAAAAAAATACTTCTATTTTTGGCTCGAAACTATTTCGATTTCAAGACTATGCAAGTTTACTCCCAAAGAAGCTTCCTTGTTTCTATTCAACAATCCAATCAGCGTGATCACAACGACATAGCGTTATGGTGATTGTTTTGACATATCCCATGTATTTAGAAAAAAAATTGACGAATTTTTCAATTTACTTGAGTTTGAAACAATGCAGATGGCTAAACCTTACAACTATGGGTAAGAAAAACGATTATTCACGTGTTGTCATCAAACATATGATTTCAAATTGTCCTATACTCTTGACAATCTCGGATGAAATTTGAAATTTTCAGTTCACATACAGATTTGATTTAGATGATAAAACATGAGTAAATAGACTAGTCATAAAACTTTTGATCATAATTTATCAAATAATCTCAAAATCCAACCAAAAAAACAAAGAATATCCCAGATATGAAAACATTCTTTATTAATTTTTCGATTCTTTTACCAAATTTTCACACGTTTTTGTATGTTAGTATTCGATTCATAAGAAAAAAAAAACCTGTTTTAATCCACCTAGTGGTATAATGATGCCTTTTTCATATCAATCATACCATCATATATAATACTGTGGCATTCTTCAAAATAATTTTCTTCGATTCTTAAAAGAATAACCGAAATCAGTTTGTTAGACCGTCTACTGATAAAAACTATCAATTGGAAAACATTTGAGGTCGATTTAGAAAAGTTTTTTCGCCATTTTCAGTGATGGTATACAATTTTTAATCCACTTTACCCTATATTTCCGGATCCGGAAGACGGATCCGCATGAAATTCAGGAATTACGTATGGGATCACAGGACCTTTCATTTGAACCTAAGTTTGTGAAAATCGGTCGCGCCATCTATGGGAAAAGTTAGAACATATATTTTCTTATTTTTGCACATTTTACCCCATAACTCTCGAACCGGAAGTCGGATCCAAATGATATTCAGGAATTTTGTATGGGACCACAAGACCTTTCATCTAAGATCTAAGTTTGTGAAAATCGGTTCAGCCATCTCCGAGAAAAGTTAGTGCAAAAAAACGTTACATACACACATACGCACATACACACACATACATACACACACACACACACACACACAGACATTTTGCGTACTCGACGAACTGAGCCGAATGGTATATGACACTCGGCCCTCCGGGCCTCGGTTCAAAAGTCGGTTTTCACAGTGATTGCATAACCTTTCTTTATGAGAAAGGCAAAAATAAAAACCCTGCATGTTGTACGAATCTTCAAGCAAAATCTGAAAATTATCACCATCGCTTAGTTCAAAGCTCACCACTCGGGCAGCGCAGCTATCGCAAAAGAGTGAATTGAATGAGCAGTTTTTTTTTTCAAGTATACCTTAGTAATATTGGTGAAAAAGGAGAGTTGGCATCACTGGGAGTGCGATGCGGTGTCCTGGTGCTACTCTCAAAAATGTATAATTTCAATGTGTTGTTTGATACGTGTAGTTAAAAATTAGAATGAAATAGTTATTTTGAGTGATTGTGCAGATGTAGCAAGTGTGTGTTTAGTAGTGAAGATGCTATTTATTGAATAATGTTGATCCGCGAAACTAAAGATGCTCAAGCGGCGGAGACTGAGAATTTACCGCCCGAAAACTCAACGATGTTAACCTGTTAACCGACCGAAGCGCCGTCTGCATGTCATTGTCGGTGTCGTCGGATTTCTATGGAATATGTGAAAGTTTACAAGTCCATCGTGTCATTCAGACTGAAGGTCTAGGGTTTGTTCTGCACAGGACCCATTCGCGAGTGTTTTTATTTTATTCCTTCAGTGGTCGTGTTTCATCTCGTTGACAGCAGAGCGAGTGGGAAAAAAGGATAATGGTGAGATTGTTCCTTGAAGATATTTTATATTTTTCTTACTTATTATATTTCTCCTGAGTATCGAAAATCAGGTTTTGTTGAGATCATATTGTTTACCAAAACATATCCGGATCTCTTTCCCTCCCTACTAACAAATATATCCCGTGATGCTCGTGGAGTTACAGTGGTACCCGCGGTCTCTAGAAACAACGAGTATCGAACTAATATTCCTTCCTTTCCCTTAGTAGCACAGCCTTTGGTCGTAGCCAGCGTCGTTATTGATTATTTAATAAAAAGTTAGGAGTGAGTGGGTATGTACAGTGAAAATGATTTGCTTCTCCCAAGCTTCATTTTCTTGGTTCATTGTACATTTTTACTCATTCCGCCAATCACGAAGTGCAACTACGGACGATCTACTTCAGCTCAGCTCAGCTCAGTATACCTTAGTAATATTGCTGAGAATACAAGTTACATGGGAAATGCATCACCAGATTTGGAGGCTTATGTGAGTCTTTTTTGCAGTTCTAGGTATATTACGGAAGGTCATACAGATCCCACAGATTACAACAGGTTTTTATATTTTTTATTGCCGCTTGTTAATAAGTGAAAACGTTGATCAGTTTTCAACATGAAATTCAGAGAGATTTTACACACTTGGAACCCATCCATAAACGAGCCTGTTTCTTCGAAATACTTCATTTTCCATATTTAGATCAACTCCTAACCACAGCATTCGACCAACTTGGGGAAGGGGGTGAGTGTGCTCATGCATCTTACCTTACAATATTTTTTAAATGTTATTTAGAATAATAGTATCAATTTAAAAAAGTCGCTCTGAATCTAAAGTTAGCTTTAAATAATTTGAGGCAAACATTCTACCAAGGAGCGGCTATTCCTAAGATAATTTGATCCGAAGATAATTTGATAATAAACCATAATAATCGACATAACCTTAATTAGCAGAGATTCCATATCTCAGAGCATTCCTTATTAACTGAGTTGCAGGAAACCCCACTGTCATCATTTCCTTCTTTCAGTCTGTGTACCAGAGATGGAAAACTAAGTGGACAAATTAATTGATTCATTAGTTCCACATGAGAATTACACGAACATAATGGATTTGATAAAGTAAGTGGGTCACAATTTTGTCACTTCAAGTGAGCTTTGCGCAGGAATTGCTTTTTTTCTCCCAAACAAGTTTCGTGACTTTATTAGAAGCTGATGTAAACGTACGTTTCGTGGACTCATGCAAAAGTACGTTTCGTGGACATATTTATACAAATAAAAAAAAAATTATCAACTTTTCGAATCTTAAATCAGAATTTTATTTTAATTGTCGATTTTCAACCATGAAATCAGTCGTTTCTTGGGGTTAGTTGGAATTCGAACACAAGTAGGCAAGTAGGTAAACAAGTAGGTAAAGATCTTCATCGTCCCTTTATGCCTGCGTCCTCCAAAACTAAAGAATGATCGCAGTAAACGAGGAAAAAATTTCGCTTCAGTCAACTTTTTATTTTTCTCATTTTAATAGAAAATGTAATAAATGAAGCCTATGTGATTGTATTTTTACCTAATGTAGAGGTGAATATTATGTCGTTTTCGCTTGAGAAAACTGAAACTGACCCAGGGTAGTTTCATCAAACAAAAACTTTTCACGAAACTGTTTTGATTTCGCACTTAGCAACGAGGGTTTGAGCAAACCTGATATAAAAATCAGATTCGAAACTGACTCGATTTTCAGTTCAACAACGTTGAAACTAGGTTCGAAACTGGCTTCAAACGAACGGTTTGACAGCAGTTAGAGTGGAAACTGGTTTAGGTTTGGCATCAAGCGAAGACGACATTAGTTTATTTTTCGTAAGGAGACGTGTAATTTGAATTACGAAAGATGTATTCATGTATAGAGTGGCTTGTGAAATGGGTGATTAAATGAAACTAGTTATTACGGAGATTAGACTTCTTTCATTTAAATTTTATACTTTTTTTGATTAAAACAAACTTTTCATTCTTGGTTCTAACTTATATCATGATCCTATAGCTAGCTTAGACCGAATCTTTAGTCTCATACCTACTTCGTCCTTACGGAAAGTAGTTAAAGCATCAGCATTTCCTCTCCTCCTTAGCCTTTATCGTTCTCTGTGAGTATCATGCTGTTAAAATGTTAAATTTGAGTTGGAATGGTATCAATTAGGAATACCATTTCCTGAGCAACGCAAAAAAATTGTCGATATCAGTGTGTAATCCACCAAGATCAACGCAACGCAACTTTATGGCCGTCCTCCAAAACTGAATGTAAATATGATTTTGTCAGGAAACTACTTGTTACACTCCCTCTTTTCATTTATCAACTCGCACTGAAACCACTAATATTTAATTACGCGGTGTCAATTATTGGTCAAATGGCTTCGCCTATTGATTTAACACACGTTCGAAAACCGCTTCCACACAGAGAATTATCATTTGTGGTTGGATTCACTGTTCACTAGCAAAACAAACCTAGCGGTTTAAAACTGTAACAAAATCAGTATCCGAGCCAATTACTACGCATTGCTTATGGTTGCCAGACTCATCCGAACCATTTCGAAGCAAGTATTTACTTGTACCTGACCTTCCTATTTTTTTCTTCTCTCAATCGTATCTAAAACATTGCAAACCTTTTTGCGTTCCTTTGATTCGTGTGTCTCGAGATGAATTAGAGTAACAGCAACAGTGTTTTGCTTTTTTCCGGAAGGCCGGATGTCCAACAGCCTGGAAATGGATTATAATTAGATTCCTACCTTCCGGGGTAAAAAAAATCTGGGAAACGGATTACATTCCCTTTAATTATTCGGGCAACGAAAATCTACTGTAGTGAGTAATATTTTCAAACGGATTTAGTTCCTGACTTTGAGCTTGTTAATTAGAAACTTTACCAACTGATGGTAAAATACAAGGCAACCAAATTTTGATACTGTAATGTGACGCAAAGCTTGAGTTTAGGATAGAACTAGGAAACTAGGAACATTGATCTTCTGATATCTGTGTTGACTCAGCTTTCAAAAAGGATCATAAACAACTAAAAAGAATATGAGCTTTGAGTAGGACAAAAATTGACAAACTCTTAACTTACTTAATTTAGAGTGAAATGCAAACAAAAAGAATTCGAATTAAATTCTGTGATAAGGGACAGTCGGCAGTCATTTTACGCACTCTGGCATTTTAGTATAAGGAGTGTATCAAAAATAAGCTATCCACAAATTTTTCTTTCTAATTATGATAAAAAACGATATTTTATTCAAACTAAAAATTGATCCTTTATTGTACGAGTTTAAACTTGAGCATAATGAAAACCGGATGAAATTTAAGTTATTCCTTCACGAATTTTCGAACATTTGATCGAACGCTCTTCATCAAGTTCCGGACAAGTGCTGCATCGCATTTTTTGGACGCTTGAGCCCAAATTTTTTTGAACTCCTGCATGTTCCCAGCTGCCTTACCAGCCTTGATGAAGACCCTCTTCACGATTGCCCAGTAACGTTCGATGGGTCGAAGCCGAGGGCAATTTGGTGGATTGATATTTTTCTCAACCCTTTTCCGCAAACGAATTGAGAGTGGTTTTGGCATAGTGAGCCGACGCTAAATCCGGTCAAAATAGTGGAGGTGTGCAATGCTTCTTATATAAAGGCAGCAATCTCTTCCGGAGACACTCAGATCGATAAATTTCTGCCTTTCTAGTTCCGGTAGTGTAAAAAATGGTTGACTTCAAACCACAGGAACATATTGCTTGCCATACCAGTACCTTTCGACAGAATTTCTCGATTTGAATCGACCTGTCCGCATAGCTTACATCCTCCCCAACGACGACAGTAAAGTATTGTGGACCTGGAAGGGTTCTTGAGTCCTCCTTAACATAAGTCTCATCGTCCATCAAAACGCATGCATCCGGACACTGCAAAAGACGCGAATACAATTTCCGGGCCCTTGTTGCTGTTCGCTTCTTCTGTTCGACACTTTATTTCGAGATTTTCTGCTTCTTGTAGATCTTCAGGTGATTTCGCCTCTTGATACGCTTGCGACACTCGTTCCTGCTTTTTTGGCCAAATCACGTATTGACATTGATTTGTTCTTCATGATTAGAGATACCTCTTTCTGGTCCAGTTTTGGGTTGAAGGAACCGGGTTTTCTGCCTCTTTCTGGTAGCTCATCCAAAAAATAGTATTCCCCAAACTTATTAATGATGGTTTTAACACTGGCATGATGAATTCCAAATCGCTTCGTCAATTTTCGCATAGTGATATCTTTTTCACTTAGCCATGTGTTCAGAACATTAATATTCACTTCCTTTTCAATATGCAACATTTTGAAAACGCAGAATTTAAACCACACAAACGAGTAAACAAACGAAAGCTGACAGCCAAACTCACAGCATGCTGTGATCCGATAATAAAAAACCATCACAAATACATGTGTACAACACAAATGTATGTGGATAGCATATTTTCGATACACTCCTTACCTCCTAACAGGCGCGTACCCAGAATAATTTTTGGGAGAGGGTTTCAGAACATGATGATTAAATTCCATACGCATGGAAATATGTATATAGTAACTTGAAATTTTTTTGGGTTGTCGCTTGTTGAAAATTATTAATATTTAATTAACTTAAATATTGTGAATTTTGCAGTTGGCAGAACTTTCTCAAATTCGAATGAAACTTTCTGGATATGTTGACTTTGCCCTAAAATGTCACATTGCATACTTTGGTCTAGGCTGTATTTCAAAGAGGGTTGAACTTTTTCAATCATTTTTATTTCAAACCGTCTGAAAACTAAACTAAATTCAATGAATCTCAATATGAGAGGAGAAGGTGTTTTTTTTAAAATCGACTTTGAATTTCGAAACCCGATTTTTTCTGTATAGGATTCGAATAGACAAAAATCATATTCGGAGTTGGCAACATATAGACTTTATCACAAAAAAAAAAAAACACTTTGCTCACTAAATTTTTTGGAAATTGATCTAGAGTATGTTTTGAAAAAGAGTAGACATTTCTTTTAATTTTTTTGCAAATAATTAGAGTAAAAAAATGACAAATCCTGGATTAAATTGTTATGTTGTTGATGTTTTCAAAACAAGTCTAATTTTCGAATGAGAATTCTGAACAAATTGATTATCAAATTTTACACTGAAAAAAAAACTATCCCTAAAAAGTCTGAAATCTTGGATGATTATAACTTTCAGTTTAGTTAAGTTTTTAATAAAAAGTACAGGTGTGTAATGTCTGAGACATAACTGGATATCGCGAATACGAATAAAACTGGCACTCTTTCTTTATATTTCCGAATATCAATTAGTTGAGCGATTGTGTTAATTGTGCAAGTTTTGCCCTTTTACACTATTAGAATTTAAAACGATTCACCCAAACTACAGTACAGATTAGTTACATCAAACATTCTGACACACAAATATTTCAAAATAACCAGTATAGTCTTTATGATAAAATATTGGAAAGAACCTATTATGAAGGCGTGCGTGAAGGGCCAAATTGTATAATTTTCTAAGATATTAAACACTGATTGGATATAAACGATTTTGAACACTGTTGCGAATTTAGAACTGTAAAAATTGCAAAAAAAACTGATCATATTATCTTAGATTTGCACTGCACTGCTAATTTTAATTTTTGATTTACAAAGAAGCAATCTTTATAGTTCTTTAGGTAATATTTAAAGCCATTAGAAAGGCTGATTTTGCACAATGTTCCACATTGTTGTCCATTTCCCGTTGTATTTTGCTTCAATGCAAACGACCACCAACAGGATGATGTTATCGATCTTCTTCGAAGGGAAACTGGCTCTGTGACCTGAGCGTTCGAGGTTTTGTACAACGCAAAAGGTCTGCTTTCATTGACGACTGCTCCACCTGACGGCTGAAGTCCAAATGAGAGCACGACCTAAGCGTTTGAGGCTTTATACCACGCAAAAGGTCTGCTTTCATTGACGACTGCTCCACCTGACGGCTGAAGTCCAAATGAGAGCACGACCTGAACGTTTGAGGTTTTTAACCACGCAGAAGGTGCACTCTCCAAATCTGCTAGTACCACGACGTCTGCTTCCGTCCAACGCACAAGAAGAAATGATCGATTTTTTTTTTTTTTGCATAAATTTAATTTTTATTAAAACAGTTTGACGGTTTACAATGTGCTATTTTACATATAGAGGGATTCAACAATTAGTTTTTCATCTCAGTTTTTGTAGTAATGTTTTTAACAAATTTTGGAATTTTTGCAGTTTGCTAATTTACATTTTAACTTTGTAGTTGATGTTTTTAATTTGATAACCTACGAATTTAATATAAGACCTAAGAAAACAATTCACGAATGATGTGATGTTCAGATACACTTGCTGCTTGCTGGTAGCGATTGTAGACTTCAACCATTTGTTCGTTGATCATTTTGATGTTGGCCAGTTCGTGGATATCCGAGATTCGCGTGGACAGCGGGACCTGGAGTATCATCCGGAGATATTTATTCTGGATCACTTGAACTTTTCTCCTGTGTGTTGGAGCACAGTTCATCCAGATGGGCGAAGCATACAGCAGCATCGGACGGACGATTTGCATGTAAACTGCAAGACGGTTAATGATGGACAGTTTCGACTTCCTATTTATTAACGGGTAGAGCTTCTTAAGCAAGAGCAAGCTTTTTTGCCCAACGGCTTCTACGTGGTGTCGGTGAAGAGATTTGGCATCCATGTTCAGCCCCAAGTACAGTACTGAGTCTGACCATGCGATGTTCACTCCTTGGACCTGGATGTTTTTCGGTGGATTTAGCAACCGCTGCGTGTTCCGGTGAGGGAAGATGATGACCTGTGTCTTGGAAGCATTCACGCGAATCTTCCAGTCCGACAGGTAGCTGGTGTAGCAGTCAATTCCTCTCTGAAGATTGCTTTTTAGATGATTGACCACTCGGCCGCTGTACGACAACGATGAATCATCGGCGAAAAATGAACGTTTCCCATTCCGAGGAAGAACGGGGGCATCGGCAGTGAGTATATTGTACAGAACAGGCCCAAGGATGCCTCCCTGGGGGACTCCGTCTGGAACGTCGAACGCGTCAGAAAGCGTTCCTTGGAGGAACACTCGGGAGCTACGCTGTTTCAGGTAACTGTTAACCATTTTAACCAGGTACATTGGAAAGTTGAAGGTAACCAATTTGTGGATGAGACCATTATGCCAAACACTGTCGAAAGCCTTCTCGATGTCCAGGAAGGCCATTATGGTTGATTTAGAGACGGTTTTGTTACGGTTGATTTCATTTGTCACACGAAGCAGTTGGTGCACTGTCGAGTGACCTTTACGGAAGCCGAACTGTTCATCCGGGAGAATGCGGTGATCATCCACATGCATTAAAATGCGACTGTAGATGGAATTCCGAATTTTTTCCAGTCTGATTTTTACAATCCGAGATAGTGCTTTGAAAAGAACTTTTCGGCTGTTATTCAGAGTTCGCTGATACTGCCGCCTCAGCGAATTTTTTAGAGAGATCAATTGTTTAGTTTTCTGATCGAGCTGGGTAAACTTACGTGTGATCGGCACCACCGGAACATGTAGATCCTCAGATTCCTGCACTAACTTGGTAAATCTTTCTAATACACTGTCGACGTCTTCGCAGGTCTCGATGGAAGTGGTATCATCAATGCGGCTTTCGATGTGATTTACCAACTGGTCCCAGTTAGCACGATGAAAGTTTTTACGGGAACTACGGGAACGAACGTATTCAGCACCGATCTCCAACATCACCGGAAGGTGGTCAGACGATAGTGCAGTTTTTGTTTCCGGAATAGATAAACCGACAACCATGTTTTTCAGAAATAGGTCGAGCGTAGATCCAACACCCGCATGTGAATAAAACGTGGGTTCATCCGGGTTTGCGATGATATAATGTCCACACTGAGCATCTTCATGGAGAATTTTGCCATTTCTGTTCGTCGTTGTGCAGCCCCAGGAACCGGAGCGAGCATTTAAATCACCAGCAATAATAAATTTGGTATTTCTGCGTGTCAGCTTCTGGAGATCATTCTGGAACTGATTGCTCCCGTTAGCACGGGCACTGAACTGCTTAGGACAGTAAACTGTTATAAACACTATTTCACCGATTGATGTTGTAACTATGATGCCAAGCGCTTCGATGGTCGTTGTGTTGAAACTAGGCAGTAGCTTAAAGGGAATCCCTTTACGAATTGCTATCGCCACACCACCCCCTCCGGACGATGTGCGATCTAAGCGGACGAATGTGAAGTCAGGAAGACTGAAAGTATCATTTGGATTCAGATGCGTCTCAGTGATTGCAGCTATGTCGATTTTTTCGGCTTCTAGGAACTCGCTGAATTCCAGTTTTTTTGGTGCCACACTCCTGGCATTCCAATTAAGGACTCGGATTGAAGAACTGTCCATGGTTATAATAAAACTTCATCATTACAGCCACCTGGTCTTGGGCTGTACGGCAAGCACGGGTTTGCTTATCCAATTCGAGAAAAAGGAGAGCGAGTTGATCCATGGAGTACATGCCACCGGATTGGGTAGCAACTGTCACTTGAGCGTATGACCGAAATCCTGGAGGGGTAGGATTAATCGGATTTGGATTTGATAGCTGCGGAGCTGATGGCCGACCGGGAAGTACAGGGTTCAAGGGAGGGAAATCATTGATGTCGAATTCCACCTCCTTTTTGCGTTTCGGTTGATTCTTGTTGGATGTTCGTTTACGAAAATCGATGAACTCCTTACGCTTGGGGCACGTACGGCTGGTGGACAAGTGATCACCTCCACAATTGTGACACTTAACTATGTCTATTTCTTCTTCCATCTGGCATTCATCTGGTTTGTGGTCATCACCGCATTTCAGGCATCGAGGGCGTATATGGCAGTTTCTGGTTCCATGTCCAAAATTCAGACAATTGGAACATTGCGTGACATCACGATGTACGGGCTTGTACCGCTCCCATTGAACGGCAATATTGTGAAGTGTGCGGAGGGACTTCAGTTCGGCTAAAGTGATTGAACCACGTTTCAAATGGATCAGATACAGCTGGTCGCGATATTTAGCTTCCTTGTTGTGACGCATGATTTTGTAAATTGATTCTGGGACCAATTTTACATTTTCCAGTGCTTGCTTCAACACCTCCACTTCCATTTCAGGCAACCCACGCAACACCACTTTGAACGGCTTGTTCGCAGCGATGTCATGAGTGAAGTATTCCATTTTTCGTAATTCCAGATATTTTTCCACTGCTTTGAAATGACGAATGGAAGGAACGGTGATTCTGTATCCATCAGAGCACAGTCTGATCGATGCTTGGAGGCCTTTATTAACAAGGTCGGTAATATCCGTGATAAGATGTTCCGATTTTCCTTTCACATAGAACGGGGGAAGTTTCTCTTTTCTTTCTAATCCCTCTTCCGGAAGAATGGAGTACTGGTTGCTTGCCAAAAGCTTCTTGGAACTCGTTGTATCAGTTTCCCCATCGGCTGGGCGTTTTTTAGTTTGCCCTTTCGAAGAGCTCTTTTTACCCATGTCGGATTGCTTCCTTTCGCGAGACAACGCGACGAGAACGACAAAGATTTACTAACGATTTCAAATAAACTAACGATGATACACCCGGGAATAAGACACGTCCGAACTTAACAGAAGTACGATCGAGAATGATCGATTTTTGACCACGGTTCCCCTTTTATACGCAGTCAGTTGAAGATATGTGCCTGACTACCTCAAAATCGTCGTCCTTGCGCGAAAAAGCCAAGCAAAAGTAAAGAGTTTTCCGCGTTGTTTTCAAAAATTGAGAAAACTTAATTTTTGAGTTGTTTGTGGTTATCTCACACTGTTCAAAATATTATCCTCAATTCCTGATCATATTTTTGATGAAATGGTGTAAGAGTTATGTTGCTACCGTTAATACAAGTCGAGATATTCACGATTAAGTTCTGCCCATTCTTCCATATGGCTAATTTTGAAAAGGCACCCCATAGTAAAGTAAGTCGTATTCACGACAACAAAAAAAAAAACACTGGAAAAACATATATGACCGGTTGGTAGGGAACTTAATCACTGATCTTGGGACCACATTTTATCAAAATCAATAATGGTTTTGTTCTGTAAGTCGATTTAAATTTTTTAAATAAATTGTTTTCAGTGTAGAACTCGAAAAGGATTTTTCAGTAGTTTGATTGAAAAATTTGACTGATTTTGTGAAAATCATCAGTATAACAAATTTTTGTAGGACTTATCATTTCCTATAATATCGTTTTGAAAAAAGGGGTTAAATATGCCTTTTTTCAAAAAAGAGTCTGGATAAATTTTGGACAAACAAAGTATGCATAGTGACTTTTTGGGATAACAAATCGAATTGGTGCGAAATTTGTTATATTTATAGAGAAGATATCATAATTAATTTAGTTTCGGGAAGGGTTTGAATCCCTAAGACCCCTCTTGTATACGCTCCTGCCTCCTAACCTTCATTGTGATTTTCTTGTAAACAGATTCTTCGGTAATTTCTACATAAAAATTAAACTTGAAAACTCGTAATTATCGTCAACTATCATAATTGAATTTATAGTTGTTTTATTTGATAGAACTTTGAATAATACTTTTAATCGTAAAGAAAACAATGATTAAAATGGAATTTGCTCACAAATTCATATTCTTACTAGAAATAATATCGTAAATTTTGATGAACAATATCATACAAGTAAAAATGAAAAAGAATATTTATTCGAAGCGAAACTGATTTCCACATTTGACGCAATGCATTCATTAAGCGTTTTTTCATTTAATGACTTTCTAGGTGTTGAAGAATTGATTACAATTTTGTTTGGCTTGAAACGGCACATTTCAGGGCCGTTGCTAATTTTTGTTCTGTTCATGAACATTGGCCCAAGGCTGCCTACTGCGCTCCAAATTGTGCATTCTCGGATTTTTATATATGAACGTTTTTTTTGCAGTATTCGAATTAATTGTTCTATGCATAACTGGAGAAAAAATGTTTCATTCTATTAATTTAATGATAAAAAATCAAAAATTCACATTGTCATCGAAAAAAGTAGGGTATTTGACTTTCTTTTGAAACAATCAAATGATTTTGATGAAATTTGGATACAGGTCACAGAAATTATTCACTTTACTTACAATAAAAATTTTAAATAAATTCCGTCAATACCTTTCGATAAAACACGAGCGGATCACAGGATATACCGGCCCAAAGCTGCCGATTCTCCCCTATTCCATTTATTTTGTTTTTTGTTATATCCTAGTTTTCTCGTGATTCGATGCTAGGAAACCTATTTAAACTATTGAGAAGACTATTTACTCATTCATCCATTATTTTTTCTCAAAACCGATTAATTGAATCTCTTCAATGCTACTATGCTTCGCGTTACGGCGCTAATTTAATTTAAGAATATTGCTGGCTATCTTGCAGTACTGAATATTTTAACATAAATCATTAAACATAATTCTAATGGCATGCAGAACGATTGTTATTGTTACGTTAGATAAAACCGGAGATATTCACCGGTAATTTCATCCCATCCTTTCACAGGCCGAATTTCAAAAAGGCGTCCTGTTGTATGGTAGAACGAATTCACGTCGAAAACTTTACCTTTACTGGTCCAAGCCTATGCTTTTGGATGTGGTAAATCCTGTGTTCTTGCTGTGGTTTTGCTATGCCGTCCAACTAGACAAACCAGTTGAGTTCTCAGATTGTCATAATTTTCAACAGATTCTTATTTTGCATCTCAAGTGCATGAATCAAAACTCATCATTCCAATACTTTCCTTTTGCATGTAAAGGAAGTTACATTTATTTTCGAGTTTATGTGTGCGGAAACTGCATAGCAATTGCGAAAGTTTGCCTTTCCTGGGTAAATCCAATAGGCAGGATTTTGGTAGTCCATATCTATGTTTATGTTATCTTTTAGCATGTTATCTGGTTGGAATTCAACTCCGAACAGCAGTCAAGAGTTTGTAGAGTTTTGTTCAAACTAAAGGAAGCCGACCAAATCGAAAAAGAACAGTTTACATAATAACGGAACTCAATTTCGTTACATTGATTTTGTTTTATCCGACAAATGTTTATTTATCTTCGCAATATGCATGTGGTTTTAAATTTTTTCTTGTTCGGTTTCCCATGAAAATAATTTTAATATAATTGACCTCACATTCTGTGAAAAAATAATTTGGGGTGATTTATTGAACTCGCATCCTCATTCTAGCCTGATTTAAATTTCGTTTTGGATACATTTAAGCTTCAGTGGACTTACTAATCTTAACTGCAAATACGGAAACTGTTCCGCTGATTATCTCTGGTCTTCCTTGCTGGTAACATATGATAAGGAAAAAATGGTACATTTAATGCGTCGCATTTGTCACACAATTTTTCCTCTGATATTGCTTTTTAGCGGCTTAACGAGGATATCGGTTCCAATCAATTTATTGAAGTCTGAAGAAAATAATTTTTTAGTTGGGTCTAATGAAATGGCTGCTGGTACAATTACTACTAACGAACGGAAGTGAAAAGACTCCGGTCCACGGTACGGGATGAAGTGTTCCATATCCGGTTGAAGTTCGGAACCAGTCGTGTTGATGTTGTGTAATCCGGAACAGACTGACGAAAAATATTGACATTTCATTTGGTTCTCCAATGGCATCAGTTCCAGATGTTATTTTTTCATTTGATTGATTACAAAATTTTGGCCTGCCCGATATTGCTTCCAACTTACCAACTAGTGATGGCATGAAACATGAAGGAACGGGAAAACCTGGACTGTTTATTTTCACCATCGTCACTCGGTGTGTTTATTTACTCTCCAGATCATCACATTTCGCGTGAGCAGACACTACCGCTCTCCACAAACCCAGGGCCGAATGTTTACGCAGCTGAAAATGGCCGGACGTCACTCAATCAGGCGGCGATTTTAGTTTTCGCTTGTTTCGTAGTCGTTTTTATATGTAATAACATCCAAGAAAAGGTAGTTTGTTAATTTGCTAACTGAAAAAACTCGGCTCCAAGTGTAAACACCGAAATTAAACTTATTCGGCATGGACATCTTGGATGCGCATAATTGTTTTCAACAGAGTGAATGTAAGAAGAGTGCCGACATGTCACCTGTACCCGCATAGCGTTTTGGCTACCTGGGCAGCCATGGCCACCAGAAGGCTACCAAAATTGATTCAGTTATGGTTGTCAAATCCAATTTGACAAAACAAAGTCGCCTGTATCCAAGTTAGCCGAGCGTTTTCATCTTCTCACCTTCGCTGAAAATGTCAAAGATTTCAATGTGGAAAAATCCTGGTGGATACGGTTGTATCGTTTGAGTTGTATTCCTGGCAGCGGTGAGGCAGCCGGTCACCAGAATGTCTGCCAGCCATATTTTTCCAGCTGGCAGCGTTTAGTCAGCCGTCTGGCAGCCATGCGTATGCGGGTACTGTTGAAAATAATTCAATGAATTTCATCTGAAATGTTGGACATTTCTCAAGCCTTACACTGGATTAAATAGGGCGTTTGTCCATTCGGACTCAAAATATTCCTTCCAAACCAGACATCTCGCCACATTTCAGTAAAAATTTATAGTCCGAACACTTTGTAATCAATTCAATTGCCATTAATCGAGCTGTCAGTTTTTGAAAGCGAGATGAACAATTTCCGAATTCAGCTAAATTTTCTAATATCGTTATCGCTTGAGAAAACTGAAACTAACTCATGATACTTTCATCAAACAAAACATGTTAGGTTCGCACTTATCAACGAGAGTGTGAGCAAACCCGATATAAGAATTATGGCGTTTTCGTTTTTAATTTGCACTACACCGGTGCAGTGCTACACTGAGGCATGAATAAACGAACAAAACTGACGAAAACATAAACAGTAACCATTGACTACAATAAACGATTCCATTGCACAGAGCTACACCAAACTTTTGATGAGTGCTACACCAGTGGTATCGGTGCAGAAAAAGTGTAGCACTGGTGTAGTGCAATTGGCAAAAACGAACGGATTCAGTGCACCTTTCGCTACACCGGTGTAGTGCAATTTAAAAACGAAAACGACATTAGATTCGAAACTGACTCCATTTTCAGTTCCGATATGCATGTTGAGTTAACACAATGGAACGACTGTTTTCGATGTAAAGTGTCACTATTTTAGCGCGTTGTTTCGGTTGTATGAAGCGATCCATGGCAAAAATTGTACTGAATTAACGTTTCCAAAACATACCTGATGCAATCGCTCGATTGCTAAATGTGAAAGTCATTCAGCATTTACATACCGACATAAAAGATGGAGTGTACAGGCGAATCTTTTAGGAGTTTTCACCTCTATTTCCGGAGCCCCATTCGGTTCGTTTGACCATCAACTATCAAAACTTTCATTTTGTAATAGTTTTGAACGAACATAGCTTGAAAAAATGATGTGAATTTACGTCTTCAGAAATCGACATATTTGACATATTGTTTAATGCATTCTGACATATATCTAAAGGTTTAAACATGTAAACATTTAAATTATTCATTGTGTTAATTATGATAAAACAAACATTAAACATTGTGTTAATTATGATAAAACACCATGCCGAGAATCATACTTTTCGTTATAAGTTTTGAATTATTTGCTGACCTACAAATTTTTTAATGGATTTAGATTATGTGATGTTTTATTGTATTATGATATATTTTTCACGAATTTTTTGAAAGTCCAGAACACTGAAACAAAATCATTTTTGCCTTTCTCATATAGAAAGGTTATGCAATCACTTGAAAAACCGACTAGTGAAAATTGGCCCGGAGGGCCAAATGTCATATACCATTCGACTCAGTTCATCGAGCTGAGCAATGTCTGTGTGTGTGTGTGTGTGTGTGTGTGTGTGTGTGTGTGTGTGTGTGTGTGTGTGTGTGTGTGTGTGTCAAATAATCTCACTAGGTTTTCTCAGAGATGGCTGAACCGATTTTGACAAACTTAGATTCAAATGAAAGGTCTTCCGATCCCATACGGAATTCCTGAATTTCATCCGGATCCGACTTCCGGTTCCGGAGTTATAGGGTACACCGTCACTTAAACCGGCGAAGCAAAAAACGTGAAAATTTTTCTAAACTGGTCTCAAAACTACACAAATCGATAGCCGTTATCAGTAGGCAACTATACAAACCGATTCCGGCTATCCCGGTTCCTTGTATCCGGTTTCGGAAGTACCGGAGGTCTGACCCTCCTAATAAAATTGATTTGCTTTCATACCGCGTCTAACACTGTCGAAAAAATAAACCGCTAACATTTGGGACCATACAAACAATAAATCATACAGTGCGTAACAACTTCGAAATGAGTGAACCAAACAAATCGCCGTCGATTCTAAAAATCTGTTTTAATCCACCTAGTGGTGTAATGATTAATGCCTTTCTCATATGGATCATATTCTCGTATATAATAGAGTGGTATTCTATTAAAAAGTTTTCTCTTCGATTCTAGAAAGAAACCAAAGAGATTGTTTGTGCATTTGCTAGTATAATCTACAGAATGAAGCAGATCTCTGATCGGTTAGGTTATTCACAAAAAAAACGAAGTGAGTTCCACTTTTGTAGGTACTTCCGGCACCGAAACCAGAGAGCCGGTATAATCGAAGTCGGTTCGTATGGCCATCATCCAATATGACATACAAACTCTACTAGTTTTTATTCAAATGTTGATGATTTTATACGATTTCGATTTCGTATTTAAATGATGGTGTTAATTTTGATTGAATCCGAAGAATATACTTAATTTTTGGTAGGAATCTAAAATGAATCGAACCTAAGATTAGGCTCTGCCACTTCTGAGAAAATTGAGTGAGATTTTTTTTTCAGTATATGACTGTTATATATTTTTACGACTATTATTTTTTTTACGTGTTTTGTTTTGCAGCTTTAAATCGCGTTATAATTTATTTTTACACACTTTACCCTATAATTCCGGGATTGGAAGTCGAATCTGGATGAAATTCAGGAATTCCGTAAAGGATCACGAGACCTTTCATTTGATTTTAAGTTTGTAAAAATCGGTTAATTTATCTCCGAGAAAACCTAGTGAGATTATATGACACGTATCCACACTTACACGCACTCACACAGACAGATATTCATCAGCTCGACAAACTGAGTGGCGTGGTATATAACAATTTTTACTATTCGATTTTTCAAGTGATCGCATACCCTTTCTATATGAGAAAGGCAAAAACACTGTCGTTTTTAACTTTAGGGGGCTCACTCTCGACCTTAAATTAGTTTTTCGTGTGTTTCACATGCAAGGTATATTTAATAGCAAAGCGATTTTTCCGGATAGGAGCTAGCTACGGATTCAAGCCCCGTCTCTGCGGTAGCTTTTTCGTGATTTTTATTACATAGTTGCATTCACATGTCATTTTCTCAATCTGTTTTCCTCCTTAGATACTGAGTAAATTCAAAACGAGCTAAAGGTGGCTCTACGTCTTAACAAAACTGAAATAAATCGCTGTCATAAGGGGTATTTTTAGGAGGTTTGTTTTTGCCTTTCTCATATAGAAAGGTTATGCAATCACTGTGAAAACCGACTTTTGAACCGAGGACCGGAGGGTCTAGTGTCATATACCATTCGATTCATTTCGTCGAGTGCGCAAAATGTCTGTATGTGTATGTATGTAACATTTTTCTGCACTCACTTTTCTCGGAGATGGCTTTACCGATTCTCACAAACTTAGATTCAAATGAAAGGTATCATCAAAACCAGATAATTGTATTATTATTATTATTATTATTACTATTGTTGGTATATTTGTCTCATGCAAAGTTCCTGAATTTTATTTTGATCCGACTCCCGGTTCCGGAATTACAGGGTGAGTAGTAAAAAAATTCCTATTTCATATAACTTTCTCACTTTTCTCAAAAAAACCAAATGAAAGGTCTCATAGTCCTTAATAAAATTCCCAACTTTCATCCGGATCTGACTTCCGGCTCCGGAATTATAGGGTAGATTATGTTCAAAATTTAATACCATCACTTGAAGCGGCGAAACAGAAAACGTAGAACAATTTCTAATCTGTCCTTAAAACTACTCACATCGGTAGCTATTATCAGTAGACAGCCAAACAAATTGCACGCAACCCCTCGCGATCGTAAAACTACCAAAATATTAGTTGTTTTTCTGAATTCGATTGGTTAAATTTTGGTAAAACTATTCGATTGTTGTTTTTTTTTTTTCTAAACTGTCATTTTTGTTTTTCGATCAAATTGAAATAACAAAATTTTTGGTTGAAAAAAAAAGATGCTGTCAGGTAGTCAAGACACACACCTTTCAATTTCAATAAAGATTTTAGTTACAACAACCGACCTTGTTTTTGATTTAACAGTTATGTGAGTTGAAAAACAAATCGGCCTTAGTTGTTTTAGATATTACGATTAGTTATTTCAACTTAAGCAAAATTATTGATTTTGAATGACAATAAAATATTCCTTATTGATATTCGTTCTGATTTTTTAAATGTAAATTCGGTATGTCAAGATATATAAAAAAAATGTAATATTCAATATAAATGATATATTACATTATGACGGTATAAATAAAAGGCGGGTGGGTAATGTCAGAGACATAACTGGATGTCGTGAATACGAAAACAATTGAAATGTTCCTTAACACTTCCGAATATCAATTAGTTTATCAATTGTAGCATTCCCCTTTTCCACATTTTTCACAAAAACAAAGAAGGTTTCACTTGATCTAGATTACTGTGAATTTCACACAGCGAAAAGTGCAAAAATCAAATCAAACAGTTCTAGATTTGCACTAAGCTTAGGATATTTACCTTCGATTTGCGAGCAAGAAATCCTAATAGTTCTTTAGAAAAGTTTTAGAGCCATTACAACGGCTGATTTTGTGTAATGCTCTCCACCGTTGCTTTTTCACCAATGCAAATGACTGGCAGCTGTGACGTAATCGCTCTTGTCGGAAGCGAAACTAGCTTTGCAAACGGCACAAAATACATCGCGCATTGGCGATAGAATCCAAACTGATTCAATTTTTGTTAGGAGCTTTTTTTACGTGATTTCGTTTGTAGCTTTTTCACTAATGGGCGGTCCTAACGGCTATAAAAATAGCCGTATACAGAATTCATTTCGGATTTGCATAATTTATTGATAGAAACTATCAATATGCTGTAGGGATTCGTTTCTAGCATTCAGAAGGACAAAATTTAGGAACTCACTGCGATATTCACCACTTTTCGGAACATTTTTTCGAACGATTTGTTGTACAGCAGCAGATATTTTTATCTCTTCCTCAGAATGCGTTCTGATTGGCTGGTGTTTACATGGGTCAAATGAGATATGTTTTTTAATAATGTACTATTGAAATACTTCAATGCTTTTTCTTTACACGCTTAAGATGAAAAATTTCTATTCTATTGGTAGTTAGATTACATAAATCCTTTCACAGATCACTGAGCTATGAGCTTTCAAAATACAAGAAAGGCAAACGCGCCTTATGAATTATCCTCTTTGATACTCGTTTATACCAAACATTTCAGATTTTTCCCCTGAAGAAGACGCAAACCAGTAGCGTCGAAACGTTGGGTGTTAAAACAAAAATAATCGTTTTAATCCATTATTGACTGCATAGCCGATAAACGAATCTACATTCAAATAGAATCCAGTCGAAAGTGTCCCAAATTATTTCAGAAAAGTTTAATTTTGAATTATTTGAGATTATGTCACACAACTGATAATTTTATCATAAAATTGTGATCATATTTCCGATGGCGTGTAGCAAAAATTATGTTGATTCGTTAGATATAACATGAGATATTCACGATCAAAAACTTATCACTCTCTCAGAGGGTAAATTTTGAAAAGGCACCCCATAGCAAAGTAAGTCGTATTCACGACAAAAGTTAATGTTGTTGTTGCTTTATATTAAATGAATTATTCTTTGAAACCATTTTTATTTTTGTTTTTAATATACTGTGTTTTGGTAGTGTTGGTGTCAACGAAACTTTCTAATTGTGACCACTACATTACTTACGAACAAAAAGTCGAACCGAATGCACTGATTTTTATTTTTTGAGCCATTGCAACTTACAGTTTCAACAGATTAGGGTAACAGAGGTATTTTGGCCACTTCATATATTTTGGCCCACCTAACAAACTTTATCGATTTCATCGGATTTTATCGATGTTAAGTAACTCATTTTGCATCAATTTGAAGCTAATCACATTAAATTACCTATTGCGGAAGGGGTTTTTAAAGATATTACAATATTTTGTGGATATTTTTATAAAGTGGGCCAAAATAAAATCAATCCTAAAGTGGGCCAAAATACCTCTGTTACCCTATATGAATGAATGTTAAACATTTTCGATTTAATCACTTTGTTCATACAATTTTTGTACATGCCTTGAAGATAACATGATGCTCATTCATTAACATGCATTTCATGATGAAGAATCAGATTTTAAGACCAAAATTCAAACGCATACAGTTCATTAGGTTCTAGTTTTTGTTAAACACGTTTTGTTAATTGCAATATCTCTAACGGCTATCAGTTCGGTGCATAGCACTACTTTATATCAATCGTTTCTTCTTGTAACACCAGAGCAGTAAAGATGTAGATAATTTATCATCACATTAATATTCTGACAACTAGTGTTATGATAATAATTAATTTATTATCATTCAAAAGTTACTCTTCACGAGTTTTACAAAAGTATAATAAGCGAATTTCGTTTGCATGAAAATGTTTAAGAAACGCGTTTGAATTTCAACTAAAGTAATGGTTGATTTTGAATTGCGATTTTTGTTTTGCTTTGTGCTGTTTTTGACATTAGACAGCATTAAAAACAACATATTTTTCAACTACTTCAATATGTGCACATCAAATAGCAAATTGGTTGAATCAACTAATTTTTAATTAAAACAACAACTGCAAAAATCAAAAATTGCGAGATCGTAATTTTTTTATTGGAGGGTTTTCCGTGCAATGCGTCTATCCACTTCGGTGAAGACACCAAAATAGCATCATATCAAAATTAAACTTCGATAATTGCCATATATATATTGTAACTAGCTGACCCGTCGAACTTCGTCTCGCCTAAAGCGTATTTATTCGAATTTATGTTTTCGGATAGCAGAATTGTCAATCGACTAAGTGGCTAACGTTTCTCTCCATTATTTTTCTGATTACTTAACCTACAATCAACGGAATTCGACACGCATTCGCTTTAGCTCAAAACGAAATATCACCAAAAATTAATGTGAAAATGTAAAATACTTCTGTTAAGCAAAAATGGAGCAAAAGTATAGATTGTCATCTCATCCTTTGAATTAATGCACTGAGCGGAGATCCCTCTCTACTGGCTTTGACATAAAGGATATAAGGTGTCAGGTTTTCTTAATCGATAAAAAAGCTCACTAAACAGATTTTTTTTATTGATAAACTTAACACAATGTTGAAGAGTTTCTCTTCTAGAGTTGTTCATTCGGTAGAGTAGGATATATTTACAATTTGTACTAGTTCGTAAAAACAAAGATTTGGCTTAAGCAGCATACAAAGTAATCTGAACAGTCTGTTTTTAAGGAACTACTCATACTTGAATGTTCATCCGATGCAACAGAACAAACTTTGAAGCTGTTTCGTGTACAGATTTTAAGCAGCGAGAAAATTTCCTCAGAACTTTTTCTGTACGTTCAAGTTGCCAAAAAGTGCCACGCGTACTGTAGAGCTCTAATGAAGTGGATATTTTTCAGGTACTGTGGAATTTTTGGTTGCTTAGAGAGACTACGCTAAAATTTTAATGAGATATTATACCCATTTGAAGATTCTTCACAGAATATAAAATATAAAATGGCATTCTCAGTCCATTATAATAATCATCTTGAACATTGATATCTAGTTGCCATTTATTGTGTGCGCTTAGTCTAATCTAAATCATCAGAGAGCAAAATGCAAGTAAAATTTCTTAGTATGACTATAGCACAATCTTTTTATTGATTCATTCAAAAATTTTCTGATTTGTTAAACTCGCGCCATTGAACAAAATCAATGAACTGGTAAATTATATCAGCCCATTTCCTCCTGCCTACAGTGGTTCTTTAGAATAGTCATATGCATTCCGTCATTGAGTCATTTGGCAAGCAATAATTTTGATACCCAATTAAGCACGTGGCTTGAAATCAAGTATGCATGTGAAATATCCACACTAATCAACTCGTTGCGCGCCAAACAATTTTTTCAGCGATCTAGTATTCTTTCCTTCAACGGCCAAGCACTTATGCAACTCGTTGCACGCCTAACATCAATCGTAGATCTAGCAATCATTGGCGATTTTTTCAGTGGAAAATTCCATTGTCCATACAAAACAACTTTATGGATTTTTCACACTTTTCCGGCAATTTTTCCTAATTTTTTTGATGTACGAACCCGGTGGGGGTAAAAACTGATCAAACAAAAAAAGAATCATGTAAATCCGTCCATCCGTTCTTACGTGATGCGATTACAAAGAATGATCTCTGCATTTTTAAATATAGAGATATGGAAAAATTGCTGTCTCATACCCGGTGGTGTCTCATACCCGGGTACTCTCCCTATATGTGCATGATCTTCCTTCACCTATTATTACTGAATTCATTCGAAGTACCATGTTGTAATGCGGAAAGATTCTTTCTATCGAGAAAAAGTGCGCTTAAAGAATGCTATACCTTCTTATGTGACATTGGGTCAGGACACACGCATTCCATATAAATGGTCTGTCACTTAAGGTGAAATGTAGCGGAATGCGAAAATCGCGTTTTTGATCAATTATTCAAAAACTAGACCGATTTTCGAAAAACCAAAAACATTTAAGTTTTCGAAATCAAATTTATCATAAATAAGTATTCTTAGAATTTTGAAATTTTGCTTTGCCGAGCCGTAATTGGTTTTTGAAATGTATAAACGGTTACTGTTCCGTTCCACGGGGATGATTTTAGAACTGAAAAGTAGTGTTTGTAGCACAATTTCAAAAAGAATCTGAAAATGCAACTCAAAATTATAAAATTTGAGCTAAAACAACCGAAAATTGAAAAAGTTTGCATAAACTTTTCCGCATTTTTTTTATTGCTTGCGCGCTGCTGTTTCCTATTGAGGTGGTGTGAGAAATGCACGGTGGGCACGGTGGCATTATATCGTGAGCAAAAATTACATATATGACGCGAATTTATGCAGCATTGCGTTTTGCGTTGCAATAAAAATAAGTTGAATACAATAAAATGGGTATTGTAAGAAAATGTTTATTTTCTAAGTAACTGTCATTTATAATGCTAATAACGTCCAATTCTGTTGAGTTCAATGCATTGATCTTGCTGAAGCAATAAAGCCTGTCTGTGTGATATCGTATAACAGGTATTATTTTAGATTGTAGCAATGTTTATAGCAAAACTATAACTTCATCATTGACAAGCTACAGAATGAAATACAAACCAAGTATTATCGTGATACAAACAATGTGATAAACATTGAAAAACAACAGGCATATACATGGTTAGCAAGTTGGTCAATACATATACATATAACCTCATGCTAGTCATTCATAATTACTCATGATTTATAGCTCTAGTGTAAGAGTAATCACTAACAATAACGATTGAATTAGCATATATTCAAAGTGTGAAGGATTCAAAAATCCATTACGTCCAGTCTTTTTTACAAACCAATATAACGAGAGGGAAACCCACTGCGCTCAATCATTGAAAAAAGTTCTTGTTTCTATGTGTCTGTTTTTCTTGGTATGCTTTGTGCGACGGTTCGTTCAACTGAAGCGGAAAAAATTTTGCGCGCATTTTATGACGCTACATTTCACCTTAAGAGCATCATTTGGCTGCACGTTAATATTATCAGAAAGCTGCTCACTATGGAAAGCCCTGTAGGAAACTAGACAAGATGTCATCTGCACTCAAAGACAACCGTACTTCTGGAACGGTCATCAACAAAAACTGGAACTCGATCATCAATGAAACCATCATCTTAATCCAACATCCAAGGTACGTCTACCTTAGCTATTAAAAAATCCAACACATGAAAAAAAGCAGCAATACCTAGGTAACCAATTCCGCATTAGAACAGAAAATAATAGCTAATTGGCATTTTAATCGCTCTTGAGACTGAATTAGGGCCGACTTTGGCAAAATATACGGCTATTTATAGATTTTTGGTGCTCATTAAAGACTACTTTACTGCCATTATTAGTGCTTACTGGTTACCGATGTATGACTGGGAAACCCCTCCGCGATGATTTAACCAAAAACTGTGACAACCGACCCAATGTACGAGAATGGAAATAGTGGACCACTGCACAGTGGTTCAAAAGCGCAATTTCACGCTCTTAATTAATAAATCGTAGGAACGTGGTTTTCTAGGTACAGTATCTTTAGCAAAGTTGCTTAGAATGATAGACGCCATCTTTTGGTAAATTTTATTTATGTGACTAATCTCCCTAAAAGTGAGATAAAAATATTATTTTAGTTCAGAGCCAACATAGGGGATAAGTTACTTCGACAAAGTTGTTTAGAAAGTTATTTCAAACAATTTTGCTGAAGATACTATTCCCGTAACTTGAGTGTAATTCATGATATAATTTATTTTCTGAAAAGGGTTTCCTAAAACCAGTTTTTGTATGAAAACACATATATTAACAATTTATACGAGTTTTTCATGTTCTACAAAGTTTTTCATCAATAAAAACTACACAACTTTTTCAAACATACTATGCTTCTATCATTTCAGTTTAATGAAATAGAGCCATTTTTCATGGTTTTTATAACAAAATTTCAACTTGTCTATCATCAAAAGGCGCAGAAAGGTGCAGATGAGACTACTTACATATTAAACTACTTGACAAGAGCTTTCATACCGTGGTTGAAATAGTCGTCTGCGATTGTCTGCAGGCGAGATATGTTCTTTTGAAATATACTTGTCCTTGACATTTGCAATGATAAAGTTCATTGCATATCAGATCAGACTTCAGTATATATTCGTTACCATGGTAACTCTCATAATAAATTATTTTTATGGACATCGAAATCTACAAATAGAAAAGTTTAGTAATCATACCAGACGTTTTCTGAAAGTGAGATAAAAATCCACGGCTTTGAAAAAAGGCAATCATCATTTCGAATTACGTTATGTCATTTTTTGGTAAGTTTTTCTATAGAAAATCTCTGCGGACAAATATCCTCCATTCATCAATTGAAGTGAAGATCGATAAACGCGTGCTATATTGTACTGTTCACAATAATTAAGAAGTTTCTTTCATACAGATTTCGAGAGTATTATACACACAAGCAATACATATCACTTTCGAATCGGGATCCTATTAATTGGTTATTAGTTTCATCAGATCCATTGGTTACAAATATTCGTGAATGGCCAAAACAGTCCAAGAAGAATCTGTCGGATGATGCTAAGAGTCTCTTAGCTGGTTAAGAACATTGTCAGCTATCATAAAATAAATACAAATAACTAAAAATGAGTTTTGATCATACTTTTCTCTACCAGAAAATGACATAACTTAATTCTATTTAATGATTGCTTTTTTAAAAAATCGTGACAAAACAGTTACCAAACTATTCAATTTATAGACTTCGATGTGCAAAAAAAATCATATTTTGTGACAAGTACCATAGTAATGAATATATACTGAAATCTAATATGACATGAAGTGCACCTTATCATTGCAAATGTCAAGGACAAGTATATTTCAAAAGAACATATCTCGCCTGCAGACGATCGCAGACGACTAATTCAACCACGATATGAAAGCTCTTGTCAAGTAGTTTAATATGTAAGTAGTTTCATCTGCATCTTTCTGTGTCTTTTGATGATAGACAAGTTGAAATTTTCTAATGAAAACCATGAAAATTGGCTCTATTTCATTAAACTGAAATGATAGCAGCATAGTATGTTTGAAAAAGTTGTGTAGTTTTTAATGATGAAAAACTTTGTAGAACATGAAAAACTCATATAAATTGTTAATATATGTGTTTTCATACAAAAACTGGTTTTAGGACACCCTTTTCAGAAAATACATTATATCATGAATTACACTCAAGTTACGGGAATAGTATCTTCAGCAAATTTGTTTGAAATAACTTTCTAAACAACTTTGTCGAAGTAACTTATCCCCTATGTTGGCTCTGAACTAAAATAATATTTTTATCTCACTTTTAGGGGGATTAATCCCATAAAACAAATTTTCCAAAAGATGTCTATCATTCTGAACAACTTTGCTGAAAATATTGTACCTCAAAAACCACGTTCCCATCAGTTATCAATTAAGAGCGTGAAATTCTGCTTTTGAACCACTGTGCACTGCCTTTCCATAATTCGTTGGATAGCAATGAGAGAGTTTCTTTCCTAAGGAAAAGAATGACAGCAAAATACAGTAGTAAAAAGGCATATATTTCAAAAGATGGGACTTTTGGTCACATAAAGCTTTCGTAAATGGGCCGGAAAGAAAATTGTTTATAAAACGTTGAAAAAAATAATTGTGTAGATCGTACAGTTTTTATTATTTGAGATTCAACATTATTTCTCGACTCAATCTTGTGATTTTCAAAAGTTTGTGGCTCAGCTAGTATTGGAAAGCATTAAAATTTAACGTTTAATTGACTGTTCAAAACTTTTCTTTTCACTCGAATCCACCTAACCAATCACTATTCTGGAATGAACCACATTACCTGGCACCACATAGATCATGGGACGGAAGTGAACCCGAAAATGTTGCTCAGTTGCTGTTTAGCATCTGATTTGCATATTGCTCCACAAAATAGGTCAGACTAATGGATCCAATGTTGACGGAATAGTAATCAATGGGTAAACACGTGCTGCTTGAACATTCCAGCTGTTTCGGATGGTGTGCTAGACCTTCAACGTAAGACATACGTGTGAGAGAACGTTCATACTGACGATGGTTACCACGTTGGCTTGGGGAGGCGGACTCCACCCGAGGTAGTAAGTCACTAGACTACTCCTTAGGCGGCAAGTCGGGGGTGAGTTTAAGCCATCTACGGGTGGTGCAATATCAATATTTCCGTTAGGATTTTTATACATCGTACATGTGAGGGTCGATTTGCAACCGGAGCACCCTACAGTGAAATGTAACTAATCGAATTCATGGAGCTGATTTTATGATACGTGGCGGAAATATCGTACTTAGAAAGCTTAAAACCTTAGTCTTCCTCACAACTCGATGAGTATATCGAACTTACCTTGTACAGGAACAGTTTGTTGTCCCACAATATTATACCTGGGAAAAGACACTATCAAACAGAGACTAGTTGATGGAATTTAAAGAGGTATTCTTTCAACTTCTATCGTGTATCAGGCAATGTCCGTTGAACGGTTCGTTTCGTTTATTTAGGAACGTGATCACATAGACCTGCAAACACAGGTAGAGTCAACTACTAAAATTGAAGCGCTTTCGACATATTGTACCGCTAAGTTAAGCAATGTTGCCATCCACATTACATAAGTTTATTGTATTTGAGTACAAAAAATTCAGCTACCATCAGAAGACTACGTACGCTAGATTATCACTTTAGAAAATACATTTGGCTAAATATCGGCATGTGGTTATCGTAACAGCTATTACAACACTTCATCGGCCGGCGCCGGTTCGTTCAGAAGTTTCGCTGGGATGTTATCTTCTTCGTGGATCATCCTTTCGTCGTGTTGTGCAGCATCCAGCAATGGCAGTTTCACGTGTCTACAGTCGATCGAAGTTCTTCTCCGCCAGGCACCGTGCCCACCAGCCGCGTCCAGACTGGGAGACCCATTGATCCTGGATTCGGTGGTGTTCGCCGTGCACATAGTCGTTGTCATCGTTGCGTTGTTGGTAGGGCTGTGCCCATTGCGGGGGCAGTAGTTCGGTTCGTCGGTGGTTTGTCGCTTTCGGTTGCCGTTGTCGTTGTTTCTGCCACTGCCGTACTCCTTTAGTCAGACCTTTTCCTCGCCGGGAACGTGAGGACCGCAGCGCACGAACTGCAAGCGGACCGGCTGGCATTAGAGGGTTTGTTTGAGTTTCGCTTGTAGTGTTAGTAAAGCATTTAGTACAACCAGTTACCGAGGTCAAGTGTGCAACAACCACCATGATGCGAGGGGTAAGGATAGAAATTTTTCTTCAAAATTGTAATTGTATGGAAACTGTGAATAAACATTCTATTGGAGAAGTGCAATCCAGGTGAAAACTATACACATATTTACATGTTTTATGTTGAATAATGAATACAGGATTCAGGACACAAACTCAAAAGATTTACCTAATTCAAAGTATTACAACCTACCATATGAAGATCCGGTTTTTGTGTGAATTTTGTGTGAATTCCCAAACACTCTCAACTAGGTTATTCAATATTAACGGGATACTGTTTCAGAAACTATAATTGCCAATAATTTAGCATTATGTTAGTAGTTCAATATGTATCTATTGTTTGAATAAGAAAATGAAATCACTATTTTTAACAATCAAAGCGAAAGACAAAAGTTGCACCCCGTTCGAAACATGTTAAATTATAAAAAAAATATTTTTTGTTTGCAATTTTTGTTATGAACTGCATTAGTGTAAGGCGAAACAATAAACAGACTGGTAAACGTTTTTTGAATGAATTAGTCAAAAAGGAAAAAAATGTGAAAATTTTCTCCACAGTCAATATGCCTATTTAACTACATGGAAGTCTTTTTCACGAAATTCTATTATATGCGGTTTGTGAACTTTCAATGTAATGCGATTATTTTCAATGCAAATTTTCTGCTTTTTTAGAATTACTTTTTCGACGTCAAATGCTTTAGAAAGACATTTATCGTAGATTTTTGGAGCAATCACGAAAGAATTCTTTGTCCAGAAAATTATTTGGAATTTAGAAAGATTTCGGTATTGTTGAGATTGTAGTTTGAAATTGAATGATGTCTCAGAAATCCATGAAATGTCTCGACAAACGAAAAAAAAAATTTAAAGAAATCGGTAGCATGGAGCCTTGAACCATATTTTTTTTTTTCGAGATAACATCATCACCTTTTTACATTCAAGTGAAGTGAATGTAGGTCCTTACTACGGAAGTCGCTCTATAAAAAAGTAATTACTTGAAAGGGCTTAACGCTATTATTAACATAACATCACCAAGATAAACTGATACTGATGTTCCCAAACCTCCGTTTACAAAAACTTTTTTCACGTTACCTCTTTTTACGTAACTCCTTTTACGAACAAAATCCCAAATAACTTAATTTGTTTTTACAAACCCACTTCGTAAAAAGAAGTTCAATTCAATTCTACTAGCTGATTTATCGGACGTTGCTCGGAAATGTTTCGTGGAGGCATGGCCGACAAAAATTCTAGAAATTGTCCTTCCCATTTATACTATAATTGTAGTGAAACACAACTTAGACGACAACCCGATTGAACAATACTTTCATGTTCAGGTTGCGAATGATCAGTGTCCCATCTCAAATCTCACAATTATCATAATTTTCGTGGTATTCTCGACAAATTGGGTCAGTTTTATATTTGAACCCTTTTGTCACAAACATTTCTCTCTATAAATACCTTCTTAGTAACCTCCGAGTTTCATATGTATATGTGCTTGGAACGTACTTCCGTACATCCTCGTCATATTATCAGGTGTACAACTTTGCTTCCGCCGTTTTCCGATAGGTGGCTGGATCGGCTGAGACTGGTCAAAATACATAGATAATAATGCCTTTAAAGTGAGTGTGTACACGGGCAAAATTCCGTTTCAAGAAATGAGCAAAACGAGTAATGATTTGGGGAAAATAGTATACTTTCATGTTATGATAATACACCACGATTAAAAGTTCTCGGATTAGCGTTGTTTATACGATTTCAACTAATGTCTCAAATAATATACAGTTGAATAGCAAAACAGTGAAAAATACAACGAATTTCTTTTAATCTGAAGCATCAACAATTTAAATATGTTTTTGAATAACCACGACACCTAAAATAAAGTGTTTACTTGCGTTCATTGCTCCAGATTTGATTATTTGTTTCAGAATTTGGAAAACATAAACGAACTGCATGAAAAAACACGTGTGAATCAAACCTCTATGTTGAACTCTTGCAAATACCGCGGATAAATTTTTCCTTTTTTGTTTTCTAAACATCGTTTGCAAAATCGCCTTATTTGAAATATTTAGGTGAATCAATACAGCTTGTGTTCTTATATCTATGAAACAAATTAATCAAACTGGCTGAATAAAAAAAAACTAATTTTCGTTAGATGGTGCTCCTAATTTACAGTCGAAATTATTTTTCGGTTTACGTTATCTCTCGGAATATTATTTTAACAAAAACAGTCCCATCGAATATGCAAGAATACTTTCAAATATATTCATACAAAATGTAAAACTTATGATGTCAATTTTCGGTTCATTATCTTTATGTTGTCAATTCTCTGTCAGCCGGTGGGTAAACCAACACAATTATAAAATGAATATGCCTAAGGATCAAGTAAAATTTTGCAGTAGTTCATGCTTTTCAATGTCTGCTTTTTGTCTTACCATTAATCTATTAAACAATCCATCACATCACTTGAGGCAGAGGGTTCAAAGTGAAATCCGGATAGAAAATTGGAGTTACGAGCTCTAAAGGAAATACATTTCTCAATTAACGCATTTCCGGACCATGATTAATTTTCATGGGAGAAGACTTTTTGCTCATGGTTTCATGAGAAGTTAAAATGATTGGTTTCATGATTTTCTAATCATGACAGCAGTAACGGAATTCTTTCCATGTACAGTGTCTAACGAATTGTCATCGCCGTTTCAGTGACAGTTGTTTTTGTTTTCGTATTATTCACGCTCGAAAAGGTCTGTTTTTGTGCCCAATTCTCGCCATTTGCGGGATTTTTACTTTTCTGTTACAATTCGAAAAAAATGCCACTGAACCGCATCGAATGCTCTCAGAAATTTACGTTGATGATGCTCTGAGTAAAACAATGTGTCGGGAGTGGTTTCAACGTTTTAAAAATGGTGATTTCAATGTCGAAGACAAACCTGGTGGTGGAAGAGAAAAAATCTTCAAAGATGAACAACTAGAAGCATTGCTTGATGAAGATTCGTGCCAAACCCAAGAAGAGCTTGCCGAATCGTTGGGAGTGAGTCAGCAAACCATTTCAAAACGTCTCAAGGCCCTGGGCATGATTCAAAAAGAAGGAGACTGGGTGCCGTATGAGTTGAAACCGAGGGACATCGAGCGCCGTCTATTTGTATGTGAGCAACAGCTTCAAAGACAAAATCGTAAGGGGTTTTTACATCGAATCGTAACCGGTGATGAAAAGTGGGTTCGATACGATAATCCTAAACGCAGAAAATCATGGGGAAAGCCCGGGTATGCTACTTCGTCGAAGGCAAAACCAAATATTCACGGCGCCAAGGTTGTGGTTTGTTTTTGGTGGGATCAGCTCGGTATGATTTACTACGAGCTCCTAAAACCGGGAGAAAACATCACAGGAGATCGCTACCGAACG